>NC_042615.1:349950961-350550961 GCF_901001135.1 Rhinatrema bivittatum
TTCTGTATCGCGTGGGAATAACTAATAATGCCATCAACATGCATTTGCATGTTGCGGGCACTATTAGTTTCGGGGGGGGGGGGGGTTGGACGTGCGTCAAAAACACTTATCCAAACACGGGTTAACAGTGCGCTCCGTCGGAGCACACTGTACTGTATCGGCATGTGTGTGTATGTGAGGGTGCTAGCCTGTGTGAAGGGCTGAATGAGAGAGAGACATAGGTAGCCTTTGTGAGGATGTATGTGTGAGAGAGAAAGGGAGCTTGTGTGGGTGTGTATGCAAGAGAGACAGACCCTGTATGAGGCGATGTGTGTGTGTGTGTGTGCGAGAGTGAGGGAGCCTGTATGAGGGTGTGTGTATGTGTACTAGAGAGAGGGAGCACATGTGTGAGATAGGGCAGGACAGAGGGAGCCTGTGTGAGGGGCAGTACTGAGAACGGGGTCAAACTCTGGGATTGGCGATAGAGTGGAAGGGGTTGAGCCTAGAGGTGGAGGAAAGAGATACTGGCAAGTGGAGGAGTTGGGGCCTGAGAGGGCAAAGTGGCCAGGGGAGTAGGGAGAGCGAGTGGAAGGGACACTCTTACAGTGAATTTCTAGGGAAATTCTGCATCTTTAAGTAATAACTTTTCTGTATTAATTTAAAATGTAATTACTTACAAACTGTCATGTAAATTGTGTTATTTTGACCAATATAAAGTTTGCAGAATTAAGTTTTTGTGTGCAGAATTCCACCAGGAGTCATTATAGGGAGTTGTAAAAAAAAAAAAAAAAAGTATGCATGTATCTTAACAGATAAAACAAACGGGAGAGCATTAGAGAGTCAGCAAGTTTAATCTAGGAGATTTTTGGAGGTTAATATATTAGAGGCAAGCAGACTGTAATAAATTAGATATGGAGACATGCCAAAATGTTGGCTCTGAAAGGGGTCAGGGTGACATTTTAAATAGTGGTGTTCTGGTTTGGTCTGGAGACTGGTGCAGAATTAATTCTAGGCTGCGAGTATGGGAAATGGTTCCTTCATATAGTCTGCTGGTTTAAATGAGTGAATGGGATGAAATGAATGCATGAATGCTTAAACAGAAGAGGAAGAAAAATGCAGATGGGTCTGAAATAAGTATGATGGTGAGACTAGAAAGTGACTGAGTGGAAGAGTAATAGGAAAGGATTTGATTTCTTAGGCGTGCTTCCAACATATAGTGCTGGATTGCTGTTTTTAGACCTATTGGGAGGAAGAAAAATCTTTTGTGGGAAAAGCAGGGAGTGGGAAGAAAAGGTTGGATGACAGATTCCTCTGGCAGGTCTTCCAAGTGCAACTTGTGAGGCCAAATGTTAGTTCTAGGATAATGTTACAGTTCATAGGTTGCTCTGGGAGGATTCATTTACAGAAATCACAAAATGTTTTGGTTATGTTGGTTGCTGATACTAAAGCGATATTTGTATAGCTTTGGCATTTAAATCATTGGTGATAAAAAAAAAAAAAGTTAGATTTAAATAAAAATCAAGAACTATAAGTGTACATGGAAATAATGACTGATCTAAATTAAGAGTAGCGTCAATCACCCAATTAAAAAGAGATGCAGTATTTCTACAAGAAACCTCTCTCCTGCATAAGGAATCTTAGAAGTTCAAATAAGAATGTGCCAAGGAATGCGCCTTTTTGCCAGTGGAGAAGAAGAAAAATATACAGGGGTGACCTTGTTTAAAAAATCCTCAAGAGAGAAGAGCAATACCCTGTATGTGCTTCCACTTCCTGGGAATAACCCTCTATGCCTGTTATTTTCTTATTTTTCGCTTTTTGGTACCTCTTTATGGTGAAAGGCAAGGGCAGGACCTGAACTTATCCCTCCAAGTCCACTGTTCCTCCTGCATGGTTTGCGCCTGCAACGCAGCCTCAGACACCCCTAGATTTGTCCATAGGGGCTTCCTGTTGGATGGAGGTATGGTAGCAAAAGCACTTCTGTCTCCCGGGAAGTGCAAGCCTCCAAGAATCCTGGCTGCTAGATCAGTGGGTAGCACCGGTGTTACTGCTAAAATTCGACATGCAGCCTGGTGCGGCTAGAGGCAGAGACACTGCGGCTGCAGGAGCAAAGGCAGCAACAAAGCAGAAGACAGCTGGTGAATCCTCTAGACTTGACAACTGCTGCTCTGCCAGCCCTTAGTGTTCCTATAATACCTCGGCAGAGGAAGAGGCTCCAACCTGGTGCCCTGGGTGTCCAGGGAGATATCCACCTCTGCTTTCATAGGTGGTATCTCTGGAAAATGGTAGCCATCCCAGGGCATCATCCCCATAGCTATGACTAGCAATCTAGAAGAGATCAACAAAACTATAGCCTGGCCCTCAGACCATATCATGGAGTGAACCACTAAGCTTTAAGAATCTAAATCTGGATGTTTAGAGCTGTAAATCCGAGACCAGCGTGGTTGAATTGTATGCTTGGAGCAGAAAGTGGAGCAAGAGCAAGGAGCTGAGACTTCCTTGATTAATAACCATGTGGCCTCCTCGAGATTTCAAGACTAGTCAGAAAGCAAAATTTGTGCTTCATATGCTTCCCCAATGTTCCAGCTATTACATAAGGGGAAAGAATTGAGCTGAAGTTCCCAAAATACCAACTGAGATTTTCCCCCAGAGCAATATTATCTGCCTGCTTTCAAATGAAAGGCTAGGGAAGATGGAAGGGATCCTGAATCTTAGCTGCCTTGACAGCCTGGACTTGACTGTTATCCTGGAGAAAATCGGAAGATGGAGTGATCAGGCTTTACTCGGATTGTTAATTTTACTCTACTGCCAGACAGAGATTAGACTTTAAAGCTTTACTTCTGCCGCTCAAATGGGTTTTGAATATGAATATTAGTTGACCCTGATATAGCTGGGGCCTCTCAGAAAAAGAACATTTCTCCTAGAATTACCAGGGTGAGTGATGGTCTTTTCTTTCCTAAACGTCAACATTTTTTATCAAGAGGTTTGGTATAATTTTCTTTGAACCACTTAAACTCTCCAATTTCCCGGGCAATAGCCTGCATTAAAAAAAAAAAAAAAAAACCAACCCCAAAACGTTCCCATCTCTTCTTGTTTTATCATGCTGTTAGTAAGATTCTGATGCTCATTGATCACGGTCCTTGTCTCTAGTTCTTTGGTTTACTCTCTGCAGCTTGTGACTTGGTGGGATATGATGGCTTGTTTACTTTTGGTTTCTCTTGGTACAATATTGACTGATTCCGCCTGTATAAGCTAAGCAACAACATTTCTGTTTCAAGAAGTTTCTTGGATATATTTATTTGTTTGAGGATTTCTTTTTAAACCATTTATGGTAATTTCAAACTGATTTCTCAAACATCAGATGCAGAAAAGAAGCTAAGTCATGGGAGTCATATCTGGAAGTACAGACAAGCCACTTTCATAAATATTATGCACCTTAACAGTGGATTTTCTGGAATTCTTTAAAAGGTTTTGCAACCCATATTGCTCCCCACAGGAGACATACCCATTATTACATGAGGGGACTTCAAATAACCACTAGATTTCGTGTTAGGCAGTTGAAAATATAAAAGGGTAAATATTAATGGCTGATTTTTAAAATCGGCCACACGTGCAAATACCGGCACTTACGCGTGTGGTTGCGCGCATTTTCAAACAGGCCCAGTCATGTGCGTAAGTGCCAATACGTGCACAAGTGCCATGCTCTGAAAAAAGGGGTGGGCTGAGGGGCAGGGTGCGCCCATTAGCCACTGTCCCGGGGAAGCACGCGCCGGCAGCCAGCCAGTGTGTGCAGATTACTTCTGCTCCAGAGGAGCAGTAAGTAAGAAAACAAACAAAAAAAAAAACCCCATAAGTCTAAATGAAGGGTTTAGGGGCTGGAGAGGAGAGGGGAGGTAGGGAAGTTCCCTCCCAGTCCGCTTCTTAATTGGAGCGGACTGAGAAGGAACGGGTGAAGGTGTGATTGCTTTGCCACACGTAACTTATTAAAATTCCGCCCCTGCGCGCATTGGGGTAGATTTTAAAAGGTTGTGCGTGGGCGTACACGTGCACGCGCTACCCGGCACGCACACGTGTACGCCTGATTTTATAACATGCGCACGCATGCTATAAAATCCGGGGTCGGTGTCTGCAAGGAAGTGCACAATTGTGCACCTTGTGCGCACTGAGCCCGCTCCGAGCTGCACTGCCTTGCCTCGGAGGGAACTTCCTTACCCCGCCACCCCACCTTCCCTTACCCTCCCCCGCCCTTCCCCCCCCGACAACATTTTTCTTTTTTTCTGTTTCCAAACTTACTTCAGCCCTGGGGTCAGCTGGCGTGCGATCCCAAGCACAGGGGCAAATGGCCGCTGTGCCTGGAGGCTCTGGCCACGCCCCTGGACCACCCATATCCCACCCCTTTTTGCAAGCCCCGGGACTTAAATGTGTCCCGGGGCTTTATGTGCGTCACCGGGCCTTTTTAAAATAGGCCCAACACGCGTAATCTTTTTAAAATCCAGCCCACTGTGCGCACAGCCCGAGGATTTTATAACATGCTCGTGCATGTTATGAAATCCGTGTGTCCATGTGTGCACGCACCTTTTAAAATTTACCCCTAAATTTCTAAAAGGTGATTGAAACATTGATGAGAGGAAAGGCGGGCTAAAGGACCCATGGGGAATTTTACATATTACAGGCCAGATCTAGGTACCTAACCCAAGGTCGAACTATATGAAAATTTGCCTCCACTTTACATCTATGTTTGGGAACTTCATTTTTACTAGATTCCTACATTTAGGAACCTAAACTGTGTACAGTGCCGGGGGAATTACTGCAGTCTGTGCTGATCTCCAGTACTAGGCACCTAACACAGGTACCCAAACAAACCATTGTGATCTTGATATGGAATGAAGGAACATAATATGTCTAAATAAGTGAACACACAACAGGCCTAATTTAGGGAACTTAGCTTAGGTGCTGAAAATAGGAACACTGTTTTTTTTTTTTTGAATATTGGCCTCTGTGTGCTTTTTTCCTTTCCTCAGTCTGAGTTATTTCTTGATATCCAAAATGTGTATTCCATCAGTTACTCAGGCTTATATAATAGCTGATCAGGCAGGAATCTCTCTTAGATTGGGAGGATATAGCTCTGCCCGATTGGTGCTTTAATGCTAGGCTTCTAGAGGACACAGATTTGATAGCTTCAGTTAACAAGGCAATTGTGCGATACAAGAATCATATTTAAAAGTAAGGTTTTGTCCACTATTAAAAATGGGACATTTTTAAAGCAACTGTTAGGACATAGTAAATGACAACAGAAAAAGACCCAAGTGCTCCATCCACTCTGCTCAGCAAGTTTTTCTTTTCTTTGTTTATTTTTATGGATAGTAACTGCCTTGCCATGCAGGTTACCCCTGATTTTCATTTCCATCCTTTGGCCACTAGGGGAGCAATTACAAGTTTTAGCATTGGAAGGAAGCAGGAATTGCATGATTTAGAAAGAGAAAAATCAAACGTACAGAGAACTATCGCATCAACAGGAAAGATTACACTTCAGAAGCTAAAGTACAAATGCCATGTGTAGTCAACAAGCAAGCCTGTCTACTCACAAAAAAAGTTAGGTATGATTCAGAAAGAAATAAAGTATATAAAAATTAGAGAGAGTATTCAAGCTGTACAATCCCCACATCTAAAGCACTGCAAAAAACCACCAAACATGCCTCCTAACCTATCCAAAATCCATCCTTTCCTCTAAGCACCAGAATCTCTAGCCATCCCTCATCACCCCCAGCATAGACCACTGCAACTTCCACTGCACTAGCACCCACCATTGCAGTCAAGCCAGTTGCACGACTTACGGTATCTTATGCCATCAATACTATGCTTATGTAATCCCCTGAAGTCATTATACTGGCTCCCCAAACGCTTAGGCATTCAGGTCAAGCTTCTCCTACTCACCTGCCAAGTGCCTTCGCTCTGCAGCACCTCATTACCCCTCTTCTCAGCCTATATTCTTCCTCCTGAACTCTGTTCCTCAGGCAAATTGCTATTATCCTTCCCCTTCTCATTCACTGCCAAATCCCAGCTCCACACTTTCCACCTCCCTTCCCCAAATTCCTGGAATGAACTTCCTGAATCAGTGTAGCGTGTTCCCTTCTCTGGCCATACTCAAATTGCATTAAAAAAAAAAAAAAGAACCTTTGACACTTTCAGTTCCTAACCTTGCTTTCACCAATCATAGCTGTGTCGTTCGACCATTTTTTTTTAAGCCAGTCACAGTTCATGTGCTTCTTGGCCAAGTAGTGTCCTCTGGCATTGCAGAACTGCTTCTCTGTGCCCCAGTATGGCGCCGCAGAAAGGTTTGTTAACAGTCGTGGTAATAGGAGTAGTAACCATTGCCTTTCCTAAGTTGTTCCTGTTCTGCAATTTTCCATCTAAGCTTTTATTACAGATTCTATTGTGATCCAGGCATCTGCTTAAATAGGGGAGAAGAAAGAAAAAGAAAAAAATGCTGGCCAAACATCTTGACTGCATTCAGTCTGCAGGAGGACTTGTTTGCATGCAACTCATCTCAATTAGCAGAAAAATGAAATTGTCTTCAAAAGCAAATGGGCCTGCCTGCATTCCTGACAGAGATCCATCCCTGCTGACTGTGCTCTTGTTCAGACTTCAGACAGACAGTGGAAACCGCTCCTTATGCTAAATCAGCCCCTGCTCTCAAACGTCCTGACTAGGCCAGGGCCTCTCAAAACTTTAGTCAATATGACCCCATTTTAGCATGTGAATATTCACATGACCCCAGAGGACAACCAAAGCAAATTAGCAGGGGGTGCGGTCCCTGCATAAACAATCTCCCCATACTCCAGCTGATCCCCTCTTTCAACCTCCACCATCTCCAGTTAATCCTTTTTCTCAGCCTCCACCACCTCCAGAGGGCCCCCAACTAATCCCCCTTACATCCACCAGATCCTCTCACATCCCCAGCCCATCCCTTCACTCCCTTCATCCATTTTTGCAACTCCACAGCTGATCCTCCCTCACCCCAAGCCCTTTTTATAATACCTAACTGTTCCTGTCATTCCCTATCTTTCACCCCATCCCCTCTGTCATATCTCCTCTAATCCTTTCATACATACCTAGTTGACCCTCTCTCAACCTGCCCAGCTCCTTTTTCATCTCACCTTACCTTCCCCTCTTTCACCCTCTACAGCCAATCCATTTCCCTCCTGATGCAACCCTCACACACCCCTCTCCCATCTGATCCCTCCCTTTAAACAACTCCTCTTCCAAACATCCCCCTGGTCAGGGTCCGTAGCTACATTTTCCTTTGGACCCTGGGCCAAAGCTGGACGTCAACTGGTGAAAAGAGTGCAACAATTTTCTTTCCGGGAGGTTCAGAGAGGAGCAATTGTAGTAAATGCCACTGGCCCATGCACACTCAATCCCTTTTCCTCATGGCAGGTCCCAAGCCAGATTGTGATCTACAAGCAGCAACAGCATTAGTAATGGAAATCAGTAATGGGCCTGTGAGCTATTGCAGCTCACAGGTCTTACAGCAGCTCCAATCCCTCCTCACACAGAGCTTCCCATTACCACAGAAACTCATGCAAGCACAATACCACTGTAGGGCCTGTGACCATGTGCTGGCTTACAGGCCCCACCCTGACTTCCACTACTACTACTTGTTCTTTCTATGTTTCTGTGTTATACTGTTAAAAATGGTTACTCTTGTCTGATTCTAAGCCATGTTGTTGCTCCTATCTTTAGCCTAAATTATATTGTTACAGTCAATACAAAGTTACAATGTAAAATAAGCAGCCTAACTCTTATTGGAACCTCTGTTGTACTGTAAACTGTTGTGATATGCCAGATCGAACATCGGTATATTAAAACAAAAAAATAAATAATGCTGACACTGGCACCTGAAGAGTCCAGCAGTTTAAGGTACTTGTGATCCCAGCTGAAGATTGTGCAACTCCATTTGGGGTCCTGAGCCACAGTTTGGGAAGCATTGGTTTAGAATAAGCTCCACTGAGCAGGGGCTGTCTATATAGCACTATATAAAATCTTTACATAGTAGAAGACTGATTAAAGAGTGAGTTTCGGCAGGAAATCAAGTTTTGCCAGGTTGTGCTGAAGTGAAGCACTATGCACTATGCACTTTTATAGCTTAGTGCTCATCTGAAGTCATCCTGTCAGCTTTGCATTCCTTTTAGATTCCACATTCCCACACAAAAAAACAGCAGCTGGTATGCTTAGGAATGACTTGAAGCCACACATAAGGAACAAATATTCAGTGTTTAGACATTCACAATAAATATGCCTCTTGAGCAAACCAGAACAAAAAAAAAATGTCATTGCACAGCTAAAAAAACTATAAAGAGAGGATGAATAACTTAGTTCCAAAGCTGGTGAAAGCAGTAGCAGAGTAAATGTAGGATGGACACAGGATTTCTTGCATTGGCCTGATCACGACGAAAGCGAGATTCAAAATGTATTACATAAACAAAACACAAACTTACCAGTGTCAAAGCTGACACAGAGGAGAAGAGTCAATGCAGCATGCCTGTTACTATAACGCTACAAGAATAGTTTTATGCCTTTCCAATTCCAGCCAATGGCTGGCTCCATACCTCAGTGCGGAAGACCTGGGTTTGATTCTTGGGCCAGGACGCAGCTCGCCTGGCCAGTTGGGGGCGGGGATATGATGGAAGTAGCCCCCAATCAACCTCGCAGTGCTGACATTTCGTAACTGGATTTAGTGCCATGCTAGCCCAGTTTTGGAAGGAGCCCTGGTGCCTGGTGCCTGGCCCCCCCCCCCCCCGCTGAGGATGGCTGCTGCAATGACTGGGTTGAGTTGGGGGGGGGGGGGTGTAGAACAGGAGACAAAAATTCCCAGGTAGTCGCAAATGAAGGCTCATAAGTGCCAAATCCCAGCCCCAGTTCCCTCTGAGCTGGAAGCCCAAAATAACTAGGAGGAAACTGCCAGGCTCAAAAGAAACAAAAAAATTTCTAGTTGATGAAGAAATCATGTTTTCCCGTCGATAGCAGGGCTGAATTAGCCATGCTGTATGGGAACTGTCAATCAGGGCCCAGGAGGCGGAGTTTCCTAGCAGAGTTAGATCTTTTTTGATCCTCTGCGGCTGCGTGGGGGTTCCCGCGCAGCAGTAACGGTTCTCCTCAGTCTGTTTTTTTCCGCGCGCGGGAGCGCACGCGGAGCCCTTCTTCTCCTCAGAAGAGCGGAAAAAAAAAAAAAGTCCAAGAAGCAGTCGGGCTTTAAGCCTTGCCCTTGCGGCAAGATCATGTCAGTCACTGACGGGCATGATCGTTGTTATAGATGCCTCGGGCGCGAGCATCCACAAGCCGACTGCGAACATTGCGAACGCATGTCACCCAGGGCGCGGCATCATAGAAACTACCGTTGGTTGGAGTTAGAAGAAAAAACTTCAACAACGCAGTCATCGCCGGCACCAAAGTCAAAACCTTCTTCTCCGGTAAAGAGAGCGTCCTCCTGGGATCCTCAGTCCCCGAAGGTAAGGGACGCGAAACGAAGGCCCAGGGAAATCGAGGACCAGGGACCTGGCCCCTCAAAAACGAAGGACGTCGGGAAGCAGGAGCCATTTAAGTTAACTGAACCCTGTTCCCAAAGACCTCGAGGAGAAAATCCGGTAAGAGCCTTGTTACTATCCAAGGCCGCGGGTCCGAGGTCGTCATCGGCGCCGAAAAACCCCCGAGCGGAGGGGGGAACTTTATCGGAGCACAGAAAGACAATGCCCAGTAATTCAAAATCGGCGCCGAAGAAACAACCGGCGCCGAAGACACACTCGGCGCCAGGGAACTATCCGGACCCGGACACTTGCAAGGCGCCAGATCGCCCGGAGCCGAAACATCGCAAGCCGGAGCCGAGACACTCGGCGCCGAAGCATCCGGAGTCGGAACGGGCGCCGAAGCGTCTGGAGCAGGGATCGGCGCCGAAGCCCCGGGAGCGAGGATCGGCGCCAAAACCCCCGGAGCCGGGGTCCACTGCGAAACACCGGCATCTGAAACCGGCGCCGAAGCTCACTGAGCCGAGACCGGTGCCCAAACATAAACTTCCAGAAGACTCGGGCTCGAGTAGAGTGAAGTTGACTTCTGACAAGACGCTCGATCCGCAATCAGTTAAATCTGCGGACAGTAAGAAACGTAGACTAGACAGTTCTAGGGATCGGGAGGCACCGGCTGTGAACCAGCAGTCCACTCCAGACCCTCAACCTGCTACCATACTGAACCCTATTCCTGAGCTAGTATCTGCCCATTCGGGAACACAAGACTCTCGGGAAGTAAGGAAACACCATAGACCAACTTCAGACAGGGAATCGAGGGACAGCAGATCCTCCTCTTCAAGAAAGAGACGCCATCATCGTTCGACATCATCGCCCTCCTCGAAAAGACATCTCGTGAAGACAGAAAACAACACGGGGCACGCCTACATAGGAGATCTTCCTCCTCTTCATCCTCTCATTACAGGAGTATTTCCTCTCGTTCGGCCTACTCCTCTAACAAGGTGATTCCTATTTCATCGTCTCAGTCCCCCACCACTGTGCACTCGGGACTTTCCAGGAGTCACAGTGAATCTAATTGGAGTGACCATTCAGACCAGATTAGGGATACCACTCCTCTTCCACCTACGGGGGTACAACGGCCGTCAATGCCGCAACACACTTCCAAGGCATTCTGGGACCTTACACAGTCTCTGGCAGGCTTCTTCAAATCCCTGCAATCAACATATATCCTTCCTCCGGAATCTACGGTTCCAGGGGAAACAGCACAAACTCCGCCGCAAACCCCACTGGATATACCGGCTTCAGAAGCTCACTCTCCACTGGTATATCCCACCTCTCCATCCCACCACGTAGACTCTATATCTCAACATTCCTCGCCGGACTCATCTACGGGTTATCCCTCTGACCCACTGGAACAACCAGCGGAACCATACTCCCCACCAGAGGATCTTACGTATCCTAAATTCGTGGACAAGATGGGTAATATCTTGAAATTAGATATTCAAAAATTGCCAGAACCAAGGGCGGAAACGTTTGGATTATTAAAAATCTTCGATGCCCCTGGGGAGCCGTCAGCTTTACCACCACACTCAGTGTTACATAGTGTTCTTCAGAAATCATGGGATACCCCCTATACTCTATCAGCAGTATCGAGGAAGACGGACTTAAAATTTAAGCTACAAAAACCATCCATGTATTCCATTCCACAATTACCACATGACTCTACAGTGGTAGAGTCAGCGCTGCAAAAGTATAAGAAAACAAAGACGCATACTTCGGCTCCACCAGGCAAAGATAACAAATGTCTAGACGATTTTGCGAAAAGAATTTATCAAAACGCAATGCTTACATCTCGAATTAATCATCACCATTTCTATATGGTTCAATATCTATACGAGTGTCTACAAGCCACCAAGGGCATGTTTACGGCAGGAGGGAAAAGCATTCCGTCCCCGATTTCAGATATGGAGGAATGTACGCGTCATATGCTGAGAGCGGTGTATGAGGGATTTGAGAATTCCTCAAGAGCTTCAGCTATGGCAATTTCTGCCAGACGACTAGCGTGGCTAAAGGCTAGTGCCATCAGGGAAGATCTACATGAAAAATTGGCAAACTTACCATGCTCAGGCGATAATCTTTTCGGGGACCGTTTACATGAGACCGTAAGCAAACTCAAAGATCAGGCGCTGGCAGTCCAATCGCTAGCAGCTCCATCATCTGCAAAACGATTTTTTCCATCACGCAGACAACCGTACACCAGACGTCCGTACAGATCTTACCAGAACTATAGACAACAGTCCTTTGCCCCTTACCAGAGGCAAACTCCTAGCAATCCTCCTCAACAACAGCAGAGGAGAGGAAAGCCAAGAACCCAACGGCAACCACAACAACAACAGCAGGCAGCAGTTCCAGCCAAGACTGCTCAGTCTTTTTGACTCCACTGCCACCGCTACCGCCATCGCTACCGCAACACCCTCCGGGCAGAATAACCGCTTGTGTCGATGCATGGAAATCGATCACAACAGATCAGTGGGTTCTGGACATTATTCAAGAGGGATATCACCTACACTTCCTATCCAAACCCATAGTTCCTCATTTTCCCCTGAGAAGGGGAAAACCTTGTCAACCCCAACTGGCCCAAGAATTGACCACGCTGATTCATCAAGGAGCAATTCACCCGATTTCCCAAGCAGAAAAGGGCCGGGGGTTTTACTCCCCATATTTCCTCATCCCAAAGAAATCGGGAGGCATTCGACCCATTCTGGACCTCCGAGACCTCAACAAACACCTAGTCCGGGAGAAGTTCAAAATGGTATCTTTAAAATCCATCCTTCCCTTATTACAACACAGGGATTGGATGTGCTCAATAGACCTCAAGGATGCGTATACCCATATCCCGATCCACCGATCTTGTTGGCAATACCTCTGTTTCCAGTATCACAACCAGCATTACCAATACAGGGTGCTACCCTTCGGACTGTCAGCAGCACCCAGGGTATTCACCAAGTGCATGGTCGTAGTGGTGGCTCATTTGCGCTTACAGGGACTGACAATATTCCCTTACCTGGACGACTTGTTGGTAGTAGCATCGGATCCAGTGCTGTTGGAATCGCATCTCAACATAGCGCTAACCTGTCTACTACGATTGGGATTAATAGTCAATTACCCAAAGTCCAAATTACAGCCCTCTCAAATTCTACAATTCATAGGTGCACGTCTGGACACGTGTCAGGCCAGAGCTTTCCTTCCGGAGGACAGAAAACTGGTAATCTGTTCATTACTAGTTGCACTACAGGGCCTGCAAACGGCTACGGCCCGGACGGTGCTACGCCTTCTGGGACACTTAGCAGCTGCGAGCTTCACAGTCCCCAATACCAGACTCCACATGCGACGACTTCAGTGGGGTCTGAAACCTCAGTGGACACAACACACTCAACCATTACACAAAAGAGTGTGTATAACCAACCAAATGAAACAGGACATTACTTGGTGGCTCAAGTTACCAACAATGAGCAAGGGAGCTCCGTTCAGTCCTCAGCCTCACAATGCAGTCCTTACCACAGACGCTTCGCGAAAGGGCTGGGGGGCTCATCTGGACCTTCTAGAGACACAAGGCCTATGGTCGCACAACGAGCAGCAGTTACAAATCAATCTTTTGGAGCTCAGAGCGATTCGAAATGCCCTACTCACCTTTCAGGACTACCTTCGAGGTCGGAGGGTCATGATATACACGGACAATCAGGTAGCCATGTTCTATATAAACAAGCAAGGCAGGTCCGGTTCATGGTCCCTCTGCAGAGAGACACTACAGATCTTCGCCCACGCCCACAGGCACTCCATTCACATACAGGCCTCTTACTTACCGGGAATTGCAAACACGAGAGCGGACAGACTGAGTCGGGTATTTCATCCGCACGAGTGGAGGATAAATCCCGAGGTTCTGCAGAACGTCTTCAACAGTTGGGGTACCCCAACAATAGACCTGTTTGCCACGGAACTCAACACTCAGCTGCCTCAATTTTGTTCCATCAGACCCAGTCAGCACAGGTTGTCTCAGGATGCCTTCCTGATACCGTGGCACCCAAATCTTCTTTACACTTTTCCACCGATTCCATTAATCACGAAAACATTACAGAAATGCATCGCAGACCACAGTCAACTCATTCTCATAGCACCTGCGTGGCCGCGACAACCATGGTACAGTTACCTCCTACGTCTATCGGTAGAAGAGCCGATCCGTTTTCCACACCGTCCGGACCTTCTCCTTCAGGACGACGGCCTTCTCATTCACCCGCTTCTCTCATCACTCCACCTGACTGCGTGGAGATTGAGCGGGCATTATTGACTGAACAAGGAGTGTCCCAAACGGTACAAACCATTCTTCTCGAGTCCAGGAAGCCATCCACCAGGAAAAGTTACTCCTTCAAATGGAAACGTTATTCGACCTGGTGTGGGGAAAATAACCTTTCGCCCATAGACTGTTCTCCAACAGCCTTGCTAGATTATCTACACTCTCTCTACGAATCGGGATTGGCCACCTCCTCGATTCGAGTCCATCTCAGTGCGATTGCAGCGTATCATCGGCCGCTAGATAACCACTCAGTGGCAGAACATCCGCTTCTCGCTAGATTCTTCAAAAGTCTCCTGCACTTACGCCCACCAGTGTCGAAACCACCGATTCCGTGGAATCTCAATGTACTTCTGGAACAACTCATGCTCTATCCATTCGAACCCATGGAATCCGCGCATATGAAATACCTCACGTGGAAGACAGTGTTTCTGGTGGCAATCACCTCTGCCCGACGAGTCAGTGAACTTCAGGCCCTGGTTCATTACGAACCTTACCTACAGTTTCACCATGATAAAGTTGTACTATGCACTCATCCTTCCTTCCGAAGGTAGTGTCTTCCTTCCATCTCAATCAAACCATTGACTTACCAATTTTCTTTCCCAAACCTCATTCCAATGATAGAGAACCTTACTACATACCCTAGATTGCAAAAGGGCATTAGCATATTATAAGAGAAGAACACATTCCCTCAATAGATCTTCTCAATTGTTCTTATCCTTCAACCCAAACGCTCCTGGAGTACCAGTAGCGAAGCGTACCATCTCTAGCTGGATAGCGCAATGCATCAAATATTGCTATTCTGCTCAGAGAACAGAACTTGTTTCACGGCCAAACGCCCATCAAGTAAGAGCTATGGCCACATCATTAGCTCACCTACAGAACGTTCAACCAGTGGATATCTGTAAAGCAGCCACTTGGTCGTCGCTGCATACTTTCACCTCCCACTATTGCATAGATAAACAATCGGCGGGAGATGCTACACTGGGACAATCAGTTTTACGCACTTTTTGTGGATAATAGCCACGACTGACACGCTATCACGCATAACAAAATGCAACATTTCTCGGTATACGGGAGCTTTGGACTCCCATACAGCATGGCTAATTCAGCCCTGCTATCGACGGGAAAAAGCAAGTTTGCTTACCGTAAACGGTGTTTCCGTAGATAGCAGGATGAATTAGCCATGCTGACCCGCCCACCTCCCTGTCAGTCGTGGTTTTTTCCCGCTACGCTCAAGCTTATTCACAGACTGAGGAGAACCGTTACTGCTGCGCGGGAACCCCCGCGCAGCCGCAGAGGATCAAAAAAGATCTAACTCTGCTAGGAAGCTCCGCCTCCTGGGCCCTGATTGACAGTTCCCATACAGCATGGCTAATTCATCCTGCTGTCTACGGAAACACCGTTTACGGTAAGCAAACTTGCTTTTATCTACATACTTCATAAAACAGAGTTTGTATAATCCTCCGACATTAGAATCATAGGGGTAGATTTTATAAGGCGTACGTGTCCACGTGCGAGCGGTTCCTGGCGCGCGCACATTGACACACAGATTTTATAACATGCGCGCATATGTGCGGGCGGGGGAGAATTCATGCAAACTCCACGTGGTGACGCATTCGGGCCTTCCCTAGTTCCTTACCCCCCCTATCTAAACTCCCTCCCTCCTAAACCTTATCTTTTTTTTTGTTTTATATCTTACTTCAGGTCCTGAGCTGAAGAAAGTTGCGCACGCCGGCCAGCTGCCTGTGTGCAAGTCTTCGCGACAGCGTTCAATGGCACTGTCCTGGCCCGCCTCTCCGGCCCCCCCTCCCCCGGCCAGCCCCTTCTGTACATACCGGGGTTTACACACGTGGCCAGGCCTCTTTGAAAATTCGTGCAGAGTGCGCAGGCCTTTTAAATTCAAACATTAGTCTACAAAAGTTCAAGAATGTGTGTCAAACATAAAGGGGCGGATTTTAAATGACCTGCGCACGTAAATCCGGCCTCCGGACTAGCCCCTGGGTTGGGTGATGGCGCGCCAGCAGCCCGCTGGCGCGTGCAGATTTACGTCTGCTTTTAGCAGGCGTAAATCTGCCAACAAAGGTAAGGGGGGGGGGTTTAGATGGGGGGGGGGGTGGGCGAAGGAAAGTTCCCTCCGAGGCCGCTCCGAAATCGGAGCGGCCTCGGAGGGAACAGTCAGCGGCGCGCGCAGGTTGCACAAATGTGCACCCCCCTTGCGCGTGCCGACCCCGGATTTTATAAGATACGCGCGTATCTTATGAAATCCAGCGTACTTTTGTTCGCGTCTGGTGCGTGAACAAAAGTACGCGATCGCGCAAATTTTTAAAATCTACCCCACTATGTGGCTCCTGTCAGAAGCCATAAAGCAAAGCCAAAAAGAGTTACAACTAAGGCAATTGGCAACTAATGCTTGCCTCTAAAAACCTACTGCATGTCAGATATTTGTGTCTCCCTTTCCAACTCTCTTCCTCCTCTCCACCTTCTCTGAAGAATGCAAGAAGTTTATCTACATCCTTTCTGAAATCGAGCAGACAGCTGAACAGGGCAGCAAATCAGACTTCATCCCTTCCTTCCAAAAAGCTCTTTTGGCTTCCTTTGCACAGGCTCATTTACTAAACATAAAATGTTTGATCAAACCAAGACGGTAACTTTGTATGGAAGAAAGATGCTTCAGGCTTCCATCCTCCTCTAACCGTTTTGTTAGTATTATACCAGAAGGAAGTGAAGGACCTAAGGAATGGCAGCAAGTAGCATGAGGTATACATGTCCGTAAGGAGGAGTGGCGTTTGGAAGTTTTAAATAATGGTGGGAGCAGTGGGATAAGGTGGTGGTGGGTAGAAAGGAACAGCTGCAGCAAGGCCAGTGGAACGGCAGTTGGAGATGCAGGATGAGACAGAAGTGGGCGTAGGAAGCACTCATTAGCCAGGATAATGTTTTCTGATGAAAGCGGCAGAGGAAACTGAACACTTGTCACAGCAGTGAACTCTGGAATACATCTTGGCAGTGGTAAGATAGCTGCATACATGCTGATCCAGGCTTAGAAATAAAATAAAACTTTAAAAATAAAGGCAGAAAAAGATTTTCAAAATTAAGGAGCACAATATGTAAACTTTGTACAGTAAGAGCTGTCACCCATTGCTTACTGCTACTTTAGAAATCATGTTCAAACGCCAAGGACTCTACGTCAAAAGGTTTGTTCCCGGTCCAGCTAGGAGGTCGCGTGAGGAAGAGCTCCCAGAGTTGAAAATATTTCTTCGGAAAATGCCTCACACAAAAAGAAAAGGGAGAGTTTGAGGGGAGGCTCCGACAACCCCGATCTCAGCCCTTCCTCAATCTGTGATAGAGGGCTTCTTCTCGCCGGTCCGCGATAACCGCTGGACTGGAGTGGATTCCAGCGGTATTGGACCTGAACACTACTCTAAGCCCCGGAGCTCCCCAGCCGCCGACCCACATACAACCTCTGCTTCCGGGTCAGAACGCCCTGCCCGAAGTGAGTGTGGCAGTTGGCCCTTGCGGAGTGGAAAAGGGGGATAAAAATGTGGAGATAGGTATGGAATCAGCGATGGCAGCGAATCCTCGGCAATTGCAGCCGAGTGAGGCTGGAGGAAAAGATCAAAAAGCTGTACCGAAAACATCAACGCCGGAGAGGCTGGAAGAAATGGTGGCGGCCTCAGAAGATAGGCATGAACGCCGCCGAGAAGCTCCGGTAAGCATTATTTTACCTACCTTCACGGATCAAGTGCAAAATATTACCCTGGAAAATGTCTGGACAGTGTTATTAGAATTAAAAACCTAAATAGTGAATATGTCATCTATAATTTCATCTACGCAGTCTCAGATACAAAGATTGGACCCTGTTGTAATTCAACACACAGAAAAAATTGAAAATGTACAAGAACAAATGGATCAAATAAAGGAAGTCCAGTTCGGTTTAATAAAATCTGATAAGAATAACATAAGGAAAATTGAAAATATGGAGAACCAAGCCAGGTATAGAAACCTGAGAATACTGAACTTTCCTTGTGTAAAGTTGATTTCGCCTCTGGAACAACTTAAAAAATATTTACAGGAAAATCTGCAATTACCTATGGAAGGTATACCACCTATTGAAAAGATTTTTTATGTAAATACTGGGAAGAAGGCAGGAAAACAGAATATAGAGATACAATCGCAAGATTTGGGAAATCTAACAGGCTTCCTGGAACAGTCAATGGAAGAACAAATTGAGTTTTGGGGAACTCTTTGTATAAGATTTGTCTTTTCCTCAGACAGAGACACTATTTTGAGGTTATTCTTGAGGAATAGGGATAAAACCTATCTAGGTGAGAAAGTTTGGATCTATCCGGATTTATCCAGGGATACGCAAATTCGTAGAAAACAATTTCTTCGTATGGCCCAGGAAGTTAAAAACCTGGGTGCATATATGGTTTTTCGTTATCCTAGTAAATGTGTATTAAAAATTAATTCCCAAAGATATGTGTACTTTGATCCACAAGATTTACGTAATTTTCTTGATTCCCGAATTGCTTTAAATAATGTTACCTGAACTTCCCACGGGTTATAGAGGTATATATTGACCCACCTTCTTCTTTTCTTTATTATTTGTAATTTCTTGCTTGCCTAGAATTAGGAATTATGGATCTCCCCATTGCCTTATAAATGGATGTATAATCATAAATATGTTTTATTTCCACATGAAATATGATTTCTAAATAAGGATGTTAATTACCGAATGATTATGATTATACAAATTATTATATTGGTATGTATATTTTCTTTTTTGAATTATTGTGTTGTTAATGCAGAGTGAAAATCAATAAAAATTATAAATTTAAAAAAAAAAAAAGGTTTATTCCCCAAAAATAGAGTTTCAGGTATAGGCAGCATATTCTCTCAGTACAAATACAAGATAAAAAATAAAATAAACCCTTGGTCATCGCACCTCCTCAAATGGCTTTAAATCCACATCTGCTCCAGTCTGAGGAGAGAGATGGGTAGCAAAGGGAAGGCCATTTTAACCAGCCCTGTAATTTCGGAATTTATAACTCTTGGCAGTAGGCCTCACTGTTCAATTAAATATTTCCACAAGGAAGAGAGGGAATAGATACCAGCTGTTCCTTAGCCGTCAGTGATTCACTCCTACATCCCCCTGCGAATACCATAACTCAACAAAAAGAGATCCCGCAGCAAGCCATTTCCAGAAAGCATGGGAAAAGGTTGCAAAGGTGGCAGCAGCATCAGGACATTGGCGATCTTGGTATTCATGGTAAAGTTGTTAAACAGGACCCAATAAGCACTAGTTAAGCTGCTTAGCTACACCTAAAGGACGAATAAGTAACTGATATGAGAATTTCACAACTATATAAAAAAAAAAGAAATTGCCCATAGAGAGGTGGATTTTAAAAGGCGCACGCGCATCCATCTGCATGTGGTTCCCGTCGTGGACTGGCCCTTTGAAAAAACGCGCGTGGCACACGCAGGGCCCGGCCCCACGCAAAAGCCCCGATTTTTTTACTCGCACAGGCCTTTTAAAATTGGCCCGAGAGGTAGTAAACATACCGACATAGTGGTTAAGCACAGTTATAAACTTTGGAAAATGTGTGCCATTCTCTATGAAAGAAATGCTCCAGTGAAGAAAAATTGAAATTAATCATCAGGTTTCATGATGGCTCTTGCAGATTCTTAAGTGTCTCAAGGTAGTGGAGGAAAAAACAAAACAAAATCCCCCCCCCCCCCAACCAATCATTGTACGCCCTACTCCTGATGGATTTGTGAAAAGGTACAAGACAAGGGTGCTGCAAGCCAAAAGGGCAACAGGCTCTCAAGAGTAACAAATCATCCATAAATAGTAGAAGGACCTGGCGGACATTTAGCAAGAGTTCAAACTATATAATACCATTAATGATCAGCACAATACAGAATGTTTAAATAGTGAAAAAAATTAAGAAACCCCCCCCCCACACACACAAACCCATAGCTTATTTGCTGAGTAATGTAGACTACGTAAGCATTATCTTCTTAAATGGATACGGGCGTGTTCTGAAGGATTCAGAACCGAACAGCAAATAAAACATTATAATAATGCCTCTGTTTTAAGGCTCGTGCGGATATTTTTGCATGATTTTGTACCCCTCCCCCCCCCCCCCCGGATTCCTGGAATTGCAGGGGAGGGGGGGCACACGAACATCCTTGGGGGGCCACACTTATCTTCTCAGACCTCAGATTCTTCCTTCCACCAAGGTGTCGGGGTTCTCCCAGCAGGGAGGAGAAGCCTCCGACGCCCTAGGCTCATGGGGGTGGGGAAGCAGGCTGGACACTTGAAGTGGTGTTCAATAAATATTTACTGCAACTCAGGAAAAAAACTTGATCAGAGTCCAAATCACAAAAGAAGTGCAGCCATGTCTTGATGCAGGAAAAACAACAAAAAAACACAACACACAAAAATCCAAGCACCTTGGATCTTTCTCAGAGTCCCCTACTCAGACAGGGACGGTAACTTTCAAAACGGGTGCGAGGTTACACATAAGTGCGCGCCAGCGCAAGCCCAGATACGCAGCCATTTTATAACGTGTACGTTATTAAAATGCCCCATATGCGTGCCTGGTTTTGCAAGGGGAGGGGGCGCTCAGCCACAAAGTTGGGTTTGAGCCGTGTAAGTGGGGGAATTCTAACAGGCGCATGTCCACGCCATGGCCAGTTTCTCAGTTGGCCCACTCTACAGCTAGGTCCTCCAAGCCCCCCCCCTCCCCCGGTTCTTTACCCTCCACTTTCCCCGTTATCCCAGACTGTTCTCTTTTTTTATTTTAGTTTCACTTCTTCGATTGCAGATGTTCCGCAGCACTAGACCTGGGCACACTCGGAGGAGCGCACATGTGTGTGTTCACAATCCTTGGCCCTGCCCTGGAATGCCCCACGCTCCTTTTTGGTTTGCAGTGAGATCTTTGTGCATCTGCTTTTCCACGCACAGTCACATATGGGTGGCTTTTGGAGTCGGGTGGGCATGCCCACGTGCTACATGGCACACATATCTATTAATCTGGGCGCATGCTGGCCTTTTAAAATTCACCTTTAGGTGTCCCTTCCTGGTAGCAAAAAAAAATCTCACTTTCTTCTAGGCAACTAAACGCCATCTTGACTAGTAGCAGGACAAAGCAAAGCCCTATCTATTCCCCTCAGGCTGGGGTGACTTTCCTCCAGGAGTTGGAATGGGTCCAAGAAAACACAAAGCAGTCTCCAAAAAGGTCAACACCAATTATCTTCTCTTCCAGGAGAGTCCCTCTCCCAGGTCCATGAGTTCACTGGCAAGCAGGGCAAGATCCTGTCCCCTCTGCAACAGGCTGTGGGGTCAGACAGAGGACCGCTAAAAAAAGTCTCCATACTCTCCAAAACCAAAGAAAAACAAACAGTCACGTCACTACATATGCTCAGCCAGCTTTTATAGGCAAAGCTTGAACAATCCCAGCAGCCTGGGCAAGGGAAAATCTCAGGGATATCTTAAAAAAAAAAAAAAAAAAAAAAAAAAAAAAAGAGTGCCAAAATTTCCACTAAACAAAGGAAAAAAAAAAGTAGTAAAGGAATAGCATCCCCCTCACATTGTTTTTGTTTCATTTTTATTTTATTTGAAATTTATAAAAACAAACAAAAAAACCCAACCACATTGAAAGGGGGAGGCAAGGCCAGATGTGCACAAAACTAGGAAAAAAAAAAAAAAAAGCAGCTTCCCAGACCCTCCCTGCATAGCCCTCAGCTGCCCCCTCTTCTAAGAACTCTTACCCCAGCCATAGGCTTTGAAGACTCAAGGGCACGAGCGATCCCCAGTAGTTCCTGTCCTGCCAATGCAACTGTAGAAAAAATGGCAATAATTGATTCCAAAGCCTGCACCATTATGGATAGTTGCCATAGAACAAAAATGACGCTGGCTGACCAGAGGCACTGGTAATGGCGCCAGCTGGAACCATTTCTACAGTTGCATCTGCAGGGTAGGAGCAGTTGAGGATCAAGCCTGCCTCAAAGTCTTCATAGGATGGGAAATAAAATCTCACTTCTACAGACAGTCATGGAAAAAGCAGGTTTGCATGTAGTGGCTGTCGTGGAGACACGGTACATGTAAAACCATAACTGGGATATAGTTACAATCTATTCAGGAAGGAAGAAAGGGGAGGACTGGCAATACATATAAAAAATAATAAAGCAATTGCAGGGCTGATGAGGTAAGGAAGAGGCACAGGGGGGTAATCTGGAAAGCGGGAATAGAATATTTATATTGCTGTAATATACAGATCTCCATCACAAACAGAAGAAATAGAGATGTAATAGAAGGTATTTACAAAACTGCTATGAAAGGGGAGGTGCTCTTGCTAGACTCGGCTAGAGGATTTCAATATGCCAGATTTTGACTGGGAAATGTCAGCTGCGGTGTCTTCTAGAAGTAGATCCTGGATTCTCTGCAAGAACTGTTCTATCAACTAGTAACAGAACTCGCATGGGAGGGGGGGGGGGGGCGATACTGGACCTGGTGCTTTCCAAAGGGGGGACGGTGTTTCTGATGGTACAATGGACAAGCTGGAATCCAGTGATTACTGATACTGAACCACACCATCTGGTGAAGGTTAATGCAAAAGGCGAGGGTCCTAGACTTCAGGAAAGCTAACTTTTGTTAGAATAGGGGAGTACTTCAAGGCGTGGTTAGCTGGATAGGAAAGTCTAGGTGAAGTAGCAAAGCAGTGAGCAAAAAAAAAAAAACATAAAAAAAAAAATAAGGACAAAAAAATAAGGCCGCTATGGTTTTCTAAAGTAGCTGAAAAGACAAGGAAAAGAGGTTAGCTTTCATAAGCTACAGAATGCAGAAACAGGAAGATGATATAACAAGTAGAAGTCTTATGGATATTGAGGAACTATGAACTCAGCTACCAACCTTTTTAGAACAAATAGATTATTCTTCTGTCTCTGCCTCTTTCACTAAATGGGATCAAACTCTTGTCTCTAGCAGATGATCTTACCCCAATTTGGTCTTGCACACTAAGAAAAGAAGTTGTAAAAACAAACCTTGGTATACCTTGAACCTTAGAAAAGAAAGATTCCTCCATATCCTTTCAAACTGACATAATAAACAAAGCTAGTTCTGATAATTTTAATAAAAATTAGACAAATATAGATTCAACATTAAAGCAGCAAGATAATTCTATTTCTCAAAAAAAAATTTTCATGAAACTTTAACATTAGATATTTCTTTTCAACAGTAAAGTACCTAACCTCGGCCCCCAAAACATTTGAGAACAAGAAAACTCATGTATCTTTGAGTTTGTCAAGAAGCATTTTTGCGATTCGGTGAGAACATCTTTATAAGGCCTCCATAATTTAAATGTGAAACAAGTTTCATCCATCTTATGTTTGTGATTGTTGATCAATTGTGATTTTTATATTTTAATTTTTATGTTTTTTTACTTTTATTGTTCTATAAATGTCAATGCTAATTTGATGTTTTATATTATGTATGTATGAAGGTGTAAACCACTTAGATTTAATGATATGTGGTATAGAAATTAATTAAATAAATGCTAAAAGAATCTGGGAAAGTAGGCAGGAATGCAAAGATGCAAATGACAGAAAAAAAACAAACCACCCCCAATCTAATCCAAAAAAATAAGGGGCTGTATATAATTTTTTTTTTTTTTTTTAATTCTGCACAGAAATTTTTTATTCATATAGCTGCAAATACAACTTTAAAACCTAAACACAATATACTCATATTATATTTGTATCGAGAACGTCGGTATATAAAAATGCTAAATAAATAAATAAATAAATATATAATTACAAATTAGTTCTTAAATACACTTTAAATTGGTCATCAAATACAAATCAAAAATGTATCCATATACATAAAAAAACCCTCCCCATAATAAAATCAACACACACACGAAGTACTCCTATATTCACTCATCTCATCAATGCTATACATATCATAAAAATCAAATATACCATTCTAGAATACACACAATATATTACAAATGTGTTATAACTTAACAGAAATGAGAGGATAGATATTTTGAACAGGTCTCAATCAATTTCATGATCTAAAACACTGATCCAATATTAAAGATGAATGAGAATTTGGTGAAGTCTCATCTCAATTCAACTTCAAATTTAGGCAAAAATGCCCAACCAAATCCTGACAAGGGCCCAGGTTTTGCCTCCCACTTGAGGCTGCTTCAAAGGAATACCACATTATATCAAGATTGTTTTGTACCCTTGATTTGGTACTGACCGCCAACACCAAAACAGTTGTTGCTTCAACTAAAGCACTTCAAACCAAGACTTTAAAAACAGCTCACCATACATCAATGATTTCTAAATCCACGACACAAAACTGCCAACGTGATTTACCAGTGTGCTTCTAAAGAGCTCTCTCACCTCTTCTTCCAACAACGGAAGACAATACAAGTGTAAAAAACAAACAGTCTCATATAAAGAAAAAAAAAAAGTGTTCCCCTGAAGCAGCTTTGTTTAGGAGACAAAACTTGGGCCCCTTGATGGGATTTGGCTGGGGATTTTTACCTAAACCTGAAGTTGATTCACCTGCTGTTAGTCAGAAGTGAAGTAAACCTCAACCAATTTTCAGACAAGTGTGTTCGTGAGCAGCTATCTAAACCTAAACCTAGATAGAGCAATGGGGCCAGACACAATACATCCATGGGTTTTAAGGGTGAAGTTCTTGTAGCTCCACTGGCTGACATTTTCAATGCTTCTTCAGAGTCTGAAGTATTTCCTTAGGGCTGGAGATGGGCGGATGTGGTTCCTATTCACAAAAATGGAAGCAAGGAGGAGACTGGTAACTACAATCCTGTTATTCTGACCTCTGTGGAGAGCAAATTAATGGAATCACTGATAAAACAGAGGATAGCGCAGATTCTGGAAGGCAATGGATTGCCAGATGTGACGCAGCATGGTTTTTATCGGAGGTAGATCTTGTCACACAAATCTGATCAATTTCTTCAACTGTGTGACCAGAGAGTTAGGTCACGGGAGAGCACTAGATATTAGGGATGTGAATCGTGTCCTCGATCGTCTTAACGATCGATTTCGGCTGGGAGGGGGAGGGAATCGTATTGTTGCCATTTGGGGGGGTAAAATATCGTGAAAAATCTAAAAATCGGCACATTAAAACCCCCTAAAACCCACCCCCGACCCTTTAAATTAAATCCCCCACCCTCCCGAACCCCCCCCAAATGACTTAAATAACCTGCGGGTCCAGCGGCGGTCCGGAACGGGCTCCTGCTCCTGAATCTTGTTGTCTTCAGCCGGCGCCATTTTCCAAAATGGCGCCGAAAAATGGCGGCGGCCATAGACGAACACGATTGGACGGCAGGAGGTCCTTCCGGACCCCCGCTGGACTTTTGGCAAGTCTCGTGGGGGTCAGGAGGCCCCCCACAAGCTGGCCAAAAGTTCCTGGAGGTCCAGCGGGGGTCAGGGAGCGATTTCCCGCCGCGAATCGTTTTCGTACGGAAAATGGCGCCGGCAGGAGATCGACTGCAGGAGGTCGTTCAGCGAGGGTTCCGGCGCCTCGCTGAACAACCTCCTGCAGTCGATCTCCTGCCGGCGCCATTTTCCGTACGAAAACGATTCGCGGCGGGAAATCGCTCCCTGACCCCCGCTGGACCTCCAGGAACTTTTGGCCAGCTTGTGGGGGGCCTCCTGACCCCCACGAGACTTGCCAAAAGTCCAGCGGGGGTCCGGAAGGACCTCCTGCCGTCCAATCGTGTTCGTCTATGGCCGCCGCCATTTTTCGGCGCCATTTTGGAAAATGGCGCCGGCTGAAGACAACAAGATTCAGGAGCAGGAGCCCGTTCCGGACCGCTGCCGTTCCGGACCGCCGCTGGACCCGCAGGTTATTTAAGTCATTTGGGGGGGGGTTCGGGAGGGGGGGGGATTTAATTTAAAGGGTCGGGGGTGGGTTTTAGGGGGTTTTAGTGTGCCGGCTCACGATTCTAACGATTTATAACGATAAATCGTTAGAATCTCTATTGTATTGTGTTCCATAACGGTTTAAGACGATATTAAAATTATCGGACGATAATTTTAATCGTCCTAAAACGATTCACATCCCTACTAGATATAGTGTACTTGGATTTCAGTAAGGTCTTTGACACTGTTTCTCATAAGTGATTTATGCATAAAATTGAGCGCTCTCAGTATAGACCCTAAAGTGACTTGCTGGATTAGAAAGTGTTGAGTGGGAGGCAACAGTGATTAATGTTCACAAAAGACAGAGGGATATTACTAGCAGTATACCAGAGGGATCAGTCCTTGGACCAGTTCTTTTCAACACTTTCGTGAGCAACAGAGGAAGGATTATTGGGAAAGGTTGGTCTTTTTACATATGATTCCAAAATGTGCAACACTAACCAGTAGTACTAAACTATTTAATTACAACTGATATATAACAAGGCACAAAATTAGAATATAGGGTAAGCCTGCTCCACACAAATATATCTTTCCATGCCTAGCTACCAAAATGAATAGGCTTATCTTTCACCCAAGCCAGTCCATTTCACACTCTGGCCAGAAGCAAAGGAATCTGGAATGCTGCTGTCCAGGCAGTAGTTTGTTGCTGTTGGTGCTGCTGCACTGTGCGCGCGCGCACACACACACACACACACACACACTAACCTTTGTTTCATAGGCTGCACTGTGTCTCAGGCCAGATGTTTCCAAATTATTTTTCAGATTAGCATACCTGGGAACTCTCTGGATTTTATGCAGAGACTAGAAAAAAGGGAGGCCACCTCTGACTGATCTTCAAGGGAGGAAGAAATAATCTCATCAACCCATGGTAGAGGGAAGAGCAGGAGCAGCAGCAGCATATGGCTGGAAAAAAAAAAAAAAAAAGACTGCCATCGGCAGTGGTGATCCAAGGAGGCAGCTGCTGCAGCTAGTGGGTTCCAAATGGGGAGAGAATGAGTGAGCTGGGTGTGGGGAGGGGAGAGGAGTATACGGAGTGGGTATGGGTGTGTGTGTTTGAGTATGAAAAGAATGCAAGTGAGCACGTGTGAACATGTGAGTGTTTTAGAATGTGCATGCTGCCCAGCCTGCCCCCTGCAAATCAATGAAAGTCTCAGGATGACTAGAAATCACATTTTTCTTAGGTCTGCCAATTAGCAGTAGAGCTTCCTTGATGTGGCACTTGACTGAGCTGCTTCAGTAGCTGGTTATCCCCTTCAGGAAACAGGGGAGAAAAAAAAAAAAAGAGCATCTTTGTAGGCCTATGTGGAAGACCATCTCTCTTGCTTGTGAATTCACTGTTCTTCAGTTAGTCGTGTAGCTTGGTGGAGGAAATACCCTTTCACAGATTGTTATTAAATCTTCATATTCCATGCCAAAATGTCCTCAAAGCTGGGCATAATTCTCCTCTTCTAGGGAACAGTGTTCATGTCATCATCCAGAAGTTTTTTTCTGCATAGTGGCACAAAACAGGGGGGGGGGGGGGGGGGGGGAACGACGACAGGCTGATAATCCTTAATCTAACTAAGTCTCACTCCCTATGCTTCATGGTAATGCTTATGTCTACCCCTGCTCTGTGATAACCCTAACCCAACAAGAACAAACTTTTTAGCTGGGGAGGGAGGGGGGGGGGAGTATTTTTGCACTTATTTCTCATTTTTGTTGCAACATGGATGAGTTCCCAGGAAAAAAAACAAAACCTGCAAATAAAGGGCCCTAGGAATATTGTATATAGTTTGGAGACTACATCTTCAAAAGGTATAAAGCCGTTGCAGTCTGTCCAGAGGGCAGCTACTAAAATGATCAGAGATTTTCATTCTAAAGTATATAGAGAGATAGACAGAGACCTAAACATGTATACCCTAGAGGAAAGGTGAGATTTATTTTTTATTTTATTTATTTAAGGTTTTTTTATACCGGCATTCATCTGATAGACACATTTAAATACCTCCAAGGTTTCAATGGAAAGCAGGCTCTAGAACCATAGATCATGGGATAAAGATGAAAGGGGGTAGGCTCAGGAGAAATCTAAGGAAATATTTCTTTACAGAGCAGGGAGTGGATGCATGGAACAGCCTTCCCCTAGAGATGGTGGAGACAAGGACAGTATCCAAATTCAAGAAAGCATGGGATAAACACAGAAGCTCCTAGGGAGTGATAAGGGATTAGAAATATGATGGTCTTTCTGCCATCCTGTTTCTATGTTTCCAAGTCCATGGATGGGGCAAGAGGCTTGTGGGAGTAGGTTAGGGACCATCGGGGGACTTTTTTCCATTTTTAAAAATTAAAAGAAATGGGGGGGGGGGGGGGGGGGGAAGGTTGTGAACATTTTGTTGTTTTGTTTCCAACAAAAACACATCCCTATTCTATATAGGTCAATGGTGTGATTGCAACTTCAATAATGGGTCGGGCTCTGGTTACCCCATCTCAAAAAAGAAGTAGTAGAACTAGAAAAAGCTACAGAGAAAGGCAAATAGGGCTTTCCGGCTGTTCCATCCCTTCTGTGAAAAAAGGGCTGGACAGATTCAGGCTCTTTTTTTTTTTAAGTCGATAAGATAGAGGTTTATAAACTCATGAGTAGTGTGGAACATGTTAATAGTGATCAGTTAGTTATTTAGTATCAGGACTAGGGGACATGCCCGAAAACTAAGTATCAGCACATTTAAAGTATTTTTTCTATCCATGCATAATTTTTGTGGAATTTGTTTACAAGATGTGGTCGAAGATGTGTCCAAGGTTAAATCTACAGCTAGGTTTAAATAAAGTTTGGGATACACTGGTGGATGACAGGCCCATTAATTATTAGCCAGCCAGGCATGGGGAGGGGGGGGGGGGGAATCACCAACTCCTGTAGTTTCCAGTAGTGGTATAGTACAGTGTACTAGTCTCTTTTACTAATCCACAATATGCTCTCTTACTATCATGGATGTTCCAGTTTTGATCACACATTCAGCCACTTTCTCTGGATCTATAGCAGTAAGTAATTTCTTTCATGGTTCTCGCTTTTATTTCAAAGCAGCGCAAAATCAAGAATGTAGGATTTAAGGGGTTCAGACGAGTCTTTGGAATGAAATTCAAGACTTCCAGCGATGACATCAGTGGCTTAAAGCAGCAAATCTGTAGAGTGCCCATGGCAGTTTCCCCTCACTTAAAAAAATATAGCTGAGATTCTCTTAAATTTTTATGTAAATTGCCAAATTAAGGTTTAAGACAACCCTTCTATAGTTAAAATTCATACTGAACCATGAACAGGAGATGTCAGTGAAACCAAGTAGAAGTGGCTGGTGGATTCAAAATGATGGCACTCAAGGAAGACCCTAGTTACCATCTCAGATGAGGAAATCTCCAACTGTGAATCAGGAGCGCCCAAGGACAAGTTATCCAAGCTCCAATCCTCCACCGATGAGATTAATGAGGGCTTTGAGCTACACATGGCAAACATAGAAGTCATGGAGAATAATGTGTAACAGAATCTCACTCAAATACTTAGTAGATTACAAAGTTGACATTTTCTAATACTAAGGTTAAGGTGCATGTGGAGGACTAGGAGAACCAAAGCAGATGAAACAACCTCAAGCTTGTTGGTCTCCTGGAATTAGTCAAGGACACAGTTAGTATGTGAGCCACAAAGGAAGTGAATAAGGTAGCAGAAGTGAATATCAGCTATGGTCAGTGTTTGGCCTTTTTGCATTTCTACAAATAAAGCCATGGCTGTTATGATGTAGATACCCATATTTACTCACATATACATTCTGACTTTTTTTTTTTTTTTAGAAAAATGCAAACCACCCCAAGATGGTGTAAATTTGGCTCCCAGCCCAGGACAGTCATTTCAGATAGACTAGATATTTTGGAAGAAAGGGTGGAAAAGGGAAGAGAAATTAAAATAAATAAAAAAAAAAAACAGGGAAATAAGATACCCAGATAGTTTTGAATGAAGGTTCACTGCACCAGATTGAAGACCTGGCTCTGACTAAGGTGGAAGTGCAAAGGAGCAGGAGGAAACTGCTGCGTGAAAAAAACAGTCAAAATTTAGTGTTAAACAGAATAAAGGCTTGCTTACGACTGCATGTAAGTTTGTCTGAAAATCATCCCTCCCTTTTTTATTTTACTCACACATCCCACATAACGAGATACCCCTCTACAAGAAATGCAATTGAAAATTATGCATATAACGTACATAGACTTAGGAATTTCATTGTGATTAGATAGTGCAAAAGCTACTTTAGACTGTAGATGCTCAGAGAGTTTGAGAGAAATATAAATTTAAGTTTGTTCCACTCTCTATTGCCATCCATTGGTCACAGGTACCACGAAGATTAAGTCCTCTTTGGTACAGGGACCTATTACCTACTGCACCTGAACTATAACTCACCCTGAGCACAGGTTTGGACAGGCAAGTGATTAAATCCAGATTGATTGATAATGATACTCTGCTCTCACCTTATGGCATAAACTTATGATAGTCTTCAAATCAAAAAAGTATTTTGGATGGGAGAGTCTACTCAAAACGCAATGCTTTTATCAAAAATTTGGAGGCCCTTCATTAAGAATATCCCAATGGCAATTCAGTGGTCACCACCCTTGGCCTATGAAACTGACTTGGCAAGGTGTTCCTTCGCCTCACTAGTGCTTGTTCCTGTCTCTCCGGACCCGTGGTTCCTGCCTTGGATCCCCACCTGCTGATTTGGACTCTGGCTCGGGTACTTGCTCCGCGAGGGCCTGCTTGTGCTTCCTTTGGGAGACTTGGTCTCCAGGCTTCCCTGCTCCTCGGGGTGGCTCCTGCGCTCCTCAGAGATCCCAACTCTACACTTCCCCACTCCTCGGGGCAGCCCCTACGTCATCACACCAGAGACTGTTGCTAGGCTGTTCCGCCCCTTGGGACAGTCTCTGCATTACTCCTTCAGGGATCCTACCTCCGTGCTCTCCACTCCTGGGGGCCTGCCTGGCGCACCTCTGCCTTGGAGGTTCCCTCTCTGGTACCTCGTATCTTCAGTCCTGCCTAAGTACTGTGACTCCTCCGAACTGTGCCTCTCCGCCCCGCTTCTCAGGGCGCCTCACAGTATATCTCAGTGCAGGTACCTGCGATCACATGGCAGTGACGCAGGACATTCTCACTCTGAGCTATAGTCGTGTCCCTGCTGCAGCTGACCTCGCCTCTCAATGGTGAGGACCTGTGGGGCATATGCCTCAGGTAGCATCTGATTCACCTCGGGCCAAGGGTCCACGAAACCCATGAATCCTAACATATAGCTGGAAACTCATGTTGCTTTATGGCTCAAAAGATTGTATCCTAAAACTAACAGTGCGTGAATAAGATTGGATGCAGATAACCAGGTATGAATGGGAATACATCCAAGAATGGGGTTAAAAATGAAAGAATGAGAAATACAAAAGTGACTTTCTATAGTAGATCAGTATAACATCCTGTTACTTACAATATGTTTCAACAATATGGTCTGTACTGTATGCTCTCTGATTACATAGGGGCCGATGCAATACAGTGCGCTCAACCGAGGCAGTTTAACCTGCTGACGGATGTGCACTGAAACTCTGTCGGACGTTAGGAAGGAGACGCTAAGGTCGCGCAAGCGATCCTAATGGCTCCTTGCTAGCGCAACCCCCTAATTTGCATATTGCATAGCACCCCCCCTTGCGGGCGCCATGTGTGCATTAAGAAAGCAGATGCTGAAAAGTCAGCGCCCGCTTTCGGTGAATATTGCATCGGCCCCAATCAAAGTTAATTTAAAAAAAAAAAAAAAGTGTAAGACACCTTAGTCAGGGGCCTTAATGGCACAAGGAGGAAACACCTGCTAGCATCTATTTTCTCTCAGCTCTAGAATGAGCTAAATAGGATGCTATGTTGTCCAGTTTTGAGCCTTGAATCCATACAGGACCTCCATATTTACATATACAGTTTAACACTGGTTCCAAATTGATTCCAGAGTAGAATTTTCTTTTTAAACATAAGAGTTGAAAGCTCTCTAGAAATCCATCTGTATACAAAATTTATTACAGTTTTTGCACTTTGCTGCTCTACTACATACACTGATGATTTGGTTGCATTGAATAATCTTCAAGAATACAAACCATGAACATCGTGTTTAAACATTAATGCTTGTTAATTTTCTGTGTGCGCTGTTCTAGTCACCTCTTCCAATTCTGCAAAGTACCAGGATTGAAGCCTGGGCTCAGGCTTCAATGGATGCACTTTTGAAAGCTCTGCACATAGGGGCGAATTTTCAAAGGCCCGTGCGTGCCGGTGCGCCTATTTTGCATAGGCCGCCGGCGCGCGTAAAGCCCCGGGACACGCGTAAGTCCTGGGGCTTCCTGTCGGGGGCGTGTCGGGATGACGCGGCGTTTAGGGGGCGGGGCGCGGCATTTCGGGGCTGGCGACGTGGGCGTGGTTTCAGCCCGGGGGCGTTCCGGGGGCGTGGCCGCGGCCTCCGGAACAGCCCCCGGGACCGGACCACAGAGCGGGGCAGCCGGCCGACGCGCGCAAAGTAGGCGTAACTTTGCCAACAAAGGTAAGGAGGGGGTTTAGATAGGGCCGGGAGGGCGAAAGAAAGTTCCCTCAGAGGCCGCTCAGAGGTTCCCTCCGGGAACAGCGCGCGCTGGGCTCGGCGCGCGCAGGTTGCACAAATGTGCATCCCCTTGCGCGCACCGACCCCGGATTTTATAAGATACGCGCGGCTACGTGCGTATCTTATAAAATCCAGCGTACCTTTGTTCGCGCCTGCTGCGCAAACAAAAGTACGCGCTCGCGCAAGGTTTTAAAATCTGCCCCATAGGGAATATAGATGATTGTGCCGGGGTAGAAGGCACATGAGACAGCAGTGCTAGCAAAATCAAGTTGAATCTAAGATCAACAAATCCAACAATGGTCAGAAGGCAAAATCTTAGGTTTTTGGCAATCGTTTGTGAAAAAAAAACTTCTTTTAAAACCAGGGAGTATAGTTTTACATGGTATCTTTTGTCTCTTCCTATCATACATAGAAACATAGAAATGACGGCAGAAGACGACCAAACGGCCCATCTAGTCTGCCCAGCAAGCTACACACTTTATCCATTTTTTTCCCCTTTTTTCTTCTCTCCCACCTGTTACTATTGACTTCCAGTACCCTCCAGCCCTAATTCCCCTCCACCCCACCACCAATTTAGAGAGCAGCGCCGTATCTGCATTCAAGTGAACGTCCAGCTCAATTAGGGGTAGCAACCGCTGTAACAAGCAGGCCACACCCTTACCCCATACTTGCAGATAGACTGCAAGTCTATCTGGTGACTTGCTGCATGATTATACTTAAAGAACACACTTTCAGAAGTACAATATCATTAGGAAAACTAGGCCACACTCACCCAGTATACTCTGTTCAGAAGCTTATTAGAACACAGTCTAAGTGAAACTAATTTTGAAAAAAAAAATAAAAATTGTAGAAATGTAAGAAAACCAGGAATGAAATGAAAAGCGTGGGAACAAATATTTATCTTGAGCAAAAAGTTGTTTTGCCAAAAATCACGATAATTTCTCAACAGCTATATCATTGCCAAGAATTTGACATAAGACATTCTCCTCCTCCTCCGCTTAGCTTTTCCAAAAAACCACAAAATGTTTATATTTAGAAGATAAGTGACCAAAGCCAACAGCAACCTAATGTCACTAAATTGCTGAGCAGCCCAGAGTTAAAGCACTGGCATGATTAAGACCATATGTGCATTCCTGTGCATCTTGCAAACTTTCCTTTAAAATGACAGCAATGTGACAAACAAGCAAGAATTTCCAGAGGCAGAATCAAAATCAGAAACAGATGCTAGATTGTTTCTCCCCTCTGGAGGCTCCCGGTACTCTGGCTGGAGCGAAGGACGACACGTCGTTAGGAACTGGGTGAGAGAACAGAAGGGAACATCACTCACCCCACAACTTTTACAAGACCTCTGGGGTGAATTCTTCACAAATCAGCCAAAATCCATAATGCCGCACTATCATTTTAAAGCACCAAAAATCAATGACTGCTTGTAGTATAAATGGGAAGTTTAGTTCCATTTCTGTCTTTCCCTTTTTCTAGTTTATCAGTCAATGCATTCTGTATTGCACGAAGCGAGGCTTCTGTAATTGTTTAGTGGTTTACATCTTAGGAAACGGGACCATGCCTCAGAATTATTTTTTTTTTTTGGTGGGAACACACTGACAGGGTCATTCATCAAAATGCTTTAGGGCCCTAACACAATAAAAGGCTCTAACATGCATTATATTGCATATATCACGCATTGACTCCTCTCCTAGCCTACTCCCTGGACTTATTAGGCTTCGGCCTACCTTTGCTCGAGCGCCCTCAGCCAACCTCTGTTCCATTGGTGCCAGAGTTCCAGTACCTTACCCAGTCCAGAGTAGTACTATGCCACCTACTGTCTGTCTCTGGACTGAACCAACCTCTCGGCCCACCTAAGTCCTGCCGGCCCCAGCACCCAAAGGCTCAACCCGCGGGGAATGAGGGCTGGTATATGTGAAGCTCCAGCGGCCTCTACCTTTCAACTCACTCCACCTGCCGACTCCCGTAGGTCCTCATCTACGGTTTGAGTCAACCCCACCTCGGCCCAAGGGTCCACCTCTGACGCAACAGCAAGTTGCGCGCGTCAACACCCTGCTGGCATGCGATCCCCTGGCACAGCAGCAAATGGCTGCTGTGCCGGGCGCTTGCAGCCCCGCCCCACCCCTTTGGTTAGTCCCGGGACTCACGTGTCCCGGGGGTTTATGCGCGTGGCTGGGCCCTTTGAAAAATTGGCCTGGCACGCGTAAGGCCCGGCTTTTATGCGCATAAGTTTTAAAAATCTGGCCCTAAGTCATTAGAGACACTGATGTGGGATTTTATGTTTGAGTTGGTTGAGACATCTTCTAAAAAGGCAGCAAAGACATTCAAGGAGCTGAACTCTCTAAAGCTCCTGGAAAAGTGTTAAGATAGTTTTACTCACTTTTCTGTCCTACAGTTGGAGTGTATTCAAAAAGGGATCCAGCTGTATCTGGACTTGGGAGGAGTTTCTATCCCAAAATTGTTCAGAGAAAGGAAACCATCTGAGTCACCATGTCTGAGAAAGAGGACTTTGTCCCTAGGGGAGCTTTTAGTGGAGTGAAAGTGAAAGGTCCCAGTCTTCACCCCTTATACTCAACCTGTTTAAGAAGCTGATTTTTGTATTTCTGAATCATCTTCTGTTTCTTTTTGTAATAAGGAACTGCTTATTTTTTGGATTCAGTGAGCTTTTCTTGTTTTGGAACAAACATTGAGAGTTGACTGTTTATCTGGAGTGTGATTTTCTGGACCTTATAGGTTAGCCTGGCCTCCATTTGCAGAATCTAGTTTCCAGGTGTTGCACAGAGTGAAAAAGAACTCTGTAATATGGCCATTGTGAAAGAGAGACTGCAGGCAGAATAGTCTCAGTTAATACCAGTTTTTCCTTCATTTGCTACCATGCACATCCTATCACATACTGTAGGATATCAAGAAGGCTGACACACTTTTCTGCTACTGGTGGTTTTTAACATCACTTAAGTTTTCAAATCTTTCTGTAGCCAAAATAAAGCTGACCTGAGGCATCTGTACTATAAGTTAAAAGGCCCACCCTTTCAGTAGTTTGGATGGGGGAGAAAAAAAACCACAAACAAAAAAAAACCCAAACCAAACACACACCTTGGTTGTGTGTGAGAAACCCCTAAACTGTCCCTGTCAGGCTTATACAGAAGTCTTCAGTCCACACTAGCTCTGCAAGATCTGGTCCAGTTCTTATTAGTTTCTGTTGAATTTATTGAACTTATTTATGGCTCACTTTCCACTGATTTATATACCATTTATTTTGTATTTTATATTATATTAAAGATAAACATTAAAATCAGTTTCTATGTTAGTAATGTCCAAATTATTGGTTTATTCCTATTAAATACTATCAACCTGACCTAATGAAGGTGATGGCGACAAAGTCATGACATTCTTGAGTAAAGGGATTTTGGGGAGGCAGAGGGAGTTACTGCCAGCCACACATTCTCAAGTCACAGAGAAAGGAAAACATACAACATCTCTGTTTGAACTAGCTTGAGGATAGAGGGTGCACAACACATTCTCTCTTCAGTATTAACAGAACAGACCTATCTTTAAAAAAAAAACCAAAAAAACAAAACCAAGGGGAATTCAGGTTTACATGCCCTTTTCGATAAGTGCACTGGTTTGACGGCAACTACTATGCATTCCAGCAACAACACTAGCCTTGGAGAGCCTGAACTTGTTAAGAGCTTAGGCAAAAATCAGGCCTTACCAGTACCTTGGGGGGGGGGGGGGGGGGGTGCTGTGGACTGCAAAAGGCAATGGAAAATGTCTGCAGTCTTCCCAAGAATATCATGGCCACCATTATGGGAGCAGAAGCTGTCTATATATAAACCGTGCTTCAGCTCTGGCCTTGCAGGACTGCTCAATAGTCAATAGCTGGTGTGCTCAGTCCATTTGATAAGAGTGCTTTGCGTACAGGGAGGGTGCACATTCTGGGAGAGAGGAATAGAGGTTGTAAGATCCTTCCCCCCCCTCCCCCTTGTCTCTGCCCAAATACTATTACAATACCTTAGCATGGAGCAGAACAGCATAAGCCACTAAAGCTTGGGCAACTACCCCCTTATGCTACTTCAACAAACCAGCCCATAAAGTGAGCACCTCAACACATGCCATAGGACTACCTCAGGTCAACAGCGTTTTTCCCTTTGCTTCCTATGACTCCACTACAAACCATTACAAGCATCGCCTGACGCCCACTCTACATGCACATTGCTGTCATCAAGCCTTTGCTTCTCTTCTGAGACATCAGTCTCAATCATGACCCATCAAGGCAGCTGTCACTCCATCATCCCTCCAACCATATCCCTAACAATTCCTGTCTTCCTCTTCTCTCCCTGTCATGTTCCATGTGGTATGCCTACATTTTCTTGCTCTAATCAAGACTTGCCTTCCCCTTATGACTCTGCTGCTGTTCTTACTCAGAGGTTATTTCTGGCATATACCAAAGGCAGTAGGCTATGGCAGTGCTGTCCACCTGCAGGTTTCAGTCCCTTATGTTACCTCAAGCCCAATTCTTTTCTTTTGAGGCCCACTCCCAGCCTGGGTAGCTGTTATGTATTGTCCCCCTCCTTCGTTGCTGAATCCTGGCTTTCTTGCTTGATCCATCTTCCCCTTACTTTATTTTTGGGGACTTTTGATTACCACATTGATGACCATCTGACTTTTGCCTCAAAGTGACTTGCTTAACCTCCTCATTTGACCAACTATACTCTACTGCACTCACACATGTTGCTCTAGTATCAGGTTTCTTCACATCTGTTTCTTTCCTCTTTGACCACCTGATAACTGGATGAGACTGTGGAGGAGTTATCACCAACACTTGTAGTAATCTACAGGTTACCAACCCTTTCATCCTCACTAGTACTCTCCTCTCCAATATTGTGAGATTGTTGATTGGGCAGTTTCTTCTTAATTATACTCTGCTTTTCATACTCTTGCTACTCCCCCAAAATCAACCTTGGCTTACCTTTGGAGTTAACTTCCTGTGTTTTTACATCTGAGCTGCAGACCATCTCTAGCTAAAACCCCATTCCTATGGCTTCTCATTTCAAAATTTATTCTTGCCTCCTTTCAGTCTATTACTCTTGCCAAGCAAGATTGTGTTTACCTAACATTCTTGCCTCCAACCCTTGCTGTCTCTGCCATACTCAACTCCCTTCCTCCACCTCCCAGCCCCCTCTTTACTCTGTCCAGACTAGGGCTGACTACTTCCATGACAAGGTTTGCAAGATTAAATTTTGACTTCTCCATCAAGCTACATCTTTTACTTCATTCACCTCCCCTTCCTTTGGCCCCTGCTACCCTCTCTTCCTTTCAAGGAATCAGAGGAAACTGCTCATTCTCTCTTCCTAAACTTATTACATGTCTGACACTATTCTTATCCGGCTCCTTAGTTCTATCATCCCCTTTTCCTATAAACATGTTGCGATCATCCTATTGACCCATCTTCCTCCTTTCTTTTGCATCCCAACTGCCTGAACATTCCATTTGCCTCCATTACCTCTCATCTCAAGTCGTTCTAGTTCTGCTCCAGTCCTGCTTTTATCAAGAAGGCAAAAGCTATTTCTGTGGAATATAAGTCTTCAGTGACCTCTTCATGGACAAGGCCAAGGGCTTTTTACTCTATCTGCTGCTTTTAACACCATTTATCATAGGCTACTCCTTAATACACTGTACTCAACTGGATTTTGGGACTCTGTTCCATCTTGGTTTTCTTCTTACCTCTCATATTCCCTGGCAATTCTTCCTCCACTGCTAGCCAACTATTGGCAGGTGTGCCTTGAGGCTCTGCTCTGGGCCCTCTTCTTTTCTCTACACTTGTTACCTTGGTCCTCTGATCCCATTCTACAGCTTTTAGTACCAATTTTGTGCCATATCTATCTCTATACCAGAAATGTCACGAAGAATCCAGTCCCAAATGTTAGCCTGGTTGTCAGACATCACAAACGGATAATCCACCATGACCTTCAACTTAACATGGCCAAAATGGAACTTCTGATCTTTCCTCGCCAAATCATCTACAAAGAAAGGAGACATGACACATCCTTCTAGATCTCTTTGGTTTGTAACCTGTGTGTGTGTGTGTGTGGGGGGGGGGGGGGTGTCACCTTTTATGCCTCTTTCCTTCTCTACAAAAACATCTAAAAACACTATTATAAACATGTCACTTCTTCCTCTCTCTCAAATTGCTAAAATCTGTTCCTTCTTTCTAAGCATGTAATCAAAATTCCCATCCACTCATCACCTATTGATACTAGTGCAACCTGCTTCACAGATCTCACTAACCCATATTTCTCCACTACCTATTTAAAATTCAGCTCCACAACTTCTTCATTCAACATAGCTTTGACCATGTACCCCCCCCCCCCCCCCAAAATTACTACCTTGGCTTCCCATCCAGCTCAAGCTCCTCTTACTCACTTATAAATGCATTCACTCTGTAGCGCCTCATTACCTATACCCTATGCTATGAACTCAGTTTATCAATAAGTTGCTTCTGTGTCCTCCTCCTCCACCAGTAACTCAACTCTGTACATCACACCTTACTGTGCCATATGCCTGGAATAGACAATCTGTGCATAATGCTCCCCCTGGCCATATTCAAATCCAGCCTAGTCTAAAAACCCTTTTTGAGACTGATTTTAAAAAAGTTTAAACTACTTCTCTATAATACATTTCCTATAAAATGTTTGTTTAAACTATATTCTAAATGAGGACCATCGCTTCTGTGCATCTATACAGCAGTGTGTAATGTTGGGTCAGCTGCAGGACACTGATGCAGTGTCTTGTTCCTGGTCCCCATCTTGCCTTATCAGCTTGTGACTTATACAACCTGCCTGCTGGTTTTAATCTTTGCTTCTGACTACACTTCTGGATCTAGATGCTACTTGCTTGCTGCCCACTTTGACCTTAGCCTGCTAGCCAACTGACCAGTCATTACAGGACATTTGCCTAAGCCCCGTCAGCCCCTGGAACTCAAGGGCTCAACCTATAGGGAACAGGCCTGGTACAGGTGAAGCACAGACATAGTCCTACTATGAGTGTGTCCACCTGATGTCCATGTGGGTTCGCCTTCTAGGCTGCATCAATCACACCATAGCTAAGGGCTCACACATTGACATGCAGCATATCTTATAGTGTTTTAGAAAAGAATAGTATTTACTATCAAGATTTTAAAAATTCCTCTAGAATTTAGTCACCAGAGATGAAAGTTACTATGTACTCCCTCTCCCTGCCAGTATTCTGCAAGGGGATGGGACGTGGCTGAAAGCAAAGTTGCTGCATAATGCACAAACTTCTCTGGCAAGTGCATACCATCATATAGTCCTCTTTCCTCCTACCTCACCCAGGTGCAGTCTTTTCTTCCCCTGCCTCAGTCTTCATGCTCTTTCAACAACTCCTCTACTGCCCCCACTGCAATCCTCATTCTGTTCCCTGAGGCCCACAGAGGGCCAAACACACAGAAGCTTCTTCCTTCTATATTCCATTTGGGACCAAAGGCATGGTTCTTGCCAGACTTCAAATACAAAAGTCACACTAAAAAAAAAAAATCCACTTGGCCCAGGCAAGTGGATTTTTCAAACTGCTTCCCACCACCACCAGTGTACAGTCACTACGCAGTACATGTGTGAATTATGTATTTTATTGAATGTATGGTGGAACTGTGTTCCTGTGGTTTTATGTTGAAGTATGGAACTGCTCCATTGATATTTTAATGAATTTGTTATAATTGTTGTGCACCACTCTGTGGGTTTTTTGGACATTTAATTAGGTGCTTTATCAATAGTAACTTATAAAATGTACTCTGAATAAAAAAAAAAAAAAATTTTTAAAAAACAAGCCACACTTTTAAAGTCAATTTGTTAAAAGGTAGATACTACGAAGCATCCTTCCTCCTCACAATAGCAGAGGGGAAATGGGTATAAAAAACATGGGACAGTTAACATTGCGGGATTTGGGGGGGGGGGGGAAGAAGGGTTCCCCAGTAGAAGTCTGGGACTTCTTGCGATGCCCTTCAGTTGAGAAATCATATGGCGGAAAAGCTCCACTGAGGCCTACTCATTTATCAGCTAAATGGACTCAAATATTTTAACTTTGAAAAGTGCTTCTGGTACTATTTACATAGTCTGGAAGAGAACTAACTGGATTATACAATTCTTTTTCCTGGCAATGACCACTCAAACTGAGAAGCACGAAGGAGAAGGCCTGCAGCTGTGAGTACAAAATGGCGGCAATCGAAGAGAAGCATCTCCTAGAGTTCAAAGATAAGCAAGTACACATTTCTAAAATGGTTTCAGCTGTGCTTGAGGATAGACTCAGGAACCTCCAATCCTCAGATAAAATATAGAGGAGGGTATTGATAAAAACAGAATTGTTAAGACTGAGCAGCAGATTTGAGTGCAGGGAACGTGTATCAATATGCCACAGCTACAAGCTCTGCTGAAAGAAAAAGGCAGCTTTAATAGAGAAAGTAAATGACCGATAGAATTGCGGTCAAAGAAATGTCATCCCCGATAATTGGGCCACCTGAAAATAAAAGGCCAAGAACTTCTTCACTTTGTGCAAATATGGCTCCCAGAATCTTTGGGTTTATCACTTGAGATTGAACCAACGACAGATGGCTGCGCTCCCTGTAAATGCTGCAGCCACTAGGCCTAAGCTTGTAGCAGCTTAGATTCTCCACTTTGCAGGTTAAATGAACTCATGGTAGCCTATAAGAAAAAAGAATCCTTGTCCTATAATAATCACAGAATTCTGTTCAATGATTTCTCTGTCAAGGTTTCTGAGAACAGACGGGCTCTGGCACCAATTTATATGGAGATGCATCAACAGGGTATATAATTCTCTTCAGTTCCCAGTTAAAACTACGCATTTTTTTATGATAGTAAAAAAAAAGACAGAGTCACACAAAAGATCAAGCGAATAAGTATTTGTATTTGCTACACAGTCGAGAGAGTTAATTACCTATGGTGGTTTCTCTGGTCAACTTCCTATGGTTAATGCTGAGTTGGTTCCCCTCTAAAGGGCATTTAATCTGTCCTGTGGAATATTTTTCAGCAAGTTGCATTATAAAGGAGCTTGATATGTTTCTTTCATATTTTAAACAGTTCTGGAGTTGTAAACTTTACTTTTTAATCAAGGATTATTAAAGTACTAAATTATCTATTTTGTTTTCAAGAATTCATTGTAAATAAAATCATTTGTAACCTACCTATAAAGAGAAACCTCCTGCTAACCAGAGTACAATCATCCTTAAGTACACAAATTAAAGCAAAAAAAAAAAATTAAGCAATTAAAATAAGTATGCTTTCATTTGTTTACAGAATGATTTGCAATCCTCAAGAAACAGCAGTTCAATAGACAAGTTATTCCATAAACTCTGGTCAATAATAAAAAATGCCCTCATCCGGATAACCTGTGATAATCCCTAAAAGACAGAACACTCACTTCACTATTGGAAAAATGCAAGAAGAGAGCAGGCATATATGTAACTAAATATCAAATAAAACGGACTATCCATGCAAAGCCTTAAACAAATTTAAGTTCTTAACATATTGCCAAAGCAATTGACATAGTACCAGTGTGATATGATCTCACAACACACATGAGAGAATCAACTGGGCTGCCCTAAGAAAATATTTAGGAAAACCTATGTAAAAAATGGAATTTCAGTAGTCTGCAAAACAAAGACTTACCACAGATCTAGACTTCTCTTTTGGCAATACATATTTCAACAATCTAAGCATCCGTAGTTTATAAAATCCAGGAGCAAATGACAGCAGCTAACAGGCCTTACAAAAAATATATCTGTTTTTTCATCAGTCAGGAACATGAACATACTCCCATAGACTGCGCATTTAATATATGCAACAGAAATAAACTTTCCTGAACACCTCTACATAACATATGTTCACTCACTTTGCTACAAATCAGATGCACTAAAGCAGAACCCTGCTGCCTGTGCAGTGATTCAGCCAAAGACAGCCTAAACCAATAATTTTGACTATAGCTCCCTGTATATCTGGAATATGAAAGACATTAAAATAGTTTCCCACACATTGCAACATGCCCCACTCATAGGATTTAATGACTGTTGGCTTTCTTGTTTGTTTTCCTCTCCGGGTGGTTTTTGCTTTTGGTGGAGCTTCTGTAACTTGTGAAAGTAGTTTTGGCTTTTTTTTTTTTTTTTTTTACACTATTTAGAACACCAGTTCTTTTAAATATATATTGGCCTCTGGGTGCATCTTTATGAAGAGCCTGGAGAGTTTGAATGAAGATACAGTTATTTGGAGCACAGCTGTGCTGTGTTTTTGGTCCTGTCTTTCATTGTTTAGTTTATTTGTGGAATGTTTGATATAATGGCTGTCTAGTACTGAGAGCTTTTTTGTATGTGGATTTGTTTGATTTCATTTCACTGCATGGGTAGTGGCTTTCTGTGGGAAGGTGCCTAGGCTGGGGGATACTGTGTCCCATTTTGGTTTCTTTTATCTTGTTATGGGCAATATTTTTCCTATTCTCACTTAGCTAAAAAAAACAAAAAAAAAAAACCCAAAAACTTTTGCCATGGAGGATGGACAGTGTATAGTCCCCCTTTTTTTTTTTTTTTTTTAAAATAAACACAATCCGCACCATACTGGATTCCTTTAACAAACCCTTAGATAAGCAGAACATGCTAAATTCGAGAGATTTGTTAGGAGTGTGTGCATTCTCTTAATTGAAGACCATGTGGTGTGATTTTATTATTTCATAAGAATATTTCCTTAGGGTCGATAATCATTTTTGGTCCACTAACAGGAGGTTTATTCTGGTTAGGAATTCTTTACACCAGAAAATATGTATAATCACATTTTTTTCATAACCTGTTTCATTGGCTACTCAGTTCCTGGACGACGTGGTTAGTATGAGAGATTCTAGATCTGTAGTATAGAAGACTCCAGTACTGATGTGATTAAAAAAAAAAAGGGAGGACAGAGTATGGGTGTACAGTTTCTTATGAAAGAATTACTGTTTCCTCCAAATATCAAGAAGCTGTATCTGAATATAGGTTTTCCTTTTATTCTCATCTGCAAGATTCTCATTCCTGTATAGGTTATTTCCTAATACTTGCTTCACCTTTTTCTAAGCTTTGCAGAACAGTCTTTGGAACTATGACCATGTCAGATCATACTCATCTCCGGTTTTGATAGGTACTCTACACAGATAACAGCCTTTACTTGTAGGTTACATCCTATTCTTTGGTGTTGCCCAATTTTGTGGGTTTTTTTGTTTCCTAAAGCTAAATGGCAAGAATATTTACGATTTAATACTGCTCCAGAAATTAGTTCCAATATTTTATGGGCTGTGGGAAATGTAGTCATGAGAGGAGAAATTATAGCCTATGTAGCTAATAAAAAGTTGAAAGAAGGGAAGAGGTCTTAGATTTAAATACTCAGGTCAAACTGTTTAAACAAAAATATTTAAATACAGAGGCTTTTGCCTAAAGTTACTGAGCACTAAGAAAAGTCGTTTACTGCACCAGCAAGCATGTTCAATGCAAATTTTTAATGTAGTATATTCCAACAAGTTAACAAGCCTAGCTAACTATTGGCTAGACTTGTTAGGAATAAACAAAAACACTTCACACATGCAGACAGTTCACAGTCAGAAGTACTGATGAGGAAGATGCCACAAAAACTTTAGGGGCTTATGCTGAAATATATGTGAAACTATCAGCTTCTGCAGCGGCTAGGGGAGAATTTCTAGCAGATCTTCATATTCCTAATTTAGCTGAACCCCAGAAAGCTAGCTTAGATGCTCCTCTAAGTACTGGAAATTGACTTTGTTATCAAAAAGTTGAAACTAATTAAGGTCTTGGGAACAGATTGATCTCCTTGCTATGGTTTGATAGCTGCCATCCATTTAGGATGAAAGAATAGTACCGGTAAAAGCTTTTCTGGCTCCGGCGTGTTCATCACTTGAGGAATTTAAAGAACAAGCCATGGTTATGTGTGCTTCCTTTATAGAGAAAGGATATCCACGTAGTGCAATTAAGATGGCTTATAAAAGGACATGCTTTTATGACCGTGATTGGTTACTATGTAAGAGATCTTCTACTCCTCGATTGATTCGACCCTATCACATGGAAGACAGTCAAAATTATTATAACTCGTTGGCCAATGCTGAGAATATGATATTTTTTTAAAGCGTTCCCATTATTTGCATATAAGTGGGGAAAATAGATCTGACGAATGAACTGAACTGGTTTCCTCTTTATCAGATCCTAGAGATGTTAACATTGAGACCCCCTTGGGGACATCGACCCTGCAGTGGGTGTAGTGTATGTAAATTATCTTTGACCTCATATTTCAACATCCTAAGATGCTACAGAAACTTTGGGTATGGTCATCTACAACCTGTCAAGCAAAAAACACTTAGCTAAGTGCAAGCAAAGAAACACTTAGCTAAGCTATATGCAAATAATGGGAATGCTTAAAAAACCAGTTGTTTGTAAACTAGAATTATTGAACACTGCAGTAATTTGAAACATGTACAGATTGAGGAACCTTTTAGTATAGCATTGGATGGAGCTAGAACATGAGATCACAGACATGCAATTTTTTGCAATACAGCAGGTCCATTTTCATTTGAGATGGGGATTTATCTAAGTTTTTAAGTTAGAAGAGAAATGGCTTTACCAGCTACATTCAGTGTTTCCAGATGAACTTAATAAAATTAAAAAAAAAGGAGTAGAACATTTTTCTATGGATTACCATAAACAAACTTTTTGAAGTATTTTGTTCTTAATTAAGTTTTCCCGTCAATACCAGGGCTGAATTAGCCATGCTGTCTGGGAGCATCTCGTAACTGGTCAGTAGGCGGAGTTTTTTCAGTTAGTACAGAGTTTTGAACTCTGTACGGCTGCGTGGTGAGCTTCCCGTGCGATTGCCTTGTTACCTCAGTCTTTTTTTCCGCGAGCAGTCTGCATGCGGGGTTTTTCTCCTCCTCGTCTCTGAAGAGATTTTTTCGCAAATTTTGTTTTTTCTTCAATCTTTTTAGGCAGTGATGGCTCCTAAGCCATCCGGATTTAAGTACTGCCAGTGCAGTAAAATTATGTCCATTACAGATGGACATAATTACTGCTATATTTGCCTGGGACCGGAACACGACCAAGTCTCATGCCGAGACTGTGCTCGTATGACTCCCAGAGCCCAAAGGAAGTGCGCAGAAAAAAATTGCGTGCCTAAAGTGTTAGCACCGCCTGCCGCGGCAAGCTGCGACCGGGAGTCATGGCCGCCGACCGCGGCAGACCGTGACTGAGGCCGGGCCGGCAGACGTGGAAGGAATAGCTTACCCGGGATGCCGGGTATTGTCGAGGATTCCTGTGGGGGCAGGCAGCCCTTTCCTCTTCATTCTGGCGGCCACCGCCATTGCTGGAATCAGCAGCGTGGCTCAGCGGCGATCCGGCTCCTCCTCCTCTGCTCCTAGGAGCCACGCGCGTGACTGATGGGTATTCTTAAGGAACCATGACAGGAAGTGTCATGGCTCTCTCTGAAACTCCTCCCCTGGCTTCCTGTACTTAAGGCAAGGGCTGAGCATTCAGTCCTTGCCTTGGTATTGAGGTTCCTGCCTGAGTGTGTTCCTGGTTCTTTGTCCCGCTCTGCTCCCCTGCTCCGTGGATTGATTCTTGGCTGCTGACTTCTGGACTGATAGACGTGTCTTCTCCTTGCTTGATCCTGGTACGGCGTTGGACCTTCTCCTGCTTAGACCCTGGACTGGACTCGGACCCCGCCTGTGTATCGAACCTCGGACCGGCTTTGGACTCTTCTATGACTCCGTCCTCAGACTGCTACGACCTGCTGGAAGCGCCAGCCATCTGGAACCCACGACCTGCAGGAGGCACCTGCATCCAGACCTTTCTACAGTCTTCAGAGGAGTCGCCTAAGTCCCAGCGGCTGGACCCCTACAGGCTCCTCCTGGGGGGATTGCGTGCTTCCAGGGTGAAGTCTTCAATCAAGCACCTCCAGTCCAAGCGGCCTCGCCCTTCGACGGTAGCTATCTACCTCGAAACAGGGGTCCACTTTCATAATATAAAGGTATCGTCACAGTCTTCACTGGGACCGAAGAAGACTCCGTCAAAAAGGTCTGCATCGCTAGAGGGTACATCAGCCAGGTCGGTCAATCCACCAAGGCCAGTGAAGGGACTTGAGACCGCAACTCCTCTTCCACAGAAATCCCCTCATGAGCCGCGTAGGTTTCAGTTTACTGAACCCGCTCATTGACACCGAAGAAGTCGGGTCATAAAGCTGTGCCATTCAGCCGAAGCTGAATGGCACAGCGGCGCCAGGATGTGTGCATGGTGTTTCGCCCGGCGAATAACTCTGCGCACATCTCATCGGCGCGTAGCGTCTAAGCCATGCGACGCAATGGAGCATCATGACTTAAAACATGCGAAGCTATCGATTCAACCTTGAATGCTGACGCACGGAACACAAGTCTTGACGCAGCCTATACTGCTAAGTCAGGAATCTCTTAAAAAGTCACAAAAAATGAAACATCTAATACCTTCAAAACCTAGTGACAGATTCTGACCAGCATCTGGAACTAGTCTCTGTCCATGACTCAGACACCTCTAGCGAAGATTCTGATTCTCATGGGTCTTCCCTTAGTAGCCCACAATCCCCTCCTCAAGACTCGCTCATAGCAGCAATGCCTCCAGGACCAGGACCTTTTCCAGGACCTGCACAACCTCTCACATCTAAAGCGATGTTACAGATTTCGCAGGCATTAAATACTTTTCTTCAAGATCTAAACATGGTACATCCTCAGCCTTCACTGGCGCCTTCTCAGCCTTCGCCAACTCCACTCCTTCCCTCTCAGCCGTCAGCACTATCTCCAATTGCTGTTCGACCGGACTCTCCAGACTCACCATTTATTTATTTTATTAAGGCTTTTATATACCGAATTTCTTGATACAAATCAAATCAATTCGGTTTACAATGAACTAAGTAGAATATACAATTAACCAATCAACAAGAGATACAGAGCATACAGTTACATTATAACAAGGAAGCCTTAACTTGGAGTAGGAAAATAAAGAAGGGGTGAACGGAGCAATAAATATATAAAGTGCAATAAAATAGAATAAATACTATATACAGTGGAGGGGGCTAGGAGCCAACCTCTCTTTAATGGATATTAGGCATGAAAAATTTGGAAAAGTTTTGTTTACAGAGATGTGTGGTGAACAATTCTAGATCAGGCAATGGAGTTTGTGGTGGGGAAGGCTTGACTGAACAGCCATGTCTTTAGTTTCTTTTTAAAAGTTGTTAGACAAGTCTCCAGTCTGAGGTCCGGAGGCATGGCGTTCCACATGGAAGGGCCTGCTGTAGAGAGTGACCGGTCTCTGATGTTTGCGTGGTGCACTAATTTGATTGTAGGAACGTGTAAAGATCCCTTGTAAGCATCCCTTAAAGGCCTGGCTGTCGAGTGCAGTCTGAGAGGATGAGACAGATCAAGCGGGGTTTGATGGTGGATATTTTTATGAATGATTGTGAGAGATTTATGGAGGATCCGGAAGTTTACTGGGAGCCAGTGGAGATCTTTTAGAATAGGAGAAATATGCTCTCTCCTATTGGTATTTGTCAAGATCCTTGCCGCTGCATTTTGTAGCAGCTGGAGCGGTTTAATGGTAGAGGCTGGAAGACCATGCAGGATGGAGTTGCAATAGTCGATCTTAGAGAACAGAATGGCTTGGAGGACGGATCTGAAATCGTAGTGGAATAGGAGCGGTTTGAGTTTTTTTGAGTACTTGTAACTTGTAAAAGCACTCCTTAGTAGTGTGTTTTATAAAATGCTTTAGGTTAAGGTGACTGTCGATTAAGACTCCAAGATCTCTGGCGTGTGATATATGTGGAATATTTTGTGATTGGAGAAGTATGGGACTACCTTCTGGAGTAATTAGTAAGAGTTCGGTTTTAGAAGTGTTGAGCACAAGGTTGAGGCTGGATAAGTAGTGGTTTATAGTTTGTAGATGAGCGTTCCATAACTTGAGTGTTGAGTCCAATGATTTGGATATAGGGATTAAAATTTGAAGGTCATCTGCGTAAATATAAAATTTGAGTTTGAGGTTTGAAAGTAGGTGGCAGAGGGGGAGAATGTAGATATTAAACAGGGTGGGTGATAGGGAGGAGCCCTGGGGGACGCCAAAAGGAGCATTAGTATGAGGTGATTCCATGTTTTTAATTTTTACCTTATAGCCTCTATTACTGAGGAAAGATTCGAACCATCTGAGGGCTGAGCCTGTAATTCCTATGTCTGAGAGTCGGTTTAGGAGGATGTTGTGATTTACCGTATCAAAAGCCGCAGAGATGTCGAGGAGGGCTAAGAGAAATGACTGTCCTTTATCAAAACCAATATATAGTTGATCCAGGAGGGAGGTGAGGTTCTTTTCGGAAACCATATTGTGACGTGTGAAGTATATTGTGGTCTTCTAGGTAATTTGAAAGTTGCTTATTTACAATTTTCTCCATGATCTTAGATACAAATGGGAGATTTGATATGGGACGGTAATTGTTGAGGTCTTCTGGGTCCAGGTTGGATTTTTTGAGTATGGGTTTGAGCGTGGCCAATTTGAGTGCGTCCGGGAATGTTCCTTGTGTAAAGGAACAATTGATGATATCAGCTAGATATTTGGATATGTATTCTGGGATGAGGATCAGTAACTTGGAGGGTATTTGGTCCAGTGGGTGGGTCGAAGGTTTCATTCTTTTTATCAGCGATTCTACCTCTAAGGTGTGGGTTGAATCAAAGGAATCCAATCTTATGTCTGAGTTTGGTAGGAGAACTGTGTCCGGAGGAGTAGGATTTGTGTTGACAGGTAATCTGGCCAGGGTATTGGTGATTTTATTTTGAAAGAATAAGGCCAGGTCATTGGCCTTTGATTGAGCTGTATCGTCAGGGATGTTAGGAAGAGCTGTTTTGGTCAGTTCCGAAACATAGGAGAAGAGGGCCCTCGCATCATACAGCATATCGTGGATGCGGTGAGCATAGAAATCTCTTTTTGTTCGAAGTATTGCTGATCTGTACTGGTGGAGAGTAGTTTTGTATATGGAAAGAGTGAGGGGATTAGAGTTCTTCCTCCATTCTTTTTCTTTCCGTCTTAGATTTTGCTTCTGAGTGCGGAGTTCATTAGAGAACCACGGTTGCTTATTTTTATGGGAGGGGTTTATAATTTTTTTTGACATTGGGCATAGTTCGTTAGCTATCATTTCAGTGATGTTTTGCCATGAGGTGATAGCTGAATTGGGATTTGAAAGATCCAAGTTTGGGAGATTTCTGATCAGGGATTTGCCAAGATCTTCTGAAGAACAAGTTTTCCTGTAGTATAGAGTTGTAGGCTGATGAGGTGTGGTCAATCCTGTCAATGACCTGAAGGTGGAGTTGATCATAAAATGATCTGACCATGGGACTGGTAGGCATAAGGGGGGTGAGAGTGGGGAAAGATTAGAATTTGTGAAGATAAGATCAAGAGTGTGACCCGCTTTATGTGTTGGTTGGTTAATGTGCTGTTTGAAGCCCATGTCCGAAAGTGCTGATAGGAAAGCATCACAGTTGGTCGATCGAGGACTAGCATCAATGTGGAGGTTAAAATCTCCAATGATTATGGCAGGAGAGTCTAGTTTTAGGTATTTGGCTATAACCTCTATCATGGGAGAGGCATCTTGATCTAAAAGTCCAGGAGGCGCGTAGGTGAGTAGGATTTGAAGTGACTTCGATTTGAATAAGCCTACCTCAAGTTTGGGTATAGTATAGATAGGTTGTTGCTTGAGGTTAAAAAGTTTTTTTGCAGCTATAAGGAGACCTCCTCCTTTCTTTTTCTTTCTGGGTAAGGAGAAGACATCATATGTTTGTGTAGGCAATTGATTTATTAGGACTGTGTCTGAGGATTTTAACCAGGTCTCTGTGATGGCACAGATGTCTGGTTTAGTATCTAGCAGGTGGTCATTAAGGATGTGGGTTTTTTTTGTGATTGATTGGGCATTGAAGAGTGATAAGGTGAATAGAGCCAAACCAAGTAATTGTGTGACTGGTGAGATCATTACCGGAGTTAGATTTCTACGGGTTATAGGTTGATATCTTAGTGTAGGCTTCATCTTGGAGAAGGAGTAGTGATGAAATATATGTATTGGGTGTCCTTGCAACATGGTTGTATGAGGGAGATGACTTTAATGGTGTAGTCAGAATCAGGTGTCCTATGACGTTATGGCGGTAATAGATTGTGGAAATGTTCTTTAAGGAGGTCTGAATGATATGTTTGGTTGTGTAATCTTTTGCTAGATGAATGCTGAGGCTGTTGGTTGACTGCTGAATTGGCTGGTTGGATGCTGAGGTGGTTGAATGCTGAGACAGTGGGTTGAATGCTGAGGCTGTTGAATGCTGAGACAGTGGGTTGAATGCTGAGGCTGTTGAATGCTGAGACAGTGGGTTGAATGCTGAGGCTGTTGAATGCTGAGACAGTGGGTTGAAGAGGCTGTTGAGTGCTGAGGCTGTTGAATGCTGAGACAGTGGGTTGAATGCTGAGGCTGTTGAATGCTGAGGCTGTTGAATGCTGAGACAGTGGGTTGAATGCTGAGGCTGTTGAATGCTGAGACAGTGGGTTGAATGCTGAGGCTGTTGAATGCTGAGACAGTGGGTTGAATGCCATCATCCCCTGGCTCATCTACAGGTTTTCCATCTGACCCTCCAGAAGGTCTCTTGGAACCTTATTCCCCTCCCGAAGACTTGTCCTACGCAAAGTTCATCGAGAAAGTAGGCTCTCTGTTAAATATCAAGGCGGGAAAGATTCCGGATCCTAGGACGGAGGTTCTTGGCATACTGAAATTATTCAAAATGCCTCCAGAGCCAACAGCTCTACCACCACATACAGTACTGGATACAGTCCTTTGTAAAATGTGGGAGAAACCTTTTACCACCACAGCTACATCAAGGAAAACGGATTTCAAGTACCGTATGCGTAACTCAACAATTTACGATATCACACAATTGCCACACAACTCAGTAATAGTGGAATCTGCACAAAGACAAAAAGGTCAAAATGTCATGCCAATTCACCACCAGGGAAGGACCATTAAGTCCATGGATGACTGACTTCGGCCGTAAAGTATACAATTCGTCCATGCTAGCAACAAAAATGCAACACCATCAATTTTATGTAATCCAGTATTTATTAGAATGTCTTCAGAGATTACGTCCCATATGCTTAGCCTCTGATAATACTCTTCCACAGCCATTTAAAGACATGGAAGAAGGAATTCGCCATCTACTTCGGTCGGTGTATGAGTCGTTTGAATCTTCCGCAAGATCTTCGGCTACAGCTATAGCAGCAAGACAAATGGCATGGTTGAGAGTGAGCGCTATAAGAGGACATCCACGATAAGTTAGTGGCCATACCATGTCTAGGAGACAATCTTCGTTCTCCCTTTCTTTATTTCCTACTCCCAGTTAAGGCATCCTTGTTATAATGTAACTTTATGCTCCTTTAAATTGTCTCTTGTTGATTGGTTAGTTATAGTTACAGCTTAGTTCGATGTAAACAGAGTTGATTTGATTTGTATCAAGAAAGTCGGTATATAAAAACCTTTAATAAATAAATAAAATCTTTTTGGTGAGAAGTTTGCGGAAACCATTACTCGTCTTAAAGATCAGAGTACAGCGGTACTGTCACTCACTTCTCCTTCGGACCCCCATACCTCATCCAGGAAATTTTACCCCTCATTCAGGAAGAAATCCTACTCAAGGGCAGCTTTTAAACCATACAATACCTATCGAACGCAAAATTATTCCCACCAAATACCAATCTCAGACTCATCAATCCTGTGGACAACCTCGTCAACGATCACAAAAGCCAGCACCAGCACCCCCTCAAAAACAGACTTCATCTTTTTGAGCTATCCCGAGCCACCTCCACCACCATACATAGGAGGTCGCCTCCGACTATTTTATGCCATTGGGAGGCAATTACCTCGGATTCTTGGGTGCTGATCATCATAAGGGAAGGCTACCAGATAAATTTTGTAACACTCCCATGCCTCCCTCATATTCCCTCCCCTCTGGAATACATCAACCCACTCACTGTACCTTGAGTAACAGTTACAAAATCTGCACAGCCAAAAATCCATTCAAAGAATTCCAATATCACAGGAAAATCAGGGATTCTACTCCCATTATTTCCTCATGCCAAAAAAGTCCGGAGGTCTTCAACCCATCTTAGAACTACGGAATCTCAACACACACATTCAGAAAGAAAAATTCAAGATGACGTCTCTAAAGACTATTCTTTCCCTCCTACAGCCCAACAACTGGCTATGTTCCATAGCCAGTTGTTGGGCTGCATACTCCCATATACCCATGCACCCTTCTTCTAGGCAATACCTTTGCTTTCAAGCTCAGAACAGCCACTATCGATACAAAGTTCTACCCTTTGGCCCATCTTTGGCCCCAAGAGTGTTCACAAAGGAGCAGATTTTAAAACCTGCACGCGGGCGCAGATTTGTTCGTGCAACCCGGTGCGAACACATCTATGCCCGAATTTATAACATGTGCACGCATGTTATAAAATCCAGGGTCGGTGCATGCAACAGGGTGCACAATTGTGCAGCTTGCGTGCGCAGAGCTGCGCAGCCTGCCTCAGTTCCCTCCGCACCTTCCCCTCCCTAACCCGCCCCCCAGCCCTACCTAGAGCCCCCCTTACCTTTGTTGAAGAAGTTACACCTGCCTCCCAGCAGGCGTAACTTACGCGCACCGGTCGACAACCAGCCTGCAATCCCGGGCACAGTGGCAAATGGCCGCTGTGCCTGGAGGCTCAGGCCACACCCCACCCCTTTTTGCAAGCCCCGGGACATATGCGTGTCCCGGGGCTTGCACGCACCGCTGAGCCTATGCAAGATAAGCTGCCCCTGCGTGCACAGAGCCTGTCGGGGGTTACGTGCGTATCTTATGCATGTAACCCTTTGAAAATCTGCCCCAAAATGTTTAGCGGTGGTGGTGGCTCACTTCAAACAACTGTCGATCCAGATATTTCCCTATCTAGATGACTGGCTTTTAGTAGCCTCTGATCAGGCTACTCTACAGAATCACACGTTCCAAACAATCAATTGCCTTCAAACATTGGGCTTCATAATAAAATTACGTGAAGTCCAACCTGCAACTGACCCAAACACTACAGTTCATTGGAGCGCTCATCGATACAACACAGAGAGCGTACCTTCTGTAGGACAGGATTCAAACGCTATCCTCACTAGCTCGACGTCTATGCAACCGATCATATACTTCGGCATGTCAAGTCCTCCAGTTACTGGGTCACATGGCGGCAGCTATCCATGTATTTCTCTACACCAGACTACACATGCACCGCATACAATGGGGACTAAAGAATCCATGGTCTCAATACTTTCAACCAGGATACAACTTACGATTCGAATGCGCATCGACATTCAATGGTGGAAAAACACCAACAACCTGACCTCGGGAGCACCTTTCCGGTAGCCCTCCTCATCAACTTACGCTCACAATGGATGCATCCAGGAGGGGCTGGGGAGCCCATTTGAGCAATCTAAAGACTCAAGGTCTCTGGTCTCCTCAGGAGAGCACACAAGAGATCAACCTTCTGGAACTTTGAGCCATCTGGAAAGCACTTCAAACCTTCTCCCCCCAGGTTCGCGGCAAGCATCTCATGGTATCCACAGACAACCAAGTCGCCATGGTCTACATAAACAAGGAAGGAGGGTCAGGTTCATGGATCCTCTGTCGGGAAACACTTCAAATACTGACGTGGGCAATAGCAAACAAAGTTTCAATGCAAGCCACTTACCTTCCAGGTTTAGACAATGTCACGGCATATCGCCTCAGCAGAATATTTCATCCACACGAATGGACTTTGAATCCAGAAGTAGCAACAAGGATCTTTCAACGCTGGGGCAACCCGATAATAGATCTCTTTGCCACAGAGAGCAATCGTCAAACACAAGCATTTTGCTCCATTTACCCGAGCAAACTTAAGTCATGCTCCAGATGCCTCTCATCGCATGGACGGAGGGCTTGCTCTATGCTTACGCTCCCATTCCGTTGATATCAAAGACAATTCAGAAATGCATCCGAGACACAGCGGATATGATCCTTGTAGCTCCAGCATGGCTAAAGCAGCCCTGGTATCCATATCTCATGCGGCTCTCCATTCACCCACCAATTCCACTGGAGAACCATCCACGTCTGTTAACTCAGGAAGGGGGGTCCCTCCTTCATCCAATGGACCAATCCCTCCACCTGACAGCTTGGAGGTTGAAAGGCATTTATTAAGCCACCTGGGTCTGCCATCTCAACTTGAAGATGTTCTCATTGCATCCAGGAAACCTTCAACCAGACGTAACTATGCTGGAAAGTGGCATTGTTACACGGAATGGTGCAAACCATGACAACTAGATCAGTTCTCATCAACAGCCACGCAACTTTTTAAAAGCTTCCTTTTGATTGATGTATTACTACAGTACCTGAATGTAATCCACTTTGAAGCACTGAAAGAAAGTGTGAAAAGTGGAATATAAATAAAATAAAAAAATAAATAGTATTGTGAGTATTTAAAAAGGCAGGAGGAGTTAGAACATTTGCACACTGAGGTTTCAGTTTGGTCATCCTGGTGTATTATGCAGTATGTCTCTTGAATACGTCATCACACTAATATGGTAAGCCTATTTTGGTTTTCTGTTTAGGCAATTATATGGCTGTACATTTTAGGATCATTAATAGTGTATGTATAGCGTTATATTTTTTGTTTTTGAAGTTCCAGCGTTTTGGTGCCTTTGATCTGGGGAAGACAGGTATTTTGAATTTAATTCTTTTTGTGGTTTTTAATTTTGAGAGCCTTGAAGTGAAGTGATTATTTAACTTTAAATGTTATTCTTTGTTGTAATGGATGTTTATTTTTATGCTTCCTGAAAATTAGTGCCTTCTGATGTCTGCAGTGAATGTCAATGAAAGTTAGCTTGAAAGATCTTTGCTGTCCAACCTAGATTAGCTTTAAAAAGCAGTTTCACTTTCTAGAACATTTAAAGTTGGGAGGCAGTGATCCACGTTTGATTATTTGGGCAAGATTAGAGTCATTTTTGTTTAGTAAATTTGGTTTTTCAGTTCCCCTGAAGCAGCCTCATTTTTGAGGCGAAACCTGTGCCCTTGTCGGGACTTTTTTTTTTTTATCTGAGAGATTGGAAACTCATTTGCCCTTTGAAGTATAACTACATACATATGAGGAAACTGCATTTGGAAAATGCAGTTTAAAAAAAAAAATGCTGTTTTAAATCAAAGAATTTTGGCACAATTCAATTTTGACTATTGAGTATTCTGATTTTATTTTTTGTAATAAGTGGTTTTATGGGTGTGTGTGTGTGCAAAAAAAGTAAAAATGGGTGAGTACCCTAGGTTTTGTATGATTTTTTATATATTTTCTGTAGAAATTTGAGCATATTTGAATATACATTATGTGGATTTGTATATGGTGTTGGTATCAGTGTTTAAGTGTTTATATAAGTTACATGTAGAATTACATTTATAGTAAAATTGGTAAATAGGCTGTTTAAAAAACAGTATTTTATTTATTTACGGGCTGATTCAGTAAAGTCCGCAGGAGAGCGGACAGGCCACTCACCTGTGCGTGCGATTCTGTATTTAAATTAGGTGGTGCGGTAGAAACGGGCAAAAGGAGGCGCTAGGGACACTAGCGTGTCCCTAGCGCCTCCTTTTGGCCCGGAGCGGCGGCTGTCAGCAGGTTTGACAGCCGACGCTCAATTTTGCCGGCGTCTGTTCTCGAGCCCACTGACAGCCACGGGCTCAGAAACCGGACGCCGGCAAAAGGGAGCGTCCGGTTTTCGGCCCGACAGCCGCCGGCCCATTTAAAAAATTTTTTTTTCTTTTCTTTACTCTTCGGGACCTCCGACTTAATATCACCATGATATTAAGTTGGAGGGTGCACAGAAAAGCAGTTTTTTACTGCTTTTCTGTGCACTTTCCCAGTGCCGGCAGAAACTAGCGCCTACCTTTGGGTAGGTGCTAATTTCTTAAAGTAAAATGTGCGGCTTGGCTGCACATTTTGCTTTCTGTATCCCGCGGGCATACTTAATAAGGCCCTCAACATGCATTTGCATGTTGAGGGCGCTATTAGGTGCCATGGGTTGGACGCGTGTTTTCCGCCCCTTACCGAATAAGGGGTAAGGGAAAACGCGCGTCCAAGGGCAGGTTAACAGTGCGCTCCGGAGCGCACTGTACTGTACCGGCCTGTTAATGTGTTAAACTTTACTTGAAATTGATTGTATACTTACCCCTAATATTTAACATTAATTTTTGGGGATAGTAATTTTGTTTTTCTCCATTATATTACTTCTAACTGGGTATAGATGGAATGGGCCCAGAATTTTATGACATACTAAGGGATATGTTCTCCATCCTTTATCAGCCTCTTCGAGGCTTCTTTGAGAAATGCCTTTCTAGTTCATTAAACTAAGCTCTAATTGAGGTATTCCCCCAAAAGAGTAAAGATCTGTGCAAAACTTAAAGTTATTATCAATTAAGCCCTAATTTTCAAAAGGGCCACGCGCGCAGATACCAGCAGTTACGCATGTGGCCAGGACCTGCGCATTTTCTAGAGGGCCCAGCTATGCACGTAACTGCCAGGCCCTGAAAAAGGGGCGGGGTCTGGGTGGAAGCCAGCCAGCGCGTGGAAAAACTACTTCTGTTCCAGAGGAGAAGTAATGAAAAGTTTGGGGTACGTAGGGGATTAGGGGTCAAGGTGGAGAGGGGAAAGTGGAAAGGGAAGGAAGGTTAGGCAGGGGGATAGGGAAGTTCACTACTAAACTGGAGTAGGGGACTGAGAGAGACCTGATTGCATCGCCATGTGTATTTTCCAAGAATTCCCTCCCCCTATGCCGCCAGATTTTATAACATGCGTGCACCAACGCCGCATGTTATAAAATCAGCATGTCTATGTGCACGCGCTGGGAACCGCGCACACATGGACATGTGTGCTCCTTTAAAAAAAAAAAATCGGCCCCTTATTAATTTGGGCAAGTTTTGGCTTCAGTTTTAGTTAATTGTTTAAGCTCAGTTGTCCCAATTATGGTTTCCGCTGATTAACTAGGCTTGTTTGTTATTTTAAAGTGTTTATATTCCATCTAACACGATAAGTCATGCTAGGCGGATTACAATAATTGACATGAGGTTGGAAATGTGCAGAAACGTATTCGTGCAATTCGGGATAAGCAGACAGTAGTAATGGTGTTATTGAGAGGCTGGATGCAGAAGAGGCCTTCACCAAGGTACAATGGGAATAAATGTTTTAATATTAGAGCAATATGGCTTTAATGTTTTCTTGTCTTTCACTTCTTATACAAAACTCCCACTAGCTGGATTAATGGGCATCAGGCAAGGTTGACCATTGTCTTATATGTTTTGACTACTGAACCCCCTAGCTATTACATTAAAATCTTTTGATGGGCTTAGAGCTGGGTAATTTGGAGCTAAAAGTTTGCTTATTTGCAGATGTTCTGTTTTTCGTTGAAAATCCTGGGGAATCTCTTGACTCAAATCTTGTCAGTTTCTCAACTTCAGGGAATTCTGGGACTTTAAATTTACAGTCACCAAATTAGAAGCATTACTGCTCAACATAACATTGTTGGTTGGGAGTTTTTCCTCTGTGCTGTGCCTCTTCTCACTTATCTGTTTAAAAATTCCAGCTCAAGTTTGAGCTGTACAGTCTGAATACTGAAATCTATCAGTGGAGTAATTCTCAACTTCAGGCTTGGATGGAATTCCCTCTGTTTGGTAGGACTGCCTTGTTTATAATGGTGCTCTTACCAAAACTTCTTTATAAAAGCTTCAGATGCTCCCCTGCTGGCTCAATTTGAGAGATATTTATGATTTCTAGATTTGTAAGGAGATCTAAGGCTAGAATGATTAGCTATAGAACGTTAATGACAAAGAGGTACAGTGGACTTTATATGCCCAATTTTAAATACTATAATGCAGCTTATCAACTATTTTGGATGTGAATGCTTGAAAGGTAGTTAATATTGCAACAGAGCCCAAGGAGATAAAGCATAATCAACCAAAGCAAGGAATGCAGTCTCTCTCATTCCCTCTAAAATAAAAAACAATGCATCCCCTTTTTGTTGCAATGCAACAAGCCCAAATATATTTAGTTAAATGGGTTGGTCATGGTTTGTTTCTAGTGTTTTTACCCTTTATAGGTAATTTAATTTTCTGCATAATTAAATATTTTCGCAGAATAGTTTCATAAGGGAATCAAAGGAATTGCATCAGTTTTTGTGCAGCTTAGGATATGTTTTTGTTTGAGCAACTGAAAAATGATTAATGATCTTCCCGATCATTCTCATGCATATTTACAGGCTATGTATGCATTATGGTCAAAGCTTACTAAAGCAAAATCCCAGGTTATATGAATTTGTTAGGGGTCAGAAATGAGTCTTGGAAGTTACAAAAATAAAAATTGCCTGCTGGCATAGCTTTGCTTGATCAAATCAGATTTAAAAGTAACTCTGCCAGTTAGTAAATGGAATGTGGAAATGGGTTAGTCTGTTAGATGATGTCACATCTTTGTTCAGTGTGTGTGAAGAATTTCACTTCATACTAAACTGCAAGAGAGGCAATTTAATCATACTAAGATACATTTTGCAAAGGTATGTTGGATACAGATTTGTGGGAAATGTAAAAAGGTCAAAGGCACATTAACTCACAATTTTATGTTAAATTGTTTTGTTTGATTATTAGCATGATGTTTTACCCGCTTTACATAATGTATTGCTAACCCATCCACCCTTCCAGGGTGAAGCCTTGCTGTTGGGACATATGGGATCAGTACATCTGAATTCTAAAGAGTATCATACATTTGCACAGGTTGCTATTTTGATGGCCAAGTTTTACATTTAAGTTTGTTTTTTTTTTTAATTGAAAATTTTATTAAGTTTCATGAATAAGCATTAGACATGTTTCCAAAATACAATCATTAAGAAAACATGTTTTCCTGACATATATAAGTGGAAGAATCATGCTTCTTGCTGTACAAATGAATAAACATAAAATAGAAGTGCATAAAGAAAAGCATAGATCATACTTCTCTTCACCACATTAAGAAGCAGATACCAAATATCTATTAACCAAATAATCTGGAACTATATACTAAACCAAGAGTTACAAGCAACCTCTTTCCCTCCAAGAGACCCTCCACCCCCCCCCCTTCCCTACTCTCTAAAATAGATATACAAAGGTTGTTTGTAATAAAAAAGGTTAAGGATGAGATTATCTACAGCTCAATGTATACAATGAAGATAAGCCATGGAAATAGACAGTTTCAACCATAGATTGTCTCCACAAATCATAAGGAAACCCTACTTGCTCAAAATTGTGCAAGCACTTGTGTTGGACAGCAGAGATCCTATATAAAATGTACACCCTCTCAATTCTTGCTTGTGTTTCACAGAGGTTGGAACCCTTGACTCCCTCTAAAGCACTGCTATATCCATCTAGCAGCTACACAAATATGCCAAACCAACAGCTTGTGCCTGCTTCCTTGCAAAATGGGGACATTAAGCAGTGTGTTTTTAAGAAAAACTTTTAAATTAAAGTATACTCCTATCCACTGGGTCACCTCTCTCCAATAAGCTTTATATACGTGGACATTCCCATCATAAATGGATTAAAAAAAAAGAGAGCCCAACACCTTGCAACCCTTCCAACATAGATCTGCATGGGAAGAAATGATCTTATGGAGATGAACTGGTGTCTTATACCAATGGTACATCAATTTGTAGCCATTTTCAACAATATGTGCTGAGATTAACTGCTTACCTGTTGCTTGGAAAATGGCCAACCACTGTTCAGAAAAAAATTCAAACCCCAAATCATGATCAAGATTTAACAAAGGTAGGTTTAAATGTTAAATCACGATTCAAACACAAGACAAGTTTGGAAAGTCCTTTTCATTCTATCTGCATTTTTGCAAAGCGATTCAAAATAAGATACCCTTTGTACACAATGGGTGCCTAGCTTAGCTTGTAACAGAAAATGGCATAGTTGCAGATAGGAAAACATAGCATGATCTGGAAGATCATAGTTTTCCATCACTACAAGTAACAAGCCTAGATAGATGCCATACATGTTACCATCTTAAGATCCCATGAGATCTTCATATTCTAAAAGCTGGATTTGTCAACTCAGGTAAGAAATGGCGATAAGGGGATGTGCTATAATGATGATCCCTGGATCCAAGTAAGAATATGCCACTGATCCCACACCGAAAGAGCGAGCGATAAAGATGGAGATATGGCTCTAGTAATTTCTCAGGCATGTTTAGGCTGCCAAATTAATGAGAGAGGCAATTTGCCCTCAATAGCCTGGGCCAGTACTACCCAGGGTTTTGGATTTTCTGTTCGATGCTAATCTACTGTTGCCCAGAGATTGGATGCCGCAAAGTACCAAACCTAATTTGGTACTCCCAGTCCTCCCCTAGATTTAGGTAAGAGCAACACTCACCTGGCCACCCGGGGTTGTTTATTCCCCTATACAAATTTCAGCAACTATTCTGCCACTAACACAGAAGCAGGTATTCCCACTGGAAGAGACTGAAAGATAGCTAGTAGGTGGCAGCACATTCATCTTAAGAGTAGCTATTCTCCCCAACTAAGAAATATAATAATGGCTCCATTCCTCCATATCCTTATAAATATCAGCCATTAATGGAGAATAGTTTAATCTAAATAGATCCTGCCTGCTGTCTATATAAACCCCAAAATATTTCATCTTATGATTTGCCCACTTAAATGGAAATTTCCCCCTAAGCATCTTCTCTCCTTCACTAGGAAATGTAATATTCAGTATTTCAAATTTGTCCCAATTAATTCAAAACCCCGAAACAGAGCTAGAAGCTTCCATTTCCCTCACTGTTGTTGGGAGTGACTAATGAATCTGTTAAAGTGAAAAGAAAGTCATCTGCAAATAAAATACAGTTTTGAAGAAAAAGCCCCAAGCATGATATCCTTAATGCCCTCATCTCGAATCCTGGTAGCAAATGGCTCAAAAAAAAAGGGGGCAAACAGGAGAGGAGTCAAAGGGCAACCTTGTCTCGTACCCCTGCCCTCTAAAAACACATCAGAATAGCCCCCCCCCCCCCCCATTTACCTTTATACAAGCTATAGGACTGGTTTACAGCTGACGTATCCACTGCAGGAGTAGTTCCCCAAACTTCATCTTCTCCAGTGTTTCAAACAAAAATGGCCAGTGAACTAGATCAAAGGCTTTCCACATCAACCATGAGAAATAAGGAGGGAATATGCTGTTTTTTCATTCTCTACATATCTACTATTTTACAGATGTTTATCAGCACCATTTGACCTGGTATAAAACCAGCTTGATCCGGGTGAATAATATTAGCTATAAAACCATTTAAGCGCGAAGCCTAGATCTACACCAAAATCTTTAAGCCCACTTTAATGAAAGATATTGGCTGATAGAAGTCGCACACAGAAGGGTCTCAGCCCGGTTTTGCCAAAACGGTTTTTGCTAAATTAGAGGTGGGCAATAAGGCATCCTGAAAGCATAAGGAATTATACATCTTAGTGAGTGGGGGAATCAATACGTGAGCAAACCTTTGATAAAAATGAGATGTATATCCAAGCCCAGGTGACTTTCCTGGTTTTAAGGATTTTATAGCTAGAGAGATCTCAAACTCTGATTTTTGTCTAGAGCAGCCCTCTGCGATTCTAACACCACAAATAAAGATACTGGTTCCAAATAAGAACTTATTTCCTCGGAATGTATATTGTTAGGGCTATATAAACTCAGAACAGAACTGTAGAAATCTCTGCCTTATATCTTTATTCTCAGTTAATGTTTCCCATCCGCATCCTTGAGCTTAACCACATTGTTTTGTACCATTTGTTTTTTCAGCTTACGTGCTAACAATTTCCCTGCCTTAATGGCCCCCTCAAAATAAATTTGACGAGATTGCTTCCACTGCCCACTTGTTAATGCTGTCTAATCTGTCCAATCACTGCCAGCATGCAAGCAATTGATGATATTCTGAGGAGGATAGCGACCGTTTGTGTAAAGATTCCAAGTGGCAAATCCTAGCCAGTAACTGCCTTCGCTCCTCTGCCCTTATTTTCTTTACATAAGAGACTTTGGATATAAAGGTGCCCACGTGCTACAGCTTTTAAACAATTCCAAACCCCTATCAGAGCTGTGTCACCAGTATCATTAACCTCTAGGTAATCTTGAATGGCAGTGCTAAGTTTGTTGACAAAAAAGTCATTCAGCTGTCAGTAACAATGGCCCTGTCATAATTCACAAATGGCATGGTCATCCACACAGGGGCGTGGTCTGACCACATCACTGGCTCTATATCTACCTGCAAAATCCTATTTATAGCACCCTTATCAATCAGGAAAAAAAATTGAGATAACAATAAGACTGGTGAGGAAATGAAAAAAAAAAGGGAAATTTCTGGATTTAGGGTATCTGGCCCTCCAGACATCTAATCAAACTCCCCTGAGAGATTAAAACTTAAGGCATCTCTAGCTGGATGGGTTTCAACACTGCGATGTGAGGAATTATCGAAAGCAGGATTCAAAGTAATATTGAAGTCACCCCAATGATCAGTATCCCTTCTACTTTCTCCTGTAGAACTACCGTAAAAGTATTGAAGACCCCTGATGTGAGTTTGCTGCATAAACACATAGCTCTCCCCCTAGAAGAGCACTGAGAATGACATACCTCCCATTGGATCAGAACAAGATTTAAATTCAAAAAGTGCATCTTGTCTAATCAAAATACCCACCCCAGTATACTTTGCCAAATGGGATCTAGCCATCTACAAGGAAATCTAGATGTAATAATTAAAGATTCATATCTCCGCTTTAAATGAGTTTCCTGCAGGAATACAATGGCCGCTTGGAGTCTCTTTATAAAGAAGACGTCACTTTTTTAAAGTATTGAAACCATTTACATGCAACGATGTCTCTAGAGGAAGCTACTATGTCTACTTAAATACCTAAAGCACCACTATGCCATTAAACACTCTACAAAAAAGGATCTCCTTAAAGACCATATCCTCCCATGGAACGAACCCATGTGTATCCCTGTCTACAAAACTAGTGGGCTAACAACCCATAATAGAAAGAAGTAAACCCATAAATCCCATGCTCTCCCCCCCCATAGAGTGCAGCTGCTATGCCACACAACGAACATGACCTGAGAAAAGAGAAAAATAAAAGTCTCATGAACAACGCTACTCATGTGGCATCTTAAAATTCAGAGGTATCCTCTTTATCTAGTCTCAGCTGTCTTCCTCCCTTTGAGACACGTTACTACCATGGAAGTTCATCACAAATCTGCCTCATTCTTTTTGGATTGGATCGCAAGTTGGGCACAGAGAATCCCACATCCTTTAGTATTACTGCTGCTTCTTCTGACAACTTCACATGGTGAGAAACTCCATTCAGAGCAAACCACAAGCTGAATGGGTGCCGCCAATGACGTTGCACTCTTTACATAACAGGCTCGTGATCTTCCACAGCTCTTGCTTCCTCAGAGTAACTGATGAGATGCCCGCAAAAATAGTCAGCTCATGACCTTCCCACTGCCAAACACTTTGTGTTCGGGCCATGTTAAGATCTACTCTTTGATAGTATAAAAGTGGAACACATTATTATATCTCGCAGTTTATTGGCGATCTTGGGGCCCAACAAGTGATGCGCCCTGTATTTTAATTTGAGGTAGTTGGCCTTCATCAGGGCTATTGCTGGTATAAAATAAAGTGTTGCAAAGCTTAACCACTACATAGGAGCAGTTAGCATATTCTGAAGACTCCGGTATACCTCGAAACCGTAGATTACTTCTGCGTGAGCGATTTTCATGGTCTTCCAGCTTTTCAGAAAGCAACTCTGTCTCGGCTTTTGCAGCTTCCTGCTCCCTGCGAATGCACTGCAATTCCTCCATGGGCACATCTACTCTTAATGTCCGACTCTACAATCCTTCAGCCCATATCTCATCTTTTAATTCTGTAATAAGTGCTGTTGTCTCCTGCTTATGCGCTTTGATATCATGCCATAGGTCACGAAACCAACTGCGAAATTCCTCATGTGTAGGTAAGTCAGATCCAGATGTCGCAGATATTGCATCGGGGCTTACTGCCGCCCCTGATCCTTCTCTGGGTGCCATAGTTTCTGATGCGACCTCACAGTCCCCAGCAGATTTCGGTTACAAAAACTTGTAGATATCCATGGATTTTCTCTTCACAGACATCATTAGCTGTTTAAAAGTAAAGCTTTGAAGAAAAAAAAAAAGTTACGATAGCTCAGGGATGTCCAAGATATTGCACAGATTAAGCTGCTTAACAGAGGAGCTCAGTCTCAAGCTACCATTCACCCCGATGACGTCATTTCCTCTACATTTTGAAATTCTGAGTAAAAAGACATCCTTCTCCTATGGAGCATGGTATCAATGATTGAAAGGATGAAAGTGGAGAGGTTATATGCTACCTTTATGCAATGGCCACTTGCTAAGGACCATCACAATGATTGGAATAAGTTTTATGTAGTTTTACTACTTTTTTATTTATTTATTTATTTTATTTAAACAAAAGTGGGATGCTTTTATATCAAGATCATTGCAATCATTGGTCAGAATGTTGTATTTTTTCCAGATTTATTAAAGGTTTAAATCAGTTGAAGCCAAGTTTGTAAATTATTCAAAAACCAGATGCAGAACAGAAAAAAAACAAACAAGTTTAACCACTATTTATTTAATATGGGGCACTTCAAAAGAAAGTAGAATTTGCTTAAAGGGGCACCATGTTTTCTATATCTCCAGAGTGACATGAGAGATTAAAAAAAAAAAAAAAGTTTAAATCCTTTTAGGTTTGTAACCAGAATTTCACATTTCAAGCAAGAAGTCAAATTCGCTTCATTATGTTCTTCCACACAGCTCCATTGTCATTCCCTGAACCCAAAGGGTTTTTATTAGACACATTCTGTTGTTATGGGACTTGAGCCTGTTCAAAGCTGATTGCATTAGAGTAAAAATAACTTCATGCTATAAAGGCATTTAAAGTTGTGCAGCATATAGCTATTTGCAAGCTTTCAAACACAACAATACCTTAATAAAAACCTTGTAACATGCACACGAGCTTCAACTTGTTCTATCAGAAAAGCTAAACTATTCCAATACATTCAATGGGCAGGTAAAAAAATAAAATAAAATTGCTCCCTGTCTTGTAAAAAAATCAAGGTCATTTCCATCTGTTCCTAGTTTTATGAATTGCTTTTTCACATAATGATCACAGCAGTGTACAGCATTTAGAACATACATTAACAGTTAAGCTCTTCTCTACATTATTCCCATAGCAACCTCATCCTTGATCATGTCTGGTCTTTGTTACCTCTGAATAGCACAAAATATTCAAATATTTTTGCTCCAAATCTACCAATAGTAACATTTTTAATTTCTTTAATTTTAAAAACCACACATGTCCAGGCACCAGCATGTTAAACTAATCCACACTGCACGTGCCAGCATCCTGCCTCTTACCGATAATGCCTGCCAATTCTAATTTTCTATCAGATGCTGGCCACAGCTTCTTCTGTCTGCGAAGAGTGATCTTAGCGCTCGCTACTTCTTCAGCAGCTGTTGCTAGCCTCAGCAGCTGCCCTGTTATATTACAGGGAACGAATGAGGTATCGTGCACTCACGGCAAATAGCTCAGAAAACTTAACTGTCAAATGGCCTGATAAAGCACAGTGAATATGCTGAGCAAAGAACAGGCACTAAAAACAAAACAAAAAACCACAACCCTACAGAAGTCTGGAAAAGCAGCAGAGAATGTCAGAAGCACAGTTTCATAGGGGTTAGGGGTGGGGGGTGTCAGCATAAGTGCAAGTGTCTGCATGTGTTCCCCCTTCCCCAGCGCAAAGGAATTTTAATGCAAAACTTTACCTTGCAGACACAAGCACACATGGCAAGTAGAAATTCCAAGAGTATTCAAAGCCAGCACACAGAGTGAAGATTTAAGAACCAATTCCAACATTTCAAGCCACTAGGACAAAAAGGTAGCAGTGTTGGCTTTCTGCATATCTTTTTATTTTCATTCATTCAATTTCCCAATATATTGATCAAGATAATCTTGAAAAAGAAAAAAATATATATCACAAGCTGATTTTTATTTATTTTTTATTTAGCATTTTTCTATACAGACTTTCCAATAACAGAATTATTGATCAATTCGGTTTACATTCTAAACAATAACAATGACAAGTAATTGTCTTACAATGAACAGGTCGAATTAACTTGGATTAAGATATATGGGGTTAATAACATAATAGTTAATAACAAGCTGATACCACATAAGTAGTAAAAAAAAAAAAAAAAGTATATATATAATTTTTTTTTTAATCTCTCATGTCACTCTGGAGGTACAGAAAACATGGTGCCCCTTTAAGCAAATTCTACTTTCTTTTGAAGTGCCCCATATTCCATAAATAGTGGTTAAACTTATTTTTTCTGTTCTGCATCTGGTTCTTGAATAATTTACAAACTTGGCTTCAACTGATTTAAACGTTTATTTAATAAATCTGGAAAAATATACAACATTCTGACCAATGGTTGCAATGATCTTGATATACAAGCATCCCAGTTTTGTTTAAATAAAAACAAAAAAGTGGTAAAACTACATAAAACTTATTCCAAGCACTGTGATAGTCCTTAGCAAGAGGAATTGGGTGCAGTAACAGGGGTTTTGTGAGTATAAAATCTTATTAGCCAAGAAAAAAAAAAAAAGCTGACTAGGTTAAAGAAAAAAAAAGTATATTATTCCTATATTAAACACATTTGTAAGCAAATTTAAGAACTGAGGCCCCAGTTGTAAGTCTCAAAAGGAATTTTTCCTTTTGAGTTGATCTTGCCCCATCTAGAAATGCCATGACCACACATTATAGAAAGAATCAATGCAGCACCTGGAATAAATTCAGAAGAGCCAGTCTATCAGTCTAAAACCTGGGAAACCAGCAATGTAGAAGGTTTTGCAGATAGAGCCAGAAGTTTCTTCTAGTAAAGCTGTAACATCTAAAGATTTCTGATATTGGAGAAAGAAGCTGAGAGTAGAAGTTCTCAGGAACTTTCTTAGGAGGCAAGTCATATTCTAGCAATAGGTGGAAAATGTATTTTCTGGAATTTTGAGTACCCCCATAATGTATCTTTTAAACATGTCCCTAGGAGAAACCACAGGGAAAGTTCACAAAATCTAAATTCTCTCACCTTAAGGACTTCTCCGAGTTTTCTATTTTGTTGGAAAGTTGTACATTTTCTTTAATCAAACTCTTGAAAGGGCTTTGAGATAAGCTTGTTTTAACTTCCAATAATTGAGAGACCAACTCTTCCTTAGAATTTAAGGATTCCAAAAATGTACTAATATGGGGCAAAATCCCAACTTGAACAGAAATAATTTTCCCAAGACCTTCAATGGCTTCCCAGATGGATTAGAGAGTGAAAACTGAGTCTTGTCATACTGAAAGACTCCTGAAGAAAGATGTTACTAGCCAATTGAGGTACAACCTCCTCCTGCCGGGCCACAGAGTCTCTTTGGAAGCTAGAATCAGCTGACGCATTGGGACTCACGTGTATTCTACTGCTCTCTGCGTTTCTGGCACCCAAGACAGTACACAGTCATCATCCAATGGCTACTCACTTGGTCACCTGGGGTGAAACCTAACCACCATAGGGTCAGCTGGAGGCACTCATTGCTGGGCTTAGAGATGTCAGCAAGCCAGGGGAGGATGGAAACAAACCTTCCCTTCCAGAACTCCCCAATGGCTCTTATCACCAGCGCTACACCCCAAAACAGGAGCATTAGGTCAAAGCAAGTGGGGCTGCAGGGAAAGCCCTCAGACTTACCTCAACATGGGTTGCAAAAAGAAGGGCAAGACAAGGTTAACAGCACACTCTGCCTCTAAGCTGCATCTTGAATCCTTGTACATCTCCTTTATCATTAAGGAGGCCAATATTTAAAAACTACTTAGCTGGATTAGTAGGATTTATCCAGCTAAGTGGTGGCTGCTGTGTTGCATCGGAGGTAGACTCTTGGGCAGAGGTGGGGTTGACGCAACCCGTAGATAAGAACCTACGAGTCCCCACCGTCGGCAGGTGGAGTGGGCTGAAGGCTGAGGCTGCTGGAGCTTCACCTATACCAGCCCTCATTCCCTGTGGGTTGAGCCTTTGGGTGCCAGGGCCGGCAGGACTTAGGTGGGCCTTGAGGTTGTTTAGTGAGAGAGGCTGGTTCAGTTCAGAAACAGTAGACGATAGGTGGCATAGTCCCACTCTGGATTGATATGGTACTGGAACTCGGGTGCCAATGGAACGGAGATCAGCTGAGGGCCTCGAGCAAAGGTAGGCTGAAGCCTAATAAGTCCACATCCAGGGAGGAGGCTAGGAGAGGCGTCAATGACAGGCTTGAATCAGGGCCAGCGGCAAAGCGGAGGTCGTGGCAAGCAATACTGAGATCTGATCATAGAGAAGTCAATAGCGTAGGTCAGGCGTAGCAGAGGTCCAGGTCTGGAGATAGGCAGTAGCGTAGTCAGGCCAAAAAAAGTAGATATCCATAGAGTCAGTCCAAAACAGACAGGGCAGGAATGAAGAAAACAGGGTCAGGAACGAAGAGTAGAGATGATTTTCTACCAGCAACGAGTTCTCAGGTAGCAGGGAGACCTGTTGCAAAGGCAATGCTATGGAGCGAGGCCTGAGCTTAAATACACTGGCGAGCTTGACATCATCCGAGGCCGCAGCCAGGTTCCTGCCGCGGGCCCTTCATAAGGATCAGCGAGGGGCGTGGTGCAGGTAGTGGCGTCTCTCTGCGGACCACGTGGAGAGGCCTGACAAGCAATGGCATCTTGACCTGAAACGCTGGGGACCATGGCGAAGCCAGAGGCAGCTTGAGGATAGAGCCGGTGGCCCACCGCCGCCAGCGAGGAGGAACCAGGAGCTGGAGTCTGTGTAATAAGGTGAAGGGGCCACGCCACGGGTCTGCTGTGGACGGCACATGTAACATGCTGTTTAGCTGGCTAAGTCACTTAGGCCTGGATTTATCAAAATGCACTAAATATCACCTGCGATAGAAAAAGAGGCATGTTTTATGGTAATAGGCACTAATACCTATGCGAAGAGCTAAGTTACCGCAAATTGTGATAATTTTCACACTTTGAAATAAGTGCCAGAATGTGGTATTTCCTACATACCACCACTGGGGAGGGGAAGAGAAAGAGAGAGAATATGAATAGTCATAATGTCCACACACTAGATAGGTATTTATATCCCTATGGGAAGCCCACCTAGTAACTAGAGGTGAAGTTTAGGTATTAGTGTAGGGGTTAGGGGCCATTTTGACATTCAAAGTGAGACATACGAACAGAACAGTGCTCTCTAGTGAAGATTTGATGACCTTCGGAGTGAGGACACTCACCCAAAGATGAGATTTGTGCAATGTTCTCTCAACCTAGCTTGATACCAAAACCGGCATCAGCAAAAAGCATAGCAATGGGTGATACAGCCATAACGCAAGCTATCGCACAGCTTAAGGCTACTGAAAACGTAGCTAAAATCGGCGTTAAAGCCGTGTAATAGGGCTTCACAAAATGGTAAACCTAGCCCACTCTCGCCCCCAACTCCTCCTCTTTTTCGGAGTTGCATTGCACCATATGATATGGTGCTATAGCATGCGTTAAAGGCTTTTTCGCATATGTTAAGGGCTTATCACGTGCGAGAAGGCCTTAACGCATGCGAAAACGCCTTATAGCATTTTGATAAATGAGGGAGTTAGCCAGCTAAGTAGATAATTGGATAGTCACAGAAACATGGAAATGACTGCAGAAGATGACCAAATGGTCCAGTCTGTCCAGCAAGTTACTCCCCATACTTCGTTTCCCAGACTGATAAAGTCAGGGCCTTTGTTTGTTGCTGTCTGAATCCAAATCCCCTTTACTTCTTGCTGTTGAAGCAGAGAAAAGGTTGGAGTTTCAAAATTACCAGGCTTATTGGTTAAGGATAGTACAGCCACATCAGCAAGTTACCCCATGCATGCTTTTCTTCATTCCCATTCTCTAGCCTTTATGGATCCACAATGTTTATCCCATGTCCCTTTGAATTCTCACTGTTTTGGCTTCAACAACTCCTCCGGAAGACAAGCCAGGCATTCACTCCCCTCTCTGAAGAAATATTTTCTGATATTTGTTCCTAATCATCCTTCCTGGAGTTTCATTTTGTGATCCCTAGTTCTGATTTCTTTCCAACGGAAGAGGTTTGTCGATTGTGCATCATTAAAACCTTTCAGGTATCTGAAGGTCTGTATCATAGCTTCCCTGCACCTCCTCTCCTCCAGGGTATACATATTTAGATCCATCGACCTCTCCTCATAAGTCATTTGATGGAAAAACCCCCACCATTTTGGTCACTCTTCTCTGGACTACCTCCATCCTGTCCTAGTTTGTCTAAAAACTAGACAGAGTACATTGTACAACTCTCATCAAATCTTCACTGATGTGACTGTATTGGTTATAAAAATCAGACTGTGCATGTAAAACTTCCCCCCAAAACCTAGGCCACCACCAAAACCTCACTCAAGTTACTAGTTGCCCCTCCTACACTGGTATAAATAGTTTACTTATGAGAGTCTTAAAGAGTTTCTCTCTCTCAAAAAGCCTGTCTGACATTTAATGCGTGTTATGGTATCTCAAAAATTACCCTAACCATGCCCCCCCCCCCCCCCGCCTTTTTTTTTTTTTAAGTCATAGGCGCCTCGCAAGCAAAATTTATAGCAAAATGATAAATCTAAGTCTTAAGTTTTCTCCTTAGCTGTAAAAGGATATACACTGCTCAGAAAAGAGCCCTATTGTGTTAAAGTACAGAATTAGGACTTAAGAGTTTCTGGTCTACAACCTCAAGTTCTCCCTCACTGATGATAGTAGGGGGCCATTCTCATTTTGTGTCTACGGGAAAATAGTACATCTGGTGCCACTTGCGATCCAGGGCAAATCACTTTCTCATATTGCACACCAGTCACCATCGCCATATGCTTTATCCCTGTAGAGAGCAACATACAATTAGAGAGTCAGCAATGTACTAACACGCCATCCATTCCAGAGCCGCCTGACATGTTAAAGCATAAGTCAATCCTGTTGGGCCAAAAGACACTACATAAATCCAAAACTTGGCAGGCTACTGTTGACTAGAAATCTGTAACTTCAGAGCTTCCAAAAAGAAAGAGGATGAACGAGAGACCTAAACACAGAGAATAAGCAGTACATAATGTGTTCATACGACTTCATGCATCTCTTAGGATACCTATTTCTTTTTTCCTCCTCTGGAAGGGCATTCCAGCATTCACCACCCTCTCCGAAGAAATATTCCCCCAACATTGGTTTTGAGTTGTTCCCACCTAGTTTTACTGTCCAGTCAATCAAGAAAACGCAGAACCAGATCCCTCCACATGGCAGTGCACGTGCAGTAGCTGAAAACCAGCTCTAAAGAGCATCTTATATATTCCTTTATAGTTATTAAAAAAACAAAATCACTCTTGTACCCACCAAAATACAGAAGTCAACCAAAGGAAATTTCATAAAAACAAATCAGCATGCAAAAATCCCCATATACAGATATCTTCCTAAAGCATACAGATGGTCATACTTGTTACTGACCTAAGGGTAGACTGAGCTTGGAATGTGTTCACTTGGATGAAAATCAGCAACAAGGTTGGCAGTCACTCAGCCTTGCAGGGACCATTTGCTCTATAGACATGGTTTGAAAAGACAAAAAAAAAAAAAATTCCTCCAGGTCTTTGCTTGCCAAGAATGAAAAGCACTCACCATGAATTCCCATCACTGCCCTGCCAATAATTTGTTTTCAGAGGCGTGATATGAAAGGAGTACATGGCGAGTGCATTTCTTCCCTGGCAAATGTGTACCCCCAGCCAGTCCTCTCTCACCATCTCCTCCAGTCCTCAATCCCTCAGGGGAAAAAAAAAAAAAAAAGGTAAATCTTAAGGTCTGTTTCAACTGACAACTAAATCAGCCAAAATGTTTTGGGTAATACAGGTGCTTTAACATTCCAAAACCTTGAATGCAACGGTTCAGTGTCTCTGAGAAAAGTCACCCAACACACTACATCCTTTAGTAACAAGTTAAGTGTGCCTCAGAGAGACTACTTTCAACACCACCAACCAATTTATGTGGGAATTAGATTCTTCCTTCGCTGGACACTGTTCTGATATTCTTTAACTAGGACAAAGGGGGGGATGAGATTGCCTTGCGACTGCAGCTCTTCTGGTCAGAAAGAGAAAAAAAAAAAAAAAAGATTTCCCCTACTTTCAGTGAACAGATTCCCATGCAGTAAGGTTGGCATGGGAGGAAGGAAGGAAGAGTAATTTATTATTATTATTTTTTGTTTAAACTGGTGGACCTTCAAGGAACAAGGATACAATTTCTTAGTGAGGTTTAAAAACTACCTGCAGATGGTAAGGTCTGACGCTGCATCCCTTTCCGACTCAGACCCAGCCCCATTTAAGTCTACCAATGAAGACAGGATCAAGCGCCAAGCCTTCCACGCTGCACAAGGCGGATTATCAGGAGATCATTGGTCAGCAGCATGTCTCTCAAGCTACAAAAATAATAATAAAAAAAAAAGAAAGAGCAGGAGCAAGAGAGGAAGGGCTAGGGCAACAGCCAATTCACTCACATAGATTCACTGTGTGAGTTCAGAGAATATATAGTGTCTATACTAGGCACAATTTGCCATTATAAGTTCAAGCTTCTAAAATGGTTCCAAGTATCTCATTTTGTTCAGCAATTCATTACAATGTTTATGGAGGAAAGCATGCCATACAAAAGGCAGGCACATGAAAAACACCAATCTGACATCTTCAAGGCACTGGACATTCTCAGCAACAAAGTTAAGACGTTTTTACAAAAAGTTTGTCAGAGCTGGTTTGCATTTTAAAAGGCATTTTTTTCCCCCGAGGGAAGTTGCTGATGGAAACTTGTTTTGCTAACCAGGCATTTCAAATTTTGGAGATCTGCGTTCAAATTCATCTTTGGTGGTCTTTACCTAATAGCACCATTAGGTACACCATAAGCCACACTCCAAATCTGATAAAGCTGGATGTCTTCTTAGCATTCGGTCAAATAGACACTGACAGTATAGGAAGGTCAAGATGATCGTGAACAAGCCTATATTTTGCTTGGCTAACTTGAGGCTATTAGGCCTTTATTTGTAGAAGTAATTACAGAAACAAAAGCATGCTATCCATCTCCTGCTGTTCCTAGTTTGTCTGCCTGTTGAAATAAAAGCACATTTAGTATGCACCCACCACAGTATATGAGGTAAGTAACCACCACATAAAATCTTTATTTGTTCAACTGTTAAAATAAACATCCAACAATGCTAAATGCATTTTTTTTTTTTTGCAACTTTAAGCACCATTTTAGAACCAGAATCCCTGGCCAATCAGATGTGATGGATATCAGCATAAACATCACAAAGGCACCCTGACAGTCAAACTGAAAGCAGCTGTAAGAATGAACTTAGTATGTGACTTCCATAACTTACAAATAGTACAGAAAAGTTAGAATTTTCTGGACAGACCTATAAATCAGCAATAATTATATACTACAAAAATACTGCTTCCTGGTCTGAGTATTTCTACAGCTATAATCATCACTTCTGCTTCCTTGGGGCTTGACATATTACCTAAAATACAATTCAGCACAAATATAATTCCCATAAAATTTAAACCACTCTTCAAGAATGATATATAAACACCTTGTTAGGAAGATAATCCATATTTCATCACAAAGTACACTATCCATGGCTCTGAAAGTGTTACTGACCCGTATGACTACAGATTTCCACAAATTTTTCACCATTTATGAATTACAGAAATCTCTCCCACCTGACTGGTAGGACTAAAGCCTTCATAGGGCAACCATTATGGAGTCTCCCTAACTAGTAATTGACAAGATGGAAGTCAAACCACCATAACCAGTTTTCAACATTAGGAACCAGCCTGTAAGTCATTCATTACCAGTGGCTTATATCAGCTTTTTGGATTCAGTTTCTGGAGGCATAATGCCATTTGGTTTCTTTGGTCCAGATTTCAGTAACAGACTAGTAATTAGGTCTAGTAACATTTTAGTCTATTTACTGTGCTGCATGTTATTGGATTGGTCTAGCAGGAGGAAAAGGATGGTAAACTTTCTTATCTGATAAAATTTCCGTATCCCCCTTTTCCTCAGCTGTCGCAGAGGGCACACCCTTTTCATGACTTTACTTTGTCATAGGCCCTTGCCAGTAGCCTCCTGCCAAAGAAGTTGCACAAGTACTCCCCTCTTAAATCCTCAAGACTGTGTCCTCTCAGAGGAAGAGAGAGGACTGGATGCCTCAAACCTCTCTGCTTATAGGCCCTGTATTCCCAGGTAGGACCTGACTGGACTAGCAGGACTCAAGGAAAGAAAATGTATCAGGTAAAAATGTTTCCTTCCTTTTCCTCCTGCTAGACCAATCCATTATACTTGAAGATACAGAAAAGTACCCCCCCCCCCCCCCTCCCAGGCCAGGTAGGAAGAAGGCAGGGCTGCCTTAAGGGCCCCTGACCCAAAAGGCAGTTTCTTCCTTCCTCTGCATGTTCAGCCTGCAGTGCTTGGAAAATAAGTGGCAGCCCTGCAGATTTCACCTGGGGAGACAGACTATGCTTCAGCCCAGAATGCAGTCTGCATCCTTGTAGAGTGTGCACAGAAATGCCCCTGGCACTTGCCTACCACTGAAAAGATGGATTAAAGAATCAATTGCTTCAGCCTATCTTGCTAATGTGGCCTTGAAAGCATCTCAGAGGTGATACTGATTTCTTGGCCAATCCGGAACTATCAGCATCATCTCAGAGATGCAATTCTCTCTCTTTATCCTTATCACCACTTTACCTATTAAGGAGCCAAGGCGGGAATACATACAAAAGCATGTCCTTGGGCCAAGGATAGATTAAAGCATCTGCCTTGATGTTGGTTTGGGTCAACAAAATCCATTGCTAGTGCTCCCCCACCCAATCGTCTGGAATGCCTCTTGACTCAAGTTCTCATTCTTCCTGGATCCAACTTGTTCCTGCTAAAGTCTGCTTGCACATTTTCCCCTTCTTGCAATGTGAGATGCCAACTGGAATAGGTTTTTCACTGCTCAACTGAGTATCCCACACACTTCCTCCATGGGTCGGGGGCTGTGCATGTTCCCCTGCTTGTTCACATATGCCAACTTATTGCCTCTGAGGCAGCCCTTCTTCCCCCTAGAGAGAAGGGAGCATCATCAGCTCCTGGCCCAACCCCCTCATGCAACTCTTCCCCTGCACAAAGAAGATTCCCGCTGGGCCCTTCCAGGGAGGCCAGGTCTGGGCTGCTGTTACAGGACAGGCAGAAAGAGCACACTTCACACTCTGAGGCCATTGATATTCCTGTAGGACTAAGAGTATTTTTCAGACCCTGTTTTCTTTCATCCACCCCCCCTCCCCCACACACACTGCCACACCACCATGATCCTGCAGGCTTGCCTTTCTCATGACAAAGGAGTGTGGTATAATCCATGATGTCCTCCCTCTATGTTCCCCTTGCTACTCAAACACCTCCAGAGAACATAGGCCTGCAGCAGGCAGCAATACCACAACAGCTGCTTGCAGCAGAGTCTGCTGGTTTCCTCTAGCTTTTTTTTTTTTTTTTTAAGGAAGAAAGGCTTTTTCCTCCCCCAAAACCTCCAGTGCAGACAAAGCCAAGAACCCTGAGGGGAAGGAACCAGAATAGAGAGGCAGAAAGAGAGAGAGAAGCCTCAAGTCCCTATATCTGGGTTTTTATTTTATTTATTTTTTTTTTTTAAGTAAGGCCAGGTCCCTGAGGATCCTCCACTGTATAAGGAATGGGGGTGGGGGGGGGGTACTCTTAGAGGAATTTTCACCTAGGTGCTTGTAACCAGGGGGGGCTACCTAAGAGGCAGCTGCACTAGCGAAAGCAACTAGAGAGGTTGTTGCCCCAGGAGCTTAGTAGGCTCTACCAGGCCAGGCCGCACCCCAACTCTTGGAGATTCTGATGAATCAAGTCTACTTTTGTCTGCAGGAGACAGACTACTGGCAAGAGCCTATGACTACATCCCCTTTTATGACCAAGTGTGATGTTATAAAAAGGGTGTGCCCTCTTTCTCCAGCAGCTGAGGCACAGGGAAATCCTAAATGTAATGGCAGGAGGAAAAGCAAGTATGCTATTATGTATCTCCATCTTGAACAAAGTATAAGGCAGATTATAAATCTTTACATTTCATAATTAGGGCTATTCCACTCGTATACTTCTCTCTCTGCTACGATACTGCTCGCTATTTTATTATTTAAAGTCTCTTCTATACCGATGACCGTTCGCACATCGCATCGGTTTTACTCAACGCATAATTAGTCTCTGGAATTCGTATTTCTTAAAACAGTTTGGAAATTTGTGTTTAAAAGCAGCATGCATTTCAACCATTACAAAAAAAAAAAAAAAAAAGGCACACTTCACATGCCAGAAATAATTATACAAGTTGCTGAAACAAAACATGAAGAGCCTCCATATACCAGCAAAACAGGAAGTAATATTTCTAGGATCAGTTCACACAGCTGCAGCAATGTTGTTAACACAGAATGGACCTTCTGGTCTGGCCCAGAGTGGCACATCAGGTCCAGCATCCTGTCTAAGACAGTGGCCAACCCATAACTTTAGGGTCCCAAAAAGCAGTTTCACTTTCTTGTTGCTCACTCCCAGGCACAGGTGATTGTTTTTAAAGGCTTTTCCTCCAGGAACTTGTCCAAACCCCCTTAAAAAAAAAAAAAAAAAGGGCCAGCTATGGTAGTCACCTTGCCCACATCCTCTGGCAACAAATTCCACAGCTTGATTGTGCATTGAACAGTCTCAAATTTGTTTCTCCAAAATACTTAAAATAAATTGGGAAAGTATTACTTCAGGGGTAGACAACCTTTTTGAACTGGTGTGTCAAGATTTTAAAATCGGGAGTGGGTAACGCTGGTCCTCGAGTGCCACAAACCTGTCAGTACATGTAAATAAGTTTACTCTTTTGAAAAAGTACAAGCACCAGGGGACAGACAATGAAGTTACTGGGTAATACATTTAAAACTAGTAAGAGAAGATTTTTTACTCAACGCATAATTAGTCTCTGGAATTCGTTGCCAGAGGATGTGGTGAAAGCTATTAGTATAGCTTTCACCACATCCTCTGGACAAATTCCTGGAGGAAGAGTCCATTAGCCCTTATTAAGGGAGAGTTGCAAAAATCCTCTGCTTATTCTTGGGATAAGCAGCTTGGAATCTACCTACCCCTTGGGATCCTGCCAGGTACTTGTCATACTGGGTCCATCCAAGGGTCCGTCAAGCCCAGAAACCTGTTTCCAATAGTGGCCAAGTCACAAGCCTTATGTTCTTCTTCCTTTCATGCAACTGTTATTAATTGGACACTGATTTTCAGTTAATATTCAAGAGTTACATAAAAATGATTGAAGCTATGTTTTTCTTTGCGTAAAGGTGCAACAAAAAGGTATACGAAGAAAATACCACTAAATTATGAACATTCAAAAAGTGGTATACGAGACATTTAATATTCATATGTCTACAGTCTACCAAATTAAACTAGTTTAAAAACAGAGTGAAATGCTAGTGAGGAACCAGAGTGTTCAAAGCTGCACTTCTTCCACCCTCCTTGCCAGCACACCCCCTTTTAGGAAAAAGGAACAGGCCAGGCTGCCATCCCTACACAGAAACTACATGCTAGCAGAACACCTCACCTCAGTCATACATGCAGAACCGCACCACATACAAAATAAAGTGACCATATAAAAGTATAAACAGAAATATGCAGACAAGAACTTAACTGCAAACCGCAAGAAGTCAAATTCTGTATGCAGTGCAACAGAAAAAAAAACCAAAAAAACCCAAACATTACCATGCCTCAAAACAAAATTAACATAAAGACATAACAGTAAATAAAACTAGCAGTAAAACCATATTAATAAGAATATTTCAAAATGGCTGACAATAGTATTCAATAATTAAAAACCTGCAATTTTTTTAATTTTCCAAATCAGCAATACAATTTCAAAGCATCAAACACCCAATAAATTACAACTGTTAAGGATTAAAAAACAAAATTGCTCTCCATATCTAAGAACATTTTATTTCCAGTCACCCTGAGGCAGTCATATTAGTTGGGGGGGGGGGGGGACACACGGACTGTGTGCACCCACACACACAGGCTCATCCATACACTCGGGATGCCTGGGCCTCTTCAGCCACCAGCAAGATGGGGTCCGCTGGCAGCAGGTGGGGCTTTGTGGCACCCTGCCAAATCATGGGGTGGTGGCAGCAAGAGTCACGTTTAAACATATTTCCTGCTGCAGCAGGGCTGGTCTTGTGATAATAGTAATGATATTTATTTTGATTTAACAGATTTTAAAAATGGTGTGCAATACTAATAAAACAGTAAAACTGCAAGACTGGCTCCATGGCAATAGGAAATGATGTTTGTTTAAAACGCAACTCCTGCTGTCTGCATGGGAGGGAGGGGAGCATCACAACCCCATAGGAAGCTGCCTGCTTGATGCATCAATAGCAGAGCCAGCAGCCAGAGAGTTTCCACTCAGTTCTATTCAGTGCTGCGCAGTCGCTGCCATGCCACAGTATGCTGACCCCTGTACGACTTGTTAGTTTCATGGTGCATCCACTAGTTCTAGTGTTGTCTGAAAGAGTAAATAGCTTCGCTATTTAATCCCATCATGATTTTATAAACCTCTTTCATATCCTTTCCAAGTTGAAGAGTTGGAACCTGTTCTGCCTTTTTTTCCATAACAGAGCAGGATTGTTGACCTTCTGTTTCTTAATACACAGCTGACTAGAAATGACAATCTCTTTACCACTCTACATGTGTTCTCATATGCCAAATTTTTTCTGACCAGAAGCCAGAACTTACCGCACACAAAGGCTAATATAATAAAAAGTGTGCTTGGCACAGCATAACAGTTTGAAAAAAAATGTAACAAGAGGTGCACAATACCACCACACAGGCAAGAGTACACATTCCAAATTCTGAACCACAGCAGTCATCAATATAACCACAATAATTCCAATCACTCTGAAGTAGAACATCTAGACCACTGGTTCTCAACCTTTTTTCTGTTGGGACACACCTGACAGATGGTTCTCACATACGTGACACACTGTACATGTGACCATCATAGGGCTAAATGTGAAAGTACAGTTTGCATCCACAGGAACACCCCTGACCCACAATTATGGATGTAAAGCAGAATTATGACATTCCCTGTACAACTCACCTTACAAAAAAAGATATTTGGTTCTAGTGTCATCTCAGTAACAGCAACACAAACTCCAACTACCAGGCTCAATAGCCCTACTTATGAAAAGACAGCAGTTTACCACCAATGCATGTCCTCTTGAGAAAATACAAACAAACCAGACTGATACAAATGTTAGTAAAATACCTCACCTCAGTCACATACACAGAACCAACCTAATATACTCCCAGGATCTGCAGTAATGCACATCAACTAATCCGCACACAGTTACACCTGTATTATGGAATGCACTCAAACAGTAACAACCCTACCTATGAAAAGGCAACACTACAAATATTAAATCAGGCCCTAAACACCAATACACCTCTTATTAGGAAAACAGAACTAGCAAGCAGCTATAGATACAAACACAGAAATAATTGTATACCGTATTTTCCGGTGTATAAGACGACTTTTTAACCCCTGAAAATCTTCTCAGAAGTCGGGGGTCATCTTATACGCCGGGTATCGTTTCTCACCAGTGTGTCGCCAAGCACCGGCAGGTGTGTCGCATGCTCCCGGTCTCTCCCGCTGCTCTTCCTTCCCTGCTGCCATTGCCGCTGGGCTATCAGCATGTTCAAGCCCTGCGGGAACGGCAGCGGTGCAAAAAAAAAAAAAAAAAGCTGTAGCATCCGCGGCTGGCCTTTTCTTCTTCCCGCCCCCTCCCCCTCTGTACCGGAACAGGAAGTGATACGCGGTGCGCGGAAAGGAGAAAGCCGTGCCGCATGAAAAAATAGCAGCGGCGACAGCAGCATCGGCCCCCGAGCAATCGAAGCAGCTGATAATAGGTAAAGGAGACAGCAGCATGAGCCTCCCATGGCCGATGGGATTCTTCTTTCTTGGCCTGCGGGGGCTGGAGGAGGAGGCTGCAGCAGCTACCATTTGTGCTCGGGGGCGGGGGAGGGGACAGGAAGTGAGTGAGAGAGAGAGAGAGAAGCAGCCAGCCAGCCTGTGTGTAAGTGAGAGAATGCATTTGATTGAGAGCATGTGTGTGATTGAGAGAAACTGGTCAGAGAGCTCATGTGTGTGTGTATGTGAGAGACAATGAAAGTGACTGCTCAGAGAGATGACTGATGTGTATGTGAGTGTGAGAGAGAGAAAAAGCAGGGAAGTGAGAAATCTGGGTATGTGAGAAAGCATGGGAGTAAGAAGCCTGATTATGTGAGAGAGAGCATGGGAGTGGGAGGGCTGTGTGTATGTGCATGAGACAGAGACTGGTTGATAAGGTGACGGTGTGTGTGAGAGAAAGACTGGTGTGTGTGAATGTGAGAGAAAGAATGTGATTCAGGGAATGAGAAGCCTGTGCACGTGGAGAGCGAGCATGGAAATGAGAGAGAGACTGGTGTGTGTGTGTGAGACAGAGAAAGTGATATTGAGAGTGAGAAGCCCGTATATGTACGGTAAGCAGAACACGGGAGTGGGAAGCCTGTGTGTGTGTATGGCATGAGAGAAACTGTTCGGGAAGGTGTCTGGTGTGTGTGTCAAAGACTGTTTGGGAAATGATTGGTGTGTGAGAGACAGAAACTGGTATAGTGTGTGTGTGTGAAAGACATGGGCCCTAAGGAAGAGGAAGAGGAATAGGAGAGCTGCTGGAGGGGGTAATTAAAGGTGGCTTTTTAAGTTTATTTTTCTTGATTGACTGCCATTTTAATTATTTAATATTATGTGATGTGTCTGCTTTTTTGAAATATTTTATTGGTGTTTGGAGAATGTTTAATAGTTTTTATGAGTTTAATTGTTGGATGTTATTCTGTTCATAGCTGTTTTGAAACATTTATTCTGCTTATTAGTATAGTTTTACAATTATTTCTGTGTGGGGATCTCTAGCTGCTTGCTAGTTCTGTTTTCCTAATAAGAGGTGTATTGGTTTTTAGGGCCTGATATACGGTATTTGTAGTGTTGCCCTTTCATAGATAGGGTTGCTCCTGTTTGAGTGTAAAATTATTTTTTTTTCTTAAAAATGTGTGTAAAAAAAAGGGGGGGGGGTCGTCTTATATGCCCAGTCGTCTTATACGCCGGAAAATACGGTAACTATACTAATAAGCAGAATAAATGTTTAACAACTATGAACAGAATAATATCCAACAATTAAAAACTCAAAATTAAATTCTCCAAACACCAATAAAATATTTCAAAACAGCAGACACATCACATAATATTCAGTAATTAAAATGGCAGTCAATCAAGAAAAAATAAACTTAAAAAGCCACCTTTACTAACCCCCTCCAGCAGCTCTCCTACTCCTCTTCCATGCAGGCCATAGCACACACCAGAAGCAGCAACAGCAGTAGTGGCTAAGCTCTATACTCATGGTCCTCTTCCTTAGGGCCCACAACCAGTCTTCTCTGTCTCAAACACACACACACATACCAGTCACACACCCATGACCAGTTTCTGTCTTTCACACACCAATCATTTCCCGACCAGTCTCTCTCTCTCATGCGCACACACACAGGCTTCCTACTTCCATGCTGTGTCACACACACCCAGGTTTTCTCATTCCTATGCTAGCTCTCGCCACATGCACAGGCTTCTCATTCCCATAATCACTTTCTCTCTCACACTCCAGTCATCTCCCTGACCAGTCACTTCCATTGTCTCTCCTATATACACACACGTCACCTCTCTGACCAGTTTCTCTCAATCACACACATGCATAGATCTCAATCAAATGTTCTCAATCACACCTTCATTCTCTCACAGACAGGCTTGTCTCTCTCTCTCTCACTTCCTGCCCCCCCCCAGCACAAATGGTAGCTGCAGCAGCCTCCTCCTCTAGCCCCCGCAGGCCAAGAAAGAAGAATCCCATCGGCCATGGGAGGCTAATTCTGCTGTCTCCTGTGCAGATTTCTGCCTGCTTCTGATTTTGCTCCGAGCCCAATGCTGCAGCCGCTACTTTTCCATGTGGCATGGCTCTTTCTTCTTCCTGCGCACCCCACTGCACATCACTTCCTGTTCTGGGCCAGGGGGGCAGATGCGGGAAGAAAAAAAAAAAAAAAAGGCCCAGCCGCCAGCCTCCACTAACACTGCTGCCGTTCCCATCCAGGCTTGAACGTGCTGATAGCCCGGGTGGCAAGGGCAGCAGTGGAAGATTTGTCTCTCGCTCGGTGAAGGAAGAGCAGCAGGAGACCAGTAGCACGCGACACACCCGCCACTGCTTGGCAACACACTGGTGTGTCGTGAGACACCGATTGAGAATCGCTGATCTAGACTCATTGACCCATGCCCCCCATTGCTCCACCAGCAAAACACCTATTTGCACACTGTATCGCTCCATATGCCTAGCCCATTACATCAAACTCTTATCCCAGTACTCCCAAAACTTACCCCAAAATTTTTTTCACATTGTTAAATTATGTTTCGGCACATATGTCAATTTCTCAATTAGCGCAATGTCACAGATCTGTTTGTGCCAAACTGCCATACATGGTGCAGTACCACCACATATGAAAGTACGAGCCCGCTGGACTCCATCTCTGCCAGCAGAGTCTTAAGTTCAGTGCCACACTCCGTTGGCATATAGACTTATGTACTCTTTTCCAAATCCGCTGCCATTCCTTGCCATCATGATACACAGGCCAGAGGCGGATCCTGAACTATAAACCTGCTCACTATAGCTTTAGAGAGCTTCAAAATTGCTTGCCTACGAACATCCTCCTGAAGAAATACTTTTTCCAAAGTCTGATAGAGGAATAGGCTCAGCATACAATTTAACCCAAGGTTGTGTGCACAAGTTGTGAGCAAAATGTACTACCAATCCAGCAAGAAAGTTTGTGCACAGAAAAAAAAAAAAAAAAAAAGGTACAAACAATGCAAACAAGTTAGTGCCCTCTCATGCAAAATCCCATGCTAATGATGGCATTAGCTACTACACCCCCAATGAGGAGAGGTGTGCTGGCTTTCTCGTGGCTTTTTTTTTTTTGTTTTTAGTACTGGAAACTTAATTCCTAGTCTGAGGTGGAGTAGGGTTTCCAGGGCTAATGTTACTCTAGCTTCTACCCATTGACTAATGGGACAGGTAGTTGACATTTTATGTACGGAAAACATGATTTGTACATAAAAATCCTGCTTTATGTGCAGGAAAAAAAATTTCTATGCACTAAAAAAAAAAAAAAGTGCTCAGTTTTTGTGCATAAAATCACGATTCTGAGAAACTCATTTTTCCTGCTGGAGTTCAAATGTGAACTCAGCTTATGCAAAAGACTGAACTCTGGTTTGCGTGTTTTAACTCCCAGTGGATTAGCATACCATTTGTTTGTGGCATCAGGAGTTAACTTTATGTGCTGGTTAAAAGAACAAAAAACTCGCCACACAAACCACTGACCTGAATTTCGGCACAGACTTCTACTGCTCTCCTTACTTCAGTCTGGAGCTCCTGTATCACAAGATGCTTTAGGGATACCAATATACACGAACCCCATTCTAGTTGCTGGAATTCTTAACTTACATGGGGCAGATGTAACAAGGCGCTAATGTTAGTGCAGGTTTTTAATCCTTAACGTACCACAGAAAAATGTGCACTAAAACCCCCATTAAAAACCAGAGTTAAAGTTTAAAAAATATGTGCTAAACCAGGAGTTAAAGCCAATGCTAAGATTAGTATGGGTGCATGCAAATCCCTTGTAAAAGAAGGCATTAGTTATTCCTCACGCAATATAGGGAGGTGTGTCCGCTAAAAAAAACCCTTTAATTCCTGGATCAGATCAGGCGTAAATCTATACTCATTTCTGGTGGCCATGTTATACTATGGCTGTGCCCAATGTGGTACCGTCTAGCTGCTTCTACCAGACTAACTATGGTCACCAGAAAGCTGAGTTTACTCCACCTTGGACCCAGGAGTTTAAGTTTCCATTTCAAGCAATCTGGGTGAGCACACCGCACTGTATATCCTGACACTGGCACACGACCGTAGATACCCATCCCAGGGAGCTTACACTTTGTTCAGCCGGCTGTAGGTACTCTCTCCAGAGAGAATTCTTACATCCAAGGCCATTTTGGCAAGGAACGACAGATGACGTCAATGTACTGGCTCCTACAGTTAGAGGTAAAAACTCTGGGGGTTGGGGAGGGGATACCTAAAAGCTAAACAGAATGCCAAAGTCGGATGCGGAGCGCTGAGGGCCATACTGTTCAGCTGAAGGTGCCCGCCCTAGGGAACTTAGGCTTTGATTTTTCTCGTTGTGCCTTGCCAAAATGGCATCGCATGTGAGGCTGGTGCTGTGCATCCCAACTTGTGGGCACATTCTCTCATTCAAGGCCATTTTAAACAAGGAATGACAAGTAAAAGAAAAAATATATATGCTGTCTGTGGAAGGCACTTACAGCTAGATGAACAAAGCATAGGCTGTTTTGGTGGACACCAATAGCCGAATAGGTCACACTCTAGCACTGTGCACTCACTGTCCAGCTGTACAGGAAGACAAAGAAAACTTGCCTGCCTCAGAGAGCTTACATTGGAAATTTAACTCCTGGGTCTGAGGTGGAGTAAACTCATTAGTGTTGGCCAATGCGGTCTTTCATCTCAGACTCAGGAAGGATTTACATTTCCAGCATAAGTTATTTGAGGCGGGCATCTGCAGCTGAACAGTATGCCAAAGTCAGGATGCACAACACCAAATCGCTTCCTATTCTGCTGAAACCGCCGTCCCCGGAGAGCTTGTGTTTTGTTTCTCAGTAGGTGCAAGCCCCGGGGAACTTATGCTGGAAATGTAATTTCTTTGGTCTGGTGTGGAGAAGACTCATTTCTGGTGGCCAAAGTCATTCCATTGCTGTGCCCAGTGTGGTAGAAAAAGCTAGACCCTACCACATGGACACAGTAAAAGAAAATTATGGCTACCAGAAATGTGAATTAACTTTAGGCAAAGGAGTTAAACACACAGGAGTAAGGAAGGGGTGCTTGAAGATGGAAGGACTGTGAGCCCTTCATGCAAGTCTGGCACCAGGCATCCCAACTGGGGCACAATCTCACATGCAAGTGAAAGCAGAGAGTAAGCCATCTGAAACAGGCAACTACAGCCATTAGAGATGCCCAGTACTACAGCAAATGCTGTTCTGCTGTAGTGCCCTCCCTTGAGAGCTTACCCTTTGATTTCACTTGGCATGCCCTGTATGTGAGATACAGGACCAGGTTGGGATGCCCAATGCCAAAAACTTGCATACAAGGTTATGTTGGTCATACGCCTTCCAACTTCAAGAACCTCCTCTTACTTCTGTTTTAAAGCACTTTTCTGCATTAGTACAGATTTTTCAGGTGGACTCACATTTGAGTGCACTTCCCCCCCTATTTAGCAAGTTTTTTTTTTGTTTAAACTCCTGCTCGATTTGCATCCCATTAGCTTACTACTTCCTGCATGAGCCCCTGTTTTTAACAAGTAAAACCCTTGCTAAAATTTAACTCTGATTTTAGCGTGTGTTTTATTACACCGGCCCCCATGGTTATCAGTACTTACTAAATGTATCTTCCTGGCCACGGCACAATTTTAAAAAGTCACTTTGGAACCCACATTTGGATGCTGTGCCACTGAACTTGAGCATTCAAATACAAAAATCAAGATTGTGTCTTTTTTGGTTTTGAATTATTTTATACAAGAGAAACTGGCATTTTTTTTTAAAGTTCTTATGTAACCACATCCATCACTTTAGAGTCAACTAAACCAAGGTGTTGCTGTACTGTACCAGCAGAAACCTCTGCCAGCCGTATCAGGTCCGAAGAGCACAAATACAATAATAGAGACAGCAGATGTAAAGAATATTCTTTCTTGGAAGGCAGGGATGGCTATGACCCATACAGGAACACATCTTATTCAATCAGATTTTTTAAAAGAAACAGAAGAGACACAGTGACAAAGCCACAAGTAAAAACTGAGCTAAAATTAATAAATTCATAACATTTTGAAGACTGCAGGTAGTAAGTAAGAAATTGACTCAAATGGTAAGGGCAGACAGCACTAATAGGTATCAGTTTATTCAGTATCAAATTCTGCCACTGGACTGCTACACCGTGCATTAGAAAAGTGAACGTTCCTGCTGATTGACCAAGCACAACGTCAGCAGGACTGAGAGAAGAAGTACACTGCATCATACCGGACGTTGAACTAAAAACATTTTCCCCTCAAGTGGTTTACTAAAAAGCAACAGATTTTCCGTAGCAAACTATTATCAGAACCAGATCCTCCCATTTTAAATCTATAAGGAAAAATATATAGTACATAGGGTCCTTAATTTAATAGGACACAATCAAGTCTGCCTTGACTTCAAGTTAGCTGCTAGAATCCCAACTGGCAGTTTGGATGACCCTTTCCTGTTACACACAGGGGCTGATGTGGTGTCATAAAAATAAAATTCACCACTGGCCGGCTGTGGCATACCACAATAATTTTATGCTCATGCTACAAACATCCCGAAGGTTTGAGACAGACAGGCACACACCCTAGAGTGGCTGAACCCTTAGACTTATTTTGGTACTTCCATATGAAAATACCAGTATTAAACCAGTTATAACAAGCAAAGATGAGGACACATGCCAGGCAATGCCCCAAGATCCAGGACACAAAAGAGGGCCATGCAGAGCCGGCCCCAGGCCAAATTATGCATAAACCTAAATTGACAACCCTTCCCCTGAGAAAGACACTAGTTTCATTTGCACCACTGCCTGGATCCTCTTCAGGGATTTCTCTTGCTCCTTCTTCTCCACCTCCTGGCACGATCCCTCCACCCCCGCTTTCTACTAGTGACAATTTTAGGTTTGTTTCACCTGTCTGTGCCTTCATGACCCGCTCCCCACCTGGAAGGTCAAAGACAATCAATGAAATCTGGGGTCCAGACAGGACCCCCCACCCCCACATAAGTCCTGCATCTCTAGTTCTATGCAGTAATGGGTGCAAAGCAGAAGGAAGAGGTCAGGATTCCCCCTACAATTAACCAATCAAAAAAAAAAAAAAAAGGGGGGGGGGGATGTAAATTCTTGTGTCAGCTCAGTCACACAAACTCCCTCTACCACTGGCGCTTTGTGAAAAATAAAACCCTACAAAAAAACAAAAAAAATCTATCTATATAGCAAACATACCTTATTATAAGAGCATTAATTCCCAGGGCTCAAAGTGCAACAACCCTAAATATGAAAAGGCCACATTGCCAGTTACAATAGGTCCTAGAACACCAACAACAAGAAAAACAAAAACAAAAAAAAAAACAAACACACCACAAGCCAGAGTGCTATAGATCCCTTCACAGAAACTATATGCAAGCAGAATAAATACCATATCTGTGTCATGTACACAGAATAAGTGACCAGAGATCAGAAATAGAAACATGCAAACAAACTGAACTGGAAACCCCCAAGACGACAGACTCCGCAAGCAATACAACACTTGAGAATTAGAAACAGAAATGCATTTCCTCTTGTACTGTGCAAAATAAAAAAAAAAAAATAAATTATATATCAGAAGTCACATCCCCCCCCAACCTCTTCCCACTCTTCAGCTCTCCCTATTCTGAGCTTTTACTATCCTCCCATCGGTCCCGCAGACACAGCCCTCTGCCTGTCCCCCCCCCCCCCCCCAAGACCCAATACCTGAGTAACCATGCTCTCCTCCCCCTCAGGGCCTGTCTCTCCCTCACTATCCATCCCTCCCCCACCTCCCTCAACCAGCAGCAGACTAGCACTGGAGGCTGGGCACCTTCTCTTGCTGTTCAGATTACAGATCAGTCTTCTGAATCAGGAGGGTAGAGGAGGTGCTGGCAGCAGGATTTAGTCATGCCATCAGCCCTGCTCTCCTGTGGCTGGGCTGCATGAGGGAGTAAGAACATAAGAACATGCCATACTGGGTCAGACCAAGGGTCCATCAAGCCCAGCATCCTGTCTCCAACAGTGGCCAATCCAGGCCATAAGAACCTGGCAAGTACCCAAAAACTAAGTCTATTCCATGTAACCATTGCTAATGGCAGTGGCTATTCTCTAAGTGAACTTAATAGCAGGTAATGGACTTCTCCTCCAAGAACTTATCCAATCCTTTTTTAAACACAGCTGTACTAACTGCACTAACCACATCCTCTGGCAACAAATTCCAGAGTTTAATTGTGCGTTGAGTAAAAAAGAACTTTCTCCGATTAGTTTTAAATGTGCCCCATGCTAACTTCATGGAGTGCCCCCTAGTCTTTCCATTATCCGAAAGAGTAAATAACCGATTCACATCTACCCGTTCTAGACTTCTCATGATTTTAAACACCTCTATCATATCCCCCCCTCAGCTGTGTCTTCTCCAAGCTAAAAAGTCCTAACCTCTTTAGTCTTTCCTCATAGGGGAGTTGTTCCATTCCCCTTATCATTTTGGTAGCCCTTCTCTGTACCTTCTCCATCACAATTATATCTTTTTTTAAATGCGGTGACCAGAACTGTACACAGTATTCAATGTGCGGTCTCACCATGGAGCGATACAGAGGCATTATGACATTTTCCGTTTTATTCACCATTCCTTCAACAACCCCCTCCAGACTACATCAAAGAGGCAGCAGCCCTTTAGTCCTCCTCTATCTGCAAGTGGGGGGGCAGGACTGGAGCCAGCAGCAGTTCCTCAGCCCCAGGAGCCAAGCTAGGAAGGGTGGCTGCAGCTCCCTAATGTGACCACATTATTTACAATTTCCCATTCACCTGTGAACACTGTTGCACTTCATCTTGTAACTTTCTATCCCAAGGAAGGAGAGATGCAGCTACCTCATTGTTGGCACCCAGTTTTACACTACGACCATATCACCGATGGCACCGGATTGCTCCAAGAAACAGAAATTCACATAGCTCGTGGTTAACGCAGCATGCCACACCGCGCTAGAGAAATGCAAAATGTCATTCCTTGCCATGGCCAAGGGGGAAAACTGCTTAAGGTGAGGAGGTGCGCTTTCCTTCGTTTTCAGGAGGAACAACCCAATTCTTTGGTTTAGGATTGTAGATCTTTGCCAACAGGATCAAAGAAAATTATTACTCCCAGTCTATATTCTTATGCTATAATAAAGTTTTCCTCTCCTACTACTCCCAATACAGCAATTGGCCATAAAATACATAAATACAGGCACACTGCACCACTCATCCTCCCACTCCAACCACCCCCACCCCAAATAAATACTGGGGCATCTGTTTCAGATCCAAAAAGTTTATTAATGCCAACATAACCTAAACATTAATTCTGATACTGAAACAGAACTAAAGCAGTGAAACATATAGGCCACAGCTTAACTCAACTAAAGAAGTTTCTTAACCAAAACCCAGAAAACCTATGCTAATACAGCACTCTCCTCCAAAGAGGCTTGTGTTATGTATGTTTTTCTGTGTCAACATTAGTATCTGCCTCTTTGCCCCCTCGTGGTGCAAGATGTTTAGGAAACGGGACAGCCTTGCAGTGCTGAGCCATCCCATCCCTACCATTTATTGTATTATTTCACCACATCCCCAGACCAGCAGGATCCCAGCCCAAGTTATTTATTTTTGTTTTATATTGTACTTACCTACTTGGAGGCTGTTTGAAATGGGCCAACACTAAATACCCTCCCCAGCCCAGGTGCCCTCTACCCAAGGGCACCTGAATGCATCCATTTTATTGGATACCTTTTTGGCTGGTGTTGCCACCCTTTCGATGTGGCAAAATCCTATCCCTAGTCCCTGGGCTGCTGCCTAGTGAACTGGGATTGTGGGTGTGGTGGGATGTTTTAAAAAAACCCCAAACAACCCTCTTGCCTTCCTGCCTGCCCTCCCCTGACCTGGATCATTTATCACATTTAGCATCTCTCCCACCCTTTACCTGCGGGTCCTGGTAGGTTAATTGCCCTACTTCCCCTTTGGACTGTATCCCACCTACCAATTGTCCCTCACCACAGGGGTGCCAACTGCTAGAAGTTGGGCCCTTTTATGTCACATAAAACTAGGGAAGGGCAGCCAAAGGCAAGGGCGGTGTTAGGTGCCCTTGCACCACTTAAGGGTGGCCAAGGCAGCTTTATTAGAGGAGTACAGAGACTCAGATCTCTCATCAGGCAGCCTACAACTCAAAGCTCCACAATCTCCCCGGAGATGAATCATCCTGAGAACGGCTTCAGCGTTTGGCAATTTCCAGACCCTGGAAACCTCACTAGACACACTGGCACAAAAGGATCCAGAGAGGCAAGGGTGGGCAGTTTGCCTTAGGAGCCCACCAGCTGAACGTTTTCTGGGGGAAATTGTTGTGGAGAAGCAATAGATGCCAAACTACTCAAATGAGTCATCCCCACAATGTTATTTTTTTCATCCTTCAGGAAACTAAACAAACAAAAAAAAACCCCCCACCACCAAAACCCATCTAAATCGGTAACAAGGTTCCAGTGCAGAAGAAGAGTGATAATTTGCATGTCACTGTCAGCTTCTTCCATGGCTCTCCCACCCACTTATCACACTGCACAGGAAAAGCAGGACTGTTTGTCCAATGTGAAGGGGGAGCTGGAGAAAGGAAAACTAAGAGAAACCAAGAGAGGGGCGAAGCCCCCCCCCCATTCACCAGTATCCCGGGCGCGTTCAAATCTCACAAACATACAATAAAAAAAGCAACCAGACACGGGAAGCGGCGAGCAAGTAGGGAAAGCTGCCGTACCGGCTTCCTTCCTCCGGGCCAGAGCTGAAAATTGGGGGGGGGGGCGCAAACAGCTGTCACGATCAGGCAATAAACCCCTCCAATTCCAGAACCGCACCCTTCAACCGGAGAAGTGCCTTGCAGAGGCATCCCCCAGGCACCCTTCTGCCAAACGGGGGGTGGGGGCTGAGCTCTACTATTTTGGGGGTCCGAAGCTGGAGAGATCATTTCGTAAGTTCCTGCTGCCTTCCCCATCAGCCGGATGCCGCTCGTTAAAGACGATCAGATATTCAGCACAAGTCTCCATGCTTTCCCACCAAGGCGCACACACACACACACACACACACACACACACGTATACTGCATTTCGGCTGCCGCCTTCTCTCCAACCCCAGATATACACACACGCACAAAACCGATTCAGTGCCAAGAGAGAGAGAGAGAGAGAAAAGAGACACTAAACCACGACCGCAGTCTTAAGATCACTTGTATTAGGTTACATTGGTTTTCTTTCTCCAGCTCAGATTCAGCAAGCTATATAGTCACCTTGGCAGAAATTAGGTTCTGCCTTTCTCTCCTCCCACTTATAACGGGATCCATGCAACGAACACCGCAGAAAGAAAAAGCAAAAAAAAAGGGAGCCACAAATTATTTTAAAAAAAAAAAGACGCACAAGACATTCTTTAGCTCCCCTTTCTACAATCCCTGGCAGGGGCTGGGAACCACCATCCACGCCGCCCTTCACTCATTGCCGGGGGAGTAACAGATAAACCCCGCGCCCGCGTGCGAGCTGGGAGGAGAGCCGGATACTCACCGATTGCCGATCCACTGCCACAGCCATCACCGCGCAAAATGAGAGGGGAGGAAAAAACCAAATAGGACAAATCAAGAAGGAGCCGCTCCGCTGCCTGCCCCAGCCCCCCAAGTCCTTCCCCGCGCTCTCCCCGGCTCCAGCCCCTCCGCACTCTTATTATAGCAACACGGGCCACCTCCCTCTGCCGGAGGAGGAGCTCCCCAGCTCGCCTTCAAAAACCCAGGGCGGGATACGGAGGGAGACCCTGCTCTATTTCAAAGCATGTGATCGGGGGTGGGGCGGCCGGAGGAGGCACCGGAGACGGTCCCGCTCGGACGCGATAGGCACACTTTGAATGAATGCCATCAGGGTCAGGGCCCGTGCTGGCTTTTTTTTTCCTGCCCTGTGCAAAACAAATTACTGTGCTGCTTCCCCCACCCCTTCCCATTCAGTGTCTGTCCCGGCCCGTCAAATGAAGCCCAGCTTCCTCCTGCACCCCAGAGCCCATTGATAGAGAAGGGTATTAGGCACCCTAGGCAAACATTACAGCCTTGCACACATGCCACCCCTACATCCTTTACAGACACACACAATTAAATTGTGCATTTATAATAATTTTTCAATGAAAAAGAACATTCAAAAGTACAGTCTGCTGAGGCAAAAAAAACCACAACATGCATATTATATTTGCATGCTCTCCTATGGTACCAACCAGAAAACGCTGCAAAAAAGACACTTGGAGCTCCTATGGAATTAGACTTTTTGTAATGCTGGGTGTGAGCTTGGCTTTCAGAAATCCATGAACAAACATAATTACCATAATTACCATTACAATATAGTAAACCTCCCATACCAAAACTACCCAAACAACCTTATCTATGAAAAGGCAATGCTGCACATATTATACTAGGCCCCAGAACACCAATGAAACTCTTATTAGGAAACCAGGCTGCTATAGATCCCGTCACAGAAATTACATGCCAGCAAAATACCTCACCTCAGTCACATATGCAGAACACAGAAAGACCCTCACCAAATACAGAGGGGCTGATATAATAAGGTGCACTGAAGCTGCTGCGTGTTTGTATACGCGTTTTGCCATGCAAACCCTATACGGGGATGTAATAAGGGTTTTGGGCGCAGGGAAAGAGTGTGTACAAACTCGCTCACAGACCCGCGGTTTTTACTGCGCGAATGAATGCGAATGGCTTGCAAAGCAAGTGATTAGCTAATCATAGGCAATGTAGGGAACCACGCTGGTGCTAATGCGGGTTTTTTACCACCATGATCAGGGCACGATTTAAGTGTCAATGCTGACTTGGGGGGGGGGCTATGTCGGCATCCAAGCATCCTGAAAACCACCTAGCTGAGCGCCTATCTCAGCATTCGAGTGGCCAGCTTAGCTAGGTGCTTTTCTGGGAGTCGAATGGCCAGCTTAAGGTGCTTCCCTAGGCGCTTTTCTGGGTGTCCGATCATATAGATATGCAAGCAACTAAGCGCCTAGCTGAGCCCCCAAATGGCAAGGTACACTAGGCGCCTTTCTGGGCACCCAATCGTGCCATGAACTGAAGAGCACGAACGGCCTGATAAGCATCTGGTTGAACGCCTATCGGCTTCAGAGTGGCCTGCGTAGCAAAGCACTTTTCACGGCGTCCGAGGTAGGTGCTTCCCTGGACGGACAGATACACGGCCAGAAGAGCGGCAAGATTGTTGTGAATTGGCATCCATGAAAACATTTGCCTTGTTTTCTGCAGCACAGTTATTTGAAATATTAAAAATACTTTCCAGGGTCATACTTTCACTTAATAGGGAGACCCGTTCGCTCACTCACTCTCTTTATGTGCGGATTATAGGTGCGGGTTTTGAGTGCGGATGTGGCCGCTTATTACATAGGCCCTATACCATAATTAGGTACGCGCATTTTTTTCTGTACGTGTGTAGATTTCTGCGCACAAGTCATTTACATAATTCTTTTTTTTTTTACATCCCGCGGAAGTGGCAGCTTCAGCCGCACGTGGTGATCAAAACCTGCGCACATAATGAGCGCCTGCTTTGCCACTGGTCTTATTACATCGGCCCCAGAATAAAGAGATCAGAAAGTATAAACAGAACGTGCTGAGAAGAACTGAACTGGAACCCACAACAAGCCAGCCTCTGCATGCAGAGCAATAGTGGAAAAATAGAAATATTACTATTCTTCATAAAAACATTAATAAAATCAAGAAATATAAAACAATCATAATAGTAAAATCATATTCATAAAAAGAATAAATATTTCAAACATTGAATGGAATATACAAAATTTCCCAAACACCAAGAAAATATTTCAAAATATCTGATGAATAAAAAATCCAATAATTAAAAAATGTTCTATTCCCCCCCAAAATTAAATATTTCGAAAGAGCAGAATTATCAAGTTACACCCAATATTTAAAACTAATAAGGATTAAAAAAAAATCTCCTACTCTCCATACCTGTGATCTTCTGATTTTCAGTCACCTTGACATAGTTGTGGATTGGGGGAGATAGGGATGCCCAAATTTTATCTTCTTTCTCACACATACACGCACAATAACACATTCATTCTCTCACACACTCCCTCTCTCTAACATACATAGGCTCCCTCTCCCTCACAGATACATTATATATGTGTGTGTGCACCTGTGTGAGAGCCTGATGTGACACATGGGCTCTCACAGGCACACAAACATACATACATAGGCTCTCACACAGACACACACACATGCACAAACACACAGGGTCTCAGACACACACATGCTCTGTCACTCACACACATACGTACATGGCCTCCTGATGTCTTTGGGCTATGTGCTGGGGAATTGAATCTTTTTGGAGCTGAGATCTTCATGAGCCAAAGCCTTGCTGAAACTAAATGCAAATTTATTTTGTTATTTACCTGTGCTTAATGTAATAGAGTTTTATATTTGCAAAAGATTGTGCCTTGTCTGTTAGAAAGGGGCAGATTAGAAATTGAAACCTGAAAGAGAGCTATTTTGTCTGCTTTCTAGGGCTAAGAAATTAAAAAAAAAAAGAACATCCAGTCTCCTTAGCCATTGTTAGTGAGGGTGGGACTAATTGGATCTGGTTTGCCACAGTCTCATGTGCTGGGATCTTTATGAGCCAAAGCCTTGCTGAAACTAAGTGCAATTTTATTTTGTTATTTACCTGTGCTTAATGTAATAAGGCTTTATATTTGCAATATATTGTGCCTTTTCTGTTAGAAAGGGGCAGATTTGAAATTGAAACCTGAAAGAGAGCTATTTTGTCTGCTTTATATGGCTAAGAATTTAAAAAGGATAGCCAGTCCTCCTAGCATGGACTTTGTTAAAAATACTAACAGAATCTAACAGAAATAGAGAGATAGTGGATGCCCTAGAAGGGGCTCTGTTCAAACAAATGGTAATGGAACCCACGAGGGAGGGAGTTTCTCACTAACTCCCTCGTGGAGTTAGTGCTCACTAACGGGGATAATGTCTCTAATGTCCGGGTGGGTGCACACCTCAGCACCAGTGATCATCAAACAGTATGGTTTGATATTGCAAATAGGATCCGGAGAAGTGTCACAAAGACCCAAGTTTTGAACTTCAAAAAAACAGACTTTGTCGAAATGGGGAAATATCTGGAGGCAGAACTTGAAGACTGGGAGAAAATGGGCGACGTCGAACAACAGTGGGCCAAACTAAAAGGAGCAATTACAAAAGCAACAAATCTGTATGTTAGAAAAGTAAACCAAAGTAAGAGAAATAAGAATCCAATCTGGTTCACAAAGGAGGTGGCTGATGTAATAAAAGCAAAAAAAGCAGCTTTTAAGAAATATAAAGAATTCCAAAAAGTGGAACACAGGGAGGATTATCTGGTGAAACTGAGAGAGGTGAAAAAAGTAATCAAGAAAGCAAAAAGTCAGGCAGAGGAAAGGATTACCAAGGAGATAAAGTGAAGTGACAAAACATTTTTCAGATATACCGGAGAAAGGACAAAGGTCCATAGTGGTATTGTGAAATTGAAAGGAGATAATGAATTCACAGAAATATTAAACAAATACTTCAGTTCGGTGTTCACTAAAGAAGACCCTGGAGAAGGACCATCACTTGTTATCAAGACTGTAGAAGAGGGTGGAGTAGACGAAACTCCATTTATGGAAGATAATGTATGGGAAGAGCTAAGAAAATTGAAAGTGGACAAAGCCATGGGCCTGTTGAGGTTCACCCCAGAATATTGAGGGAACTCAGAGATGTGCTTGTGGATCTGCTGTGTGATCTGTTCAATAGATCTTTGGAAAAGGGTGTAGTGCCTAGTGACTGGAGAAGAGCGGCGGTGGTCCCGCTTCACAAGAGTGGGAGCAGACAAGAGGCTGGAAACTACAGGCCAGTTAGCATCACCTCAGTGGTGGGAAAATTAATGGAGCCTCTGTTGAAGGAAAGGATAGTGAACTATCTACAATCTGGTGAGTTGCTTGATCAGAAGCAGCATGGATTCAGCAGGGGAAGATCCTGTCACATGAATCTAATTGATTTCTTTGATGGGGTGACTAGAGAACTGGATCAGGGAAGAGCGCTTGATGTAATTTTCTTGGATTTTAGTAAAGCTTTTGATATGGTCCCACACAGAAGACTCATCGACAAAATGAGAAGCTTGGGAGTCAGCTCCAAGGTGTTGGCGTGGATTACAAACTGGATGACGGATAGAAGACAATGGGTGATGGTAAATGGAACCTACTCTGAAGAGAGAATGGTGTTAAGTAGAGTGTCACAGGGATCGGTGTTGGGACCGGTTCTGTTCAACATCTTCGTGAGCAACATTGCGGAAGGGATAGAAGGTAAAGTTTGTCTATTTGTAGATGAAACTAAGATCTACAACAGAGTGGACATGCCGGAAGGAGTACAGAGAATGAGACAGGATTTAAGGAAGCTGGAAGAGTGGTTGAAGATATGGCAGCTGGGATTCAATGCCAAGAAATGTAGAGTCATTCATCTGGGGTATGGTAATCCGAAAGAACTATATGCATTGGGGGGTGAAGGGCTGATGTGCACGGAGCAGGAGAGAGATCTTGGGGTGATAGTATCTAACAACCTGAACTCGACAAAGCAGTGTGACACAGTGATAGCCAAAGCCAGAAGAATGCTGGGCTGCTTAGAGGAATAATCTAGTAAGAAAAGGTAAGTGATAATCCCCTTGTATAGGTCCTTGGTGAGTCAGTTCTGGAGTCCGTATCTCAAAGAAGACAGAGACAGGATGGAGGTGGTCGAGAGAAGGGCAACCAAAATGGTGGGTGGTCTCCATCGAATGACTTATAAGGAGAGGTTGAAGAACCTGAATATGTATACCCTGGAGGAGAGGAGGATCAGGGGTGATATGATACAGACCTTCAGATACTTGAAAGGTTTTAATGATCCATGGTCATCAATAAACCTTTTCCATTGGAAACAATTTAGTAGAACTAGGGGTCACGATTTGAAACTCAGGGGAGTAAGAACCAATGTCAGGAAATATTTCTTCACTGAGAGGGTGGTAGATGCCTGGAATGCCCTTTCAGAGGAAGTGGTGAAGACTAAAACTGTGAAGGATTTCAAAGGGGCATGGGATAAACACTGTGGATCCCTAAAAGGCTAGAGGATGGGAATAAATAAAAAAGCTTAACTGGCACGGAGCGGCAGTTACTACCCTTAAGAGAAACATGGGGGTAACCTGCATGGAGCAGCAGTTACCAACTTGGGAAGCTTGCTGGGCAGACTAGATGGACCATTTTGGTCTTTTTTTGCCGTCATTACTATGTTACTATGTTGGGATGAGCTCCACCATGGCCTCACAGGCCTTCCTAATTGGTGGTGGGGAACAGCGGAAGCTGTATGCATGCGCGGGTGTGCGAGCACACGCAAACGGAAGACGGGCCTATCTGATGGCCGCCAACGGCTTGAGTGCCGGCGGCCCCGTGGCCTCTCCTGACTGGGTGTGCAAGAATGCACACCCAGTCATTCTGGATCTGATCAGGGCCAGTGCAAGGTTATTAGACGCCCTAGGTGAAACAGCCTGCTGCCCCCCCCCGGTCACATCCTCCCAGACACAAATAAAATTATGCATTTATAATTATTTAACATAAAAAGGCATTCAAAGTACAGTCTTCAGAGGTAAAAATATCACTTATAACAGACACAAATAAAATTATGCATTTATAATTATTTAACATAAAAAGGCATTCAAAGTACAGTCTTCCGAGGTAAAAATATCACTTATAACATGTATATTATATTTACATGCACTGCTGTGGTACCAACCAGAAAAACCTTTAGAGAAAAGTAAAAAGGACACTTGGAATTGATATTAGGCCTATTGTAATGTTTGTTGGGTGTGGGCTTGGCCTTCAGAAAGTCATGAATAAACTATTGTTACGGCTATGGCTGCTGTGCAACCACCTCACCACCAGGGGTCCTTCTAGAGCAGGCTCTCCTGGCTGGCCCAATCCATCTGCTCTATGTCCTGGATGTTCCTTTATAACCCTGCCTACCCTAGACTCCAGTGCTTCGGCATCGAGCTTGTTTGGGCTCCCTGCTCTAGCCTTCCTTGCCTTGCGTGTGGCCTTCGGGCCTTCTGCCTCGCTTTGCCTTGCTGTGTGGCCTTCGGGCCTTCTGCCTTGCCTTGCCCTGCTGTGTGTGTGTGGCCTTCAGGCCTTCTGCCTTGCCTTGCCGTGTGTGCGTGGCCTTGGGTCTTCTGCCTTGCCTTGCCTAGCTGTGGGTGCGTGGCCTTCGGGCTCTCTGCCTTGCCGTGTGTGTGTGGCCTTGGGTCTTCTGCCTTGCCTTGCCTAGCTATGGGTGCGTGGCCTTCGGGCTCTCTGCCTTGCCGTGTGTGTGTGGCCTTCGGGCCCTCTGCCTTGCCGTGTGTGTGTGGCCTTCGGGTTCTCTGCCTTGCCGTGTGTGTGTGGCCTTCGGGTTCTCTGCCTTGCTATATGGTTCTTGGGACCCTGCCCAGACTTTGATTCTGTTGCCTGCCGCCTGTCCTGACCCTGCCTGGACTTTCACTTTGTTGCCTGCCACCTGCCCTGACCCTGCCTGGACCTTGACTTTGGTTTGCCTACCACCTGCCTTGACCCTGCTTGGACTTTGACCTTGTTGCCAGCCAGAACTCTGCTTCACATATCACAGCCATCACCCAGTTCCATACTCTCCTGCCTGCATCACATTCCTTCCCAGCCATCATCAGAGACTTTCCAGCAATCCCTGTCTCTCTCCACCTGGAGTCACTCCTGAAGGTGGTGTTCACTACACCGGATCACTGCCCAAACGTAACAACTGTATTACGATATTTGTAAACCTCCCATACAAAAAAAGAACTAATTACCAGCATTCAAACAGTAATAACGCTACCTCTGAAAAAACAACACTGCAAATATTACACCAGGCCCTAAAATACCCATACACATCCTATTAGGAAAATAGAACAAGCCAGGATTCTAGTGATCCCTATACAGAAACTACAAGCTAGCAGAAAACCTCGCTTTAGTCATACATGCAGAACACAGACAGATCTTCACCAAATACAGAATAAAGGCAACATAAACTATAACTAGAAACATGTAGACAAAAACTGAACTGGAAACCACAAGAAGCAAGACTATGTAGTGCAACAATGGAAAAACAGAAACATGACTATTAAACAAACAGTAAAATCAAGAAATATAAATTATCAATAGTGTAAAACCATACTAAGAAGAATAAATATTTCATAACAGCTGACAAATAGAACATCCAGTAATTAAAAGTTATACAAATTTTCCAAATACCAATGAACTGTTTAAAAACAGGCACATCAGACAGCACCCAATAATTTAAATGAATAAAGATTTAAAAAAAATCCCCTGCTGTCCATACCTGGGAGCTTTTGAATTCCAGATGCCCTGAGATTGTTGTAGATTAGCAGGGGGAGAGGAGAAGAGTTGTTGCTCATAAACTTTATCCCCTCTCTCTCTCTCGTGTGCACATATATGCCCTGTTTCTCATACATGCACATACACACACACAGACATGCTTTCTCTCTCATACATGCACACACGTGCCTTCTGTCACACACGCCTTCTTCCTGCCTTCGCGAGTCCGCACCCTGGCGCTCTCTCTTGCAGCCGTGTGGGCAAGGAGGAGAGACCATGCCAATGCCATCCCCCAATCGGTGGCAGCCTAGGCGGTCACCTAGTCTGCCTAGTGCTTCCACCGGCCCTGGGGCCAGTCATGCCTCGTGGTTAAGCCACCTGCTCCACCAGCTACCTCCTGCCACATATCTGGCTCCTTTTTCACCTTGGGGAAGGTCCCCGGCCCCATAGAGGTGGGAGGGGTAAAAAAAAAAAAGGGGGGGGAGGGTCGCTGACCTTAGAAGAAATGGGGGGGGGGCAGGGACCAAACAAGGAAGGGGAGAGTGGGGAGAAGAAGAAAGGAAGGAGAGAGGGGAGGTCTCTCCTTTCCACTTCTCAGTGGTGGTGGTGGGAGGGGGGGGGGGGTACACCCTAAAGTGAAAAAAAAGAAACATTAATTCAAAAGAAAAGAACTTAAATGTTCAGGATTAAGGAAAAACGGGGAGGGGAGCAGAACACCCTGCCCACTGCCCCACCAGAGGATGAACTACTTCACCCGGCCAGCAGACACGGCACAGAAGTGCTCTGCCTTTATCCCAGGGTGCACCATGGCCTTGAGCAGGGCCCCGCACTCCAGGGGACCGCCTCCAGCCAACTCCTCCTGCCTCGAGCACCGCACCCGCCTGCTTGGCAGTGGGCAGGAGACAGTTGACCAGGGCGACCCTCGCAGGCAAGGGCTCCTTCCTGGCCGCGCGCCCATAAATTAGGAGGGGTGAAATTCAACCAAAACGCCCAAAAAGGAGAGGACGGGGCTAACCTGGGACCACCTTCAGTCCTATATGGGCAAAGTCCTCCTCCTGTCCACAAAAAGGATAGGAGGGGTTTGCCCGGGTGAACCTGGCTAACAACCTGCCGGTGGCCACAGCTCCATACACCAGACTCCAGCTGCAGTCCCCTTCGTATCTGGGAGTCAATCCAGAGTAGAAAGACACCAATCAGGGATCCCCCTCGTCTCTCCCTGGTCCCATTTCCCTCCAGGATGTGTCAGGACGGGAGCCGAGGGCGAGGCAGTGCACTGTATGGGCCACCAGTAGGTACAGGTTCTTCCAAGACACAGTTCAGAAGACCTCTAGAGGCATTTCTCACAGCCTGCTTAGACTGCAGGCCAAAGGAGGCACAGCATGAGAGGGTTCACCTTCCAGCAGCATAGACCCTATCGTTAAGACTGGGGAAGAGGGGGGGGGGGCAGTGAGTGCGGTAGGTCAGGGGACTCACAGCCCGTTGTGTCCTCTTGAGCAGAACAGCGGTTACTTTCCAGTTGGCCTTGGGAGCCCAGTGATGCAGGTGCTCCACAGTGGCAATAGGGACTTCTAATATGTCTCCAACCTTGGTCACCTGGGCTGCGACCAGCTGGTGTCTCACGGTTGGCATTCCCAGCTCCTCCAAACCCCGAGTGGGGTTGTGGAGGAGAGATTCACCCAGGAAGTCGCCGTCCCTGTTAGCCAGGCCTCTGGCCATGCCCAGGCGCTTCCAGGCTGTCACTGCATCCTTGTACAATCCCGGCAGCTGCAAGAGGAAGCAAGGGGCAACTCCTCTCGTGTCTATGACTAACAATTGTCAGTCATGCCACAGGTTGCCCACCTGGAAGAGAATTAAGCTGCCAGGGGGAGCTATCACAGACAGGGGTTTGTATACAAAAAAACTCTACAGAGCCTGAAGGCTCCAGAGTTCAGCTTTCCTTCCAGTCAGAGATGTGTGTAGCTTCATGTCCCACCAGTTCCTCTCTATGGATATCTAGAAACAGCTTTTAGGACTGCTCCTTTCAGCTCCTCCAAAGTAGGAAATCAGTCTCTCCTCTCTCTTATGTAATTCCTGGTCTGGTCATGCCCGGATAGTGGTGCCGGAAGCCATATCTCAAATCATGGTTTCAGGTGGTGAACTTCTTATAACATTAAAATATCTCAAATTGCAGGGTTCCCTGAGCAGGGGAGAGGCAGATAAGGGAATACAATGCAAGGGCCTTGAAAGTCAAGTCCCAGTTTAACATCTTGTATAACAGCAGTGATGATGACAGCACTGATGAGCATTAAAGTCACTATGCCGAAAAAGCACACTGGAAGCTGACTTGGCTTTTACTGAATAGTGTGAAATGATGAAAACGTTCTTTACAGTGGTTCAGTTTACATTTTAATGGTACAAGTGCTTTAAATAAATGTGACTTCTCACAGTCTTGCTTAAGTTTAAGATAATAAAGCCAATTGATTGTGTTTAATCTGATTTTTTTCCCATCTCATTGGCATAGGGCAAGTTAGTGCTTCCCTCCTAATGTTGGTGAAGTATTAAAGGTGAAATCCATTTTACAAAGTCATTTATTGCTACCTCTCCTCATAGGTTTCTCCTCTGAGCTCCTTAGTTTCCTCAGAGTACCCAAATGGCACCAAATATACACTTCTTCTCCTTTCCAGTAAGAGAATAACAACCCTGATACTCCTCCAAATCTCCTATAGGGCATCCATCCCAACTCCTTTCTTCCCTTTCTCCTGGAAGCAACCTCTCCCTTTAATATTAAAGTAGCACAGAAAATAACTGAATCCCTAGTTAACAGGTACTCAGCACTCAAATAAATCAGCACAAAAAACACAAACCGGATAGAGAGGGTAGACAGAAACTCCCATATCCAAAGTAAAAGTCTCCATAGATGTGTTAAGAGTCAAAACAACAAAAACTAGCCAAGGGCAACCAAGACATGCTACCTCTGGACAAAGGAACTAAAAAGCCACCCCCTACCATCATGGTCAGAGCTTATATTGCATTTACTCTCTTCCACATGGGGGAGCTCTACACCCACATTATAGTTATTGTGTTTCCTCCCAGAGCAAAAATGGTTTACTCTAAAACCTGTTCCTAGTAGGGAGTTCTACACTTAGCTCAGCAGCTACTGCTTCATCCTCAAAGCCTGCATTTCCTTTGTTCCTGGTTGGTTCAGCAAGCTCCTGAGGTCAGGGACTTCCCCCTTTCTCTGTTCAACTTACCTCACAGCATGATTTTGGCTACTTGTTAACCCTTCAGTGGGGGGTTCTGCAGGGCAGCAATCAAATGCTGTAAAAGCAAATGGTGGTTTAGTTTTTTTTTTTTTTTTTGGAAGAGAGACTACAGCCAGGGCCAGTGCAAGGGTATTAGGCACCCTAGGCAAACCTTACAGTCTGGCGCCCCCCTCCCCATACACAATTTTAAATTATGCATTTATAACATATTTTACATGAAAAATGACATTCTGAGGTAAAATTAATATACAAGTTGTTGTGATAATTTCATGCAATGTTGTGATGCCAACAAGAAAACTTTGCATCTTGGAATTCATATGGCATCATACCTATTGTGATATATTTCGGCATGGTCCTTCCATATCAAAACAGTACTATTCCAACACTCAAAGAATAACAACCCCACCTATGAAAAAGAATACCACAAATATTACACCAGAATCTAAAATATCAATACACCTCCTATCAGGAAAACAGAACAGGCCAAACTACTACAGATCCCTACAGAGAAACCACATGCTAAAAGAATGCTTCATCTCAGTCTTTGCATGCAGAACACAAACCCTCACCAAATACAGAATAAAGCTACATAAAGTATAAATAGAAATGTGCAGACAAAAACTGAACTGTAAAATGCATCATGCCAGAATCTATACAGTGTAACAATGGAAAAACAAAAATTTCATCATTCCTCATGAAACAAATCAATAAAATCAAGATATATAAATCATTAATCATAATTATAAAATCATATAAATGAAACAATTTCAAAACAGCTGATGAATAGAATATCCAATAATTAAAGACTCATGCAAATTTTGAAAGCTTTACCAAACACCAATAAAATATTTCAAACAGCAGACACATCACATACTACCCAATAATTAAAATGGTAGACAATCAAGAAAAATGAACTTAAAAAGCCACCTTTACTTACCTTCTCCAGCAGTTCTCCTACTCCTTTCCCTTGCAGGCCACACCAGAAGCAGCAGTAGCTGCTGAAGCTGTCCTCACAGTCCTCTTCCTTAGGGACCACAACCAGTCTCTTCTCTCTTTCTCTCACACACACACACCAGTCACACCCTCAGGACCAGTTTCTGTCTCTCACACACCAATCATCTCCCCAACCAGTCTCTCTCTCTCTCTCACACGCACACAAGCACACACATACCAGTCATCTCCCTGATCAGTCTCTCTCACACATACACACGTCACCTCTCTGGCCAGTCTCTCTCAATCACAGAATGCTCTTGCTCTCTCTTACTTACACACAGGTTTTCAATCACACACTTGCTCTCTCTATTTCACTTATACACAAGCTCTCAAGCACACACATGTTCTATCTCACTTACAAACAGGCTCAATCACACACATGCCCTCTCTCACAGCCACAAGCCAGACAAAAACATGCTCCATCTCTCTCACACACACAGATTGACACATACAAGCACCCTCCCTGACTCACATATACACCATACACATACAGAAGGACCCTCCCTGTCTCACATATACACCACACATACACGAAGCACCCTCCCTGTCTCACATACACATTACACTCTCACAGAAGCACCTTGCTTTCAGACTTGCAGCATTTTTCACTTTTACTAAAAGTGAAAGTGATGCTCCCACCGTTAAATAAGAAAACCACATTCCTATCAGAAGGCGAAATGACACCCTTCCTTCAGGTTCTGTCCTCCCAAGGGACACCCTCCCAAGAGTTCTGTCCTCCCTTCAGGTTCTGTCCTCCCAAGCCACCCACACCGTACAGCTTCTCTTGTTTTACGCTTTCAGGCAATAAAGCAAGGGTCTTTCTTCAAACTATCAGTGGTATGATTATTCATGTGGGAGATATGGAACAGAAAGACATCCTTAGTCAGCTTCCCTTTTAAATGGGAAGATTCCAGTCTTAGTCATTTAAAAATATACATTTTCTAAAGGCTTAAAAAAAAACAAAAAAACAAACCCCACCTGGCATCAATATCTTACGTTTGTGATTTTGCTGAGATGAATATTTTAAATACTTTAATTTTTTTTGCTTTAGTATTTGTTTCTACCCAGGGCCAGTGCAAGGGGATTAGGCACCCTAAGCGAACCTTCTGCCTTGCGCCCCCCCCCCCCCCAGTAGTTTCGCCACCCCCCGGTCTCGGTCCCAACTCCTACCTCATTCGCGATCATGTCTGCAGATTGGGTGCAGTTTGCGGCCCGCTGAATCTCCCTCCTCTTTACTGCTGCTTGCAGCCCCTCATGGCTAATTGTTTTCAGTGCCCCCTAATGTTCAGTGCCCTAGGCACAGGCCTAGTTTGCCTAATAGGATGCGCCGGCCCTGCTTAGAGAGGAGATTTAATGCATACGGATAAAGTTGTCATTAGAAGATTTGCATTTATAGCAGTAGTGCCAAAGCTTAACAACAGGATTGTGAACATCAAGGACTGGACCATCCAGTAGGAGTCTGTTAGATACAAGATGTTGTCAGGTGTAATACATTTCTATTCTAAAGTCTTCTGGGAGTTAAAAAAAAAAATGAAAAATGTATAAAAAATAAGATTGCTTTTTCTGCTTTTGGACTTTTCTAATTATCTTTCTCATGTTATTTTAATAAAGGATTGTCCTGAAGGGAGTACATTTCTAATAAGATTGTGATTTTAGGATTTTGAAAAATGTTTGTTCTATACACTGTTTCTTTGTTTCAATACAATTAAAGTTGTTACCATCAGTGTTATTATTTCACCTTTAGATTTTGTAATACATGGATAACACATTATTACATTTCAAGTGCCCCACTAAATTAGTGTGTGTACCATCGAATAAGGTAACAACTAATGTTTTAGATGATTTGAAAGATGCATAATGTTGTAAGCTTTATTACACAATGGCAAAGAATATCAAAACTATTCAAAAGATAACAATGACTCAATAACACACAGATATACTTATCCCATTGGTAGATGTATCTTTGTTCTCTTCTTTCTAACTGAAGGGAAATATCGCCCCTTCTTGTCAAATTGAGCTGCTGTATGACAAAAAATTTTAAACCTTGGACAGAATGGTTGTACTCGGTCCAATGTTTGACCACCATGGCTTCCATTTTCCTGGTACAAATGCAACTTGCATGTTGGATCATTCTGGTTTTTATAGCCCTCTTAGTGTGGCCAATGTAAATTTTAGTGCAGGAACATACTATAGCATGGATTACCTGTTCAGAGTTCCATATATAATGTCCACGAAGGTGATGGGTTGTGGTGCTATTAGGTAAAGCAAATTGTTAGATCTGCATTACATGACTGCACATGACGCATCTGAGACATGTGGACTGACCCCTAGGGGTTGAACTGGAAGTGGGTCTGTCTCTGGTTGTATTTATACTCATATCCCGTAGATACCAGTCTCTTAAATTCGCAAAGCTAGGGGTCTTGGAAAAAGAGTATGGTCAGATAGTATATTCCAATGTGTTTTAATGATTTTTTGGACTTCACTTGTGCGGATGGAATGAGGTAAGACACATGCCATTCTAAGTGTGGGTTCTTTCTGTGATGGTTGTAGTAGCCACTCTCTATTGGTATGTAATGCTCATTTGAATGCTAGTTTGATGATTCAGTGAGGGTAACTTCTCTGTAAAAATCTGTTCTTCATGTTATCTGCTTCAATAATGTATTCTTCGTTCGAGGAGCATATCCGCAGGAGGCAAAGAAACTGGGATGTTCTTTTTCAAATGTGTAGGGTGATGGCTTTGAAATGATAAAAGTGAATTTCTGTCTGTTTCTTTGTGGTGGGTAGTAGTTTGCAATTTGTCTTCCTGTTTGTATACAATCATGTCCAAAAAAGAAATTTTTTGTTGATTTATGCAAAAAGAAAACTGCAAATTTATATCTTGCTGATTCAGCCATCCTTCAAACTCCAGAAGATGTTCGAATGATGAGGTCCACATGAAAAAAAATGTCATCAATGAATCTGACCCACAACCTGACTTGTTGCTAAAAAGAAGAGGCACAGACATGCATTTCCTCAAATTTCGATACATAAAGGCATGCCACCGACGGGGCCATGGTGGTGCCCATCGCTGTGCCTTTGATTTGATGGAATAAGAACATAAGAACATGCCATACTGGGTCAGACCAAGGGTCCATCAAGCCCAGCATCCTATTTCCAACAGTGGCCAATCCAGGCCATAAGAACCTGGCAAGTGCCCAAAAACTAAGGGCCGGATTTTAAAAGGGTTATGCGCATAAGGTACGCGCGTAATCCTTTTAAAATGCCCCTGCGCGCTCTGAGACCATATTGCATAGGCGTCCGGCGCGTGCAAAGTCCGGGACGCGTGTTAAGTCCCGGGGCTTTCTTGGGGTGGGCGTGTCGGCGGGGGCGTGACGCGGTCGGCGCATCATCCGGGGGCGGTGCCGCGGGCATGGTTTTGGCCCGGAGGCGTTCTGGGGGCGTGGCCACGGCCTCCGGTCCAGCACCCGGACCGGAACATGGCACGCGGCTGCTGGTCCGGCGCGCCCAAAGTTCGCCTGCCTTGAGCAGGCGTAACTTGTGCGACAGAGGTAGGGGGGGTTTAGATAGGGCCGAGGGGGTGAGTTAGGTAGGGGAAGGGAGGGGAAGGTGGGGGGAGGCTGAAGGAAAGTTCCCTCCGAGGCCGCTCCAATTTCGGAGCGGCCTCGGAGGAAACGGGTAGCACGCGCAGGGCTCTGCGCGCGTAAGTTGCACAAATGCGCGCGCCGATCCCGGATTTCATAAGATACGCGCGTATCTTATAAAATCCGGTGTACTTTTGTTCGTGCCTGTTGCGCCAAAAAAAGTACGCGCGCGCTCTTTTTAAAAATGTAGCCATAAGTCTATTCCATGTTACCATTGCTAGTAATAGCAGTGGCTATTTTCTAAGTCAACTCAATTAATAGCAGGTAATGGACTTCTCCTCCAAGAACTTATCCAATTCTTTTTTAAACACAGCTATACTAACTGCACTAACCACATCCTCTGGCAACAAATTCCAGAGTTTAATTGTGCGTTGGGTGAAAAAAAACTTTCTCCGATTAGTTTTAAATGTGCCACACGCTAACTTCATGGAGTGCCCCCTAGTCTTTCTATTATCCGAAAGAGTAAATAACCGATTCACATCTACCCGTTCTAGACCTCTCATGATTTTAAACACCTCTATCATATCCCCCCTCAGCCATCTCTTCTCCAAGCTGAAAAGTCCTAACCTCTTTAGTCTTTCCTCATAGGGGAGCTGTTCCATTCCCCTTATCATTTTGGTAGCCCTTCTCTGTACCTTCTCCATCGCAATTATATCTTTTTTGAGATGCGGTGACCAGAATTGTACACAGTATTCAAGGTGCGGTCTCACCATGGAGCGATACAGAGGCATTATGACATTTTCCGTTTTATTCACCATTCCCTTTCTAATAATTCCCAACATTCTGTTTGCTTTTTTGACTGCCGCAGCACACTGAACCGACGATTTCAATGTGTTATCCATTATGACGCCTAGATCTCTTTCTTGGGTTGTAGCACCTAATATGGAACCTAACATTGTGTAACTATAGCATGGGTTATTTTTCCCTATATGCATCACCTTGCACTTATCCACATTAAATTTCATCTTCAATTTTGATGCCCAATTTCCCAGTCTCACAAGGTCTTCCTGCAATTTATCACAATCTGCTTGTGATTTAACTACTCTGAACAATTTTGTATCATCTGCAAATTTGATTATCTCACTCGTCGTATTTCTTTCCAGATCATTTATAAATATATTGAAAAGTAAGGGTCCCAATACAGATCCCTGAGGCACTCCACTGCCCACTCCCTTCCACTGAGAAAATTGTCCATTTAATCCTACCCTCTGTTTTCTGTCTTTTAGCCAGTTTGTAATCCACGAAAGACATCGCCACCTATCCCATGACATTTTACTTTTCCTAGAAGCCTCTCTTGAGGAACTTTGTCAAACGCCTTCTGAAAATCCAAGTACACTACATCTACCTGTTCACCTTTATCCACATGTTTATTAACTCCTTCAAAAAAGTGAAGCAGATTTGTGAGGCAAGACTTGCCTTGGGTGAAGCCATGCTGACTTTGTTCCATTAAACCATGTCTTTCTATATGTTCTGAGATTTTGATGTTTAGAACACTTTCCACTATTTTTCCTGGCACTGAAGTCAGGCTAACCGGTCTGTAGTTTCCCGGATCGCCCCTAGAGCCCTTTTTAAATATTGGGGTTACATTAGCTATCCTCCAGTCTTCAGGAACAATGTATGATTTTAATGATAGGTTACAAATTTTTACTAATAGGTCTGAAATTTCATTTTTTAGTTCCTTCAGAACTCTGGGGTGTATTTACTACTCTTCAGTTTGTCAATCAGGTCTACCACATCTTCTAGGTTCACTTTGATTTGGTTCAGTCCATCTGAATCATTACCCATGAAAACCTTCTCCGGTACGGGTACCTCCCCAACATCTTCTTCAGTAAACACTGAAGCAAAGAAATCATTTAATCTTTCCGCGATGGCCTTATCTTCTCTAAGTGCCCCTTTAACCCCTCAATCACTTAACGGTCCAACTGACTCCCTCCAGGCTTTCTGCTTTGGATATATTTTAAAAAGTTTTTACTGTGAGTTTTTGCCTCTACGGCCAACTTCTTTTCAAATTCTCTCTTAGCCTGTCTTATCAATGTCTTACATTTAACTTGCCAACATTTATGCATTATCCTATTTTCTTCTGTTGGATGCTTCTTCAAATTTTTGAATGAAGATCTTTTGGCTAAAATAGCTTCTTTCACCTCCCCTTTTAACCATGCTGGTAATCATTTTGCTTTCTTTCCACCTTTCTTAATGTGTGGAATACATCTGGACTGTGCTTCTAGGATGGTATTTTTTAACAATGACCATGCCTCTTGCACACTTTTTACTTTTGTACCTCCTCCTTTCAGTTTTTTTCTAACAATTTTTCTCATTTTATCAAAGTTTCCCTTTTGAAAGTTTAGCACAAGAGCCATGGATTTGCTTACTGTCCCCCTTCCAGTCATTAATTCAAATTTGATCATGTTATGATCACGATTGCCAAGCGGCCCCACCACAGTTACCTCTCTTACCAAATCCTGTGCTCCACTGAGAATTAGATCTAAAATTGCTCCCTCTCTTGTCGGTTCCTGAACCAATTGCTCCATAAAGCTATCATTTATTCCATCCAGGAACTTTATCTCTCTAGTGTGTCCCGATGATACATTTACCCAGTCAATACTGGGGTAATTGAAGTCTATACAACTCAAAACAAAGGAGTCAATGGTTAACCACAGTAAGCAAATCAAAACACAGCAGTGTGGAACCCAAAACAATATTGAAATATTAGCCTAAGAAGGTGTCAGCAAGCCTGACGTTGTGTGACTTCAAAATAAGACACCAACCAGTCTTCTAATCATTCACCTTCATCATTCTTTAATGCTTCAAAAATATTTTTTTATAATTTTTGTATTTTTCTTTAAAAATAGTCCTCCATCCTCAAAGGGTATTGAAATATAGACTCTTTAGTTGTAAGCATTATATAGCCCAACACGGCCAGTGTTTCGCTTCATAGCTTCTTCAGGGGCATGCGAAAATTGTGGACATAGAGTCTTTAACCATTTAAAGAGGACGAAGCTTCCATGATGTGATGGTCGAGACGTATCGTCCTCTTTAAATGGTTAAAGACTCTATGTCCACAATTTTCGCATGCCCCTGAAGAAGCTATCAAGCGAAACACTGGCCGTGTTGGGCTATATAATGCTTACATCTAAAGAGTCTATCTTTCAATACCCTTTGAGGATGGAGGACTATTTTTAAAGTAAAATATTATAAAAAATATTATTATAAAAAAATATTTTTTGAAGCATTAAAGAATGATGAAGGTGAATGATTAGAAGACTGGTTGGTGTCTTGTTTTGAAGTCACACAACGTCAGGCTTGCTGACACCTTCTTAGGCTAATATTTCAATATTGTTTTGGGTTTCACACTGTTGTGTTTTGGTAATTGAAGTCTCCCATTATTACCACACTAACAATTTGGTTAGCTTCCCTGATTTCTCTTAGCATTTCTCTGTCAGTCTCACCATCTTGACCAGGTGGACGGTAGTATACTCCTATCATTATGGTCTTCCCCGACACACAAGGGATTTCTACCCATAAAGATTCAATTGTGCATTTAGACATGTTCAGGAATTGAAAAAAGCTTTCTGTTAGGGCAATAGCCGCTAAATCTGCCACAAATCATTGATAACCAGCTGATAAGTCAGTGTTCTGTAATAGAGATGTGATTTGGCCATCCATTGCTCCTACCATGTGACAGGGGCCGACCAATGGCACCGATAGCCCTGTCACATAGTAAGGGCAAAGGGCCTTCGGCGCCATTTTGATTACTGGCAGCCAACGGTCTGAGAGGGGGATATCATTCCCGGGACTCCACTGGACCATTAGGGAATTTTAGTAAGTCTTGGGGGGGGGTTGCAATTAATTAAATTTGAAGGGTTGGGGTGGGTTTGGGGTTTTTTTTTTAATTTGCTCTTTCTCCCCCCCCCCCCCCCCCCGAAAACAATAAGAAAACCACACGAAATTGTGGGCTTTCTTATCGCTTCGTCGCCCCCCCGAAACATGACAAAATAGGAAATATCGTCTCTATTTCCTATTTCGTCGCAAACGAATGCACAACCCTATTCTGTTAAAAAAAAAAAATTCAATGTAAATAGGCTATCCAAAGAGCTAGGGAAATAACTATTACCCGTTTATTTACTCCACATTTCATATTGTTATTTTTTTGTAAAAAATTTCAATGTAAATATGTTATCCAAAGAGCTTGGGAAATACCTATTACCCCACAATTTATATTGTTACATATGTTACAAAGTTTCAATGTAAGATAAGAAACTATTTTTCTTATAGAACCTCTGTTACTCTGTGAACCGGTGTGATATGTCTGATTGAACATCGGTATAGAAAATCAAATAAATAAATAAATAAATAAATAATCTATATGGCTGCCAATTGTGGAACATTAATGTACAGTGCTGTTATATCTGCTGTCACCAACCACTCCGTTCTGGCACACTCCAAAGACTCATCAAGTTTTTGAATGAAGTGGGTAGAATCTCTAATGTACGATTTGTGTAGAGCCACCAGTGGATTAAAAAACAAGTTCACATATTTGAATAGAGGTTCGAGTAGTGACCCAATGCCCGATACAATGGGCCTTCCAGGAGGGTCTTGTAGAGATTTATATATCTTGGGTACCAAGAAAAAATTAGGGGTGACTGGATGTTTTTGAAGCAGAAACTCAAACTCTTTGTTATTAAAGAGTGGAGGAGTAGCCTAGTAGTTAGAGCAGTGGGTTACAAACCAGGAGGCAAGGGTTCAAGTTCTGCTGTTGCTTCTTGTGACCTTGGGCAAGTCACTTTATCCTCCATTGCGCTAAGGTGTTTTTGCATGTGGAGAGAGAGAACCTCTAGCCATAATGCCTTCACACTTGAGAACCCAAAGCTGAGATTTGTGTAATGTTCTCTCAACCTAGCTTGATGTTATCAGGTAGAGTCCATCAAGCTAGGTTGAGAGAACATTACACAAACCTCATCTTTGGGTGAATGTCCTCACTCCGAGGGTCATCAAATCTTCACTAGAGAGCACTGTTCTGTTCATACGTCTCACTTTGAAAGTCAAAGTGGCCCCTAACCCCTATACTAATACCTAAACCTCACCTCGAGTTACTAGGTGGGCCTCCCATAGGGATATAAATACCTATCTAGTGTGAGGGCATTATGGCTAGTCTCTCTCCCTCTCCCTCTCCAGTGGTTGTATGTAGGAAATGGCACTTATCTAAAAGTGTGATTTGCAAGTGCCTATTACCATAAAACACACCCCTTTTTTCTATCGCATGCGGTATTTAGTGTATTTTGATAAATCCAGGCCTTAGATTGTAAGCCCTCTGGGGATAGGGAAATACCTACAGCACTTGAATGTAATCCACTTTGAAGCACAGAAAAAAGTGCAAAAAGCAGAATATAAATCTAAATAAAAAAAATAAAACCTTGTTGTTTTCCTCATTGTAGAAACACCGAGATGTCTTGGTATAGCCACTCAGTTAGGTCCTCTGTTAATAATATATAGAAATGTTAGTCTCAAAGTTGTTATAGTGCTTCTGCTTCATATTTAGTTTGGTCAGTAACCACCACCCCTCCTCCTGTCTGCTGGTCGTATCACAATAGAATTGTCATTTTTGTAAAGCTTTGCACACCACAATTTCTTGTTTGGTACAACTGTGAAAATGTTTGCAAAATTTCTTTTCCATCTGCCCTAAATCATGTAATACTGTGTTTTAAAAAATGTGGATCATAGGGTCTGTGGGTCGGGGAGGGATCCAAACTGATTTTGGTGCAAAGCGCACTGTTCTAGATATGTTGACATCTTTTGTCCCCCACCAACATATATGATCCATTTACAATGCGGTCTTTTAGCTTACGAATACATTTGTATATATGAGTGGCTAATTTTTTTGCCAATGATGTCAATATATCTAGAACAGAGCAGCAGTGCAATTGGTTTGTGATACACTTATTAAGAATGCTATCCCAGAGGGTCGCACTTCCCCCTAGATTCATCAAAATGCATTATTAATGCATGGATAACACCCACTTAGAATTACTGCACCACACGATACCATACCACTTTGCAACAGTAGTATCACAGGGTACAGTAAACTTATCTCACCCCACAATAATTCCTATTTTTATATCTTGCTGAGAGACAGAGATGGAGAGCAAGAGAGCACCTATCTACAAGGCCTGCTTAGTAGTGAAGTATTTATCTCTCTGTAAGGGGGCCATCTAATAGGTCGAGGTGAGGTGTTGGTGGTGCTTTAGGGGCCAGTTTCTCATGTAGAGTGAGACATACGAACAGCACAGTACACCTTGGTGAAGATTTGACATCATTTGGAGTGAGGAAAGTCTCACAAAGATGCCATTTCTACTATGTTCCCTCACCCTAACTTGACGGACTCTATAACAGGTTACCATTAATCTAGGGTGAGATAACATAGTACAAAAGTTCATCTTTGTGAGACTTTCCTCACTCTATATGATGTCAAATCTTCACCAAGTTGTACTGTGCTGTTCGTACATCGCACTCTAAGGAGAAACTGGCCCCTAAACCCTAAAGCACCACCTCACCTTGATATATTAGATGGACCTCCTATAGAGATATAAATAGTTGCACACTGTGAGGGCCTCACCAGAGTCTTTCTCTCATTTATATTTCTGGAGTTAAAACCGTGCAATATTGCCCCTCATTTTCATAAATCCTGCCCAAACTCCTCCCTGATCCTACCCCTTCCAAAAATTTGCATTTGGGCCGTGCACTAGCCTCCATTGCACTCAAGAACAATTTTTTCAAAATCAATGACAAATACTACCAGCAAATCAAGGGTACCGCCATGGGTGTTACTATGGCTCTGTCACTGGCTTCCCTTTATGTGACCCTGTTTGAGGAGACATATATATATCCTTCAGAACAGTGACTTAACATCCATTTGTGGGTTCACTTCATAGATTTTGTTTTCTTCATTTGGACTGGGTCTTCTGAATCATTAGTGCTATTCTCATCATATGTAATTTGTATTGCATACAGGAACACCGGAACACAGGAACAATGTGATTTGTATTGCATACAGGAACACCGGTATATAAACATTTAAAATAAATAAATAAATCATAGATTAACACATTAGATGTGAACTTAGATTTACCATTACTTCTCCTGCACAGTCCATCTCTTTTCGTGATCTATGGGTATCTAAACAACATAGACTCATTACTACCAATTTTACCAAACCCACGGACTGCAATAAGTTACTACATTTTCAGAGTTTTTACCCGAACAATTTGCGGATTAACATTCTGGTTGGTCAGTTTGTTAGACTACACTGGTTATGCAAATCTACCACTGAGTATAAAATTCAGACTCACGAGATCCGTACTAGGTTTCTAGAGGGGGTTACCCCATAAAGGCTGTTAAACGAATATACAAACTGGGTCTATATGCCAATCGGGACCTTTTATTACAGACCCGCCATCGTCCTACTATGGACCAACTGTCTGTGTAATTCCCTTTTCTTCTAGGTCACAACAAATACAGTATATGATACTAAAACACTGGCACATATTAGCTTTGCACAAGAGCTTGCAGGGGAGACCAATTTTTGCTCGAACCAGAGGTTGTAACTTGCGCGACCTACTGATTTCTCATTATCACGGTTTTACTAGACATCTCAGCAGCTTTTGATACATTAAATCATGAAATTCTCTTACTAAACCTCAAACAGATAGGTATCTCTGGTTCGGCTCTTCAATGGTTTAACTCTTTTATATCAGATCGACCTCAAAGAATAACTCTTGGTAACTCCCATTCTGACTGGTACACTACCTATTCAGGTGTCCCCCAAGGCTCTTTGCTCTCCGCAATTCTGTTTAATATTTACTTACTACTGTTATGTCATCTTCTATCAGGACTTAATTTAAATTTCAAGATCTACGACGACATCCAATTTATAGTTCTGTTTACAGACTCCTGGAAAAAAACATTCTCCTTACTACAACTATATTTAAAATCCATAAAAACATGGCTATCACACAATAGGTTAAAACTGAATGCTTCAAAAACAGAATTGATCTTCTTATCAACAATTCGATCAGCCCTCAAACAATTTCACCTTTGATGGACATGTAATTCCAATAACAACTTGTGCCAAAAACTTAGGCACACTTATTGACTCCAAATTATCTATGTCCAACAATATATCTGCATTAGTATAAAAAATCCTTTTTTAAATTACAGATGTTAAGAAAACTTAAACCGTTTCTATTTCCATCTGATTTTCAATCTATGACCCAAGCTCTGATCCTATCCAGTCTCGATTATTGCAATTCATTATATCTAGGCCTCTAGATATAATCCATCTATTTCAGTTTTATCTAAAACTCTACGGCATGTCTACTACACAATTTATCACGTAAGGACCACATTACTCTAACTCTTCAACATCTCCACTGGTGCCAATTTCATATCGAATCAAATACAAAATCTTCACCATAATTCACAATCTACTTTACAACCCATCATCAGTTTGGCTCTGCACCATGCTAAGGATTTATAAATCAACTCGCCAACTTTGATGAATGGACAAATGCATTCTTGAGGTTCCAACAATAAAAAGTGCAAGACTTGACATAACCCGCAAAAGAGCTTTTTCAGTCACTGGCCCAACTCTCTGGAACTTCCTGCCTGAAGATATTAGACATATCAAACACCAAAGAATTAAAAAAATCATTAAAAACTTATTGTTACGGTCCCAGGCCGTGCCCCAGTCCCTCCACCTACCTTGGGGACGGTCCAGGCCGTTGCGACGCTTCCTTGGGCCTGCCTGACTCCTGCCACGGTGCTCCCTCCTCGAGGGAGATGTCGTCCATGCTCCGTGGCTGGCCCCGCTCCCTAGGCGCACGCGCGCAGGGGCTGTCTCTTAAAGGGGCCAGCGCGGGAAACATAGCCCTACCCTGGGATGACGTCAAACGCTATCAGGGTATATAACCCTGCAACTAGAGCTTCTCTGGGCCTTGCAATGAGGTTCGCTCTGCTGAGTTACTAGTTGCTGTTCCTGGTTCCTGACGTCTGGTTATGGCTTTCGACTTCGGCTTCATTCACTGACTTCTGACTTCAGCTTCCGTCCTTTGGCTTTGACTTTGGCTTCTGACTCCTGGCTTTGACTTCAGCTTCATCCACTGACTTCAGTTTCCGTCCCTTGGCTTTGACTTTGGCTTCTGACTTCGGCTCTTCCACCGGCTTCTGACTTCTCATCGTCCACAGGTACTCCGTTCTGCACCTTCCAGGAAGTCTTGCCTAAGTCCCAGCGGCTTGGGTCTTCATGGGCTCCTCCTGGGGGGACTGCGGGCTTCCAGGGGTGAAGTTCCTGTTGACCTCCTGGCGCCCTGGCTTCTTCACTTGTCTCTCTCCGGGACTCCTCTTCGAATCCTTGGTCGTAGAGGACCGCACCTAAATCCAAGAGGCCCGGGTCCTCACGGGCTCCTCCTGGGGGGACCTCTGGCTTCCAGTGGTGAAGATTCTTCGAGTCCTCTCTCCTGTGCCGCCTCCCGGCTTCGATGTCCACTGTGGGCCTTCCCAAGGTGCAGCAGCATCCGTCGCAGCCGGCTCAAGGGTCCACGAATCCAATACTTATCTTTGTTCTGCCGCTTACAATATTTCCTAACTATCTTTAACTGCCCCCTTCCACTAACTTCTTAAGAAAATATTTTATGTCCAATTAGCTGTCCTTTTAATATTTTATTTTACGTTATCTTGTATTTATATTTGTCGTATTGTCTTTTTAGTTTAACTCATTATGTATGTATCATTGTAAACCGCCTAGATGGATTGTTACTAATCTTATTAGCGGTATATAAAAACTTTTAAATAAATAAATACCCTCAAGGTGGTCATTCCATGCTGTCTTTCGGACAATTCCCTTTTAATAATTGTTCTGTCTGCGTTAATGCACACACAATTCAAAATTTTCATCATCCTGTGCTATATATCTCAGACAAACCCGGAGGCTATTTTGATTGAGATACATCTCAGGTGATTTATGCTATCATCTGCCCATGCTCTAAGTTGCCTATACACACTTGCATCATACAGCACAAGAGTTGCACATGCACCTGCAAAGTTGATTCCCCCTGATTAAACGTTGGGTGGAGAATTGAAATTCGCTTGATCAACTTACATTTTTTGTTATTCAGATTCTTCATTGCGTCCAGGGAGGCCATATTTCCCTCCTATTGCAGCACTGTGAGCAGAAGTACATCTATTGTTAGCAAACATTGGCCCCCGTGGGACTAAACTCTATGACTGAGTGGGAAAATTTTGTATAAGTAGGATGCAGACATATTGATATGTTATGGTTGATTCCAACATGTCTCGGGGAGTCAGTCTCCTGCACAGTATGGTGATGATACATTCTTACAGCTCAATTTACATTTCCTCATTACGTTTGTTCATTACCTATTTTTCATGTTTCTCAGTTGTCTGTGTCTCTATTTCCTGGGTGGGTGGAGCACAGGTTTGATTGGTGAGTTTCCTTATTGTTGTCACCCCATTTAAGTCTATTTATCTTCTTCAGCACACATGCTGTGCGCGCCACGATTTTGGTTCCTGCTGGCTTGTGTGAGATGTGGGAGGAAGACAGGCTGTGGGTAAGACGTTTTTCTGCTTCATTTTTTTCATTTAATAGCACCGCTGATTCTTGTGTGAGGTGTTTTCATACAAAGCTTGCACATTATTCTGCTCAGGTATAACCTTGTTTTTCATAGTAACTAAGAAATTTCTATTGTAATTTCAGCCATGCAGCCACCCAATAGAGGGTAAGTCCCATGCTCATAGGTTCACTTATTTATAAGTATTTATATCCTGCACCCTCAAATGTTCGGGGTGGGTTACAAAAGAACAAACATAATTTGTTAAAAATGAATCAAAATATAAAACATAAAAACTGATTAAAATAATACCACATATACATAAACGTCTAGTCTTGGGGGATTTAAACACTTTCTTTGATTGTCCTAAATAAAAATCCAGGTAATCTAATAGTGATTTTTGATATCTCTTACTCATTTTTTTTAGTGCATTGCGTGCAGTTTAATTTAATTGATCTTTTTAATCCCTCTCTACTACAATTTCTGTTTTTTACACAAGGCTTCTGAGATCGCTAATTTATAATACCGTTTCAAGTGAACGAGCCTTTCCTATGAATATCGATTTCATAATTAACATACCCTGTTCTCTTTTTCACAGTGTTTTTTGAGTTCTCTCATTTACAAATAAGTAAGTGAGTTCTGATAGGTTTTAATTAGCAATATAGAGGGTGGCTCAGGTATCCTTAGTTATAGTGTGGTTTTGTTTTCATGCGTTTATTTTTTCATTTTGTATTTTTTAAATTCTTTTTAATTTTTTCATATTAACCCCTAGATTAATCAAAATGAGTTAGAGAGAGCGAGAGAACCTCTTTATAAGGCTCTCATATTAGTCATCTATTTAAACCACTGAGGAGGTTCAACTAGTAACTCGAGGTGAGGTTTTGGTGGTGGTCTAGGGTTTAGGGGGCAGTTTTACATGCACAGTCAGATGTCTGAACAGCACAGTACACATCAGTGAAGATTTAATGTGATTTGGAATGAGGAAAGGTACACAAAGATAACATTTCTACAATGTTCTCTCACCCTAGCTTGATGAACTCTACAAGGGTCTTGTCGAGGCATTTGACACCATACCCAGGAGGAACATCATATTATTACAGTTTCAAATTCAATTTGTGAATAAATAGATTGGCATATTTTTGAACAATACTTTTCATGGTCCATTTCCAGTAAATTTATATTGGTTGTAACTGCTGAGAAAGACACCCAATTTGAGGTGTCTTTCTCAACAATCTAGAAGAAAGTCTAGATCAGTGATGGCTAACCTATGACACACGTGTCAGAGGTGACACGCCGAGACTTTTTGTTGACACGCGCAGCGTTTCGTGGACTATAGGGAATTTTTTTGTTAACCGACTTGCTGTCTTTTGAAAGAAATAAATAAATAAGGTCAAGAATTATTTGTTTTTGCTTTATTAATAAATACAGAACATATATTAAAATTATAACTTTTTGTTATTAATATTAGAGCTACAAATATCACAAAATTATGGATTTTTCTAGAAGTGACACACCACCCGAGTTATGCTTGGTTTTTTTTATGAATTTTGACACACGGAGCGCTAAAGGTTGGCCATCACTGGTCTAGATTCCCGCAGGGTCCGGAATCAAGTACATTATTTCATTGCCTGAAAGAACTAAGGCCCTGTGGAAAATTCAGGGGAACCTACCACCAATCTGCAGGCTCCCCAGCTGGTGGCAGAATTCCACCGCAGGTTCCCCTTGAAGACCAGGTCCAGAAGACTGGGGAGGGGGCTTTGGAAGAGGGGTACTATTACACCTTTCCTCTCTGATCCAAAGCACCGCCATCAGCATGTTGTTCCAAGGACACAGGATAGAACTTCCTGTAAGTCTGGGCTTCCTTTTATAGGTCCCCTAGCTGGGACGTTCTATGGTGCTGGCTGATGACATCACATCCCCCATGATTATATAAGGAAATCCTTTACAACCAGCCAGTCCTTGTTTCCTGTCCGTGCCCTGCCTTGTCTCTTTAGTCCTGGTTGTCTTGTCTGTCCTGTTCGTCTTAGATTCATATTTCGACCTGGCTTCTGACCTTTCCTGTCTGAGAGTCTGTGAAGTAGTGCTCATCTCTGCCAGTCTTGTGGTAGCACAAGACTTTGGTGGAGCAATGGGAATCCATGCCACTACAAAGGGTGCTCTCCATTGCTGCCGCCTAATTTGATCGTGTTAGTCTTTGAGATGCCAGTTTGCTCGGGCAGTGACATTGTTTGTACTTTCTTTTAAAATACATAATCAGTTCAGTGTATTTCATTGTGCTTTTTGAAAATTTCCACATTTCCATCCAGACCAAACAGCATTCAGCACTGCTTCCCTGGGAAAACTTTAGGGGGTTACTTTCTAAAGGCTTTCTCCCATTTTGTGTTTATGGGAAAAATATTTGAAGCTGAATTTGAAAAGCCCTATCAGTGAATTAATTAGGGGATGTGCGAAAATGTCAGGCTTGCATGTACAGAGCAGATTTTAAAAGCTACCAAGATTTGCGCGTATCTCCAGGAGCGTGCATGTCGTGGAAGTTTTTCAAAAAGGGGGTGGGTGTGGTGTTTCAGGGCATGAACCTGAGCGATCTGGCGTGCACTGAGCCTCCCTGCCGCATAACTTTACTTCTGCTATGGATGACATGTAAGTTAAATAAAGAAAAATAGGCAGAGCTGAGGGGTTTTAAGGGTCAGGGATAACTGGGAGGAGTGAAGGCTACTAAACTGGTAAAACTGGGAATTGTCAGTGTGTGCCCCTTTTAAACTTCCCCAGCTTATGCAACAGAAATGGGATTTGCTTGCACAAATTTAAAATATGGCGCGTATGTGTGCACACCTAGGGTATTTTATAACATGCATATATGCACCCAAGTTATAAAACAGCCGCGTCCTTGGACGCGGCTTTCACGCACACGTGCACCAGTCTTAGTACATACGGCCCTTAAGATACTTCTCCACCTGCAATTATTAACAATACACGATTAAAATGTCATACTCCAATTTTTTTTATTTTTTTAGTGACTCTCTTCTCTCCCGTTTCTGAAATCAACATTTCTTTTACTATTCACCCTGCGCCAGATTGTTTTGGGATTCTCCCTTTGCTGCACGAACGCAGATAGCACAGAGCCTTGAAACCTCCGCATTTGCAGCCGAATCACCTGTGCTGTTCCTGGTGGTACCGCAGCAACCGCATACCATAGAGCCGCCGCTTGATTGGCTGCTGCCCGGCTTGTTGGGTGCGGGGGGGGGGGGGGGGGGGGTTCTACCACCCGCTCCGAATTTTAAGGCGGGTTGGCATAGCACCCCGTCGCCAGGGCAACGGAGCTACCCGAGGGGAGAGGGGCGAGACTCAACGGCCTGGCGCGCGCTCAGCTTCAAACCCAACTGTCTCCCGTGCAGCTCGCGGCGACTGGGGCGGTGGCAAGGGAGGGCTGGGAAGGGCAGGTGAGGAGTGGGGAGCGCAACTGAGTTCCGCTATCCTGGTGCACGGAGCGGGCAGGAAGGAGCAGGAGAAAAAGAAGTAGGCAAGTAACTGTTTACTGGGCGCCGCCTGTCGGAGGGGCTTAACCCCTGCGTCTCGAGGTGTAGGTTTCGGGGTCACGTGACGTAAAGCATCTCCGGCATGCTCTGGGTCGAATTAGTGTTTTTGCACCGTTCGGCAGAAAACATGGTTTATTATGATAACGATTATTACTTAACAGGTCTCCAGTAGCTCAGTTTGCTTGGCCGACTTTCATCTTGCTTTTTATTTTATTTATCCTAAAGTTTATATTTTTCTTACATGCTGCAGTTAAAAGTCCCTGGGTTTTTTTTCCCTCCAGGGTTCATTTTTTAGCTTGTGATAATTCTGAAGATGCAGGTACTGTCAGGAAAATAAAACATGATACATCTCTGCTTCTGAAACATTTACCAATAACTGGTATGGTTAAGTATTTGGAAATTTTATTTATTTATTTTTTTGTACTATGAAAAATTCGGTCGGAGTTGGAGGTATATTCAACCCTTTCCAGTGGAGATTAACTACTGCACATAGTATTTTGCAGTCTAAGATTTAAAAGTCTTTTAAGAAAGAAAATAATCTTCTATATTGATTTTTGTTGCCTTAAAAAAGCTTGGGGGTGAATTTTCAAACCTGCGCACTGGCGTACATGTGCACGTGCTACCCGGTGCGCGCATATGTACCCCCGATTTTGTAACATGTGCAAGCATAAAGTTGGTGGTTAGCGTGCACAAGCGGGTGCTCACTAGTGCACCTTCGTGCGCCGACGCCCGCGGGCTTCCTCCGTTCCCTCCCAGGCCGCTCCGATGAGGGAACTTCCCTTCCCCCTAACCTAAGCTTTCCACCCCTTCCCCTAACCTTTTCCCCCCTAGCCCTACTCTAACCCTCTCCCAGATTCTTATCATACCTTTTGCGTGCGTCGGCAGCCAGCCGGCACATGCTCCTCCAACACAGCGGCAAATAGCCGCTGTGCCGGAGGCCTCTGGCCCCGCCCCATCCCCGATCCCGAACCGCTCCTTTAGTAAAGCCCCGGGACTTAGACGAATCCCGGGGCTTTACACGCATTGCTGGGCCTTTCTAAAATAGGCCCGGTGTGCGTAAGCCATTCTACACGTGTACATCTTTGAAAATATGGCCCTTACTGTTTTAAAATAGCTATATGCAGACTGTAAAAATCGCGGGTGCCAAGTTACCCATGTACTTAAAATTTTGCACATGTAACTTGTGCTTGGGGGGAGAAGTTGCCATCTTTGGTGGGTAAGCAGTCACCACTGTGGAAAGGACAGAAGCTGCCTTGATCTAGCCTCTGAAGAAGAGGGGATAGAAGGAAGGGGTGGACAATGAATAGGATAGAAAGCTAAAACAATGTTAAAAAACATTAAAGAAAAATAAAAAAGTTATAATTTTATTTTTAAACTCTGGCTCCTGAAAATTCATGCTGGTGCCTAGGTTTTCCCAAAATGTTTTCCAACCCTGGCTGAATGGAATGAGGACTTAAACAATACCTGACAAGAAATAATCAACAAACTAATAGGCCATGCAATAATCTGGTCGCTAACAGAATGGTTGCTGGTTTTCAGTGCATATTTTTAACGCCCAGATTAATTTTTTAAAATTCCCTCTGCAGTAAGCTAATGAAATGAAAATCCATCAGGAAGTAAAAAAAAAAAGTGCATTGAGAGTAAAATGTACATTGGGAAAAGGTCCAACACACATTTTAACTCGGGGAGGTGGGGGAGGCATTCCTGATGGCCATAAGTGATGGCAGCCACCACCACTTTATTGGATAAATACTGATTTATCCAGCTATCTGGCACTGAGTAGATGTTGCCATTTACCCAGATAAATTTGTACTTATCAGTGGATATTTAAAAACTTTTAAAAGACATTCCCCCCCCCCCCTTTTTTAGGGATTTTAAACCAGCGCAGTAGTGCTGGAAACTTAATTCCAGCTCTGTCTTGGTATTAAGTTTCCAGCACTAAAAAAGGGATGCTGGGCAGATGCAGTTTCTGCATCAGGAAGCATTGCTTAATGTCCTCATCTTCATGGGATTTCCATGAGAGGGTGCTAAGCAGTACTCCACTTTGGAAACATGCATTTTCTGAGTGTAAAACTCTTTGTTGCATCAGCATAACGTTTTGAGCGCAGAAAATGTGTTGAAGTGTGTGCAGAAAGGTGCATTTGGCTAAACACACCTTTCTGCATGGGCCTGTAAGGGTACAATGTTCTAAAGTGTGTTAAAGCTAATGCAGTGTTCATTTGCACGTTTTCAACCTGCATTAATGTTGGGTGAGTATTAACACAGACCAATGCAATTTATATTAATGATCTATGTCATATGCAAATACACGCAAAGCAGTTCATTAATATTAAATAGAGTTAGTGCATATTGCATTAAGCATTGTGATTTGTGATAATCCCATCCCCATAATGTAACTTCTTAACTATACCTTTTGAGGTGTAATGAAGTATATTTATTTGCATTTGTTATCTGCTTTTTTTTAATATATGATTCACTCAGAGTGGTTTACAATACATTAGTATATCAGTAAATGGAGCTGGAGCTGGCGTTAAGGCTTGAGGCAGTCAGGTTAGGAAGACGGATGCTCATAAAATTGAGCATCCGTTTTTCTTAACTCTCACACAGCCACTTGTCCTGGGCGCCTGATGCCGAGGAAGCGCTAGGGACGCACGGTTTCCCCTAGCGCCTCCTTTTTAATGCAGCGGCTCATTTGCCTACTGCATCCGCTCCCAAGAGAGGAGGATGGGCGTACATTAGAAAAGTGGGCGCTCAATCATGAATGCCCATTTTTCACGCACCGGTACTGCATCCACCTGTCAGTCTGAAAGATCACTCGTCTAGTCCTTCTCCTGTCATGCAAAATGGCATCAGCTGACCTCACACTGATTGCATGACGCTATCTGGTTCCATTTTGTGTGGTGGAGGCAGGAAAGGATGCTACTAGTACTACTGTTACTACTTAGCACTTCTGTAGCACTACTCATGTATGGTTTTATTAAATTTTAAATTGTATTTTATTATTTTGTAATTTATAGTTAAGTATGTTATCAGGAGATATAAATCTATAGACCCTTATGGGGTTTTAATTCAATTATGTGCCATTTTAATTTTATTTTATTATGAGTTTTTGGGACAAAGTATTAATGACTTGTCCAACTTTTATGAAACCGACGTGAAGTGTATACGATATGTTTGGTATATAAAAATGCCTAAATAAATAAATACTCAATGCATGCAGTGCTGAATAAAAACATAAAAGTGACAGTCCTGCTCATTAGAGCTTACAGTCTAATCATGACAAACATACAAGGCAAAAAACACTTTGGGGATTTCATTTATTAAGAAAATGGTTAAAATTAATGAGGCTGTAGGCGGGACAATCAGGGGTTAAGATTTAAAAACAACCTAAAAAAAGTGGGTTTTTAGACAGTGTTTAAAAAAAGCAAGAGAGGGAGCATGATGCACCAGCTGAGGAAGTTTATTCGATGCATATGGTGCAGCCAGGTGGAAAGCACAAAGGCAATAGAAGAGAAGTGCAGAGATGACTTGCCTGATGAGCAGAGTGCATTAGGAGGGGTACAGGGAGATAAAAGGAGCTTGAACTATATGCAGGAATGGAAAGAGAGCCAATGTAGGGACATGAGAAGAGGGGTTATATGGGTGTAATGATTTTAGCGAAAGATAAGTCATGCAACTGAATTTTGGATGGATTGTAGTGGAGAGAGGTGGCTTACTGGGAGACCTGTGAGGAGCAGGTTGCAGTAGTCTTAAGTGGGAGGTAATGAAAGAATGGATAAGTGTTATATTAGTATATTCAGAAAGAAAGAAACACATTTTGGTGATGTTATCAAGAAAGAAATGGCACATTTTAGCAGCGTTTTGGATATGTGTACAGAAGGAAATAGAGAAGTTGAGCTGAGGGACTATAAGGATTACAGTTGTATCCATAGAAATATAATAAAGAGGAAGAGGGAAGTGGGTTTTGGGGGACAATAAGGAGCTCTGTCTTGGCCATATTCAGCTTAAGGTGGCGGAACATTTGGACAGCAACATCAGGCAAGCAGGCTGAAATCTTGGACTGGATTCTTTATAAAATTTCTGGTGTAGAGAGGAAAATCTGTGAATAATTACCATAAAGATGGTATTGAAAGCCATGAAAACAGGGCCAGATTAAGGGGCAGGCCAACTGGGCAATTGTTCAAGGTGTTTACCACTAGAGTGCTGAAAGGGCCCTGAGGAGCTGTTGGCGGATCCCATCCTGCTGGTGGCAAAGACAGAGAAGCCCAGCCTAGAGGAGCCCTTGGCAGAACCCAACTCGCTGGCAGCGAAGAAAAAGAGAGAGGCCTGGCACCCTAAAACAAGATGAAGAGGCACAGCCTGAGTGAGAGGCTTTGAGTGAATGAGGAAGTCTGTATGTGTGTGTGAAAGGAGCCTGTGTGTGTATGTGTGTGTGTATGAGAGAAGGAGCCTGGGTAGGAGAAGGAGCATGTCTGTGTGAGAGAGAAGGAGCCTGTGTGAAAGAAGGAGCCCATGTGTGTGAGAGAGAGAGGGAGCTTGTGTAATGGATGTGCGTGTACTTGTATGTGTTAATGTGTGAGAGAGATAGAGAGCATGTCAGTGTGTGTGAGAGAGGAAGCCTGTATGAGGGAAGGAGAGTGTGTGTGTGTGTGTGTGTGTTGTGTGGAGGGAGGTAAGATACATTCATATGGGTAGATGATAAGAGCATGAAGGTGAGATGGAGAGAGAGGGAAGTGTGCATGTTAGAGAGTGTATATATGAGAGACAATAGGGAATGCCTGCATCCCCCATCCCCCCTATAATCCACAACAATCTCAGGGTAACTGGAAATCATAAAATTCAAAGTATGGAGTGTGGGAGATTTTTAAAATCCTTATTAGTTTTAATTATTGGGAGTTATTTGATGTGTCTGCTGTTACAAAATATTTTATTGGTGTTTTGGGAAATATTTAAAAATGTCATGAGATTTTAATTTTGGATGTTCTATTTAGCAGTCTTGAACTAATTCTTTTTATTAGCATGGTTTTATTATGTTTTATATTTCTTGGTTTTATTGTTTTATGAGGAGTGGTCAGAGCTGCAGCATGGGAGAGAAAAAATGATGGAGAAAAGAAAGGAAGAAGGAGAGCCTGGGAAAGATGAGGGAAGACTGAGTAAGTGAGGGCTAAGAAACAGGAATAGAGGGAAGAAAAAGTGGAAGAGAGAGATGGCAAGAAAGACTAAAGCGGAAAGGAATAAGAGGTGAGTGGGGAGGGATGTAAGAATATAGATGGAAACAATGGAGATGGAGGGAAGGATTGGAGAGACTATCAGAGAAAGGGAAATAGAATAGACTGGAATGGAATGGAATGGAATGGAAATACAGTGCATTCAGAAAGTTTCAGACCCCTTCACTTTTTCCACATTTTGTTACATTACAGCCTTATTCTAAAATGGATAATATGCATTATTTTTCCCTCCTCAATCTACACACAATACCCCATAATGACAAGACAAAATCAGGTTTGTAGAAAACTGTGCAAATTAATTTAAAAATACCCGCTTGAAATATCACATTTACATAAGTATTCAGACTCTTTACTCAGTACTTTGCTGAGGCACCTGTTGCGCTGGAGGTGGACCCTTGGCCTGGTGCAGGATTGGTACGGCCCTCTGGTCAGACCCAGAGAGCGCCTGCCACCAGGAGGAGGAGTACAAGAGGAGACAGAGGCTAGCTGGAGCTTCGCCAATAACAGTCCGGGGTTTCCGCAGGTTGAGCCCTTGGGTACCCGGACCGCCTGGACTTAGGTGGGCCTCAGATGGTCTCCCGGAGAGGTAGCGGAGGGGTGTGCCCACCATGAGCAAGGGTGTGCGGCTGATGCCGGGAGGAAGGGCTAGACCCCAACTGGAAGCTCCGTAGACCTCAGGGAGGTAACAGTTCAGGAAGGTTCTCTGGGCAAGGCAGGCGGCGCTTGCGGATCTAGTCAGGTGGAAGCCGCAGGTTGATTCCAAGCAGGTTGGTCTGGTAGTCACAGTAGGCCTGAAGAGAGTGGCCGAGTGAAGCGCAAGGGTCAAAGCCAGAGTATCAGTCCAGAAGTGGTCAGCCAAAGCAGGGGTCAATACCAAGGTCAGTCCGAGCATAGTCAAGGCAAGCGAGGGTCAGTTCCAGGCGGCAGACGAGAGCATGGTCAGGCAGACAGTAGTCAGTTCCAGGCGGCAGACAAGAGAATGGTCAGGCAGGCAGTGGTCAGTAACAGAGATCAGTCCAGGAAGGTACTACCTGAGAAGGATACAGGAACACACGGAGACTCAGGCACAAGGAGGCACTGGAACACGGAGATACTGGAACAAGGAGACACTGGAAAGGATAAGGTAAACTACTACACCAATGGTGTTGACCCGATTGCCAAGGCGAGGTCCTGGGGACAGGGCCTCGCTATTTATAGACAGGTTAAGTGATGTCATCATTTTGCATCCAGATCGGGATTCCCGTGCTTGGCCCCGGTGGGAGCTCCGCTGCGAGGGCCGTAGCGAGGAAGAAGTTGAGGCAGGTTGCAGTGAGCATTGGGGACGCCAGGAGCTGACGGCAGTGGCGAGGCCGGCACTGGTTGAGGGCAGTGCGAGGTGAGCAGGCCTGGTCGCGGGACCCACGCGGCCGGGACACGCAACAGCACCTTTTGCAGTGAATAAAGCCTCAAGTCTTTTTGGGTATGATGCGACAATCTTGGCACACCTGGATTTGGGGATTTTCACCCATTCTTTGCAGATCCTTTCAACCTCTGTCAGGCTGGATGAGAATCGTTAATGATAGCTGTTTTCAGGTCTCTCCAGAGATGTTTGGTCGGGTTCAAGTTTGGCCTCTGGCTGTGCCACTTAAGGACATTCACAAACTTGTGCCGAAGCCACTCCTGCATTGTCTTGGCTGTGTGTTTAAATTGTTATCCTGTTGGAAAGTGAATTGTTGCCCCAGTTTGAGGTCCCTTCATCGTTCCCTTGATCCTGACTAGTTTCCAAGTCCCTGCAGCTGAAAAACATCCCCACAGCATGATGCTGCCATCACCATGTTTCACTGTTAGGGATGGTATTTGCTAGGTGATGAGTGGTGCCTGGTTTCCACCAGATATGATGTTTGGCATTCAAGCCAAAGAGTTCAATCTTGGTTTCATCAGATCAGAAAATCTTGTTTCTTGTGCTCTAAAGGTCCTTTAAGTGCCTTTTGTCAAACTCCAAGTGGGTTGTCGTGTGCCTTTTACTGAGGAGTGGTTTCCGTTTGGCCACTTTATCATAAAGGCCTGGTTGGTGGAGTGCTGCAGAGATGGTTGTCCTTCTGGAAGGTTCTCTCATCACCACAGTGAAACTCTGGAGCTCTGACAGAGTGACCATTGGGTACTTGGTCACCTTGATCAAGGCCTTTCTGCCCTGATTGCTCAGTTTGGGCGGGCAGCCAGCTCTAGGAAGAGTCCTGGTGGTTCCAAATTTCTTTCATTTAAGAATGATGGAGGCCACTGTGTTCTTCAGAACCTTCAATGCTGCAGCAATTTTTTTGTCCCCTTCCTCAGATCTGTGCCTCGACAGAAACCTGTCCCAGAGGTCTACAGACAATTTCTTCAACTTCATGTTACACCCCTGTCCGCGGACCACATCCCGCAGATAGGCCCTCACCTCTTCTCCAGCGCTGCTTCTTCACCGCAGCCTGGACTGCTGCCGAGCCGCGCCTCCCTTTTACTTTGCAGCTTTGCCGCCGCTGCTGCCGCTATAGCTGCTTCCTCCTGAGTGGCTGGAGCCACACTGCCGACTTCTCCTTCAGGGGAATCCCCTCGCGGAGATTCCTCTCTCAACCACAGCTCGATTGCCACTGCTGGAGTTCCTCTTCGCGGCAGGGAGCCGCCGCTGCCTTGTCCTCTTCATCAGGGCCGGTCCTGCCCCAGCGCAGCTCCTCTTCAATGGCAGGAGCCGCCTCCGGCCATCTCCAGGCTCCATAACGCTGCTGCAGGACTAGCTTCTCCCATCTTCCTTCCTGGGCTCCCTCTAGGGGCTGGTCACACGTCTCTCTTCGTCTCTTATGGGCCAGAGACAGGAAGCACCCTTGTCTCCTCCCAGATGATGTCATCAGGGCTCTTCCTGGTCTGCTCTATAAATAGGCACTGCTTCAGTTCCTCAGTGCCTTCGGATAGAGTTAAAACTCTCCGCTTTCCATCTTCTGAGTGACACCATTGTTGGAGTTACGACCTCTCCACCTTCCATCTTCGGAGTTTCACCTCCTTGGAGCTTCTCCTTTGTCCATGGAGTTCCACAGCAAGATGGACCACTTCCATCGTGGTCCATCTTGCTGCTCCTGTCCGGAAGACTTCATGTTCCGTGTCTTCTTCTTCTTCCTGATGTCCGTCCGACGCTCCAGGTTTCATCCCTCGTCGGATCATTCTCGTGGTATGTTCCAGCCCTTGGCTTTCCTTCCGTAAGCCTTGGGGTTCCTCGTCCATACCTTGATGTCTCAGATGTTCCTGTCTCCCAGATGTCCAGATGTCCGCTGTTCAGCTATTCAGATGTCCAGGTGTCCTTCGTCCTGATGTCCGTCGTCCTCTTCTCTACAACCTTCTGATCTCTACTCGTCCAGTAGGCCACGCTGCCTGTGTCCATCGTCCCAGATGTCCAGAGACCCTGATGTCCAGTTGTCTTCTCGTTCTGAGATCCAGGTGTCCAGATGTCTAGATGACCTGTGCTTGAGGCATCCCCTCTCACGTTCCTGAAGTATCCGCCAGCAGCCTTTTTGTTCCCCGGACTACTCCTCCAGTTGTCTTTCTCAGAAGCGTCTGGGCGTTCCCGGTATCAGTCATCAGGTGATCGGAATCGTCTCCGGTTGGACTTCGTTCAAGTACTGTCCGGACCTTCTTCTCCTTCCTGTGCTCATCCTGCTCTCCGCGTGGTCCGCGACCAGCCTTCCAGGTTGTATAGGGTGCGTAGTGGGACAGGGTGGTCCGTGACCAGTCCACGTCGGGCTGTGTAGGGTGCCCTGAGGGACAGCACCCTCCCAAGTCTCTAAGAGCCTCATACCTTGTTCACCTTCAAGGTTATCCCCTTGTTCAAGTCTTCAAGAGTATCGTCTTGTTCAAGTCTTCAAGTGTATCCCCTTGTCCAAGTCTTCAAGAGTATCGACTTGTCCAAGTCTCCATGTCTTCGACTGTCTCCTCTCGTCTTCTCCAGTCCAGGAGTCCTCTTCTCGTCCAAGTTCCAGGAGTCCTCATTTCCCTATGTACTCTGACTCTTTGACTCTCTCGGCTCCAGAATCTCCTACTCCTACTTTGCCTCAGAGTTTCCAGCTCTCTGTCAGCTCTAGTATGTGTTGGTTCAACAGAGGGTTGACCCATTTCATCATCCTCCTGTGTTCTTGCTCTGCCCATGCTTGTACTTGCTCACCTCACTTGAGGTGTGTCTTGGGGCTCCTCCCTGAGCCACCTCGGGCCCAAGGGCTCACACTTTTTCAGGAGGAAGCGATCGTGCCTCTACGCCCTTCCCAGGGCTCTCCGAGCGCGTTCGTAACACTTCATGGATTTGCTTTTGCTCTGACATGCACTGTCAACTGTGGGCCCTTATATAAACAAGTTTTTGCCTTTCCAAATCATGTCCAATCAATTGAATTTACCACAGTGGATTCTAATCAAATTGGAGAAACATCTCAAGTTTGATCAATGGAAACAGTAAGCACCTGAGCTCAGCTTTGAGTGTTATAGCAAAGGAGCTGAATGCTTATTATGTAAATGGGATATTTCAGTTTTTTTTAATATGCACAAATTTCTATAAACCTGATTTCACTTTGAAATTAAAGGGGTATTGGTGTGGTTTGAGGAGAGAAAAATGCATATTATTCGTTTTAGAATAAGGCTATAACTTAAAATGTGGAAAAAGTAAAGAGGTCTGAATACTTTCTGAATGTACTATAGGTGAAGGGAGAAAAAGCATTTTTGAGAGGGAAAAAGACAAACTAGTAATACATTGAGAGAAAAAAAAATTAAATTGTAGAAAAAAGAAATGGAGAACTGTACAAATGCATATATAAGTATATGACAAATATTTTTTAAGGAAAATTTAAAAAGATTTTCATTAGAATAGTATCTTTTTAGGTGCTGTTGCTAGGTATACCTCACTCTTATTTTTATTTTTGCTTTACAACATTGGGGGGGTTTCGCTTCTTGTTGTTTAGGGTGTTAATGTTGCGTGTTCCGACCGCGTTGGCATCGTGGCAGGCCCTGCTCAACTCGCGCTTCCTTCAACCAGCTCCGGACACCCCTCCCTTGCGACCGCAGCCAGTTCACGGCGTCCTCGGGCTCTCTGTTTGCCATCCTCCTCACAGGCCTCATGGCGGAGCTCCCGTCAGGGCTCCGCGGCGTCCTCGACCACTCCCCTAGGCGTGCGAGTGGCTGACGTTCAGCCCTTTAAAGGGTCCAAGGCGGGAAAACCTGCGGGGGCGCCTCCCGATGATGTCACTTAGTTTCACTATATAAGGTGAGGCCCTGCCCCCAGTACCTTGCCTTGGCAATCGGGTCAACACCTTTGGTGTAGTGAATTTGCCTTCGTGTTCCAGTGTCTCCTGTTCCAGCATCTCCTATTCCAGTGTCTCCTGTTCCAGCGTCTCCGTGTTCCTGTGTCCTCCGTTCCTGGTGCCTCCGTGTATTTCTGTATCCTTCCCAGGTAGTACCTTTCTGGACTGACCTTTGGTACTGACCTCTGCCTGCCTGACCATTCTTTTGCCTGCCGCCTGGAACTGACCACTGCCTGCCTGACCATTCTCTTGCCTGCCAACTGGAATCAACCACTGCCTGCCTGACCATTCTACTTGCCTGCTGCCTGGAACTGACCCTCGCTTGCCTTGACTACGCCCAGAGTGATTCTGGTTTTGACATTTGCTTTGGCTGACCTCTCCTGGACTGATACTCTGGCTCTGACCCTTACGCTTCACTCGGCCACTCTCTTCTGGCCTCTTGTTACCATTGGGCCAACCTGCGTGGAAACCAACCATGGCTTCTATTTGGCTAGACCTACAGGCGCTGCCTGTCTCTCTTGGAGGACCTCCCTGAACTGTTGCCTCCCTGAGGTCTCCGGAGCTTCTGGTTCAAGTCTAGCTAATCCACTCTGCATCAGCCGCGCACCCTTGCTCGTGATGGGCACACCCCTCCGCTACCTCTCTGGAAGTCCACCGGAGGCCCACCTAAGCCCAGGTGGTCCGGGCACCCAAGGGCTAAACCTGCGGAAACCCCGGACTGTTATTGGTGAAGCTCCAGCTAGCCTCTTTCTCCTTGTGTGCTCTGCCTCCTGGTGGCAGGTGCTCTCTGGGTCCGACCAGAGGGCCATACCAATCCTGCCCCAAGCCAAGGGTCCAACTCCAGTGCAACAGGTTGCCAAGGCCATGGACTTGGCAGAGTATCCTGCCTTGCAGCCCATTCCTAGTCTGGCTATTCGTGTCCGAGAACAAGAAGTCCTGGAAACATTGGCCTCCTCCGTGGAAAGACTACGCTCTCAATTGGAGGAGTCTGTCATTACCAATTCAGGGGGTCTTGCCCAAAGCTCATACTCACGGGCACCGCTGGCCCACCCAGCTCCACCCCGTTTTAATGGTGATCGGTGCCTTTTGTCGAGGCTTCATAAACCAATGCTATATGCAGTTCTCACTGCAACCCTCGCTGTTTCCTGATGAAGCAACTAAGATCACATTCATCCTTTCATGCCTTGAGGGGAAGGCCCTGGCATGGGCTTCCCCACTTTGGGAGCGTTCCTATGCCATCCTTCGCCAGCTCCCTCAGTTCATCTCCATCTTCCGATGTACCTTCGAGGATCCAGGCTGACAAGCGGTCGCTGGCCACCACCTACTTCACACCTCCATTAAAGATTGCATCTGCTTGCTGAATATACAGTAGAGTTCAGAACACTAACTACTGAGCTAGGTTGGCAAGAAGACTGCTTAAGGGCACTCTACCTCGAAGGACTGTCTCCTGCTCTTAAGGACGAACTGGCCGCTCACGAGATCCCCGTATCGCTGGAAGACTGTTGCGACTGTCGATGCCCGACGTCTCCACTCCGCCCACCTTACCTCTTTTGCGACTCCCTCTTTGGTTGATGGAAGTTTGGCTGCCGCGGCGTCATCTTGCCAACCTCCTCCGGCGTTCCCGGACCAGCTAGACGCTGCCTTCCGCCATGTTCTCCTGAAGCCTAAGGGCGTGCGCGTGGCGTGGCCCCGACTCAAGTACCAGCTGTGGCGCGAACCTCAGGGGTGTCCCCCTGAAATGACGTCATCCTCACCGGATACTTAAGGTCTTCGTTTTTGCTAGCTATTCGAGTTAGCAAGGGCTTTATCCAGGTATCGCTGCAGATGGGATTCGCTCTCTGCATACCTTGCTACTCTGCCTCCTCAGACTTTACCAGGGGTACCTGCTCCTCGGGGGCCTCGCTCTCTCTCTTGCTTTTCAGGTTGCAGTCTGGAACCGGTACTCGCTCCTCGAGGGCCCTCTTTACTGGACCTGCTACCGAATACTACTTCTGCCAGGAAGTCACCATTGCCTACAACACCAGTGAGTTACCATCTCTCTCAGAGCTTTCCCTGGAACCAGGTACTCGCTCCTTGAGGGCCTACTTCATTCCAGCCACTGGGCTGCTTCAAGAGACTATTGTGTGAGTGTTACCATCAAGGTTCTGTTCCTGAACTCTGCATACTCTGCCTACTCACTATATTCAGTTGCTCTACAGCTCAGCCATCCTGGGATCGCTGTTCCAGTGCCTGATGGACTACAGCCCAGCCGGGCTCTTCCAGCTCACTACTGCCACCTCTGGTGGTACACTATACAATTTAATAAAAGATCTAGTGTGTGTCTGTCTCCCAACTCTGAGCCTGATCGGTGGTCCCTCTCGGGATCTTCCCCCGGGGGCGTAGTCATCTGCCACTGGCCCAAGGATCCACCCACAATTATCACAAATAATAACAAAGACTTGATCTCCCTAGTCGGTAGAATTGATTACCGTCTCCGACAATGTCATCAGGAGGTGAGGACACTCCGAGCTCCTGCCCCATGACCATCATGTGCAGTGAGTCCTCCGTTGAAAGCCTTACTGGCTCCTCAGCCACCCGAAGAACCCATGCAAATTAATCGCGGGCATTTAACTCCAGAGGAATGTCTACAGCGCAGGAAAGCAGGCCTCTGCTTATATTGCGGCAGTTCTGAGCACCTTCTTCAAACTTCCCCTGTACGTCCGGGAAACTCCAAAGCCTGAGTCCTGCGGGGGTCCCGAGCTTGGGCGCTACCGTTTCTGGCCCTCAACTATTGCTCCTTATCTCCCTCTTAGGGGAGAAACGCTTCTTTTCCACCACCGCCCTCATTGACACTGGGGCGAGTGGAAATTTTATCATGGAAGATATCATCAAACTTCTTCACATCAGGCCCAACCACTAGAAGTACCACTCTGCATCTCCTTGATCCAGGGGGACCATCTCCCCAGTCTTATCACTCACTATACCGCGACCATTCGCCTCACCGTTGGAATCCTCCATGACAAGGAAATATCTCTCCTTATCCTGAAACGGTCCACGCACCCTGTAGTCCTTGGACTTCCCTGGCTCCAGTTACATGCACCCCACTTTGGTTGGAAATGCTTGCAACTAATTCAGTGGGGCCCTCAATGTTGAAACCGCTGTCTACGACAAGTGTCTCCATCCATGACCGTTCTCAACACTATAACCCTTCCTGGGTTACCTGTTCAATACTCGGACTTCAAGGACTTCTTCTCCAAAGTAAACGCTAATATCCTGCCGCCACTTTGAGAATTTAATTGCCCCATAGAATTACTATCTGGAACCATGTCCCCCAAGGGAAGAACCTATCCCCTTTCTCTTCCTGAGACAAGAGATTCATCAGACCCTGTAATTCCCCGGCAGGAGCCGGGTTCTTCTTCGTAAAGAAGAAGGACAGAAGCTTGAGACCCTGCATAGACTACCGAGGGTTGAATGCAATAACTCGTAAGGACCATTATCCACTACCACTTATTAGTGAACTATTTGATCGTCTTTATGAAATTGGATCTCCGAGGGGCGTACAACCTTGTATGAATCCAACCAGAAGACATATGGAAGACTACCTTCAACACAAGAGACGGCCACTACGAGTACGTAGTAATGCCCTTCGGGCTCTGCAACGCCCCTGCAGTATTTCAGCGCTTAATGAACGAAATATTTCAGGATCTTTTATACTCATTTTTCGTGATATATTTGGACGACATACTAATATTCTCCAAAGATCTAAACTCCCATCATTCCCATGTTCAAACCATCCTCCAACATCTCAGAGACCATCATCTCTATGTGAAATTAGAGAAGTGTATTTTTGAACAACCCAGTCTTCCATTTTTAGGCTACATCATTTCCAACTGTGGCTTCACCATGGACCCTGATAAACTCCAGGGTATTCGAGATTGGCCGCAACCAGTGGGCCTCTGCGCCCTACAAAGATTCCTTGGGTTTACAAACTACCATTGAAACTTTTTCGCTAACTACTACTCTCTGGCCGCTCCACTTACCGCCATGACTAGGAAGGGATGTGACCTTTGAGTATTTATTTTATTTATTTATTTTATTTGTGTGTTAAGCCCTGTCAGCCTTCCATGCCTTGAAGGAAGCCTTCTATTCCGGCCCATGTCTACGTCATCCAGATCCTAACCATCCCTTCATCGTCGAAGTTGACGCATCTGCCATTGAAGCAGGAGCGGTCCTGAGTCAATACTCCACTAAAGGAACTTTAGCACCATGCTCCTACTCACACAAATTCTCCTCCACTGAACAAAATTATACTATAGGGGACCGTGAACTTCTAACTGTGAAGCTAGCCCTCCAGGAATGGCGTCCTTGGCTGGAAGGAGCACAACACAAGTTCACAATATTTACTGACCACAAGAATCTAGAACACCTAAAGGAGGCCCAATTACTTAATCCCAGACAAGCCTGCTGGGCCCTGTTCTTTGAACGATTCAACTTCGAGCTCTGCTATCGCCCGACAGCTAAAAACCTCCGGATAGATGCGTTCTCTCGCTCTGTCGAGACAGAAGATACACCTGAGACTCCTAGGCACATCATCGATCCAGCTTGCATAGCTATTGCAATCACCATCACGGTACCAGCCGGGAAGACGGTGGTCCCCCGCCGTCTCCGTGAGCGTGTGCTCCGTTGGGCTCATGACTCTAAGCTGGCCGGTCACCCCGGCCGAGCCCGGACTCTCGAGATGCTTCAAAGACACTATTGGTGACCTAGTATGATAAAGGACTCCCGCGAGTACATGGACTCCTGCCCAGTTTGCACGCAGCAAAAACCTCCAACTGGGCGCCCATGGGGCCTCCTCCAACCTCTTCCTGCGCCCACCGAACCCTGGTCAAGCCTCTCCACTGATTTTATCGTGGATCTGCCTCCGTCAAAAGGAAATACTATAGTATGGGTCATTATTGCTCTCAAAAATGGCCTACTTTGTTCCACTACCTGGTCTCCCTTCAGCTCCAAAATTAGCTAAACTCTTCCTAACTCAAGTATTTCGTCTGCACGGACTAAAACAGGAAATCGTCTCTGAACGGGGCTCTCAATTTGCTGCTAAATATTGGAGATCCCTGTGTAAGAAGTTCAATATTACCTTAAACGTAACCTCCGCCTATCATCCTCAAGCAAATAGTCAAGCCGAAAGGACAAACCGCTCCTTAAAGTCATTTCTATGATCATATGTCAACAATCAGCAAGATAACTAGGCTGACTTCCTACCTTGGGCAGAACTATCACATAACACGCACATTGCCTCTGCCATTGATGTCTCACCTTTTGCGGTAGTCTTTGGCCGCCAACCACGTTTACACCTACCAGTTCCACTCAGTGTACCTTCACCTGCAGTCCAGTCTACAGCAAAAACTATACGCTGACTCTGGAATCATGTAAAAGAGAGACTAAGACAAGCAGCTGAGCGGGCCAAATGCTTTACCGACGTCCATCGTCGGGCTGCACCATTGTTCCGGCCTGGCCAGAAAGTCTGGCTCAGCACCAAACATATTCAATTACGACTGCTGCCTCAATGGCTGGCCCACAGATTCATTGGGCCATTCCCTATTCTTCGATGCATTGGAGCAGTCACCTATCAGTGACAACTCCCTGCCTCCATGGGCATGTACAACACGTTCCACTTGTCATTTTTTAAGCCGTTAGTCCTCTCCTGGCCTTTCCGAAGGCCTCCACCTCCTACTCAGCACATGGCGGAACCTGAGAACACACTACAGGTCAAGGAGGTCCTTGACGTTCGACGTCGTCATGGCTATTGGGAGTACCTCCTGTCATGGGAGGGTTTCGGCCCAGAAGAAAATTCTTGGGAACCCTCTCACAATATCTTTGCTAAAGACCTGCTTCGAGTATTTCATCGAGACCATCCAGAAAAGCCTAGACCAGTAAGGGGGAGGTCTAGAAAGGAGGGGCACTGTTGTGCGTCCCGGCCCCATTGGCAGCGCGGTCGGCCCTGCTCACCTCATGCTTCCATCAACCAGCTCTGGACACCCCTCCCTTGCGACCGCAGCCAGTTCACGGTGTCCTCGGGCTCCCAGTTTGCCACCCTCCTCACAGGACTCATGGTGGAGTTCCCGTCAGGCCCTGTCCCCAGGACCTCGCCTTGGCAATCAGGTTGACATTGTTGGTTAGTGAGTTTGCCTTCGTGTTCCAATGTCTCCTATTCCAGCATCTCCTGTTCTAGCGTCTCCGTGTTCCTGTGTCCTCTGTTCCCAATGGCTCCGTGTGCTCCTATATCCTTCCAGTTAGTTCCTCTCCGGACTGACCTTTGGTACTGACCTCTGCCAGCCTGACCATTCTCTTGCCTGCCGCCTGGAACTGACCATTGCCTGTCTGACCATTCTACTGTCTGCCGCCTGGAACTGACTCTCGCTTGCCTTGACTACGCCCGGACTGATTCTGGTTTTGACATCTGCTTTGGCTGACCTCTCCTGGACTGATACTCTGGCTCTGACCCATGCGCTTCACTCGGACACTCTCTTCTGGCCTCCTGTTACCATAGGGCCAACCTGCTTGGAAACCAACCGTGGCTTCCATTTGGCTAGACCTAAAGGTGCTGCCTGTCTCTCCCAGAGGACCTCCCTGAACTGTTGCCTTCCTGAGGTTTCCAGAGCTTCTGGTTCAAGTCTAGTTCATCCACTCTGCATCAGCCGCACACCCTTGCTTGTGGTGGGCACACCCCTCCGCTACCTCTCCGGGAGACCACCGGAGACCCACCTAAGCCCAGGTGGTCTGGGTACCCAGTGGCTCAACCAGCGGAAACCTTGATCTATTATTGGTGAAGCTCCAGCTAGCCTCTCTCTGCTTGTGTGCTCCACCTCCTGTTGGCAGGCGTTCTCTGGGTCCGACCAGAGGGCTGTACCAATCCTGCCCCGGGCCAAGGGTCCACCTCCAGCGCAACAGTTAAATGTTCAGAGTTCTGAACATTTCCCAATTTATTTATTTTCTATTGTATTTTTGGCTCAGCAATTTCCTTACCAACTGCAAATCTATTTTTGCTGCATACGGAGTCTAGTTTGTTGCACTTTCCAGTTCTGATTTTGTCTACATATTTTTGTTTATTTGTTATGATTTCTTCTTTATTTGGTGAAGGTTAATATGTGTTTTGTATGTGTGACATAGGTGAGGGATTCTGGTAGCATGCTGTGTCTGTGTAGGGATCTATAAAAGCTAGGCTTGTTCTGTTTTCCTAATAGGAAGTGTATTGGTGTTTTAAAGCCTGGTGTAATATTTTCACTGTAGTTTTTTCATAGATAGGGTTGTTATTAATATAGTGCTGGCTGTTAGAGCTATTTTGATATGGGAAGTTTACTAAATTGCAATATTCTTTGAACAAGACCATGTAAGAAGCTGCTATCCTTTGTGAGTGACTAATACTATCCTGTTCAGAGTGACAGAAAAACTATGAAATGTAATATAAAATGTAATGTTACACTCAGTGCATATAATACATCCCTTATTTTGAATTTAAAGAAAGAAGTAATGCTATCCCATTTGGGGAGAGGGAGGGTGCACCAAATTATTAGCCTGTCTCAGTCAGGTCCTGCATGAGAAGAAATCAAAGCACCAAGGAAATTAGTATACAGAGAGAAAAGAACAGGGCCCAGGACAGAATCCTGATACACCTTAGTTGATAGTGGGATAGCAGTAGAGGAGGATCTACTAGAGCAGTGGTTCTCAACCTTTTTTCAGCCAGGACACACCTGACAGATAGTTCTCACATGCGTGACACACTTAACATGTGACCATCCTGGGGCTAAATGTATACATATACTCTGCATCCATAGGAATCCGCTTGACCCCCCCAACAGTGAGTCAGAGCAGAACTAGGGCATTACCCATACAACTCACCATACAAAAAAGATATTCTGGTTCTGATGACATCTCAGTAAAAGCAAAACAAGCTCCCTTTGCTACCAGGCACAATAGCCCTCCTTATGAAATGACAGTAATTTACCACTAATGCATGTCCTACTGAGAAAAGACAACAAATAAGATTGATACAAATGCCTACATGCTAGTAAACTACCTCACCTCGGTTACACACACAGAACTGACCTTCACCAAGTACAGAAAGACAACAAATTTTAAATATGGAAACAGAAACTGGAATGGAAAACCAAAAAAGCTACTCTGCATGCACTGCAAACCTGGAGAAATGGAAAGAGAAATATAGCACTTAACATAGTCCCAGGATCTGCAATAATGCTTTCAAACTAATTCGTATAAAATTACACCTGTATTGTGGAACACCCTCAAAACAGTAACAACCCTATCTATGAAAAGGCAACACTACAAATATTAAACCAGGCCCTAAACACTAATACACTTCCTATTAGGAAAACAGAATAAGCCAAGCTGCTATAGATCCCCACACAGAAATAATTGTAAAGCTATACTAATAAATGTTACAAAACAGCTGATGAACAGAATAACATCCAACAATTAAAAAGCTCATAAAAATTATTAAAAATTGTCCAAATATCAATAAAATATTTCAAAACAGCAGACTCATCATATAATACCCAATAATTAAAATGGCAGTCAATCAAGAAAAATAAACTTAAAAAGCCACCTTTACTTACCCTCTCCAGCAACTCTCCTACTCCTTTCCCTTGCAGGCTAAAAGCACATACCAGAAGCAGCAGTGGTTGCTGAAGCTCTGTCCTCATGGTCCTCTTCCTTAGGGCCCACAACCAGTCACTCACACACACATACACACACACACAATTAAACCCCACACACCAGTAACCTCCCTGACCAATCTGTCACATAGACACCAGTCACCTCCCTAACCAGTCTATCTCTCTCATGCAGACATCAGTCACTTCCCTGACCAATTTCTGTGTTTCACACACCTACCAGTCATCTTCCTGACCAGTCTCTCATACATACCAGTCACCTCCCCGATCAGTCTCTCTTCCTCACACACACCAGTCACCTCCCTGACCAATCTGTCCCTCACACACAACAGTCACCTCCCTGACCAATCTGTCTCTCTCTCTCTCTCTCTCACACACACACACACACCAGTCACCTCCCTGACCAGTCTGTCTCTCACACACACATTCACACACCAGTCATCTCCCTGACCAGTCTCTGTCTCTCACACATACACATACACCAGTCACCTCCCTGACCAGTCTCTGTCTCTCTCTCACACACACACACACACCAGTTATCTCCCTGACCAGTCTCTGTCTCTCTCATAGAAACACATCACTTTCCTGACCAGTCTCTCTGTCACAGAAATACATCATGTCCCTGACCAGTCTTTCTCTCTCCCCCAAAAACACATCACCTCCGACCAGTCTCTTTCTCAATCACACATTATCTCAATCACACACAAATGCTCTCGCTCCCATTCTATCACACACACAAGCTCTCACTCATGCACCCAGGCACCTGTTAACTCACACAAACACCCACACCCAGTCTTCCATTCACACACACACAAACGCCCACACTCAGACTCCCATTCTCACACACACAAATATCTACATTCAGGCTCCCATTCTCAGGCACGAACACCTACACTCACGCTCCCATTCTCACTGCATGCACTGGACCTCACCGCCAAACCTCTTCTTCTTTCACTGCAGGGATAGGCTACATTTCTGCCGTGGCTTTACTTTGGCGGGCCTTCTTTTTTTGCCGCCACGGGATGGGACAATAGTTGGCAGGGCAGGTATAGTCCAGTGAGAATTTTATGAGGAGAGGTGTGATCCCAGCATGTTTGAAAGCAGCAGTAGCAGTTGAAAGTAGTAGACTAAGGATGTGACATATGGAAGGGATAATGTATAGTGAAAATAGAGCTGAGTAATTGGGTGGGAATGAAGTCAGAGGAACAAGTAATGACTGCACCTTGAATACTGTGTACAATTCTGGTCTTTGCAACTCAAAAAAGATATAGTTGCGATGGAGAAGGTACAGAGAAGGGTAACCAAAATGATAAAGGGGGTGGAACAGCTTCCCTATGAGGAAAGGCTGAAGAGGTTAGGGCTGTTCAGCTTGGAGAAGAGATAGCTGAGGAGGGATATGATAGAGGTCTTTAAGATCATGAGAGGTCTTGAACAAGTAGATGTCAATCGGTTATTTACACTTTCAGATAATAGAAGGATCAGGGGGCATTCCATGAAGTTAGCAAGTAGCACATTTAAGACTAATAGAAAATTCTTTTCCCGTCGATAGCAGGGCTGAATTAGCCATGCTTTCTGGGAGCGTCTCGCGACCGGTCAGTAGGCGGAGGTTACCTCAGTCTATTTTTTTACGTGAGCAGTCTGCATGCGGGGTTTTTTATCCTCCTCGTCTCTGAAGAGATTTTTTCTCAAATTTTGTTTTTTCTTCATTTCTTCTGGGCAGTGATGGCTCCTAAGCCATCCGGATTTAAGTACCGCCAATGCGGTAAAATTATGTCCATTGCAGATGGACATAATTACTATTACATATGCTTGGGACCGGAACATGACCAAGTATTATGCCAGGACTGTGGTCGTATGTCCCCCCGAGCCCAGAGGAAGCGTGCAGAAAAAAATCGCGCGGCTAAAGACATCCTCCACACAGTCTTCGCTGGGACCGTCGAAGAGACAGAAGAAGACGCCGTCCAAAAGGCCTGCTTCGCTAGAGGGTACCTTGGCCAGGTCGGTTATACCACCAGAGCCAGTGAAGGGAGTTGAGGCCGCAACTCCTCTTTCACAAAAATCCCCTCATGAGCCGCTCAGGTTTCAGTTTACTAAACCCATTCACTCTTGCTCCTCGACACCAAAATAGTCGGGAAACAAAAAATCAAATCGGCCGAAGCAGAATGGTGCATCGGAGCAGAGATGTGCGCATGGAACATTGGTGCGTAGCCCGGCGCATAACTTATCGGGGCACAGATCGGCGCCCGAGGCCATGGCGCACAACTACACGCACAAGACATCGGCGCACAGCTCTGTGCACAAATCATTGACGCACAGCTACGCGTACAAAACATCAGTGTACAGCTCCGCACAACGGTGCGTGCAACGACGCGCACAAAGCATCTGGGCATGGATTGGCGCACAAAGGCGCATCTAAGCGCACAGCGCCGATAACATACGACGCATCAAAGCAAGATGACTCAAAACGGGCGAAACTATCGATTCAACCTTGAGGTCCGACGCATTTGACACCACTCTTGACGTAGTCTTCACTACTAAGTCAGGAACATCTTAAAAAGTCACAAAAAACTAAGCATATAACATCATCAAAACCTTGTGAGACAGATTCTGACCAACAGGTGGAACTAGTCTCCATCCATGACACTGCCACATCTAGCGAGGGTTCTGATTCTGATGGATCTTCTTTTAGTAGACCACAATCCCCTCAGCTTCTCCATAACTCGGGCCTGCCTCCTCAAGATGAACTCATATCAGCAATGCCTTCAGGAACAGGTCAATTTCCAGGACCTTCACAACCTATTGCATCTAAGGCAATGTTGCAAATTTTGCAGGCATTGAATACTTTTTTCCAAGATCTAAACATGGCACATCCTCAGCCTCCACTTGCGCCTTCTCAACCTTCGCCAACTCCATTACTTCCATCTCAGCTGTCGGCACCATCTCCAATTCCAGATCGACCAGATACTCCAGACTCATCATGGACATCGTCACCTGGTTCATCTACAGGATTCCCATCTGATCCTCCAGAAGGTCTTCCGGAAGCTTATTCCCTTCCCGAAGACTTGTCCTACGCAAAGTTCATCGAGAAAGTGGGCTCTCTATTATTGTTCAACGGTTTTTATTGAGTTTAACATAAACAAGAAGTCAATGGTGTCACACGATTAGCATACATGAAAGGCCTCATAGACAGCAACTTGCAATCATTTATCCACAAACACGTGTATCAGCAGTAACCACCATGAATCTCTAAAGTTTCAACAGCCAAATCTTTTCGTCCCCCCCAGCCCCCCCCCCTTCCTCCCTTTGTCATCCCCCCCCCACTCCTTGGTCCTGTGTCTCTCCGCATGTTTCAAATTAGTGCGAGGATCCCAGACATATCGCGGCTACTTCATTCAATACATGACTACGAACCCGAGGTGAGAGAGATTGAAGGTAAGGGTCCCAAATACTAAGGAAGCAGCGCTCACGCTGGTATGAAGTGTTTGCCCACTGTTTATCCATCAGTAGGAGCCTATGGAAGTGATTCCTCCATTGTGGGCTCTGTATTAAATATCGAGACGGGAAAGATCCCTGATCCTAGGTAAGAGGTGTTAGGAATACTGAAAATATTTGAAATGCCTCCAGAACTCTACCACCACATACAGTGCTAGATAAGTGCTTTGTAAAATGTGAGACAAACCCTTTACTACCGTAGCCTCATCAAGGAAAACGGACTTAAAGTACCGTATGCGTAATTCCACAATTTACGATTCCACACAGCTGCCACACAATTCAATAGTAGTGGAATCTGCTCTATCAAAGGCAAAAAGGTCAAAACTACATTCAAATTCACCACCAGGGAAAGACCATAAGTCTATGGACGACTTTGGCCGTAAGGTATACCATTCTTCCATGTTAGCAACAAAAATTCAACATCATCAGTTTTACGTAATCCAGTATTTATTTGAATGTCTTCAGAGGTTACGTTCCTCATGTTTAACATCTGAAAATACTCTACCACAACCTTTTACTGACATGGAAGAAGGGCTTTGCCATCTGCTTCGGTCTGTCTATGAGTTCTTTGAGTCTTTCGCAAGATCCTCGGCTACGGCTATAGCGGCAAGACGGATGGCGTGGTTGAGAGCAAGAGCAATTAGAGAGGATGTTCATGATAAGTTAGTGGACATACTGTGCCTGGGTGACAATCTTTTTGGTAAAAAATTTGGGGAAACTGTTACTCTTCTTAAAGAACAGAGTACTGCTGTGCTATCACTCAAATCTCCAACGGACCCCCATACCTCGTCCAGGAAGTTTTACCCTTCGTTCAGGAAGAAGCTCTACTCAAGGGTACCCTTCAAACTATATAATAATTATCGATCACAGAATTATTCCCACCAAAGATACCAACCTCAGGCTCATCAGTCCCATGGACGACCTCGTCAACAAAGGCCACAAAAGCAAACACCAGCACCTACTCAAAAACAGACTTCATCTTTTTGAGCTATCCCGAGCCACCTCCACCACCTTACATAGGAGGTCGTCTTCACCTTTTTTTATACCAATTGGGAAGCAATTACTTCGGATGTTTGGGTGCTGAACATTATAAGGGAGGGCTATCGAATAAATTTGTAACACTCCTGGGTCTCCCTCGTATTCCCGTTCCCCGAAATACATCAACCCACTCACTGTACCTTCAAGAACAGTTACAAAATCTACAAAGCCAGAAATCCATTCAAAGAATTACAAAGGCACAGGAAAATCAGGGGTTCTACTCCCATTATTTTCTCATTCCAAAAAAGTCCGGAGGTCTTCGACCAATCTTAGACTTATGGAATCTCAACAAACACATTCAGAAAGAAAAATTCAAGATGACGTCTCTCAAGACTATTCTTTCTCTCCTACAACCCAACGACTGGCTATGTTCCATAGACTTGAAGGATGCGCACTCCCATATTCCCATGCACCCTTCTTCCTGGCGATACCTTTGCTTTCAAGCTCAGAGCAATCACTATCAGTACAAGGTTCTACCCTTTAGCCTATCCTCAGCCCCAAGAGTGTTCACAAAATATTTAGCGGTGGTGTTGGTTCACCTCAGACAACTTTTGATCCAGATTTTTCCCTATCTGGACGACTGGCTTTTAGTAGCCTCAGATCGGCCTACTCTACGAACTCACATGTTCCAAACAATCAACTGTCTGCAGACATTGGGCTTCATAATCAGTTACGAAAAGTCCAACCTGCAACCGACCCAAACGCTACAGTTCATTGGAGCGCTCATCGATACAACACAACAGAGAGCATACCTCCCACAGGACAGAATTCAAACTCTATCCTCACTAGCTCGACGTCTGTGCAACCGATCACATACCTCGGCACGTCAAATCCTCCAGCTACTGGGTCATATGGCGGCAGCTATCCATGTGGTTCCCTACACAAGACTACATATGCACCACCTACAGTGGGGACTAAAGAATCAATGGTCTCAATTCTTTCAGCCTCTCTCAACCAAGATACAACTTACCACCCAAATGCGCACCGATATTCGATGGTGGAAGAACACCAACAACTTGACCTCGGGAGCACCCTTCCGGTTACCTCCCCATCAACTCACCCTCACGATGGATGCATCCAGAAGGGGCTGGGGAGCTCATCTGGGCGAACTGAAGACTCAAGGTCTGTGGTCTGCGCAGGACAGCACACACCAGATCAACCTTCTAGAACTTCAAGCCATTTGGAAAGCACTTCAGACCTTCGCCCCTCAGGTTCGGGGCAAGCATCTCATGGTATACAAAGACAACCAAGTTGCCATGTTCTACATAAACAAGGAAGGAGGGTCAGGTTCATGGATCCTTTGTCGAGAAACACTTTGAATACTGACTTGTGGAATAGCAAACGAAGTTTCGATGCAAGCCACGTACCTTCCAGGCTTAGACAACGTCACGGCGGATTGCCTCAGCAGGATTTTTCATCCACACGAATGGACTTTAAATCGGGAAGTTGCAACCAGAATCTTTCAACGCTGGGGCAACCCGATAATAGATCTCTTTGCCACAGAGAACAACCGTCAAACACAAGTATTTTGCTTCATTTACCCGAGCACACTTCATCATGCTCCAGATGCCTTTCTTATTCCATGAACAGAGGGCTTACTATACGCCTACCCTCCCATCCCGCTACTATCAAGAACGATTCAAAAATGCATTCAAGACAGAGCGGATATGATCCTCATAACTCTGGCATGGCCAAGACAGCCCTGGTATCCGTATCTCATGCAACTATCCATTCACCCACCAATTCCACTGGAGAACCATCCACATCTGTTGACTCAGGAAAGGAGGTCCCTCCTTCATCCAATGCACCAATCCCTCCACCTGACAGCTTGGAGGTTGAAAGGCAATTATTAAATCTGGGTCTGCCAGCTCCACTTGAAGACATTCTCATTGCTTCTAGAAAACCTTCAACTAGACGTAACTATGCAGGAAAGTGGCACTGTTACATGGAATGGTGCACAACATGAAGGCTAGAGCCTTTCTCATCAACAGCCACGCAACTCCTGGAGTATCTTCATACACTCTACCTTGCTGGTTTAGCTCAGGCTTCAGTTCGTGTGCATGTTAGCGCCATTGCAGCTTTCCACCACTCTCATAACGGACTTCCCATTTCCAACCATCCATTGATCTCCAGATTCATGAGGGGCATGCTATGTCTAAGGCCACCGGTGTCAAACCCACCTACACCATGGGATCTCAATATAGTTCTTGAACAACTAATGCTGCCTCCTTTCGAGCATTAGATTCATGCCACATAAAATACCTAACCTGGAAAACGGTATTTCTAGTGGCAGCCACATCAGAACGGAGAGTAAGTGAGCTACAAGCCTTGGTTCACTATTCTCCTTATTTAGAATTTTATCATGATAAGGTCACTCTTCGGCCTCATCCTACCTTTCTTCCTAAGGTAGTATCGGCTTTCCACATCAACCAGTCAATTACATTGCCAATCTTTCAACCTAAACCTCATCATAATGACCGAAACAAGCTTCTGCACTCTTTAGACTGTAAAAGAGTGTTAGTTTACTACAAGCACAGAACTCAATCTCAAGGAAGACCATCTCAATTGTTTCTATCCTTTAACCCTAATAATCCAGACCAACCTGTCTCAAAAAGAACCATTGCTAGTTGGTTATCCCAATGCATTGAATTCTGCTACAATAAGCGTTCACTGCTTTTGAGCAACAAACCGAAAGCGCACCAGATACGCGCAACAGCATCTGTTGCACATTTAAAAAGAGTTCCGCTGCTGGACATCGGCAAAGCGCCAACCTGGTCTTCTCTTCATACTTTCACATCTCACTACTGTATCAGACAGCAAGCATCTTCCGATGCAGCTCTGGGTTCGGCAGTTTTGTCAACCCTACATGCTGAGTAAGACTGTCTACCTTTATTTGAAGGGTAGTGTCCTCAACTTAAAAATTATTATATGGACACAACCCGAGAGCTTGGGACTCCCAGACAGCATGGCTTTATTGAAGGGTAGTGTCCTCAACTTAAAAATTATTATATGGACACAACCCGAGAGCTTGGGACTCCCAGACAGCATGGCTAATTCAGCCCTGCTATCGACGGGAAAAAGCAAGTTTGCTTACCATAAACGGTGTTTCCGTAGATAGCAGGGTGAATTAGCCATGCGATCCCTTCCCACCTCTCTAGACAGTCTACAGATTCTACCAAAACATTTCCACATACATCTCGCTTGGCTACAAGAGACTGAGGTAACAAGGCAATCGCGCGGGAAGCTCACTGCACAGCCATACAGAGTTCAAAACTCTGTACTAACTGAGAAAACTCCGCCTACTGACCAGTCACGACATGCTCCCAGACAGCATGCCTAATTCATCCTGCTATCTACGGAAACACCGTTTACGGTAAGCAAACTTGCTTTTTCACTCAACGCACAATTAAACTCTGGAATTTGTTGCCAGAGGATGTGGTTAGTGCAGTTAATGTAGCTGGGTTCAAAAAAGGTTTGGATAAGATCTTGGAGGAGAAGTACATTAACTGCTATTAATCAAGTTTACTTAGGGGCGGATTTTCATACTCCGCGAATAGGCCTACTTTTGTTTGCGCTCCAAGCGCAAATAAAAGTACGCTGGATTTTAGTAGATACGCGCGGAGCCGCGCGTATCTGCTAAAAACCTGGATCGGCGCGCGCAAGGCTATCGATTTTGTATAGCCGGCGCGCGCCGAGCCGCGCAGCCTACCCCCGTTCCCTCCGAGGCCGCTCCGAAATCGGAGCGGCCTCGGAGGGAACTTCCTTTTGCCCTCCCCTCACCTTCCCCTCCCTTCCCCTACCTAACCCACCCACCCGGCCCTGTCTAAGCCCCCTCCTTACCTTTGTCGGGGGATTTACGCCTCCCAGAGGGAGGCGTAAATCCCCGCGCACCAGCAGGCCTCTTGCGCGCCGGGCCGCGACCTGGGGGCGGGTACGGAGGGCGCGGCCACGCCCCCGGACCGCCCCGGGCCATAGCCACGCCCCGTACCCGCCCCCAAAACGCTGCCGACACGCCCTGAAAACGCCACGACGACCGGGACCACCCCCGACACGCCCCCCTCGGAGAACCCCGGGACTTACGCGAGTCCCGGGGCTCTGCGCGCGCCGGTAGGCCTATGTAAAATAGGCGCACCGGCACGCAGGGCCCTGCTCGCGTAAATCCGGGCGGATTTACGCGAGCAGGGCTCTTAAAATCCGCCCCTTAGGGAATAGCCACTGCTATTAATTGCATCAGTAGCATGGGATCTTCTTGGTGTTTGGGTACTTGCCAGTTCTGTTTCCTGGTTTGGCCTCTGTTGGAAACAGGATGCTGGGCTTGATGGACCCTTGGTCTGACCTAGCATGACAATTTCTTATGTTCTTATGTTCTTAATTTGGAAGAGGAGAGAAGATAGGCAGTTTCTTTTACTATGACTTATAAAAAAGGAGGAGAGTATGGCGGAGGTCAAGGGAAGGAACGTGGGGAGAAGGTGGTAGAGATGACTTGGCTGAGAATGCAAAACTAATTTTGTGAATGTCATGGAAATATTCACCCATAATCTGGGCAGAGATTGAAGGTGAGAAGGGAGGTGAAGGAAGTTTGAGGAGGGAACTGAATGTGGCAAAGAGATGGCAAGGGATAGATGCAAGAGAGTTGTTGAAGTTGGCATGGGCCAAAGATGTTTTGCAGAGCAGGCACTGGAACATAGCCTTGGATTTGGTGCACCTTACAGGACAGGTAAAGGGAAGGGCAAGAGTCTCTAAAGTAGCAGAGAGTATAGTGTTGTAAGAAGAAACTGCTTCATAAATTGACTCAGATAGTGTAGTGGAGGAAAGGAAAGATGAAATAGTAGTTTAGAAAATACAAAGGTTGATAGCTGGAGAATCCTGAAAGTGTAGGTTGTAACTGGATGAAACTGTGGCGGAGAGTGGATTAATGTGAAAGTGGTCTGAGAAAGGAAGAATGGAGGTGGAAGGTGGAGCAGTTGGAGGAAAGGACTAGGTTAAGTGGCTATACTTATGAGTAGGGGCAGAAAGCAGAGATGGAAATCAAATGAGTAGCTTAATCAGTTTTGAGGCATAAGAGAGAGGTTATCAACATGGAGATTAAAATCACCAAGAATAAGGGAATGGGGAAGATGGATCAAGAAAGAATAAAAGCCAGAATCAAAGTTGGCAAGAACAGAGGAGGGAGATTTATCAGGGGGTCAATAAATCTCAACTACCTGGAGAGATAGTGGGGTGACTAGGTGGCTGGAGTGGGCCTCAAAGGAAGAAAAAAAATGGGATTGAGGTGAAAGAACTGGTTGAAAACTACAGGAGAGGGAGAGCAGCAGGTGTATGGAGAAAAGATAATCTTCATGACAGAGAGTAACAACTGAAGCAGAGTCCTCAGGAGAAAAGCCAAGTTTCAGTCAATGCAAGGAGATGAAGAGTATGAGAGATAAAAAGGTCATGAATATAGAAAAGCTTGTTGGAAACAGAATGGTAGAAGAGGAATAGTGATAAAATTGGAGGGGTGAGGGGTTCTGTCGCAAGCCTTTGAACTTAAACGAGGAACTCAACAAGGCTGTCCACTTTCCTCCATATTGTATATCTTATCCCTAAATCCCTTGATTAGAAAGATAGGTGGAGATTCCGAGATGAGGGGCCTTGAAGTCCGGGGTGAGACATTCAAAAGAGCCGCTTTTGCGAATGATGTTTTGGTCTTCTTAACTGACCCCCAGCACTCCTTGCAGAAGATGATGGCACATCAAAGACAGTTCGGTACCTTTTCCAGCTTTAAAATCAAACTCGATAAATCTGAGGCGCTTGACCTGTCTGGTTCTTTAAAAGGACGGTGGCCGGGCCCTTTTCCCTTGCGATGGGTAGACAAAGAAATGAAATATCTGGGAATTAAGATACCGGTAAACACAGAGCTTATGTATCACTGCAATGTATTACTCCTACTAACGCGAACAAAGGCTCGCCTAGAAAATTGGCGGACGTTGCCCCTATCACTGGGTTCGAGAATACAATTGTTCAAGATGATAGAACTCCCTCGCTGGCTTTATCTTTTACAAATGTTGCCTGTCTGGCTTAAAAAGAAACATGTTAAAGACTTGGAGAAGAGTCTGAATAAGTTTTTGTGGAAAGGAAAACGAACTCGTTTGGCCCTAAAGTCCCTCCAGCTCCCATGGGAGGAAGGTGGTATGGTGTGTCCTAGGCTCCAGGATTATAATCTGGCTTGCCTCCTCAGAAGAGTACAAGATTGGCTGATAGGCACTGCGAAATTCACACCCCTGAGATTTCTTCAGGCCTGCAGCCACCCTATGAACCTTCCGAATCTTCTGCACGTTCCAGGCAGTAAGGCAGTAAGGCATCAATGTGGACTAACTCAATTGTAAATAATTGTTGGGCGACATGGTAAGGGCTATGTGGCAGGCTTGGGATCTCTTGGAAGGTGTCTTCTTTTATCTCAATACGGGGACATCCCAGCTTCACCCCTGGGTTGGACAAACCAGTTGTTGCGTCCGTCGGTCTCAGACGGCTGCGTCCGCTCTGCCTCACCTCTCTTTCACCTTTCTCCTCCTCCCTTGGAATGATGGCTGCCTCCGCTGCTGTTTGCCGAAACCCTCGGCGTCAACGAGCCAGCATGGGCGTCCCTGTCCGCCATGCTTCTTCCTGAGACCTCCTAAGGCACGTGTGCGCCTACGTTTAACTATACGTCATGGTGGGAACCTCAGGGGCGGCCCCACCGCATGACGTTAGTACCTCCGGGTATTTAAACCTCAGCTCCACTCCAATTCAACGAGTAAGCAAGGACTTTGGTTTTGCAACTCTGACCGCTTCTAAGCTGCTCGCTTGGATTCCTCACAACCCTCCGGGGTTTCTCTCTCTTACAGAAACTCTGGGTACCCGCTCCTTGGGGGCCTCTCGCTTCTACTCGCCCTTCGGGGTTACTCTACCTAACCTTAAGGACACCTGCTCCTCGGGGGTCCTGTCTGCTTTCTTACAGGAACCCTCGGTGCTCCTAGGTACTCGCTCCTCGAGTATTCAATGTGCGGTCTCACCATGGAACGATACAGAGGCATTATGACATTTTTCGTTTTATTCACCATTCCCTTTCTTAATTCCCAACATTCTGTTTGCTTTTTTGACTGCTGCAGCACACTGAACCGACGATTTCAATGTGTTATCCACTATGACGCCTAGATCTCTTTCTTGGGTTGTAGCACCTAATATGGAACCTAACATTGTGAACTATAGCTTGGGTTAATTTTTCCTATATGCATCACCTTGTACTTATCCACATTAAATTTCATCTGCCATTTTGATGCCCAATTTTCCAGCCTCACAATGTCTTCCTGCAATTTATCATAATCTGCTTGTGATTTAACTACTCTGAACAATTTTGTATCATCTGCAAATTTGATTACCTCACTTGTCATATTTCTTTCCAGATCATTTATAAATAACTCAAGTAAGAGAGAGAGCACTATCCTTGGCAGGACCCACACTGTGGAACACCATGCCACTAGAGTTAAGGTTGCAAAAAGACAACAAAACCTTCAGAAAAGGCTTAAAAACTTGGCTTTTCAAGCAAGCCTACCAAACAGAGGAGGGGAAACAGTGAGGCAGGCGAAGTGAGAGGTATGAACGAATAAAGTATGTAGCCATATTTCTAGCTGTTTCTACTCTACCTTCTTGTTCCTCACCAGAAGAGAAGTTGACACTTATAAAGTTAGAATTGTATTGTATCACAAATCAAGTATTTCACTAAGAAAACTATGTACCGAATCAAAATTACGGCACGTGTGTAAATTAATAGATCTCAGCACCCTTATTTTATGTGCCCTATTGTAAACCATTGTGACGGACCCCTTCTTAACGACGGTATAGAAAAGTTTTAAATAAATAAGTAAATAAATAAATAAATATTGAAAAGTATGATCCCTGAGGTACTCCACTGCCCACACCCCTCCACTGAGAAAATGACCATTTGGGTCACCATTGATCGCTTCTCTAAAATGGCACATTTTGTAGCCTTACCAGGATTACCCTCAGCCGTGTAGTTAGCGAAACTCTTCATCAAACATATCTTCCATCTTCATGGAATGCCTAAGCATATTCACTGCTAAATTCTGGAGAGCCCTATGTCAGAAGTTTGACATCTCCTTAGCTTTGACCTCCGCTTACCACCCTCAGTCTAATGGACAGACCGAAAGAATGAATAGAACGCTTAAACAGTTTCTACGGTCCTACATTAATTCAAGACAGAGTGACTGGGCAGAGCTGCTGCCTTGCGCAGAATTCACTATCAACTCGCATCCTGCAATGTCTACGGGGTCTTCCCCCTTCCAGCTTGTCTATGGACGACAACCATTTCCTCCTCTGCCAATTCCTCTATCAGTGGCTTCTCCTGCCATACAGGCCACTGCAGCAGAATTATCTCAGCTATGGAAACAAACGAAGGATCTTCTCCTTAAAGCAGGACAGAGGGCAAAAAAGATCTATGATGCTCATCATCAAACGGCACCTCAATTTCAGCCTGGAGACAAAATCTGGCTGAGTACCAAGTTCCTCCGTCTTAAACTGCCTTCAGCACGTTTTGCACCTCGCTATGTAGTACCCTTTGCTATCCTTCGGCGCTTGGGGAATCTGACGTACAGTTTGAAACTTCCTCCATCAATAAGAATACATAACGCCTTCCATGTCTCTCTGTTAAAACCCTTGACGCTCTCAGAGTTCTCTAAAAAGACCCTAGAACCCACAAACTGGACACAGAAGACAACATTGAGTATGCTGTTGATGACATCTTGGATGTCTGAAAGAAAGGCAAGACATAGGAATACCTCATCTCCTGGGAGTGCTATGGACCAGAAGAAAACTCAGGGTAGCATCTGGCTAACATCATGGATAAAGACATGGTACGTCAATTTCATCTCGCACACCCTCAAAAACCCAGATCACCAGGAAGAGGACCTGGAGGGGGCCCTTTGAAGGGAGGTACTGTTGCGTCCGTTGGTCGCAGACATCTGCGACTGCTCTGCCTCACCTCTATTTCACCTTTCTCCTCCTCCCTTGGAAGGATGGCTGCCTCCGCTGCTGTTTGCCGAAACCCTCGGCATATCCGAGCCAGCATGGACATCTCCATCCACCATGCTTCTTCCTGAGACCTCCTAAGGCATGTGCGCGCACACTGCCTACGTTTAAGTATATGTCATGGCTGGAATCTCGGGGGCGGCCCCACCGCATGGCGTTAGTACCTCCGAGTATTTAAACCTCCGCTCCGCTCCAATTCAACGAGTTAGCAAGGACTTTGGTTTTGCTACTCTGACCGCTTCTAAGCTGCTCGCTTGGATTCCTCACAACCCTCCGGGGTTTCTCTCTCCTACAGAAACTCTGGGTACCCGCTCCTTGGGGACTTCTCGCTTCTATTCACCCTTCGGGGTTACTCTACCTAACCTTAAGGACACCTGCTCCTCGGGGGTCCTGTCTGCTTTCTTACAAGAACCCTCGGTGCTCCTAGGTACTCGCTCCTATAGGGCCTATCCTGAACTAGGTATCCTGCATATCGGACCTCGTGTCCCTTTTTTCATTCACCTACCAAGGAAGTCATCAACACTGCTACTCTGTGAGTATCACTACGCTTCAGCTCTCCTCATTCTACTCTTCAGGTTCACGGCCTATCCCATTCTGCGGAACACTACCAGACCTTTGCTACATCTGGGTGAGATCATCAACTACAGAGACGTTCTGAGGTATTACAGTGATATCGTTGGACTACAGCGCTGTCCTGTTCTGGGGCAAGATTCTCTCTCATCAACCAGCAGTATAATAAAGCTTTCTGTCCTCAGTGGCTGCTTACTATTGTCGTTCCCCACGGGGCCCCTCCCTGTGGGAGGAGTCATCGCCACTTCGACCAAGAGTCCACAATATGCCACAAACCCAACACCAGTTTTCCAGAGTTGAGGGCACAAGGGACTGGAATTTATCCACCAATTTGTTCATGGGGAGACAGGCCAGGTGTTCACATTCAATGATCTTCGGCAGAAATACCAGCTGGGTCATAAGGAATTCTATGCTTATCTCCAAGTGCGCCATTTTATGGAACACGTCTGTCTCTACAGAATAGTGCATGGATGTTCCCGAAGTTCATATACTTTTTCTCACTTCCCAAAGGACAAAAAATGTCTTGCACAACTTTGCGTAAGGCTTTGGGGACTATTAGGACCCAGGGATAGCTGCACGGGTTGGTGGAGCATTGGAATCAAGAATTGGCAGTGCCACTCTCTAGTAACACACTACGAACAGCATTTCAGGGTCTTAAAATTTTTTATCAAAAAATTTATTACTCAGGGAAACTCAATTTAAGTTCCTTAGACTCTTATATGTATATGTATCTTATATGTAGGTGGTGGTCCCGCTTCACAAGAGTGGGAACAGAGAGGAGGCTGGTAACTACAGACCGGTTAGCCTCACTTCAGTGGTGGGAAAAGTAATGGAGTCACTGTTGAAAGAGAGAATAGTGAACTATCTACAGTCGGGAGAATTGATGGACCAGAGGCAGCATGGATTCACCAGAGGAAGATCCTGTCAGACAAATCTGATTGACTTTTTTGACTGGGTAACCAAGGAATTGGATAGAGGAAGAGCGCTCGATATCATATACTTGGATTTCAGCAAAGCTTTTGATACGGTTCCGCACAGGAGACTGGTGAATAAAACGAGAAGCTTGGGAGTGAGTGCCGAGGTGGTGACCTGGATTGCAAATTGGTTGACGGACAGAAGACAATGTGTGATGGTAAATGGAACCTTCTCTGAAGAGAGAGCGGTTTTAAGTGGTGTACCGCAAGGATCGGTGTTGGGACCGGTCCTGTTCAATATCTTTGTGAGCGACATTGCGGACGGGATAGAAGGTAAGGTTTGTCTTTTTGCAGATGACACTAAGATCTGCAACAGAGTGGACACGCCGGAAGGAGTGGAGAGAATGAGACGGGATCTAAGGAAACTGGAAGAGTGGTCGAAGATATGGCAGCTGAGATTCAATGCCAAGAAGTGCAAAGTCATGCATATGGGGAGTGGAAATCCGAATGAACTGTATTCGATGGGGGGGGGGAAAGGCTGATGTGCACGGAGCAGGAGAGGGACCTTGGGGTGATGGTGTCTAATGATCTGAAGTCGGCGAAACAATGCGACAAGGCGATAGCTAAAGCCAGAAGAATGCTGGGCTGCATAGAGAGAGGAATATCGAGTAAGAAAAGGGAAGTGATTATTCCCTTGTACAGGTCCTTGGTGAGGCCTCACCTGGAATACTGTGTTCAGTTCTGGAGACCGTATCTTCAAAAAGACAAAGACAAGATGGAGGCGGTACAGAGAAGGGCGACGAGGAAGGTGGAGGATCTTCATCGGATGACGTACCAGGAGAGATTGAAGAATCTAAATATGTACACCCTGGAGGAAAGGAGGAGCAGAGGTGATATGATACAGACTTTCAGATACTTGAAAGGTGTTAATGATCAAAAGACAACGACAAACCTTTTCCGAAGGAAAAAAATCAGCAGAACCAGGGGTCACGATTTGAAGCTCCAGGGAGGAAGATTCAGAACCAATGTCAGGAAGTATTTCTTCACGGAGAGGGTGGTGGATGCCTGGAATGCCCTTCCGGAGGATGTGGTGAAGACCAGAACTGTGAAGGACTTCAAAGGGGCGTGGGATAAACACTGTGGATCCATAAAGTCAAGAGGCTGCCAATGAAGAGTGGGTGACTCGCCAGAATGATGGCTACTGCCTGGAGTCAATACCCTTATTAAATAAACATACACATGCTTACTGTGACTCCAACATCGCTCTAGGCTTCAACAGCAAGAGGAAATGTGGAAAAAAGGATTCACACTCACAAAGAGGGGAGTAGCTGGCTTGTTACGGCGGTTACTACCCCAAATCAAATAAGCCTGATACTTCACTTTCAATGCATATACAGCATAGTTCTCTGATTCAACGGCAGGGGAGAAGAAAAACTGATACTTCACACATCCAGCAGAGCTCTCTGCTTCAACGGCAGGGGAGAAGAAAAGAGGGTTCGCACTCACAAAGCGGGAAGTAGCTGGCTTGTTACGGCGGTTACTACCCCAAACCAAATGTGCCTGATACTTCACTTTCGATGCACATCCAGCATGGCTCTCTGCTTCAACGGCATGGGAGAAGACTGATACTTCACGCATATCCAGCATAGCTCCCTGCTTCAACGGCAGGGGAGAAGAAAAACAACCAATAAGGGCTGTATAACATAGTCTGGGTAAAACAAATAAACATGGGTGTAGCTTGCTTATTGCGGCGGCTACTACCCCTAACTAATCAAGCTAGATATTTCACTTGGATGCAGCTCCATCACTGCTAAGAGAAACAGATAAGTATGAGAGAAAAAATGTGTGAAGCTTGCTGGGCAGACTGGATGGGCCATTTGGTCTTCTTCTGCCGTCATTTCTATGTTTCTATGTTTCTATGTTTCAGAGACTGGGCTTACAGGGTAAAAATGACTGATATTGATAAATGTATTAAATGAAAGACGGAAAAAGGAACCTTGTGTCATCAGTTTTGGGATTGTAAGTACATACGCAAGTTCTGGCACAATATCAGCGTCTTCCTACACGGATTACAAATACCATCTTTTCCGGAATTGGCGAATCTCCCTCGATTTTACTGTATCGGCCCGTTTGTTAGTTAACTGTGTCTTTACTTCGGATAGAGACAATGTTTTGAGATTCTTTTTCCATTCACGATTACTAACATTTTATGGGCAAAAAGTATGGGTTTACCCAGATTTGGCCAGAAACACTCAGATTCGTAGAAAAAGATTTCTTGCCCTAAGACAAGAGGTGGTATCTAAGGGGGGATATTTTTTGCTGAAATATCCATGTAGATGTCAGATTAAATATAATAATGAAAATTATTCGTTTACAGATCCGGAACAACTTAAAAGGTTCTTAGGCATTACAAATTGAGCATCTGGCAAAAATTAATAATTGGGGATTTCAGTGTTTTCTTTGTTTAGTAGTTACTTAGTTGTCACTCTATATATTCATGTCTGTCCCACAATTTCTAATATAATTGGGAGTTAGAAATTGTTTTCTTGGTTGTGCATTTATTATATGTTTTCCTGTATATTGATGCTGTATACCCCATTTTTGCTTAAGCAAGAAATTTCTTATTAAACAATGTTAAAATGCAATAATAAAAAAATTAATTGGAGGGGTAACGGTTTTAGATGCACAGATGTGGTGAAAATTGCCTTGGAGGGTCGGGATTGATATCCCTGGCTGAGAATAGGAGGAGGAGCAGATAATACAGAGAAGAGAAATAGAAATGTGATAACAGCAATGAGGATGAGATGTTGTCAGGGAAAATGGAGATAGCTCAAGAACAGTGGATAGCATAGATGACAGAATGTCAGGTGAAGGAATGTAGGGAATGGGAATTGTGGATTTGATGTTAGTAGTGGCTTGCAGCAAAGAATAAAATTGGAGTATTAACGTGAGGAAGAAAAAATATAGTGGAGCTATGAAATAGAGGCCTGCAACCTCTCCAGTACTTTGCTAGCTGCTTAAGGAAGACAGAGTGGGAACAGCTCAGGCTTGATGGGGGTTGTGGTGACTTTGAATTGATCACAGAGACAGCCTGGAGAAGTATGTTGATGGGCTGCTACGTTCCCAGTTCTTGACTGACTGCTCAGGGAGCACAGGAGGAGCAGCTTAGGTCCAAGCTGAGTTGTGGTGACTTCTGGAGTTGATCACTGAGCTTGTCATTAAATCGTGCAAATAATTTTCCATTGCGATACAGTAGGATCTTGTTCTGTAAGCAAGCCAACATGTTAATTATTGTTAAGATTTTTGCAAAAAATATTTTCTGGTGGGAGGGACAATTTGGCAGCAGTGTGACTGCATCATTTGAATGCACAGGTGGAACTTTGCTTTCCCTTGCTGATTTTTTTGTTTTTGTCCTTCATGATTGTTGTTATTTATTTATTTATTTATTTATTTTTAATTTTTATATACCGATGTTCCTGTAAAGAATACATATCGCACCGGTTTACAAGGAACTGAACAGTCGCCTCCAGGGCGGAAATACATTAAAACAGTCGCCTCAAGGCAGAATACATTAACACAAGTGTACAGGAAAACTATTAAAGAGAACTTTCATAAACTCAATTAAATGTAACTGTGAACCATGTTATGAGGGTGAAGAAATGTAACTGTGAACCATGTTATGAGGGTGAAGAAAAGGAAGAGGAGGATTTAGGGCAGTCCTTCCTTACCTATGGTATCCTCTCCCGTTACTCAGCTCCATATTGACTTTTTTTGTGACCTAAATCCCTGTTTGACATTTGATGTAAACTGTGCTGGCTATGCCAGAGAGGCGATGACCTACCTATACTCTGGAATGTCTCTCAGCCCTGATGTGCTGGATATGCCTCCAAGGCCCTGGCTGCTAGAAAAATTGAACTACTGTGGAAGAGGAGCTGCCTCTGTCAATTAGTGGATGCTGCGGTCTTCCTAAGGAGGGTGGTTTCCTTTACCCTTTGGGTGCTTAAGGGAGCCTTGATTCTGCTTTGGGGGGAGGTGAGAGGAAATGGAGTGTAGTAGCTTGGCAGTTGGAGGGATCATCCTTTGTGGTGAGGGAGAATGAACAGGTTACAAGGGCATTGTGGTCCATAGCGGGTCTTGCATTACTAGCAGGGTAATGCTAATGTGTTCCTAGTAATGGTAACATCAGAGACTTCTGGTTATGGCCCTGGGCTGATCGGTTTCATGGGGAGAGAGCTCCTGACTGATTCCCTCTATTCTAGGAAATCTAGCCGGCTGCATAAACTTTAAACTACAATGAGCTGTGGCTTATTGTAACGGGATTTGAAAAGTGGTGACCCATATATCTTGTGAGCAAAAAAAAAAAAGAAGGGCAGAAGTATGAGTTTGAAGCTGCAGCGCAGCATCAAGGAAAAAACGCAAGCAGGAGAAATGCTACAGGCCATTGCAGAAAATAGTGGAAAAATAGTAGCAGTCATGTTTTAGAAAATGCTATTACAGATAATGAATGCAGTAACTGCGGCTCTAAAATGGCTTATTAAGCTTCAGTCTGGCATGGGCGAGATAAAAGGTAGTTCCCTGTACGTACCTGGATCAGTCCAGACAGTGGGTTATATCCCCCGACCAGCAGATGGAGTCAGAACAGAGTTTGAGAGCGTCAGCATATAGAGTAGTGCACCCTCTGCTGGAGCTCAGTATTCTTCTGACTCCAGCAGATGTGAGTGGGGGGATCCACTAGCTCCCCCAGATTGACAGGGTTTCTTCATTTTTGGTTCTTTCTTTCTTTTTCTCCACAGTATTTCCCTGTCTTATGTTTCTCTTCATTTTGGATCCTTAAAATTAAAAAAAAAAAAAGACTTTTCAATTTTTGAGGAGGCGTGTGTCTGTGGCTCTGCCTTCTCTATTCTGTACTCCTTTCCTCTTCCGTTGGGGTAAGTGGAAGTTTTTTTGAGTTTCTTTCTCCACAGGTTTGCTTCTTTTTGGTGGTGCCCCGTGGATGCCGGTGGTTCCAGCCGCTCCACGCATCGTTTGTGGGTCCCGCGGTTCGCAAGCTCCGTCCGCGGGTGTGTGCTCAACTGAAACGGGGGTTTTCCCCTGCAGTTCCTGGACCCCTTCGGCGGGCTGTTAGGACCATTCCAGGCCCCCCCGCGGCACTAGCTCGTTTTTGCCCCCCCCCCCCGAGGCTTTTTTTCCCGGTGCTGACATGCCGCGGTCCTCGAGGTGTGAGGCCTGCGGCGAATCAGGGAATCAATTTCTGAGGGAGGGGCTTTGTGAGCGATGCTTCCCCGATGGGGAAGGCACCCTGCAATCCTCTGGTGCGATTTCGGACCTGCCTCCTCCTCAGCCCGGGCGGCGCGGGCCGGCCACGACGCCGCCTTTGGCGGGAACGGCGGCCATTTTAGGGGGACAGCGTGAGACAGACTCGCTCCCAGATGCAGACAGGATTGGTTGCACTGGCTCTCAACAGGCTTTGCCCCCGGCGGGGGGTTTGCCCGACCGGGGCTCCCAGGACGGTCCCCCCCAGGGATTCCAATCAGCTCCCCGTTTTTTCTCACCTGATTTTATTCTGGCAATGCACATGGCTTATTTGCAGGGTATGGGAGCGCAGACGCCGAATCCCCTGGGGGCCCCTCCCCCCAAGGTTCCTAAACTTGCTGTTGGTCTCACCGCCTCGCCCGTTACGCCTGGATCCCTGCCGGGTCCCTCTCCCGTGCCACCCCGGCGTACCACGGGGGTGGCTTCGCCGGTGAGAGACGACTCCCCGGAACCCCCGGAGGCGCATCCGGATGGACATACGGAGGGGGACGACCCTCGAGCCCTACGGATTTTTCAAAAAGAAGAGCTGGATGAACTCATCCACCATATTATTCAGGAGCTGGACCTCGACCCACCTCCAGATCCGCCGATCCCTGTGGCTCCTGCCATCGCCACCTCTTCTCGCAAAGGGGATCCAGTACTTGCCACCCTCCGTCCTAGGGCAAGGGCTTTCCCTATCCATGAGTCCTTCCTACAGCTTCTCACTAGGGAGTGGGACACTCCCGAGGCGTCCTTGAAAGTCACACGCGCCATGAAAAAGCTATACCCGCTCCCTGAGGATTTTTTTGGATCTTATCAAGGTGCCCAAGGTGGATTCAGCGGTGTCGGCAGTGACCAAGAGGACGACCATCCCAGTCACGGGTGGAACAGCCCTGCAGGATACACAGGACCGTAAACTAGAAACCTTCCTCAAGAGGATCTTCGAAGTCTCCGCCCTAGGTATGCGGGCCGTGATGTGCAGTTCGCTCGCGCAAAGGGCCAGCTTACTCTGGGTACAGCAGCTTTTCACCTCTCAGGAGTTGCCCCCTGAAGAGGCCGCCCAGGCGGACCGTCTGGAATCTGCCATAGCATACGGGGCGGACGTCTTGTATGATCTCTTTCGCGTAATGGCGCGGTTCATGGTTTCGGTTGTAGCAGCCCGACGGTTCTTGTGGCTTTGCAACTGGGCGGCGGATGCTTCCTCCAAGTCGAGCCTTGGCTCCCTCCCCTTTCGGGGGAAGTTTTTATTTGGAGAGGACCTGGATCAGATCATCAAGTCACTGGGGGAATATTCGGTGCATCGGCTGCCGGAGGATAGACAGCGTTCCTTCAGGTCATTTTCTTCCGGTAGAACCAGGGCCAGGGCACAGCGACGTTATAGGTCTTACCGGCAGTCCGGTTCCCGGATACAGCCGACAAGATCCCAGCCTTGGTCTCATTCCTTTCGTGGGCGGAGGCCCGCGAGAGAGGGTCCAGGGCAGGGAAATCCGCCCACAAAGTCATCCCAATGATGCCAAAGGAGCCCGCTTCTCACCTCCCCGGATCGGGGGCTGCCTCATGGACTTCTACGAGGCGTGGGAAGTTATCTCCACGGACCAGTGGGTGCTGGACACCATAAGAGACGGTTACGCCTTGGAGTTTGTCCGCCCCCCCGAGGGACCGGTTCATCTTCTCCCCCTGCGGTTCGGATCTCAAGAGGATAGCGGTTCAACAAACACTAGACAGACTGCAGGAAATAGGGGCCATCGTTCCCGTCCCCTTCGACGAGGTGGGCTTGGGCCACTATTCCATTTACTTCATCGTTCCCAAAAAGGACGGTTCCTTTCGGCCCATCCTGGACTTGAAGGAGGTAAACAAGGCCCTCAGGGTCAGCCGGTTCCGCATGGAGACTGTTCGATCAGTGATTGCCGCAGTGCACAAGGGAGAATTCCTCGCTTCACTGGATCTCTCGGAAGCATACTTGCACATTCCCATCCTGCCGGCTCACCGGCGGTATCTTCGCTTCAAGATTCTCGGTCAACACTTTCAGTTCAAGGCGCTTCCCTTCGGTTTGGTGACCGCACCTTGGACCTTCACAAAGATCATGGTAGTGGTGGCGGCGGCCCTCCGCAAGGAGGGTATCCTAGTACATCCGTACCTAGACGACTGGCTGATTCGAGCGAAGTCCTTCTCACATGGTCAGACCTCAGTGGCCAGAGTAGTACAATTCCTACGCTCTCTGGGCTGGGTGGTGAACCTTCCAAAGAGTTCCCTTGTGCCCTCGCAACACCTGGATTTCTTAGGAGCGAGCTTCGATACCCGGCGGGGTATGGTGTTCCTGCGCCAGGACAAGGCACAAGCCCTGAGGGAGCACGTGTCTCGGTTTTCGGCTTTGGAAGAACCAACCGCCTGGAATTATCTGCAGCTCCTGGGAGTAATGGCCTCCACCATCGACATGGTACCCAGGGCGTTTGCACACCTGCGTCCACTGCAAGCGTCCCTGCTATCCCGTTGGAAACCAGTCTCCCAGGAGTATCAGGTGATCCTGCCGCTTCCACCATTAGCCAGGAAAAGCCTGGATTGGTGGCTTGTCCCCTCGCATCTGGCTCGGGGAGTCTCGCTCGAGGTTCCCAATTGGGTGGTGGTGACCACCGATGCCAGCCTCACGGGATGGGGTGCCGTCTGCGAAAGAAGCGCCACGCAGGGGACTTGGACGCCAGAGGAGGCAAAGTGGCCGATCAATCGCCTGGAAACGAGAGCCGTGCGTTTCGCTCTTCAGAGTTTTCTTCCCCTGGTGCGACACAGAGAGGTGAGGATCCTTTCGGACAATGCCACCACCGTGGCCTACATCAATCGTCAAGGGGGGACAAGAAGCAAGCATGTCTCCCTCGAGTCAACTCCCCTGATGGAGTGGGCGGAGAGCAATCTCGTCCGGATAGCGGCCTCTCACATCGCCGGGGTGGACAACGTTCAGGCGGACTTCCTGAGTCGTCAATAGCTAGACCCCGGCGAGTGGGCTCTCTCCGACGAGGCAATGCATCTCATCGTCCGTCGTTGGGGGACTCCACGCCTCGATCTCATGGCGACCTTTCTCAACGCCAAGGCTCCACGCTTCTTCAGCCGCAGAAAAGAGAGCGGCGCGGAGGGGGTGGATGCCCTCGCCCTTCCGTGGCCATCGGATCAACTGCTCTATGTGTTTCCTCCTTGGCCTCTGGTCGGCAAGGTTCTCCGCAGGTTGGAACTTCATTGAGGGACTGTAATTCTCGTAGCCCCGGAATGGCCCCGTCGGCCATGGTTCGCAGATCTACTTCAGATGACGGTGGACGGCCCACTTCGCCTGTCCTATCTTCCTCATCTTCTGCGTCAGGGGCCAGTATTTTTCGAGCAGGCAGAACTCTTCTGTCTTGCGGCCTGGCTTTTGAACGGCGCCGTCTCCGCCACAGAGGCTACCCGGAGACAGTGATCTCAACGATGCTTCGTTCCCGCAAGCCTTCGACCTCCGTCGCTTACGTTCGAGTTTGGAAGGTCTTCGAAGTCTGGTGCTCCGACCGTGGGGTCCAAACCATGGAGGCGACTGTCCCGCTGATCCTTCATTTCCTACAGGATGGTCTGGATAAGGGTCTCGCCTATAATTCGCTCCGGGTTCAGGTGGCGGCCTTGCATGTCTTGGTACAGAAGGACTGCTCTCTACCCCTTCAGCCGGATATCGCACATTTTCTGAAGGGTGCCAAACACCTACGGCCACCGGTCAGGGATCCTTTCCCTTCTTGGAGCCTCAACTTGGTGCTGCGAACGCTATCGGGCCCTCCTTTTGAACCCCTGAGGGGGTCCTCCCTCAAGGACCTGACCCTCAAGATGGTTTTCCTGGTAGCCATCTCTTCTGCTCGCCGGATCTCAGAGCTCCAAGCCTTGTCCTGTCGGGACCCTTATCTGCGTTTCTCCGACTCCGGGGTTTCCCTTCGTATGGTGCCATCCTTCCTACCAAAGGTGGTCTCGGCCTTCCACGTCAATCAAACGGTGGAGCTTCCAGCGTTCGCTCCAGAGGAACCCCGGTCTCTCCGGCTCCTGGACGTCAAGCGTGTGCTGCTCCGTTACCTGGAGGTTACCAATGACTTCTGGGTATCCGATCATTTGTTTGTCCTCTGGTCAGGACCGAGGAGAGGTTCTCAGGCATCCAAGATGACTATTGCGCGCTGGATAAAGGACGCCATCTCATCGGCTTACATTGTGGCGGGGCGGGTGCCGCCTCGCAGCGTGTTGGCCCATTCCACGCGATCCCAAGCGGCGTCCTGGGCGGAATCTCGCTCCGTTTCCTCCCAGGAAATCTGCCGTGCGGCGACGTGGAAGTCGTTGCACACTTTTTCCAGACATTACAGACTACACCTGGCGCCTCAGTACATGGGTTCTTTTGGCGATCAAGTTCTCCGAGCAGGTCTCTCAGGACCCCACCCGGTTTAGGGACGCTTGGGTACATCCCACTGTCTGGACTGATCCAGGTACGTACAGGGAAAAGAAAATTATTCCTTACCTGCTAATTTTCGTTCCTGTAGTACCATGGATCAGTCCAGTCGCCCGCCACTCGGGGTTTCATTAGGTCCTGCTTGGATTCTTCCAGGTAACTTTCATTCTGTTCTTCTCTGATTATTGTTACTGTTCACAGCTCCTCACTAGTTGACTGTTGGTGGTCCCGTTGACCGTTTGTTTACTTATATCTTTCTCTGTTCCTTTTTGGGGACGGATCTGGATCCAAAATGTTGTGTTTTGCTTTTGGGCTTTGCTATGCGTAATACTGAGCTCCAGCAGAGGGTGCACTACTCTATATGCTGACGCTCTCAAACTCTGTTCTGACTCCATCTGTTGGTCGGGGGATATAACTCACTGTCTGGACTGATCCATGGTACTACAGGAACGAAAATTAGCAGGTAAGGAATAATTTTCTTTTTAGAGGCCCAGCTGTGTTGGGTGAATATGGCTGAGCAGACTATTTAAGATTCTGTGGATCGGATGGCGCAGATGGAATAGCAAGTTGCAACATTGCAGACACAGAATCAACGGCTGATGAAGCAAATAGAGGAGCAAGAAAATTGTGGGCATAGGAACAACTAACGGGTAATCAGTATGCCTGAGACAGTGAAGGAATCCAAGCTTGTTGTGATATTTGAAACTTGGCTGCCATGTGAGTTAGGCCTTAGTGGCCATGTTATGGCAATTATGTGTGAACGAGCTCACAGAATCGGCCCGCAGAGAAAGCAGAATGCTAGGCTGAGGCCAGTTGTATGCCACATTCTCAACTGGACCCATAAGGTTCATCTGCTGCAGGCATATTGTAAGAAAAGTGTATTGGAATATGATGGACATGAATTGTTGCTGTTTAATTATTTTTCTCAGCATATAGTAATACTGTGCAAAGGAATGGCATAGGTTTGCTTGGTGCTCCACCAAAAGGGTATCTGTTTTGCCCTAGTATATCCCACAAAGTTAAGGATTCACCATAAAGGTCGCACACACATATTCCTGGAGGAAGCAGCAACGATGGAATTTCTACGGCAGCTTAATGTGGCTGGCTGAAACTGGCAATCTGAGCACAATGTATGTTGGCCTATAACTGCTGGGTGTGCGTGAAAAGGCTCTCTGTGAAATTTTGTTCAAAGTTGGCAAGTTTGAATGCTCACCTGTTTCTGAGGAATAAAAGATTTCTTTTTCTTTACTCCTTGGTTATTTCACATTTCCCAATTATGGGACAAGCATAAACAACAGTCTGAGAGATTCTTCTGGGACAAGTTAACAGCACGCATCTGATGTTCACGAAGTCTGAGGTGATCTGGGTTCTCTAGGCCTACGACATATTTTTTTCTGCTTGTAGTTTATTGTATATTTTATTTATTCATTGATTTCTGCAGTACTGTTGGACAACATCTTGGGATATTAGCTGCTTTTTCTTTTGTGGTTTTTTTTCCTTTCCTTTTTTCAATGCAGTTTGTGTACCGTGAGGTAAGAGAGCATGGTTCAGCTTTCATGCATAACTGTCATAAAGTTTGACTTTGACAGCGGTTACAATTGAATGTTTATCTTTCTAAAGCTGTTACATAATGTAATGGGGGGAATCAGTATGGGTATACCCCTGAACAAGCGAGAGTGATTGGGGGTTTGGTCTCTTGGAATATGAGAAGGAGTATAGGGGAGGGGGGAGTAGTATATAGGAGTGTGAATGGGTATGTCTGGTGTGGATGCTGTGGATATTGAGAGGATTGATATTTGCAAATGCATTCCTGGGAGTACATGCGGTTGTAACACAAGAGGTCATTGGATCTGGAAGGGAGAATGCCTGAATGCTGAGGCTAGGCGGTACTTGGGTATTCCATTTCATTGCTTAGTCAGTTCTGTTTAGACGGAACTGCTACATGCTATTGGGGTCCAGATGATTATGGCTAATTTGAATATGTAAACTTTAAATGTTGATGGGATCCAATCTCCAATTAAATGCAAAACGTTGCTGAATATGTTCAAAAGGCATAAAGCGCAATTAATCATGCTGCAGAAATACACCTGAACAAGGAGGAACACATCAAATTAAACAGAGATTGGGTGAGTTAGTGTTATTTCTCATCGTACATTCACAGTCATCTCAATTCTTGTTCAGAAACAGACACAATTTCATTTAGAATATCAATCTACAGATGATGAAGGTAGATATGTCATGATTTTTGGTACATTATTGGGACAGAAACTGGCTTTTTGCAACATTTATGCACCTAATACTTAATCTCCCATCTTTTTTGAAGAGATGATGTCTGTGTTACACTTCTCTGAATATAAACTGATTGTGGGAGGACATTTTAATATGGTTGCAGATCGCAGGATAGATTGTAAACCCCAAAGGGAATATAAACTGGCCCAGGACAAAATGGGGGTTAATCTCGTGAAGGCAGAACTAGTGCTGGTGGATATCTGGCAGGTTTTACATCATGGGGAATCTGATTTTACATTCTATTCAAATCCCCACAGATGCTTCTCTTGATTGGATTACGAATTGATATCAGGAGAACTTTTCTCAATGGTAGGAGAATCTAAAATTGAGGCAATTTGTCAGATCACGTACCAGTAAAGCTGGGTTTGAAAATAGGGAACATTGGTCAGAGAGCAATAAACTAGAGAATGAGGCCTAGTTTATATCAGGATCAAAAGTTCCATGAATATCTGTATTCCAAGTGGACAGAGTATGTAGATTTTAATGAAAATGATCAGACAAACTCGGTAATAGTATGGGAAGCTAGCAAGGCGGTTCTGCGGGGTCACATTATAGCTTATGTTTCTAAGAAAACTAAAATCAGGGATATAGAAATACTAAGCTTATCGTGTCTTGTTGAAGCAGCCCAAGTAAATATGTTGAAACAGCACATGCAGATGATAAGTGAGACTGGGAATACATTTGAGCTACACTGAATGGATTATTATTTCAGAGAGCTAGGGAAATCGCTTATCTTTTCTAAACACAAGCTTTAGAAATATGGCAATAAAGCAAGTAAAATTCTTGCCAACATAGTGAAAATCAAATGTCAGAGGTCAGTTATTGCAGGTGTGCAAGATGAGAATGGTCATTGGAAGAGTGCTGCCAAAAATATCGAGAGCTGTTTCTTGTCCTTTTATCAGGCATTATATAGCGTAGAGGAAGTGGATCTGCAAACCAGGCAAGTATTTTTTGAGGTCTTTTACTAGCCGGTACTTTCACAATCCCATTTAGAAGCTTTAAATAAGCCGGTTATGGACCTTGAAGTGGCGGGGGCAATTAGTAGATTTAAATTGGGGAAAGCTGCTGGTATGGATGGCCTAGGCTATGAATATTACAAAATCCTGCACTATGGTCTGCTAAAGACCTTGACAAGAAACTATAATTCTATATTGGAGTCAGGGATGCTAACGGCAGACATGAACCAATCTTTGATCATTGTCCTCCCAAAAAAAGGTAAAGATCCATCTGAGGTTAAATCTTATAGACCAATCTCCTTAATAAATGTAGACTTTAAGTTGCTTGCATCTATTTTCCCATATTAGTACTGTGCATACACTGCTTGTAGTGGATGATCAAACAGGTTTTGTACTTGGTAGACACAGTGTTAGAAATGTACTTAGATTAATAGCAGCCATGTTGCAGAGTCAAAATAAAAAAGCTGTAGTTCTAAGCTTGGATGTGGAAAAGGCCTTCGATTCTGAGATTATATGTTCAGAGCTTTGGGAAACTTGGGTTTTCATGAACCTATTGTGGGATGGCTTTGTGCACTTTACAGTAACCTTTTGGCTAGGCTACTTATAAATGGCTCTGTGGGGAGGGGGGTGTGGCAAGGCTGCCCTCTCTCCCCACTTTTGTTTATTTTGGCAGTAGAGCCCATAGCAGTGAAAATACACAAGGAAACCGCTTTTCGAAGCATGCAGGTTGGAGCAAGGAGATGAAAATTGCAATGTTGACAGATGACATTTTGCTTTTTGACAATGATGTTTACAAGAGTATAGCTAAAATTCAAGAGCTGTTCACACAATTCCAAAAATTTGCTGGACTCTTTATTTTATTTTTATTGCTTTTCAACAGATACAAGCAAGACAAACCTTACTATTAGAAAAAAAAGCCATATCATTTAAGAATCAAATTAAAGGAAATAATTATCCAGGAAATATACATTTTTCCATCAAGAAACATTATAGAGAGGGGGGGAAGACTTAAAGGAGATTTGAAGTAATACTTAAAAAGAAACAAGCTTAACGTGTTAAAGCAGCTCTCTACTATATGGATCCTTGAACCTAGGTATTACCAGGAAAAAAGGTTATAATACTCCTTGAATTAATAAATGATTTAAGCTGTTCAGGAAGGAAAAAAAGATAACATTCATTCTGGGATCTTATAATACATTTACATGGATATCTTAAAATAAAGGAAAAACCCAGGGAAACTATCTGTGCCCCAAATGCAAAGAAATCTCTTCTCTCTTGAATGGCACGAGCAAAATCTGGATAAATTCGAACTAAGGATCCATAGAATGGCACTGTTATACTCTTGAAGTATTTTCTCATAACTTCACTTAGTTCTTGCTAGGAGACAAATGACACTAGAAGAGTAGCCCGCTCATAAATCTCAGCCGTAGAGTCTTCCAGAAATTGAGTCAGATTTTCTAGCGTCTCAAGACGGTTTTCCGAAAAAACTTTATCTTTAGAAGAAACAGGGAGAAAAAACATCTTGCTAATGCAAGGAGTCTTTTCTTCTTCAAATTTGAATATTCCAAGGAAATATTCTTTTAAGGTAACATGGAGGCTCTCCCCCACTACCTTTGAAAGTTCAGAAACCGTAGATTTAAATACCTTGTATAGTTTTCCAAATGTTCTAGCCTTCGGGAGACACTTGTTAAGTGTTTAATCAATTTCACATTACAGTCCTGAGTTTTCTGCACTGTTGTTTAGACAGCTATCTGGGGTTTAATTTCATTTAATTGAGCTTCAAATGATTCAAGTTTAGTGTTAAGATTTTCCATTTTTGTATTATGGTCAAGCAGAGAGCAGCCAAATCCAGCTACTAGGTCCCATAATGCATCCAGTGTGACTATTGCTGGCTTAGATGGCATCTGAAAGTGAGGAAACTCACCTACATTTCCAACCGAGGAAAATATCCACCGACAAGGCTCTCCCCGGCTCAGCCGTGGCTCTCTTGCCAACCTCCAGTTCCTCCACTGGGGTTGATGTAGTCGCCAGCACCTCCAGTTCCAAACCACCAGGAACCTCCGAGGATCCTGCGAGAAGTGAGAAGGTCAAAGGCAATCCTCCTCTCTGTCGTCCCCCCCACCGGAGTCGCAGAGATCGCATCGTCACTTTGCTTCGCGGCTAAGAGAGAAAGGTCGGGGCAAGTGGACACCAATGGCCAGCGAGGATTTGGGGGGCTCAAGTTAACTTCCCCCAACGACGCTGATGCTCCCTCATCAGCTATCGAAGCGGGGGCACTCATCCCCTTATCAGTTGCTTTACCGGGTGCATAGGTGGTAATCAGACGCTACCCCGAAGGGAGAGCTGGGTCAGGGTTCATGCCGCCATCTTGCCATTTGCTGGACTCTTAAATTAACTGTGAAAAATCAGAAGCCCTATTCTTGGATGAATCTGTAGTGCAGAAATAGCTGAGTAGTTTTCCTTTACAATGGACTGCAACTAAGATTAAATACTGGGGGTATGGATCCCTAGGGATCTAACTATTTTATATTCTTTGAATATGACTGAGAACATTGTGGCAACACAGACCCAACTACAAATTTGGAAGGATCTGCCCATTTCTCTTATGGGAAAATCGGCACTCTTGAAAATGATGATCTTGCCAAAAATATTATATAGGCTGCACATGTTGCCTTGCTGGCTTCATCTAAAAGATTTGGCTTCTCTTAAATCAGCAATTATTCCATTTGCATGGCGAAGCAAAAGAGCCAGAATAAGCTTTCATAAGCTGATGTATATCAAGGAGAATGGGGCAATTGACCTACCTAATTTTCAAATTTACAATGCAGCATACTAGTTGTGCTTTGTGTGGGAGTGGCTTACCAATAAATACAAATTCTGTGCACTGGTCATGATTGCCTCTATGGTGGCCCCGTGGTCTCCTCTTTATATTCTTCATGATAAGATGCTGTCAATGAAGCAGTTGAAAACCAATAATGTATTATTTTGGGCAATTGTTAAGGCATGGCGATGGTTTAGGAAATGGGGAGATTAGATTTAACTCAGCATGCCTGCTACAACCTTTATTAGGAAACAAGGACTTTCAGCCAGGAATAGATTATAAGGCTATCTTTCAGAGTTGGGTGAAGGCAAACTGTATAGTTTTGACACATATAACCAATGATGACCAAATGATGTGTTGCTCCTTTCAAGATTTGCAGCGCCACTTTCAACAGTGCCTGATTCTATCCATAAACCTCCACAATTCTTCCTTTTTGACAAACAGCAAATACCCATAAAACCCTATGCAAAGAATTTAGGAATTTTCATCGACTCAAAGTTATCTCCTTCAAAGCAAATATCTGAGACTGTCAAAAAATGCTTTTTTAAACTATATATGCTTAAGAAACTCAAACCTCTTTTAACTTTATCTGACTTCCGGACAATTGTTCAAGCTCTAATTCTAACAAATTTAGACTACTGCAACACATTATACTTAGGATTGCCATTATCATCAATATATCCCTTACAACTTGTCCAAAATGCTACTGCAAGAACAATATACAACTTATCTCGCAAAGAACATATAACACCTACCTTACAACATTTATCCCAGGACAAGCAGGATGCTAGTCCTCACATATGGGTGACATCAGTAATGGAGCCCTATGTACGGAAAACTTCTTTAAAAGTTTCTATGAAACTTTTGACTGGCACCAGAGTGCCTACTGAGCATGCCCAGCATGCTATGATATTCCCTGCCACAGGGGTCTCCCTTCAGTCTTCTTTTTTCCGCGAAGCAGTTAGCCTCGCGGTCTCTAGGAGTCCTATGGAATTCTCCACAACTTTAACTTTGAAAAAAAGTTTAGAAAACTTCAGCCGCAAAGGGTCTCCCCTTAGTAAACACCGTCGAGGTAAGTTTTTAGATTTTCGCGGTTCCGTTCCGTTTTTTGACAACTTGTTGTCCCTGGTCATTGGCCGTCGACGGCTGTCCGGCCCCAAAATGGCTTCAGGCTTCAAAAAGTGCCCCAAATGCAACAGGAACATGTCCATTACGGACCCTCACCAGGACTGTGTCCTCTGTCTTGGTGAATCCCATGATGTTAAGACTTGTCCCTTGTGTGCCACGATGACATCAAAGGGCCGTCGTCTCCGACTAGAAAAAATGGAGCAATTGTTTAAAATACAGCTTCTATCAGCTCCATCCACCTCAACACAATCGTCTCCGGCTGGGTCGATTCGAAAAGTCATGTTCAAAAAACGTCTACCAGGTGAGTCGGGAGATGCTCCCTTTTCCTCCCCTCACCATCGTCCAGGGCATCGACATCGGGCAGTGAAAAAGCTCGCGAAAAGGAAAAGCATCGCCATCGGCACCGTAGGCCGCATACGGCATCTACTACCTCGATACCCGGCAAGCCATCGACAGAGAGCGGTACACCTACTAAGAAACCTCGGCTCCAGGATCAGGCTTCGGAGCCATCGACAGGGCGATCCCCGCCGATTCCGGCGCAGGGAACCGTGCCTCCTCAGGGCCCTGAGGAGGTACCGGCATCGCCATTACCGCCTCCCCCCATGGGTGCTCTGTTTTCACCATCCATGCGGGCGGAACTTGATGTATATACACGTCAAGCGGTCAGAGACGCATTCATCGAGGTGATGCCACGACCTCAGCCTTCTACGCCAGCGATGCCATCGACACCGATTCCGATGACATCGCCCGTTCCAGCACCGGTGCCCTCGATGCCGATTCCGGCAGTACCATCGCCACAACCATCGATGCCGCCGGTTCCTGCGTATGGACCACCGATGCCGTCGATTCCCATTTGGCCACCGGCACCGATACCACCATCGATGCCAGGTCAAGAATCCTCCATTTTTCAACCATTAATGGATAAATTGGATTCACTAATTCAAGTTTTTTCTACTTCACCTCAGGGTTTCGATTTAGATACACTTCCAGAACCAGTACCTGGTCCATCAGGGGTTATCCCACCTATGAGACCACATACACCAATGTCTGAGGTTCCCTTTAAGCCTCTTAGACTATCAGGTCATCCACTGGATACTGGTACGGACTCAGGGAATGATATATCATCTGAAGAAGATATCCTATTTGAACCTTCACCACCAGAAGACAGAAGGAAATCACCACCAGAAGATCTTTCCTTCTCTAACTTCATCAAAGAGATGTCTGACACTATTCCATTCTCTCTCCTTTCGGAAATAGACACTAGGCAGAAGACCTTGGAGGTCCTTCAGTTCGTGGATCCTCCTAAAGAGATTCTAGCTATTCCAGTGCACGAAGTCCTGCAAGAGCTAATGTACCGGATGTGGGAGCACCCTGGCTCTGTGGCAGCAGTTAATAAACGAGCTGATGCCACATATCTCGTCCAACCCATTCCAGGGTTTCAAAAATCTCAGTTGCCACACCAATCTGTAGTGGTTGAATCAGCCCAGAAAAAGGCTAAGAGACTGAAACAACATGCCTCCACACCTCCAGGTAAAGACAGTCGTTTCCTAGACAGTTTAGGAAGATCTTTCTTCCAAGGAGCAATGCTGGTCTCACGGATAAACTCATATCAATTATTCATGAACCAGTATCAGTGTGACCTGTAGAAACAGGTTGAAGCTCTTTCCCAACAACTACCAGACCAGTTTCAAGAGGGTTTCTTCCGTCTTGTGCATAAGGGCCTAGAAGCAGGCAAGCACGAGGTGAAAGCCACTTATGATTCTTTCGAAACGGCCTCCCGTTTATCAGCCTCAGGTATCACGGCTCAGAGATGGGCCTGGTTAAAATCCTCTGAACTTAGACCAGAAGTGCAGGAAAGGTTAGCAGACCTACCTTGTCTAGGTGAAAACCTTTTTGGAGACAAGGTCAAAGAGGCAGTGGCAACCATAAAAGACCACACAGAAACCCTAAAACAATTGTCTCAACTTCCTCAAGAGACACACCAACCTTCTAGGAGGCCTCCTAGAAGAGAAGTGAGGAAACCATATTATCGCCCTCGACGATATTACCCTCCTGCTACCAGAGCGAGACAACCACGCCCTACTCAGCGTTCTCAAGTTCGACAGAGGCCTGCTAGGCCCCAGCAGCCTGCGCCTACTGCATCCACATCAGGCTTTTGAAAACCAGCCAGAGAGCAGAAACCATTCTCGAAATCCTCTTCCACACTTACCAGTCGGAGGTCGAATAGCTTACTACCATCAAACTTGGACCTCTATCACAACAGACCAATGGGTACTCTCAATTACAGCTCAAGGGTACCGCTTGGATTTCCTCACTGTACCAAACGAAAATCCTCCTCTTTCATCTTGGACAGTGTCTCATCACTCCACAATCCTGCAAGCAGAATTATCCACCCTTCTGAAAGCCAGGGCCATAGAACCAGTGCCCAGGCCTCAGTGGGGCAGAGGATTCTACTCCCGATATTTCCTAATTCCAAAGAAAACCGGGGGCCTACGTCCCATCCTGGACCTCAGAAATCTCAACAAATTTCTAAAGAAAGAAAAATTCAGGATGGTATCGTTAGGCACCATGCTACCTCTTCTTCAAAAAGGGGATTGGCTCTGCTCTCTGGATCTTCAAGACGCTTACGCTCACATTCTCATTTTTCCTCCTCATCGACAGTACCTGCGATTTCTGGTGGAAGGTCAGCACTTCCAATACCGAGTACTACCATTCGGCCTAGCCTCAGCACCTCGAGTGTTCACAAAGTATCTTGCAGTGGCGGTGGCACATCTTCACAAACAAAGAGTGCATGTATTTCCTTACTTGGACGACTGGCTCATCAGGAGTCAAACACAAAGCGGAGCTCTCACTTCCCTCCAGCTCACAATAAAGTTGCTTCACTCCTTGGGGTTTCTTATCAATTACGAGAAATCCCATCTTGCACCATCTCACCAGTTTCAGTTCATAGGTGCAGATCTAAACACCATCACAGCAAAAGCTTTTCTTCCAAGAGAACGTGCTCAAGCGCTCGTTCTCCTAGCGCACTCTATTCGCAATCAGTCTCGAGTTACAGCTCATCAGTGCCTCACACTACTCGGACACATGGCCTCAACAGTTCACGTCACTCCCATGGCCAGACTGACCATGCGACTAATGCAATGGACACTCAAGGATCAGTGGATTCAAGCCATTCAACCATTGTCCACTCCCATTCAGATAACACAAGATCTGAAATCTTCCCTTCTCTGGTGGACATCAACGATCAACTTGCTCAAAGGCCTACCTTTCCAGCAACCAGTTCCACAAGTAACTTTAACTACAGATGCATCCACCTTGGGTTGGGGAGCACACATTGGTCATCTAAAGACACAAGGCACGTGGACAAAACACGAAGCCTCCTTTCAAATAAACTTCCTGGAGCTTCGAGCTATACGCTATGCACTACACGCATTCAAGGACTGCCTTTCACACAAGACTGTTCTGATCCAAACGGACAATACAGTAGCCATGTGGTACATCAACAAACAAGGGGGAACAGGTTCCTACCTCCTTTGCCAAGAAGCAGCTCAGATTTGGGACTGGGCCCTAGCACACTCAATTCTACTACGAGCCACCTACCTAGCGGGCATCCACAACACAGTAGCGGATCGCCTCAGCCGTCAATTCCAACCACACGAGTGGTCTCTAGACCCAACGCTAGCAACCAAGATATTTCAACGCTGGGGTCAACCAACAATAGATCTCTTTGCATCCCATCTGAATTACAAAGTGAACAATTACTGCTCTCTCCTTTGGCAGCAGAACAGCCTGCCAAAGGACGCCTTTGCTCGCCATTGGAATTCAGGCCTGTTATATGCGTATCCACCGATACCACTCATAACCAAAACTCTAGTGAAGCTTCAACAGGACAAGGGGACCATGATACTCATAGCCCCATACTGGCCTCGACAAGTACGGTTCCCCACACTTCTAGATCTCTCAGTCACGGATCCAATTCGCCTGGGAGTAGCTCCCAATCTCATAACTCAGGAACAAGGTCAGTTGCGCCATCCCAACCTTCAATCCCTGTCCCTGACAGCATGGATGTTGAAAGCTTGATCTTACAACCACTCAACCTTCCAACCACTATATCCCAAGTGCTGATAGCATCACGTAAACCTTCCACTAGAAAGAATTATTCCTACAAATGGAACCGGTTTACTTTGTGGTGCACTCAGATCCTTTCACTTGCCCCACTACTTCACTACTAGATTACCTATACCATCTCTCAGACTCTGGTCTTAAGACTTCATCTGTAAGAGTACACTTGAGTGCAATCTCAGCTTATCATAACAAGCTGGGAGACACACCTATCTCTACACAGCCTCTCGTCAGTAAATTCATGAGAGGCCTAACTCACATTAAACCTCCAGTCCATTCCCCAAGCATACAATGGGACCTGAACGTAGTTTTAACCAGGCTTATGCGTTCTCCATTTAAACCCAGAGATACCTGTGACCTTAAATATCTTACTTGGAAAACGTTTTTCCTTATAGCCATTACATCAGCTAGAAGGGTCAGCGAGCTACAAGATCTAGTCACATACGAACCTTTTACAAAGTTCCTACATGACAGGGTGGTCCTCCGTACTCATCCTAAATTCCTTCCAAAAGTAGTCACGGAATTCCACCTCAATCAGTCTATAGTTTTACCAACATTCTTTCCAAGGCCTCACTCTCACCAGGGAGAAAGAGCCTTACATACCTTGGACTGTAAGCGTGCACTATCGTTCTACTTAAACCGCACTACAGTCCATAGGAAATCCAGTCAACTATTTGTATCCTATGATCCAAACAAACCAGGAAAACCAGTGGGTAAACATACTTTGTCAAATTGGCTAGCAGATTGCATACAATTTTGTTATGAGAAAGCAGGCCTTACTCTTCAAGGGCGAGTAAAAGCACATTCAGTCAGAGCAATGTCAACCTCAGTAGCACACATTCGCTCTGTACCTATTCTGGACATTTGTAAAGCAGCAACATGGAGTTCTCTTCACACTTTTGCAGCTCACTACTGTTTAGACAAAGAAGGAAGACAAGATTCAGCCTATGGACAATCTGTCTTAAAGAACTTGTTTCCAGTGTAATCCCAACTCCTTCCACATCCAACCTGCTGTGATCTTCGGCTGATTCATTTCATCAACAATACTTCACTGTTGCTTCACTACAAAATGACTCAGCCTCTAGCTTGCTAATCACCCATATGTGAGGACTAGCATCCTGCTTGTCCTGGGATAAAGCAAAATTGCTTACCTTGTAATAGGTGTTATCCCAGGACAGCAGGATGTAGTCTTCACGAAACCCACCGGCCACCCCGCGGAGTTGGGTCCGCTATGTTTTATTATTTTATTTTTGGCTAACGCTAATTGCTACAAAACAAGACTGAAGGGAGACCCCTGTGGCAGGGAATATCATAGCATGCTGGGCATGCTCAGTAGGCACTCTGGTGCCAGTCAAAAGTTTCATAGAAACTTTTAAAGAAGTTTTCTGTACATAGGGCTCTATTACTGATGTCACCCATATGTGAGGACTACATCCTGCTGTCCTGGGATAACACCTATTACAAGGTAAGCAATTTTGCTTTACACTGGCTTCCTATAACTCACCGTATCAGATATAAAATCCTGTCCACCATCCACAATTTGCTCTACAATGTTGACTCGGTATGGCTTTGCTCCATGTTACGCATATACAAACCCTCAAGACAGCTACGATCTATGAACAAATGTTTGCTAGAAGTACCAACAGTCAAAACAGTCAGCTTGGCTCTAATCCGTAAAAGAACTTTTTCAGTTGCCGGTCCAATCCTATGGAACTCTCTCCCTGAAAACCTTCGACTTACATCAAACCGTAAAGAAACATAGAAACATAGAAACATAGAAATGACGGCAGAAGAAGACCAAATGGCCCATCCAGTCTGCCCAGCAAGCTTCACACATTTTTTCTCTCATACTTATCTGTTTCTCTTAGCTCTTGGTTCTATTTCCCTTCCGCCCCCACCTTTAATGTAGAGAGCAGTGATGGAGCTGCATCCAAGTGAAATATCTAGCTTGATTAGTTAGGGGTAGTAGCCGCCGCAATAAGCAAGCTACACCCATGCTTATCAAGAAAATGCTAAAGACACATCTGTTCAATGATGCGTACAATATAACTTAACTATAATAATACGATATACTGCTAGACCTTTATCATGTTTAAATTTGTTGTGTTTGACCATTTAAACTTATGTATGTAAATTTGTTGTGTTTGACTATTTTAACTTATGTATGTATATTTGTAAACCGCCTAGACGGACATGTAAATGTCTTATTGTTTGCGGTATATAAAATTTTTAAATAAATAAACACTTTGGGATACCCAGTGTTTTGCATTTTTGCAAGCTTGGCACTATTGGCAAGCTCATAAATGGTCTACTGAGGATTTACATTATGAAACTGTCATGACAGATACGATGTAAGGCATAGGAGAATCTAAAACCTTGATCTCTCAATGGACTTTGCTTCGTAAATGGCAGCAATATACGGATTAACTATCTAAGTTGAGTAGTTTTTGGAGCACAGAACTGCACACTGTTGTTGCCTCTACAGAGCTGGAGAAGATCTATCTAGATCTATCTAGAGTCTATGCTGGTACAACCTTGAGGGAAATGTAGTTTAAGATCATGCGTAATGTTTAGTGAGCAGTATTATGGAGATATCATATGAAACTGTTATACTTGAGCTTGGTTGTGGGCCCTTGGGTCGAGGTGAGAGCAGATTCCACCCACAGGGAGGAGCCCTGTGGGGACTCACCACGACAGACGGGGTCTCAGCAGTGATGGACACAAGAGATAAGAGGTTTTATTATATAGCAGAAGGTAACCCGAGGAGCGGGTTTGTAAACACAGTCCAGAGTTGTTGCAACCGTCCCTTCCCGATGGCTGCACTCCTCCTACCTCTCTCCTGTTGCTCCTCCTCTTGCTGTTAATGGACGTCTGGCTGCCGTGGCGTCTGTCTGACGTCCTCTCCGGTGTCCCCGGACCGGCTTGGGCGCTGCCTCCTGCTATGCTCCGTCTTTACCTTAGGGCGCGTGCGCTGCGCGGCCCTCAGTCTTATTTCCTACTTGGCGCGAACCTCAGGGGCATCCCCCTGTGATGACGTCATGCTGCTCGGATATTTAAAGCCTACGCTGTTTGCTAGCCTTTGAGTTAGCAAGGGGATTCTTACGGATGGGATTCACTCTCCGTACCCAGCTACTCTGCCTCCAATCTTCATTGGACTCTTAACGCTAATGGGGTACCCCCCCTCGGGGGCCTCACTTGCTTTCCAGGTCGCTGTCAGGAAACCGTTACTCGCTTCTCGAGGGCCCATGTTCCCTGACTCGCTGCCTGCTCCTACCTTCTCTTCTGCCTGGAAGAATCCGCTATCTTCAACACCAGTGAGTACTAACATCTCCACCTCAGAGCTTTCCCTGGAACCAGGTAATCGCTCCTCGAGGGCCTGCCTCCGTTCTAGCCCTGGTGCCATCTCCTACGTGGAACCGCTTTATGAGTACATCTCCTACAAGCCTCTCAGCTCTCAGGGATCAGGTACTCGCTCCTCAAGGGCCTGCTCTTCCTACCCTGGGGTTCTCCATACTGGGGCTTGTTCATATTCCACTGTACTCATTATTCTCAGTTCTTTCCACTACAGCACTGCTACCGGAGGAGTCGCTGTTATCCCAGGACAAGCAGGATGCTAGTCCTCACATATGGGTGACATCAGTAATGGAGCCCTATCACGGAAAACTTTCTGTCAAAGTTTCTAAAAAGCTTTGATTGACACTGGCACACTGAGTGCACTGAGCATGCCCAGCATGCTATGATCCCTGCATCCACAGGGGTCTCCCTTCAGTCTTCTTTTTTCCGTTCTGCAGTAAGCATAGCGATTAGGAGCTCTGTGAGAAATTCTAACACTTTTTTCCTCACGGAAAGATTTACATTTTTACTTCACAAACACTTTTCCCTGCATGGGTCTCCCTCCGCGTTGATTTAATCGACGTTCGGTGAGTACTATGCCATATTTTTTTGGTTGGTTCCTGTCACCTTTCTGGCTGCCAACTGACTGCGGCCTTCCCTCTCCCTATTTTTTCAGTTAGTCACACAGCCTGCAAGTGTCCCTCTGTGACTCTCTGCTTGGCTATTAGCGCTAGTGGGACAGGGACTTCCACGGTTACCGGTGCCGCCACTGCCCCGGTAGATTCAGGTCCTTTATTTTCCTCAGTACCTTTGCGCAGTAGATACCCCATCGCTACCGTCGGTGCTCCCCCTTCAGGCCATCTTGCATTTTTAGATTCCACAGGTACCCCTCCCCCTGCGGTACCCTGATGCCATCCTCCCTACATCGTTTCTATCAGTGCCATCTATGTTTCATCCATGGCACTGATTTATTTCCTTAGCTTTTATCGGTGCTATCGTTGCCCGGATGGATACCATCGACGAACACCTTGTCTCGTCTCTGCCATCCATACTCGGGTCGATGCCACCGTTGCCCGGTGCACTTCCATTACTGTTGGGGTCATTTCCATCGATGCCATCCTGTAATTTATAGTTGCCATCGATGCCCATGACTTTTTCATCGATTTCCATCGATGGGCATTGATACCAGGTCTATTCCATCGATGGACATCGATGTCAGGTCTATTCCATCGATGGGCATCGATGCTGAGGTCCATTCCATCGATGAACATCGATGCCAGACTGTTTCCCATCGATGGCCATCGATGCCAGGTGGTTTTCCATCGATGGGCATTGATGCCAATGCCATTACATGCATGGCATCGATGTCAATGCCAATTCCATAGATGACATTGATGCCAAAGTGGATTCCACTTATACCAATGACCATTCCATCAATGAAATCCATGCCAACATCGATTCCATCGGTGCCCATGTCAGTGCCATCAATGCCCATGTCCGTGGCATAAATGTATTTATTTATTTATTTATTTTTAATTTTTATATACCGACATTCTTGTATAATATACAAATCATACCGGTTTACATTAAAACAGGAGATGCAGGAAAAAAGTTACCTTTGTCAAATACATTTAACATTAATAACAATGAAAATTGTTAACAAGGGATAACAACTATGAAAAAAGAGAAAGGTAAACAAAAGTGGAAGAAACATAGAAGTTAAAAAGAAAAAAAACGAAAAAAAGGTAGCTCCAAGAGTTGCACGAAGGGGTGCACAAAGGGGAGTGGCCCTTTGTTGCGCTCCTTCGGCGCATGACGCCAGGTGGAATGGCGCCGTTTACCGGCTCAATGCTGGGCTGGATGACATCACAAGGGGGCGGGTCTCATGCTCATTGTTTTTCTTCATAGCGATCTCAATTCACATTTTAAAGCTGATTTTTTTCATTTTTTTTTTAGCTTTTCTCTTCAGTGAAGCATCTCAAAAGTGCCCGGTGCTGGTGGGCAGCCCCCTCCGCCTTGGTGCCAGGTGGAATGGCGCCATTTACCGGCTCGATGCTGGGCTGGATAACATCACAAGGGGGCGGGTCTCATGGACGTCATTATTGCCTGAGTCGATCCAATCGATACCGAAGATGCCCGTGGCCATACCACAGATGTCGGCGCCCGCCTCCATACATCGATGATCTCGACACCCAAGTCGTTCCCATCGGCATCTTCAATGTTTTTATGGATGCGGTCATTGACTATGTCAATGCCGGTATCATTTTTTCCGAAACCAGTGATGTTTTTCGATTATTCGATGCCACATCGTTCCCATACATACCTACGCTGATGTCGTCAGTGCTTCATCACTGTCAACATTGTTGGACGAGTAATCAACGTTTCTCATATACATTTTTACGTTACTCTCGAGGCCACTTTGGCCACCATCGACACCGTCAATGCCGACATAACACCGCCACATAATGCCCTTGCCTGAACACAGTGCTTCATGCTTTGGGTCCTTATTAAAGCCCCGTATCAGGAGCAGAGCAGGCATGCTGACAGTCCGTCATCGATCACCATCCAGGACAGCGAAGGCTTCCATCTCTGCGCTGGAGAATGACCAGGTCGAGCACCGTGGCATTCATCGTCACCGACATGATGACCGTCTGCCACCGACGCCATCCAACACATTGCTGCTATCCTTCTCGATGTTGGACAATGCTCGGACCGAGCAACATCACCACTGCCATCAGCACCTTTCCACATAGTTTTGGCAGTCCTTCCTGCTCCAGAAACACCGGATCGAGGTCTGCAGAATTCTGCACTGGCGTCAAGGGACATCGAGCCGCTGCGACAATGGTTGAGTTCATGAGTTCGTTAATCAGCTCCCCTGTTCCCAGGTGTGACCCACCGACATCGGTGCGGGATTCTGGCCCTCCGCCAGCCACGCCCAGCCTTGTCTCCTCTATACCAGCGCCACCATACCAGGTATCAGAGTTGAGACGGACGTTGACGTCCACAGGCTACCCCTCGAGGACTCCAGAAATCCACGGAGCCAGCAATCTTCACCAGCTCGTCCTTTGGCGGTTCACGTCGGATGGTAAGTACCCGCTTCTGCGGCATTCCCATTGAGATGTGTTCTCTAATTTGGACCACATGGTTCGAAACGTTCTAGGTCATGTACTTTCCGAGAACTGTATTAGTGTCACATATCGCTATGCCAGCTACGTCAGCCACAATACAGGAGAACCTCTCTTTCTTTTCTTTGGGATTGCATCAGGGCTTCCACCCTTTTTCAGCAACGTGGCTCTGTACTGATTAATGCTCTAGCTTTTGGTTTCTGTTTCGGTACCAAAGTTCCAGGTGCATTCGCTGTTCTACTAAACATGAAATCCAGCACATGCTGCCTCGAAGCCTGATACAGGTCTCGATGTCTCCTTGTACAGCACTCAGAAATGCAGGTAAGACTTTACCGCTCTCACTCCCGTGGGAGGTTACATGAGATCCAGATTACATCAACCCCTCCAGTTGGACACCTCCCAGTTTTCCAACTGGCCGGATATCAGAGCAGCCACCCCCACCTTGTACCAAGTTTCCCGGTACACTCCCCTACACGCTTCAAAGCGCAGAGGGGGGAAGGGAAGGGGGGTTGGGGAGTTTTAATTACATTATTCTTTCTTTCAATAGAAAGTAGTTACTCTCTGCCCATCCTGGACCTCAGAACTACCAATTTTCTTCATAAGGCACAGGTAAAATGGTATCTCTCGTTACCATGCTTCCAAAACGCAGTAAGTACATTACCTCTATTCTTTCTATGTGCCTCATGGTGAGTCAACAATATTACAATTCCAAACTCTGCCGGTGGCACCAGCTTCAGCAACTGGGGTATTTCATTGAATCAATATCGGTGACTTCTGTTTCTCTATGGAGTCCAACATCATTCACGCTTTCCTTGCATGGACAGCTGCATAACCACAGGCAGTCCACTATCTGAGATTACTGTCACTACTATAATTCCCTTATACACTTCTGGACACCACAGTCACAATGACCTTCCTGTCCAGCATCCACGCAGACATTCTAATACATTCCTACATGTCCCTGCTCGCATATTCCATAACCTTAGCCCCCAAAAATTTTACATTATCAGGCTCTGAGGTTTTTTCACTATGCACTTTCCTCATAGACCAAAATTGCTATGAGTTAGATTCAGTGAAATTCCATTATCAGTGGGTCTAAGCTATTCAACCGCTTTCATCCCTCTCTATATCACGGATTTAGAACCAAAATCCTAGTCTGATCTTGCTCATGCTCGCATTTACTTCAGGTTGTAATTTTGACCACAAATCTTCTCAACCCAATATGCGTCTATTCCGCTCCAAGCAGTTCCACATAAACTTCCTGGATCTTATACCATGCGTTATACCCTTATGCCTTCCAATACTGCCTCTGCAACAATTCTTTGTGCATACAGACAGAGAGCATATGGACAATCTGCTTTCCAACATACAAGCATGTACAACATCTTAGCTGCTCTGCAATGAAGCTGCACAGCTTTATCCTTAGCCCTTGCTCATTCTATGCATCCTCGGGCCACTGATCTCAGACACTAGCACTAGCAGACCATCTCCAGATAGGTCCATCCTTTTGAATGGTCTTGGACATGTGTGGCGAGAGAAATCTTCTACCCCGGAGGTCAACCAAACTTGCCCTCCGAATCGAACCATACGGTGCACATATTCTACTACCTACACATGGTTCCACTGCGTTCCCATAGACACCTTTCTTCCATCAGGGGCCTCCTAAATGTGTATCTTCCGCTACTTCTCATAGCCAGCACTCTTATAATGCTGAACTGAGACGGAGTTCACTGTTCCTCAGGCCCATGTCCTGCCCGAGACCAGTATGCTTCATACCCAAAACTCTCGTAAACCTACAACAGGACAGAGGAACAATAGTCCTCTTAGCCCTATACTAGCCTCGACAAGTATGCTTTCCCATATTCCTCGACCTCTCGATCAGAGACCAATTCGCCTGGGCACAGCGCCCACTCTCGTAACTCGGAATCAAGACAAGTTGCGTCATCCCAACCTAACAACTCTTGCCCTGACAGCTTGAATGTTGAAATTCTGCAACCATTTAATCTTTCAACACAAGTCTCTAAAGTTCTCGTAGCTTCATGAAAGCCTTCCGCACGTAAACCTTACCACTTTTAGTGGACTAGATTTACCAAGTGGTGCACACAAACAGGTTTTTCACCTTTTTTCTTGCCCCACTCCTTCTGTACTAGATTATCTATATCTCCTTTCAGATTCTGGTCTCCAGACATCCTCTGTAAGGGTACACCTAAATGCCATAGCGGCATACCACAAGGAAACAGGGGATACGCCAATAACAGCGTAACCCCTACTATGTTGGGTTATGAGAAGCTTACTTCACCTTAAGCCTCCCATTTGACCACTGGTCATTAAATGGGACCTAAGTATACTACATTCCTGCGGCAAGGAATTTCTTACATGGAAAGTAATTTTCTTAGTAGCCATTACATTGGCTAGGAGGGTCAGTGAGTTGCAACCTCTCGTCACATACTCACTCTACATAAGGTTCCTGCATGACAGAGTAGTCCTTTGCACTCACCCCAAATTTCTACCAAAGTAGTAACAGATTTTCACTTAATCAGTTAATAGTCTTGCCTACTTTATTTTCAAGACCTCTCTCTAGCCAAGGAGAGAGAGACTTATACACCTTAGACTGAAAACGTGCACTAGCTTTTTACCTGAACTGCACGGCGGTCCATAGGACATCCAACCAACTCTTTGTTTCTTTTCACAAAAAATAAACCAAGAGTCACGGTAGTAAAACGGACTCTCGCCAACTGTCTAACGGACTGTATCGAAATCTGTTATGAAAAAGCAAAAGTTCCTCTCCAAGGGCGAGTAAACGTACACGTAGTAACGTCTATGTCTACATCAGTAGTACACTATCGTTCAGTGCCCATTATTACCATATGTAAAGCTGCAACATGGAGTTCCCTTCGCACCTTTGTAGCTCATTATTGCTTGGGCAAAGAAGAACGACAAGATTCGGCCTTTAGACAATCTGTCTTACAGAACTTGTTTCCAATATATTCTCAACTCCTTCTACCTCCATCCAACCTGCTGTGATTTTGGCTGCCTCATTTTTACCAACAATACTGCAATGTTGATTCACTACAAAATGACTCTTCCTATAGCGTGCTAATCACCCATATGTGAGGACTAGCATCCTGCTTGTCCTGGGATAAAGCAAAATTGTTTACCTTGTAATAGGTGTTATCCCAGGACAGCAGGATGTAGTCCTCACAGAACCCACCCGCCACCCCGCAGAGTTGGGTCCGATACGTTTTATTATTTTCTTTTATATTTTCGCTTACGCATAATGCTACAAACGAGACTGAAGGGAGACCCCTGTGGACGCAGGGATCATAGCATGCTGGGCATGCTCAGTGCACTCAGTGTGCCAGTGTCAGTCAAAGCTTTTTAGAAACTTTGACAGAAAGTTTTCCGTGATAGGGCTCCATTACTGATGTCACCCATATGTGAGGACTACATCCTGCTGTCCTGGGATAACACCTATTACAAGGTAAGCAATTTTGCTTTCCAGTGCCTGAGGAATTCTAGCCCAACCGGGCTACTTCAACTACTCATCACTGCCACCTCTGGTGGCTACACAACATTGTTTAAATAAAGATCAAATCTCTGTGTTTGTGTGTCCTCAGCTGAGCCTGAGCTGTGGCCCCTCACGGGACTGCCCCCCCGTGGGCGTGGTCAGCTGCCACAGTATCCAAGGGTCTACCCAAACCTCACTAATTATAACAAGAGTAGAAAGACCTTTAGATGGATTCTCCGGTAGTGATCTGCAGAGCGGGGTAACCCGGGGAATACTCCCTCCTGGTAGTTCTTGTGCAAGGTATCTCCGGTAGTGGTCCGCAGTGTGGGGTAGGCCGGAAGCTGGTATTGGAAGTAGGCACAAGGCAGCGAGGATGTGGAAGTGGTCCATAGAGCGGGGTAACCCGAGGATCCACACAGTGTGAAAAAAGGAGGAGAGTAGAGCAGCTCTTGTACTCACTTTGAAGTGTAGCAGAAGAGCTACTGTTGTAGTTGCAGTGGAGAGCCGAAGCATGGGAACACTGGAGGGTCGTCTGTAGTAGCAGCGAGAGATGCTCACTTAGGCTAGAGAATGTGAGACTCACAGAGAAGGCTCTTCGAGGAGCGGATAGCCCTGCATGCAGCAAGGCCTCCGAGGAATGGGTACCTGAGTCACTCAGTCTGGAACGCAGGAACAGAGAGGCGAAGTGTCTCTTGAGTAGTGGAATTAAGCAAGACGGAATCCTTGCTAACTCGTAGGTAGGAAGGTCCGGTAGGTTTAAATACACGTAGGCAGGTGATGTCATACGGAGGGGAGACGCCCCTGAGGTTCCCGCTATGACGTGGATAAGATGGGGGCAGGCACGCAGACGGGTGCCCTAAGTCACACCCGACTCAAGATGGAGACCGGGAACGCCAAGGAGGTCAGCTTGCAGAGGCAGTGGTGGCCATCTTTGCCAGAATTGGAGCTGCAGGGCAAAAAGAGGTGCGCAGCAAAGGTCGCAGCCATTTGCGACCGATGGGTGCAACAGAAACTGGTCTTTTCACCTTTATGCTCTTATACAAATGTTTTATGCATAGTGTGCTAAGGTATATAATAACAAACCAACAATATATAATCATAGACAGTAACAACTGATAAGAACAAATAAAGCAATATTTTCAAAAACAAAAACAATTCTGAAGATCAAAATCACAGAGCATATAGAAAGACATGGTTTAATGGAACACAGCTAGCATGGATTTACCCAAGAGAAGTGTTGCCTCAGAAATCTGCTTCTTTTTTTGGAAGGGTTTAATAAACATGTGTTGCGCGTCCCGGTCGCATGGGTGCCGTGACCAGGCCTGCTCACCTCGCGCTTGCCTCTATGAGTTCTGGACACACTTCCCTTGCCTCAGCTGCTAGCTCTCGGCATCCTCTGCGCCTCCCCCGCTCACCGCCATCGTTGGGGCTCTGCGTCCTCAGCGTACTTGGACCCGCCCCTAGGCATGTGTGCGGCCCGCGTTCTGCCCTTCAAAGGGCCCAGGGCGGGAACCTCGGCCCGGACGCTGCCCGATGACATCACGTATCTTCTGTACTTAAGGCGAGGCTCTCTCCCAGAACCTCGCCTTGGCAAATGGGTCGTCTCATAGGAGAAGCTAGTTGCCGTCCTGTGTTCCTGCGTTCTTCTTCCTTGCCTTGTCCCTGTGTTCCTGAGTCCTTGTTCCAGTGTTCCTGTGTCTTCCAGTGCTCCTGCGTTCCTGTGTTTCCTTAGTCCTTCCTGTGTTCCAGCCTTCATTCCTGTTCCTGTCCCGCTACCCAGGTTGTACCTTCTCGGACTGATTTCATGGTACTGACCTCGGCTAGTCTGACCACCTCTGGACTGATTCCCGCTATGGACTTCTCCTTGCCTCTGACCACGATTGGAGCGCTGCCTGGAATTGACCACTGCTTGCCTCTGACCACGATTGGACTGCTGCCTGGAACTGACGTCTGTTTGCTATTGACCACGCTTGGACTGATACCTGGAACTGACCCTTGCTTTGGTTGACTACCCTCGGATGAATACCCTGGCTTTGACCCTTGCGCTCCATAAGGACACTCTCTTCGCTGCCCTGGTGACCACCAGGCCAGCCTGTTCAGACGCTACCTGCGGCCTTCTTCTAACTAGACCTAAAGGCGTTACCTATCTTGACTGGAGGACCTCCAGTTCCTGTCTCACTTCCTTGGTCTCCGATTCCCTCTGTTCTGATCTTGTCCAGTTGTACTCCACCCTTGCTCGTGGTGGGCACACCTACCTCTCCGCTACCTCTCCGGGAGATCCTCCGAGGCTCACCTAAGCCCAGGCTGTCCAGGAATCCAAGGGCTCAACCCAAGGAGCCCCCAGACTGTTATTGGTGATGCTCCAGCTAGCCTCATTCTCCTTGTGTGCTCCACCTCCTGGCAGCAGGCGCCCTCCGGGAACCCCCAGAGGGCCATACCAATCCTGCGCCAGGCCAAGGGTCCACCTCCAGTGCAACAACATGTGGATAAAAGTGAACTGGTAGATGTAGCGTATTTGGATTTTCAAAAGGCATTTGACAAAGTCTCTCATAAGAGGCTTCTAAGAAAACTAAAAAGTCTTGGGATAGGAGGCAATGTCCTTTCATGGATTACATACTGGTTAAAAGACAGGAATCAAAGAGTAGGATTAAATTGTCAATTTTCTCAGTGGATAACGGTAAACAGTGGAGTGCTTCAGGGATCTGTACTTGGACTGGTGCACTTCAATTTATTTATAAATGATCTGGAAAGGGATACGATGAGTGAGGTAATCAAATTTGCAGATGATACAAAATTATTCAGAGTAGTTAAATCACATACGGATTATGATAAATTGCAGGAGACCTTGCGAGGCTAAAAGATTGGGCATCTAATGTGGACAAGTGAAAGGTGATGCATATAGGGGACAAAACCCCCATGCTGTATTTCACAATGATGGGTTCCATATTAGGAAAAATATCTAGACGTCATAGTGGATAATACATTGACATCATCGGCTCAGTGTGCTGCGGCAGTCAGAAAAGCAAACAGAATGTTATGAATTATTAGGAAGGGAATGGTGAATAAAATGGGAAAAGTCATAATACCTCTGTATCACTCCATGATGAGACCACACCTCGAGTACTGTGTACAATTCTGGTCGCCACATCTGCATTGGAGAAGGTACAGAGAAGGGCGACCAAAATGATAAAGAGGATGGAACAGCTCTCCTATGAGGAGAGGTTGAAGAGGTTAGGGCTGTTCAGCTTGGAGAAGAGACGGCTGAGGGGAGGATATGATAGAATGAACAAATGTGAATCTGTTATTTACTCTTTCAAATAAAAGAAGGACTAGCCGGTACTCCATGAAATTAGCAAGTAGCACATTTAAAACAAATCAGAGAAAATTTTTTATCATTCAACACACAATTAAGCTCTGGAATTTGTTGCCAGATGATGTGGTTAGGGCATTTAGTGTAGCTGGGTTTGAAAAAGGTTTGCTTAAGTTCCTGGCAGAGAAATCCATTAACTGCTATTAATCAAGTTGACTTAGGGAATAGACACTGCTATTACTGGCATTAGCTTGGGATCTACTTAATGTTTTGATACTTGCCAAGAACTTATAATCTGCATTGGCCACTGTTAGAAACAGGATGCTGGGCTTGATAAACCCTTGGTCTGACCCAGTATGGCAACTTTTTATGTTCTTATGTTCAAAATGTATACAAATATATAAGCAAAGGTATGAAATGAAGGCAATGACAGTTACAAATTATAGAGCAAAATGAGACTTCCAGGAGATGACCCATACATGATTTTGTTCCTACATTGGAAAAAACTGGTCTTACAGGTGGAGATACCCCTGTACTGAGAGTGTATCAGTAACTGGAGTTAAAAAAACACTAACTGTAAAAATGTACTCCCATGTAATATATACTGATTTTCCAAAGGCATTCTTCACTTCCAGCACTTACTCACCAGGGGTGAAATGCAAATCCTGTTACTTCTGTCTCATCCCAAATTAATGGGCCAGATTTTAATACCTACGCGCGGGTGTACATTCGTGTGTGCAACATGGAACACACAAATGTACTCCCGATTTTATAACATGCGCACGCAGCTGCGCGCATGTTATAAAATCCGGGGTCGGCATGCGCAAGGGGGTGCCCAATAGTGCACCTTGTGCACGTTGAGTGCTTGGGGAGCCCTGCTGGCTTTCCCCGTTCCCTCCAAGACCGCTCCGAAATCGGAACGGCCTCGGAGGGAACTTTCCTTCCGCCCCCCCCCCCACCTTCCCCTCCCTTCCCCTACCTAACCCGCCCCCCAGTCCTACATAAAACCCCCCCATACCTTTATTTTATAAGTTGTGCCTGCCTCTGGGCAGGCATAGGTTGTGTGCGCCAGCTGACGGCTAGCCTGCAAGCCCGGGCAAAGCGGCAAATGACCGTTGTGCCTGGAGGCTCCGTCCCCGTCCCCACCCTGCCCCGTACCCCTGCCCCACCCACGCCCCGCCCATTCACTGTCCCTTTTTTCAAGCCCTGGGACTTACACGTGTCCTGGGGCTTTATGCGCTTCCATATGCAGTGCAGTAATGGAAAAATAGAAACATTACCATTCCTCATTAAACACCAGACAATAAAATCAAGATATATAAACCAACAATCATAATTCTATTTATTTATTTATTTATTTGTTTATTATTTGGTGATTTTTATATACTGACATTCGTCGGAACATCATGCCGGTTTACATTATAACAAGTTAACAATAGAGTGAAATACAATAAACAGGGAAGGGGAAGGTTGAGCAGCAATGAAGGAGGAGAGAGGACAGCAGTAGGAAGGATAGAGAAAGAGATTTTAAAGGAACATTCGAAAAATAAATTAACAATAAACAATATATGTACAGGTGGATATTTGAGAAAAAAATATAAATTAACAATAAACAATATATGTACAGGTGGGCTGGTAGGTACCAGACCATTGATGTCAGCGAAAGGGATAGAAGGGGGGAAGGGGGGGGGGGGAGGGAGGTACAGGGAAGGATAAGCTAAAGGTGAAGGAGGGGAACTAATAACAGTATTTAGTAGTTTTTGCTAGGGGGACGAAACACTGTATTTGGAGACTTTGCTTAGGGGGAGGAAAGAGGGAGAAAGAGGAGAGGCAGATAGGAGGAGGGGATGGTGAGGGGCTAAGGGGTTAGAGTGTAAGCTAAGGTTGGTCAACATCTGGATACGCTAATGTGAAGAGCCAGGTTTTGAGCCCTTTTTTAAATTTAGAAAAGTTAGGTTCTAGGCGAAGGGCCATGGGCAGGGTGTTCCATAGGGAAGGGCCGGCAATGGAGAAGGCCCTTTCTCTGGTTGAGGTGTGGTGGGCAGTTTTTAGGGAGGGGGTGTATAGAGTTCCAGCAAGGTTGGATCTAGAGGGGCGGGTTGATGATCGGAAAAGTGGTGCATTCTCGAGCCAAGTGTGATTTTGATTGTACAATAGATTGTGGAGAATGGTGAGTGTTTTGTATTTTATATGGGAGGCTATAGGTAACCAGTGGAGGTCTTTTAAGATAGGGGTAATGTGATCAGATTTACGTGTGTTTGTGAGAATTCTGGCCATGGCATTCTGTAATAGTTTGAGGGGTTTGATAGTAGAGAGAGGGAGGCCCAGAAATAAGGAATTGCAATAATCCAGTTTAGTTATGATAGTTGCCTGTAGGACTGTGCGGAGGTCTTGGGTATATAGCAGGGGTTTAAGTTTCTTTAGGATGTGCAATTTGAAAAAGCCTGTTTTTATGGTATTGTGGATGTGAGATTTGAAATTTAAATGTTGGTCAAGATAGACACCAAGATCTCTCAAATTGCGGCTGAATGCGTCGGGAGGAGGGTTGGTGTTGCTTAAGGCAGGGAGCGAGCGAGCTGGGGGATTGGAGATTGTGAGGAGCTCCGTTTTAGTTACTTTTTTTTTTTTTTTTGTATTATTTTTATTGGGTTTTGCAATACAAACCAGTACAACCAAACATAGAATGAGTCATGAACAGAACATGGTTGAACAGTCTTCCAGCACAACAAGCAACCATTCCCCTTCTCCCTATCCCTATCCCCCCTCCCCCCTCCCGCCCTCTTTCATATTGACCAGTTTGTAAGTGGTGTAAAAACATAGTACATTAACCGTAAAGTACAGCATGTGTGGATTGGAAACAAGAAAGATAAGTAATTTCCGGATCACCCAACTAAGAACGATCAGGCGTTATTAACATCATCTCTTAATTCTCCACCCGAAGGCAAAGGGCTAGGTTTTAAATACTGCAAAAAGGGAGCCCAAACCTTGTCGCCTTCTGCCTTGTTTGAAGATTTTTGGTGGGACAAACTGTAAAGTTCATGAGCGCATAGACGCAGCATATATTTAAACCAAATCTCGTAAGTGGGAGCATTATCTTCCATCCAATGAAGTAAGATTACTTTTTTTCCGACCACCGCTGCTTTAGCTATAAACAGAGTCACGGTCTCATTGGTGGGGACTCTCCTGTGTGTTACTGCTCCAAACAGCCAGCGGGTAGGATTCAAAGGGATGGCACAATGCCAGATAGACGCACAAAACTTTCGTATATCTTGCCATAATTGCTGTATATATTTACATTCCCAAAAGACATGATAGTAGGAGCCTTGAAGGTCTCCACATTTCCTGCATGCTGGAGAGGCGCTGATCTTAAATTTAAAAGCCAACACTGGAGAAATGAACCCTTGCCATAAAAATTTATACTGAGTTTCCCTGAGGTCTTCCTTGATCGTAATTGACTGAACATAGGGAAAAGCCCGTAAGAAATCTTCTTATGAGAGCGTGAATGCAGGCCACTGAGACCATTTGTTAAAGAGTGCCTGCAAAGGTTGAGTCACTACACAGCCAGCCTGCAACTCCGTATAAAAAAGGGACATTTTTGGACCTTTGGGGGCAGTACCAGAAAGCAGTTCCCATAACGCGTTAGTACTGCTGAGAGTCTGCCAGTGTTTAGAATAAGTTTGCATGAAATGCCTTGCTTGCAAAAAGGCATAAAAATCCACTTGGGGAATTGCAAATTGGCTCTGCAATTCCTGGAAACTGTGTAAAATTCCCGTTTGTGGATGAAATAATTGGTATAAGTATCGAAGGCTGTTAGCATGCCATCGCAAAAAAGGAGAAGCCTCCATACCCGGTGGAAAAAGAGGAGTGTGAACCAAGGTTAACAAGGGTGTCACCCCTAGAAGCTGTCCAAGTTTATGGCAGAGTCGGGCCCACATTTTCCGACAGGTCACTACAAAAATATGGTCTCTTAAGTGTATCGGGAGGTGTCGCGTATCCATATGCAAGAGGCAGTTTAAAGAGGTTACTTCATACCAGGCAGTAAGAAGATGGGTAGGGACAAAGTAAGAAGTCTCAAAGATCCAGTCTCTAATAAAGCGTAAATTGCATGCTACATTGTATTGGCCTAAGTTTGGACAACCCAATCCACCTTTTGAGACGGGGAGTTGTAAAATACGAAGAGGGATGCGGGGCTTTTTACCCCTCCATAAAAACTGTCTAAGAATTTTATCCATGTGTTGAAGATCTCTGGAAGAAAGACATACAGGTAACATTTGTAATATGTATAACCATTTCGGCAATATAATCATTTGGAAAAGGTGTATTCGACATTTGAGGGACAACGGCAATTTTTGCCACTTGGAAAGGGTCTTTTGAGTGTATTTTAATTTCGGGGCTATATTTATATGGTACAATGTGTCGAGAGAAACTGGGATTTTAACTCCTAAATATTTAAGGTCCGTAGAGGCCCATCGAAGTGGAAAATCACCCTGCCACGTAGATTTAACATTATCCGTGATGTCCATTGCTTCAGACTTGTCTCTATTGATCTTGAGCCCCGCAAAAGAGCCAAACCTTTCTTGGAGAGACAGGAGGGGTCTCAGGGAGGTGGTGGGATCCGTCAAAAACACTAGGACATCGTCAGCCAAGGCTGCTACTTTAAACCGAAAGTGCGCCCTCTCATAACCTCGCACCTCCTTGTCAGCCATAATCTTCCGCAGCAAGGAGTCTATGGTCAAAATATACAGAAGTGGTGATAACGGGCAGCCTTGTCGGACTCCCCTTTGTATAGACACCCCTGCTGAACACACATTGTTTACTATGATACTAGAGACAGGGTTTTCATATAACAGCTGTAAATATTGTACAAACGTACCTTCAAGCCCATATCTACTCAACACAGAAAACATATATGACCATGAGACCCTGTCGAAAACCTTCTCAGAGTCAAATCCGATGGCTATCGCTGGGGTACCATGTTGTTGACAGAACTTCATTGCTGAGATAAGTTTAAGAATATGACTAGTAACCGTTCGTCCCTTGACAAATCCCACCTGCTCACTGGAAATCAATTGGAGAAGAATCAGGTTGAGCCTGTTTGCCAATATCTTAGCTAGGATTTTGAGATCATTGTTGAGAAGAGAAATCGGCCTATATGATTCGGGCTTTTCTAGGTCATTGCCGGGCTTTGGAAGGACAATAATATGGGCGCTATTAACGTTTTTGGAAAGGAATTCCATGCCAAACCATCCATGTAAAAATACGTTAAGGGGGCCACCAAATGTACCCGAAGTATCTTATAAAAATCATAAGAGAACCCATCTGGCCCCGGCGATTTTCCAAATGGCATGGTATTAATAGTTTGCAGCACCTCATAGGACTGTATGGGTCGATTTAAAAATTCTTTTTGAGAGGAGGTGATGGTTGGTAATAAAAGGTTGGCAAAGAATTCCTGTTCCTGAGTAGGTGATGGTTCAGGGTCTGCTTTATACAGGGTGCCATAAAAAGTACGAAATACTTCACAAACATCAGAAATAGTAGTAACCTGCTGCCCTTGACAATTGCGATGCTGTGGATCATGGTCCGGGGCCTGGCCGCCCTAACCAAATTTGCCAGGGGGCATCCAACCTTGTTTCCAAATTTGAAATAATTATGGTAGGCTACTTGCAATGCAGAGCTTGCTCTTGCATGAAGGACAGTATTGAGTTGTCTAAGGATGCTAAAATAACTTTTTTTGTTGTCCTCTGTGGGGGATTGCAACATGGTATGACGGGCCTGCCAAATAAGGGAATCTTAAGTGTAAAATCTCTTTATTTATGCGTTTGTGCCATGCGCTAACATAGCCTATAATCTCTCCCCTGAGAACCACTTTTCCCGCCTCCCATTATAATTGGGGATCGTCTGTATGCTGGGCATTGTGTTTAGCATAGTCTAACCATTTGTCCCGTAAAAAACTCTGAAATTCCTTGTCCCTCCGAAGAGCCTGAGGGAACTTCCAAGGTTTCCCCCCCTCCCAATTGGGCCCCAATCTTAAAGAAATAGAAACAGGGGAATGGTCAGAAATAACCGGCGTCTCAATATTGGCTGTAAGGGCATTGGGGAAAGCCTCTTCAGCTAGAAGTATATAGTCGATTCTTGAGAAAGACCCGTGCGGGTGAGAGTGAAAGGTAAAATCTTTTTCAGTGGGATGCAAAATTCTCCATATGTCATTAAGCCTCAACTGATCAGCAATGTAGGCAATCCCTGGCCCATGTTTCCCTGTACGGGAACCCCCTGGGGTCGATCTGTCCAAAGTGTCATCTGCCACGCAATTAAAGTCTCCTGCCACCAGGAGCAAACCTGTTCTATGGGTCAGAACTATCCTTGTAAAATCTTTCAAGTAACAGTGAGGATACTTAGTGGGAGTGTACATATTGCAGTCCGATCAGCAACACGTACCTACCCTCTGGATCTATCACCGATTGCTCCAAAACAAAATCAGTAGATTTTCTGATAAGAATCGCTACCCCAGCCTTCCGGTGCTGTGCTTCTGCAAAAATACAATCCCCTACCCAGTCACGTTTTAATTTAACGCTTTCTTGGGCGTTGAGGTGAATTTCTTGGAGACACACTATGTCCCCCTTTAACCGTTTTAGATGAGTGAGAACTTTTTTATGTTTGATGGGGGAGCCTAATCCATGAACATTCCAGGAAATAAGCTTCACCATTGCAGTGAGCAAAAAGTATAGAACAGCTGAATATCAATGGAATGTGACTTCAAGGAAGGAGGTCCCAGCTTCCCCTTCCCCTACATGAATAGCGCTCCAGAAACTTCCCAATCAAATTTCTGGACCAATCGCTTATTTCTGAATCTCATACAAACTTGTAATTTTTCACACATCCTCACATACCGCATCACACACCACCATATCACAATCCCGAAAACCCGAGTAATAGTAATCCCCCTTCCAACCCCTACTTCAACCCTCCCCCTATCCCTTCCCCTCCCTCTTACCCTCATTTTCCCTAAGTTACCCAAAATTAGTGATAAACAACCGGACCCCTCAACTTATCGGGGGTACAGTCAAGAGGGCACGCTTAAGGAGCGTTCGGGTGCTCCGTCCCTATACACACACGAGAAAGTAAATCAGTACAATAAAAAAAATGTCAAAATGTAGAAAATGAGAACCCCACTGTGGCATAACTCCTGCAAAATAACATGGCCCGCAGTTCAGCTGAGTGCCAAATATTGTGTGTTCAAAATAAGGCTTCACCATCCAATCGATGATTTAGTAGATAGAGAACCTGTACATCTCGGTTCGAAACAGTCTGCGTGTCACTCCTTCTAACCCTCTGCAAGCTAGAACCCAGTGCGGCTAGGCTAGCTGTTCCCTCGAAGAATGCTCCATGAAAGGAAAAAATAATAAATTCAGGCATGAACATTAAAAAAGGCAGGGTTCCCAAATCAAGCTGAAGAGAGAGTGTTTACATCGAAAACAGCAGCCATTTATGTCGCCCCATTCCTGCTTGCTGTTCAAAGTTAACCCTCAGTAAGAAGCGGGAACCTTCAGCCACTTGGAGATTGTAAAAACGTCTTTGCTGCTTCAGGTTCAGTAAAACTGTGTTGTTTTCCATCTCGCCAAATCTTGAGTACAGCGGGGTATTGAAGTGCAAATTTAATTTTTTGCTCAAACAATTTTGAACAGACCGGCGAAAAGTTTTTCATCTGTTGCGACACACGAACTGAATAGTCTTGTGTAATCCGTATCTGTAGCAGCAGCAAGATTTAGCAGCAATGAAGACACCTCAGACAGTATTCATGGTGAAGCGTCCTCCCGGCTTCTGGGAAGCCTCTCCTTTTATTGTACATAATTCCATAGCATCGCATAGCACACATACATCACATATTTTGCTGCTACATGTTTTCTACCATAAATGTCTGTGCCTTCTTTCCGAGTAGGTGCAGGTGGGCAGAGTATTTCCAGCAGGGAGGGGGGAGGTCACCAGCTGGTCGTGAGGCAGTTGTGCTGTGTTGACCTATTTTGCCTAAGTGTGAAACCCACATAAAAGCAATTAGGCCAAGAGCTGTTTCGGGGGCAGCTAAAAGCGTGCACTAGATATGCCTCCGTGCAGACTGATTTCCTGTTAGCTAGTGCCAGATGAGGGCTGCTTACAAGCTATTGCTAACTGTGGTTGGAATATGACATTTCTGCTACACTAAGCGTAGGCCCAAGAAAAGGACAGTTAGACATGGTGATAGTTAACCCCTGACATACTCTATCAGCTATCAGGAGAAAAGCCTATAATCCCAACATCTCACCTTTTCTGTTTTTATTTAAGCAGCGTAAAGAATATTTCTGTATCCATGCTTGAGACCCAAACTGGAACCTGCTGTGCTTGTGTAAGACTGGGGATAGGGAAAGGGGGGATGTGGAGAAAAGAGCTGAATCGGCGTGGTGTGCCAACTGCCGCAGGGCTCATGATTCTCCACATCACCTAGAGCTTATGCAGCGTGGTGTGGCAACTACTGCAGGGCTCATGATTCCCTATTAAGCAGCATACAGGACATCTTTGTATCTAGGTGAAAAGCGATGATTACAGCAACATATTAAAATAACAATATAAAGTAATACAATGAGAATAGTCTTTCTGAGACCTGGAGCCAGGAGATGTTGTGAAATTGTGCATGTGTTCAGTGATGGTTGCATTAAGGAAGGAGTATTTTCTAGACATGATGTGGTACAGAATGAATGTTTGATTGCAATATGGGTATTTCCCTACCCTGAGCCTTGTGATACTGTCATTATTATATTCCAACAAAAACAGCGTTCATTTGTACCCTACTATCCAAATGCATTACTGTGTAATTGACTGGTGAATTTATAAAGACCCATCTGTAAGTCCATGGGTAAGTAGTCCATCCTGATAGGTTAAAAAGAACTGCATGTATCAATAGTCCTTCTCTGGAATGGGTTGGCATGTGCATGCAAATCCAGCAATCTGTTTGGTTCAATAGTTGTGATAAAGTCTGTGCATCGGTAGTGTACATATTGGATTGCCAATAGTTCTTGTTCAGACATCGCCATGGCAGGAGAGATGAAGCTAAATATGAGGATACAGAACACAATTGTTAATGAGTTGGCATTCAGGCAAGAGAAGGCAGCTAATAAGAAGTTCTCTGGAGTTTTCTCAAGGCCTTGCTGTTCCAAGAGTTGTACAGATTGGTGGGATAGGGCTTTGATCTATCCCCAGGTCATCTGGGGCTGCTTTTTGCGGGGAGTCCGGTCTCTGTCCTTCTGTGGGTTGTGGAGGCTCAGGGAGAAGTTGGGGATCGGGTCCTGTAGACCTTGATGCCATGCCATCTTTCCAAGGCTTCACGCAACGGGTCTGAACCCCAAACTGGACCTTTGGGAGTAAGCACAGTAGCATGCCCGCATTCCTAAGTTAATAAGGGAACGGGGCCATGCCAGACAGGATTAGGTAATATTCTTATACAAAACTGGCGGCTGTGGGTGACTAACTTTAGTCCCATAATGATTATCCACGGCGGTGGTCTGATTTGAATTTAATATGTTTAGATGATTTAAAGTGAACAATACTTTGTTCAGCCAGTCCTGTTTAGGGGGAAGTCCAATGGCAAAGTCCAATGGCATTTCCCGCTTTCTGTTTGTTTGTGTTTACGCTCCAGGAAGAGAAGAAGCAACATTACAAACATACTGGCTATCAGAAATAATGTTTAAATCAGCATTCATAAAACATTGCAAAGCTAGAATGACTGCAACTAGTTCTGCTCTTTGCGCTGAATGCTGCAGCAAGATTAATAAAATTTAATGATGTAGTCAATCTTACAGCAAGGTGTATCAATTTTTCATTAATCAAGGCTTAATTGTGATATGTGTTTCTTATGGCTTCGGGTACCTAATATAGGAAAAAGCTGAAATTCAAATTAATTAATGAGAAGATTTCATTATGACTATAACTCTACTATTACTAATCTTATATAATTTTTTCCCACTTTATTATTAAAAACAATGAAGAAACAACTTAAGTGTCATATCAAGATGTATCAGAAATAAAATTAGATCAAAGATCAAAAATCAAAAAGTGTTTGAGAAATGTTTGAAAAATGTTAAAATAAGCTGCAAAGTAAAGTGTTCATCTTCACATCTCTCATGGCAGGAAGGCTGTCAATCTGGAAAATATTAAAATCTGGCACACAGCAAAAAATTATTAAGGTAATGATTAAAGTGAAATTTTTTACTTTTTAACCTTGGAGAATCAATTCTACTATACCATTTAATAAAATCAATTTGGATTTGCAAGAAAAGGCTTGGGAGGGATTGCTTTAGATGTAGCAACCTCTATCAGTAAAAAATTAAAGGTTCAGAATTCTGAATAAAATTTAGAAAAAGAAAATAAAACTGAAGTTTCCTTAAGACAGGAGGGTCATAGACCTGAAAAATAAAAACTAGTGTACGAAGAATTATTAAAATAATAATATAGTACAACTGGTAGAATAGCACAGTGCCTCCTAATGGATGCATTATCATCACTGTATAAATGTCATCATGGAATAAATTTAATCAATAAGATTCTGAGCTGAAGTGTAATGTGCAATACTAAGTAATTAGAATAATTAGAACTTAAACATAAGTTAATTATCAAATGAGTAGAGCTTAAATATGCTCCGTTTAAACAAAAGTAACTCTTTTAATTTTTTTTTCTTTTTTCCGTTCGCCGCAAGCACTGACAAAAATACTTCTATAAGAAGTGCTGTGTCTTTCACCAGAACCCTTACTTCCTCTTTTTTTTTTTTCTCTTCTGTTCGCTCAGCACTGAACTGACAGAAGCATTTCCCTAGAACAGTGCTTTGCCTGTTACCACACGCTAAAGCAACTCTTGCTTCCCTAAGAGACAGTTTAACTCTGTGGTTAAAATGTCCTTTCAGATTCTAAATTTTCTTTGTCAGTAACCTCAGTTCAGTATTAAAGAAGTTTGAAAGTATGAATGTAAATAAAGGTTCAGCATCAAAGGTTGAGAGCAAAGGAGGTTTGTATTGGCGGGAGATCTGTCCCGTTCCCCCCTTTGACCCCTCTTTCACCACAATAATATCTGCAACGCACAGCTCGGGCAGATAATCCACGTGTTGTGGTAAAGAAATGTATCAGAGATATAACAGATACAGAAATTAGGGAGAGAAACTGCAGTACTAAGTTCAGTTTTTTCTTTTCAAAAGTTCTCCTTACCCCCCAGGAGTTAACAACAGAAAGACAGAGTGAGAGGGAGGAACAGTGTTTCTCAAGAGAAAAATAAACAGAGGAAATAAAACTCCATTCAATGAATCAATCCTTCAAGTCTGGAGGAACTGAGAATATTAACTTAGTTAAACTAAAATCCTTATACAGGAAATGTATCGGCAAGTGATACTGGCAAGGATTTGCTGATCTTTTGTAAACAGATTCTATCTTAACCTACTTTGTCCTAAAAAAAATACAAATTCTGTGCACTGGTAATGTAATCAATAGCTATGAAATATAAGGTTCAGAGTAACGAGGTCATTTTAAATGTGGTCCAATTTTAACTTTGTGAAAAGGGGAACATTTCACATGAAATTTACAGTGTCTTGTCCAAATTTCAGCACAGTTGCTACATACATTGAATCTTTTCTGATGTGTGAGGGGTCGCTGCCATTTCCTGTAGGGAAATGTGCTCTAAATATGCATGTTTCGTTTATTCTGGTTTCCAATAGAGCATTGTACTGTCTCATTAAATCATTTCTCTCACGTTGGAACTGTTTTTGTTTATAACGCCACTGTGATATAAGGAATGTGGCTACTTGACCTGAGGTCATATATGCTAATTTCTTGGAAGACCTGGGGGCATAGTTACTGCTTACGGCACTCTGGGCGGTGTTCAGTTCAATTGCTGTCAGGGATCCCTCTATCAACCCTCGGGTGTAAGAGGAATGGAACTCTGTCTCCTTGATGCTTGTGCGGAGTTCCCTTAAATTAGAATAAGGTAGTGCTGACCACTGATACTGAATCTCACTCTGAGCATTAGGCACCTCCGTGATGGGAAATGCTTGAATCCCTCCCAATAATTCCTCCCCTGTGAAATTTCCATTCACCTGTTCTAGATGAAAGTCCATGCTGACCGCAGCACATAAATCATTACAGGGAGTGGCGGTTTGAGATGGTAATTTACCTAGACAAATCGGTGATGCAGAATCAATGACTGTCTCAGGCAATGGTTGCTGGGGATACAGGGAGCTGGTGGTTGGTGGGGGAAGGACTTGCTGGTAAGGTGGAGGGAGGCTAGTTTCTTTGATTTCAGTGTCTTTAGTTTCCTGAGTTTTCATGGGTTCTGGCATGGGAAGCTGAGGATACAGCGAAGTTGCTGTCTCTGAGGTAGTTTGCGGATATGGTGGAGGAGTGTGTGGAGCAGGTGTAGCGATGGGCGGGCTGTCTGCTTTTTTACTGTCTGTTTCTAGGGACTCATGAATTGGAGATGATGCTTTGAGATTTTTGGTCCCTATGTGTTCTAGAGCCTCTGTGCACTTTTGCAAGAGCAACAATTGCCTTATGGGGGCTCTTGGAGACGTATGAAGGCTATTGCCTATCTGAATCCAATCATCTACATTCAGAGTTCCAGATTCTGGGTACCAAGAACAACGGCAAGCTATTTCTCCTATCAATTTTTCCATGTCCCCCAATTTGACTTGTGCTATTTCTCCCATGGTGACGAAATAATGGTTCTTTACTATTTTTTTCAGTTCTTTCGCATGAAGCATTTGTTGAACTGAAAGTTCCCCTCCCATACTCACGAGTGTTGGGAGCAGACTCATTGAGAAAAAAAACCTTAAAAAATACTTACGATTCCTGGAGTGAGTCTACTGATTGGTGCGCACCTAGGCTTTGTCCAGCTGGATGAGCAGGGAGCTTGTCACGTCTCAGATCATACCTTGGATCACCAGATGTAGCAGCAGCAAGATTTAGCAGCAATGAAGACACCTCAGACAGTATTCATGGTGAAGCGTCCTCCCGGCTTCTGGGAAGCCTCTCCTTTTATTGTACATAATTCCATAGCATCGCATAGCACACATACGTCACATGTTTTGCTGCTACATGTTTTCTACCATAAATGTCTGTGCCTTCTTTCCGAGTAGGTGCAGGTGGGCAGAGTATTTCCAGCAGGGAGGGGGGAGGTCACCAGCTGGTCGTGAGGCAGTTGTGCTGTGTTCACCTATTTTGCCTAAGTGTGAAACCCACATAAAAGCAATTAGGCCAAGAGCTGTTTCGGGGGGCAAGAAAAGGACAGTTAGACGTGGTGATAGTTAACCCCTGACATACTCTATCAGCTATCAGGATAAAAGCCTATAATCCCAACACGTATCTTGTGGCCCTGATAAAGAACCTCAGGGCACTTCCGATAGGTGAGCCAAATACGTTGTTTGATTGCCGAATTTAAAATCTTCGCAATTGCAATTCTTGGGCGTGAATCAGAGGGCCTGTGAATCCCCAATCGGTGTGCTCTGTCAACTTTAAGTTCCCCCTTAAGATCCGCCAGGCCTACCACTTCGGGTAACCAGGATTCTAGGAAATTCCCCAGTCCTTTTTCATCCAATACCTCCGGCAGGCCCAAAAAACAGAGATTATCTCGCCGAAGCCTGTTTTCTAAATCATCCAACTTGTCTTGACAACTCTGTATAGCGGTCGAGTGAGAACTAATAGTGACCTCCATCGTGGCCGTCCGGTCGTCTAGATCTGCCACCCTCCCTTCTAATTGGTCGATCTGCAGGTTCAGTTCTAGTAATGCCGATTTTACCTCGGTTAGCTGTTGAGCTATCCCGGCTAGCTTGGCATCCAGCATTTGTTGTAAGACATTCACCGTTAAAGGCATCCCTGTGGAAGGCCCTGGATCGCCGGCACCCGCCGCCATTTTAGGATCCGCTGGCTTCAGCTTGTCTTTGTCCTTGTCCTTTTTTCCTCCTCGGGAAGCCATCAATGGAGGTGTTTTGTTCATAAAATGAACAATCGACATGTGCTGAGTGTTTGCAATAGATTGGTATGCAGATTCACTTTAAAAGGTGAGCGATGCCGGTAAATGCAGGGGCACAGCACCCGGAGCCGAGGGAGAGCACGTCCTCCCTAGCACATCGCCCCACGTGACCCCTTAGTTACATTTAACGTGAGATGTAGGTTTGAGAGGAGAGTGTTGATTGGAGTAAGGCAGGAATCCCAAAATTGTAATGTTTTGGGGAGGGATTCTTGAAGCGCAATGAGAATTTGAACGTCGTCAGCATACATGAAGAACTTTAGGCCAAGATCAGAGAGGAGATAGCAGAGGGGAAGGAGATAGATATTGAAGAGCGTGGAAGAGAGGGAGGAACCCTGTGGAACGCCCTGTGTGAGGGGAATGTGAGATGATTCGCAGTTGGCTATTTTTACGGTGTAATTTCTGTTGTTGAGATAGGATGAGAACCATTGCAACGCAGAACCAGTGACACCGATTTCAGCAAGGCGGGTGAGGAGTATGGTATGATTGACGGTGTCAAAGGCAGCAGATATGTCAAGTAGGGCCAGTATCTATGATTGACCGTGGTCCAGTCCCTTGAGTATAGTGTCAGAAAGGGTAAGAAGGAGGCTTTCAGTGTTATGGGCTTTACAAAAACCAAATTGAGCCGGGTGAAGGGTGTTGTGCTCTTCAGGGAATTCGGTGAGCTGGCTATTGACTATTTTCTCCATTATTTTTGCTATGAAAGACAAGTTGGAAATAGGGCGATATTTAGCTGAGATACTAGGGTCAAGGTTAGGTTTTTTTAGGAGGGGTTTGACTACTGCATGTTTAAGGGGGTCGGGTACTTTGCCATGTGAGAGAGAGCAGTTTATTATGTCAGCCAGGAGTTTTGAAATGGTGGCAGGGATGGAAAGAAGAGTCTTAGTGGGGATTGTATCTGATGAATGAGTGGCGGGTTTAGCCTTTTGGAGGTTTCGTTCAATCTGTTTAGGAGAGGCAAGTTCGAGGGACTCGAGGTTAGCGCTTGAATTTTTGGGAAGGGGGTTGACAGGGGAGGGGTTAACAGGGAAACATTGGAGGACATTAGTGATCTTGTTTCTAAAAAAACATGGCAAGTTCCTCACATTTAGTGCTGGCATTTTCTTCAGTGGAGGGAGGGGGGGGCAGGGGTGGTTAGTTCAGTGACATAAGAAAAGAGAGCATTGGAATTGAATTGGTAGTCATGTATTTTGGCGGAATGGTAATCTCGTTTTGCTTTTAGGGTAGATTGTGTGTATGAGTGAAGAGAAGATTTGTAGGCAGCTGCGTGAGCTGGGGATGGAGTCTTTCGCCAGGCTCTTTCTTTATTTCTCAATTCATTTTTTAGCTTTTTTAATTCAGTAGTGTACCAAGGTTTTTTTACTGACTTGTTGTGGAAAATTTTCTTTTTTACTATAGGGCAGACTTCATTGGCTATGGTGGCGGTGAGATTGTTCCAAGAAGATCGTGAAATATCAGGGTTCGTAAGGTCAATGCTCGGTGATTTTTCTTCGAATGCTGTAATGAGTAGAGCAGGGTTTACGGTAGGAGATGGTGCTATAGGGGAGGGTAGGTTGAGGGGCAGGGGTGTTTATGGTGAGGAGAGCATTTATAAGGGATTGGTCGGACCATGGGACTGGGATTGTGGAAGGGGTATGGTGAGATTGAATGTTAGCATTAATGAATATAAGATCAAGAGTATGACCTGCTTTGTGTGTGGGGGTTGTGATCAGTTGTCTGAAGCCTTTAGCTTGAAGGGTATTTAGGAAGAGTTCACAAGATGGGGAGAGAGGGAGGGCATCAGAACCTATGCTCATGTTTTTACTCATTAATAAGAAATGTCTCCCTCCTCCCCCCCTCCACGAACAATCTTCCTTCCCCCTCCCCCCCATTAGTAAACCTCCCTCCCCATGTGCTAGTCTCGCTTTAATAGTGCATACTGCTACTGTTCCTAGTTATGTTATGTTATATTATCCAAGTTGTTCACTCCCTTGTTCATTGTAAGACATATGTTGTCATTGTTTTCTACTTGTTATAATGTAAACCGGAGTGATAAGTAATTCTGTTACCTGAACTTCGGTATAAATAAATAAATAAATAAATAAATAAATCTACGTGGAGGTTGAAATCTCCTAGAATTATGGCAGGGGTGTCAGTAGTGATGTTGTCTGATAAAAATTCGATGAGGGGGGAGGGATCCTGATCAAGCTGCCCTGGGGGGGCATATATGAGGCAAACTTGTAGTTCTTTGGCTTTGAAGAGGCCAATTTCAAGTTTATGGGGAGCAGTGATCTTTTGAGGTTTCAGGTTGAGATGTTTTTTTGCATACTCATAAAAACAAATATTTCAAAACAGCTGATGACTAGAACATTCAGTGATTTAAAACATATAACATTGTTTTTTTTAAATTTTCCAAACATCAATAAAATATTTAAAAACATACCTGGAAACTTTAGACTTCAGTCACCCTGACATTGTCCTTGATTAGTCAGGGATAGGAGTTATGCACAAACTTCCTCCTCATTGACTCATTCTTGCTCACATACATGCTCACTGGTTTGAATAGTCCTCTTGCTTACACATATGCTCATTTGCACGCTTGTTCTCTCTCACTCATACACATACTGGCTCACTCTTGCTCACGCATATGCTCTGAAAAACACAGCAAACCTGACTGTATTATGCAGTGCAACAATGGAAAAACAGAAACGTCACTTTTCTCATAAAACATTAAGCAATAAAGTCAAGAGATAAAAAACATCAATCATAATATTAAAACCATACTAATAAAAAGAATAAATATGTTAAGCAGGCAACAGCCAGTGAACAACCAATAAGCGTAAGCTGCACGTCAACAGCACAATAACTCCAGTGGAGTGGAGAGGACAGTGTGAAGGTGGCATGCCCAGCACCACTGGTGCTCTGGGTAAGGCATGGTGGTCTATGGCTTTGTACCCTTCAGTACTGGAGAACGCTCTGGGAGGCGGGCCATCGAAACTGTGGTGGAACCGGCTCACCTGCGAGACCCACAGGGAATGACTGCAGTGAATTCCCTGGTGAGTGCAGGTGCTTATGGAGGACTATGGACATGTCCTGTGATCTATAAGCAGTTTGCCGGTAAATAGCGTCATTCCTGGCACCACATGTGCCCACAGACTTCGATCGCCTGGGGGCCTTGACACCCGAAGGTATGGACCAAAGAAGCCATGGGCGTCTGCAGAGAGAGTCCCTGCAGCCCCCCGATAGGTCATCGATATGAAAAAGAACTGATGACCACTAATGCCGTCAGCAATTTCCATTGGCTCACCGATTCATCCATGGTATCGATGCTGCGAGTTTGATGGTCTCACAAGCATTTTGGCTGATGAGAGCCTCACTAGCACTCATTAATATTAATGGTGTGCGCATATTGGTGGGCCCCCAACCCTGAGATCATTGGCTGAAGGGGCAGTTCTGTGCTTCCCAGTGCTCTTTAGTGGACACTACCCAAGAGTCCTGAGGGCACCGGGCCACTGTGTACAGATGCACCAACGCACCAGGGTGCCTCGAGTAGCTGGCTATCCCTGCGCTCGATCCCCGAGGGCTACAGGGCCATGTGGGGGCTTCAGAGAGTCTCGGCGGTCGACGGCCACAGTGGCAACAAGGGCGCTCAACGGCGAATCCAGTGCTCAGTCGGTGGGGTTCGACATAGTCAAGGCAATAATGAGAGGCATCGGTGATCCGAAGGCCTCTCCAGTGGCCCCATACTTTGATGGCCTCAAGGGTATGAATAGTATTGGGGCAGCACTGCATCACAATGGCATTGAGGTCATGCTGGCACCGAGGTTGCACACCTCAATGATCTAATGGGGTCGACTGCATTGAGGGCTTGCCACCACTTCGACCTCGCCATCTCCCATGGTGGCCATGCACACATCCTGATAGATCAAGGGTGATGATGGCATCGAGGGCCCTGCAGGCATTGAGGGTCCTGTGGGCTTCGAGAGCACAGCAGCATCAATGGAACCACGGTCACCACAGCACTGAGGTCAGCAAGAGTACCGAGGCAATGAGAGCCGTGAGGACACCAAGGCATTGAGACGACAGCTCCATTGAAAAGTCACAATTCATTATTTCTCTGCAGTTTTTAGAAAATAAAATTAAAAACTGAAAAATGCTGCTTGTATAAGTATTTAACCCCTTCACACTAGTGCTTGGTAGATCCATCTTTTACTGCAATAACAACTTTAAGTCTGTTGGGGGAAGTTTCTACCAGCTTTGCACACTGGGAATGATTTTTGCCCATTCTTCCTGGCAGATTTGCTCCAGGTTATTCAGTTTGGCTGGATGACAATTGGCTTGAGATGTGGACTTGGACCTGGCCATTGTAGAACATTCACCTTTTTGTTATTCAACCACTTTTGTCTTGCTTTGGCTTTGTGTTTGGGATCATTGTTTTGCTGAAAGGTGAACTTTCTCCCAAGTTTTAGTTTTTCAGCAGACTGAAGCAGGTTATCTTGCAGTATCTCTCTGTATGTTGCACCATCCATCCGTCCTTTGATTTTCACAAGATGCCCAGTCCCTGCAGAAGAAAAGCATCCCCACAACATGATGCTGCCACCCCTATACTTTACTGTTGGGATGGTGTTTGCTGATGAATGAGTAGCGTTAAGTTTGCGCCACACACAGCATTTTGGATTTTGACCAGTGCACTCCATTTTTATCTCATCTGACCACAAAACCTTATCCCACATTTTAGTTGATGCTTTCTGGTAAAGTCCAGCCGTGCTTTGATTGTTTTTTTTCTTGAGTAATGGCTTCGTTCTAGCCATACAGTGGGATCACTGAGAGGAGAGGATAAGCTTGCTGGTGGCTGAAAAGAATCAGTAAGTACTGCTTGGAGAAATTTTTAAAACAAAATATTGGGGAGAAGTAAACTATTGGGGTATATTATTTAGTGTGTTTTGTTTTAAATAGGCAGTCAGAAAGTCAGGCAACAAACAGAAGTGTGTGTGTTTTATTTTAAACAAGCCGTTAAGCCCGTTAAAACGGGCTACATCCCTCTGTCTCTCACCTCCCCCTCTTCACACCACCCCCTACCTCCCTCCTTCCCTACCACTCAGTCCCTCCCTCCCCCTCTCTCCCTCCCTCCCTCCCTCTCACTCTCCCTCAGTCCCACTCCCTCCCCCCTCCCTCAGTCCCACTCCCTCCCCCCTCCCTCTCTCCCTCCCTCCCTCTCCCTCAGTCCCACTCCCTCCCCCTCCCCGTCCCACTCCCTCCCCCTCTCACTCTCCCTCAGTCCCACTCCCTCCCCCTCAGTCCCACTCCCTCCCTCCCTCCCTCTCCCCTCTCCCCCTCTCCCTCTCCCTCCCCCCCTCTCCCTCTCCCCCTCTCCCTCTCTCTCTCTCCCCCCTCTCCCTCTCTCTCCTCCCTCAGCTCATCCCCCTCTCTCCCACTCCCTCTCTCTCCCCCCTCACTCAGTCCCCCCTCTCACTCAGTCCCACTCCCTCACTCCCTCCCTCTCACTCAGTCCCACTCCCTCCTTCTCACTCAGTCCCACTCCCACTCCCTCCCTCTCACTCAGTCCCACTCCCTCTCTCTCCTCCCCTCTCACCTCAGTCCCTCCCTCTCTCTGTCATCCCCCCCTCTCTCCTCCCTCCTTGCCGCCGCCCCCGCCACCCGCCGCCGCTGCCACCGGACGTCTCTGCTGCCACCCGCCGCCGCTGCCACCCGCCGCCGCCGCTACCACCGGCCGCCGCCGCTGCCACCCGCCGCCGCCGCTACCACTGGACCCCGCCGCCGCTGCCACCGGACGTTGCCGCTGCCACCCGACGCCGCTGCCACCCGTCGCCGCTACCACCAGACGCCGCCGCTGCCACCCGCCGCTACCACCGGACCCTGCCGCCGCCGCCGCTGCCACTCAACGCCGCCGCCGCTGCCTCCCGACGCTGCCACTGGACGCCGCCATTTTTTTTCTTTTTTTCTTCTCAGACCGACGTGCTCGCCCGCACATGCGCGGTAGAGCTGGTCTCTACTGCGCATTTGCGGCACGTCGGTCATCCTTCGTTTATTAGGTAGGATAGGTAGTCAGAAAGGCAGGCAACAAACAGAAGTTTATGTGTTTGTATTTCCCAACCCTCCTACCCACCCCAAGCTCATCCTTTAATTTATAGGCAGGTGTCACTTTCACACTTAAAAAAATTAAAAAATCAGCCTTTTAATTTAACCTCAGAAATTGCCCACACCTTATCAAGAATTTGATCATTCCCTTGAAGATCACTACCAGATATATAGTGAATACACTAATACATTTAAAGGACCTTAATTGTACGCTTTCCTACTCCCATAGCAACCTAAAACTTAACTAGGAACTGAACAGTCTTTTGCATCGAGTGTCACATGTATGATTTTTTACCCGCCAGTAAGAAATTGTATGTGTGCATCCGATGCAAAGAGCTCCTGTCTCTCAGAGAACGAGGCTAGAGTGGCAGACCAGGAAGAGCTGAGACAGACAGAGAGATATATAGATGACACCTTCAGGGACATAGTAGCCAAGTCCCAACTCCAGTCTGGCAGCCCTGGTGCTGCCTTGGAGGAGGAAGGTCTCATGATCGGAGAGCATCAACCTGGTGCAGCAGCAAATGATCCTGTATCAAGCACCTACTCTTCAGGTGGTACCTTGTCCTCTCGCACCAAGGATGTCTCTCCCAGGGCTATTGCTCAGGAGGGAAGGGTTAGGTTGGCTGTCATAGTTGGTGATTCAATTATTAGGATTGCAGACAGCTGGGTGGCTTGGTGGCTGGTAAGCTTAAGGATCGCCCGGTAACATGCCTACCTGGTTGAAGGTGGTGGACCTCAGCGTCACCTAGATAAGTGCTGGGGAGGAGCCGACTGTCGTGGTACATGTGGGCACCAACGACATAGGAAAATGCGGGAGGGAGATTCTGGAAGCCAAATTTAGGCTCTTAGGTAGAAAGCGGAAATCCAGAACTTCCAGGGTAGAATTCTCTGAAATGCTCCCTGTTCCACGCGCAGGTCCCCAGAGGCAGGCAGAGCTCAGGAGACTCAATGAGTGGATGAGATGATGGTGCAAGGAAGAGGGATTCATTTTTGTAAGGAACTGGGGAACCTTTTGGGGAAGGGGGAGACTTTTTCAAAGGGATGGGCTCCACCTTAACCAGGGTGGAACCAGGCTGCTGGGGCTAACCTTTAAAAATGAGATAGAGCAGCTTTTAAACTATAACAAAGGGGAAAGCCGACAGTCGCTCAGCAGCGCATGGTTCGGAGGGAGGTATCTTCAAAGGATACTAATGAAGCATTAGAGTTAGGGCATCCCAACAGAGAGGTTCCAATAATAAGAAAAGTAGTCCAAGTGCCTATAATTAAAAACTCACCTGAGTTAAAAGATTCAAATTAATCCCTGTCAACTGAAAAGCAGAATGTAATACAAACAAAAAACATACTTTGAAATATTTGTATGCTAATGCTAGAAGTCTAAGAAGTAAGATGGGAGAATTAGAGGGCCGGATTTTCAAAAGGTTATGCGTGCCGGGCCTATTTTCAAAAGGCCCGGCGGCACACATAAAGCCCCAGGACGTGTGTAAGTCCTGGGGCTTTACAAAAGGGGCGGTCCAGGGGTACAGCTACAAAGGTAAAAAGTGTGCAACACATTGTTAAAAAATACCAACCTAGAAGCAAAGTCCAAATGTATTCCTTGCATTAAGAAACATGGCTAAAAAGTGAGGTGAAAGAGGCAATTTTAGCCAAAAGAGCTTCATTCAAAAATTGGAATAAGGATCCATCAGAAGAAGATAGGATAAAGCATAATCATTGGCAAGTTAAGTGTAAGAAATTGATAACCAACAAAATATGGGATATAACTAGTATACAATCAAAACAAAAGAAATAACTAGCTATGTAAGAAATTGATAAGACAGGCTAAGAGAGAATTTGAAAAGAAGTTGGCCATAGAGGTGAAAACTCACAATAAAAACTTTAAAAAATATATACGAACCAGAAAGTCTGTGAGAGAGTCGCTGGACCGTTGGATGATCAAGGGGTTAAAGGGGCATTTAGAGACGATAAGGCCATCATGGAAAGATTAAACAATTTCTTTGCTGCTGTGTTTACTGAAGAGGATGTTGGCGAGATACCCGTTCTGTAGAAGGTTTTCAGATGAACTGAAAATCCAGTTTGGTTAGCTTCCCTAATTTCTCTTAGCATTTCACTGTCCATCTCACCATTTTGGCCAAGTGGACAGTAGTATATTCATATCACTATACTCTTCCCCAACACACAAGGCATTTCTACCTATAAAGATTCGATTGTGCATTTAGTCTCATGCAAGATCTTTATCCTGTTGTACTCTATGCCATCTCGGTCATAAAGATTTTCAGATGAACTGAACCAAATCACAGTGAACCTGGAAAATGTGGTAGGCCTGATGACAAACTGAAGAGAAGTAAATCACCTGGACCGGATGGTATACACCCCAGGGTTCTGAAAGAACTAAAAAATGAAATTTCAGACCTATTTCAATTAATTTGTAAGCTATCATTAAAATCATCTGATGTACCTGAAAATTGGAAGATGGCCAATGTAACCCCTATATTTAAAAAGGAAACCAGGGGTGATCCGGGAAACTACAGACCGGTGAGCCTGACTTCAGTGCTGGGAAAAATCATGGAAACTATTAAAAAGAATAAAATCACAAAACATTTAGATAGACATGGTTTGATGGGACACAGCCAACATGGATTTACCCAAGGGAAGTCTTGCCTCTCAAATCTACATTTTTTTGAAGGGGTGAATAAACATGTGGACAAAGGTGAACCGGTAGATGGGGTGTATTTGGATTTTCAGAAGGTGTTTGACAAAGTCCAGCATGAAAGGCTTCTAAAAAAAACTAAAAGGTCAAGGGATAGGAGGCGCTGTCCTTTTGTGGATTGCAAGCTGGTTAAAAGACAGGAAACAGAGAGTAGGACTAAATGGTCAGTTTTCACAATGGTAAAAGGTAAACAGTGGAGTGCCTCGGGGATTTGTACTTGGATCAACGTTTTTTGTTTTTTTTTGCGAAATCATTTTTATTGCAAAGACATGCATTTGCACAAGCATGAGGAAATATACAGGAAAACAATACCAACAGTAGAACAATTGGTACAGTGGTCATGCAAGTCTTCTTTTATGTAACAACATCCACCCCTGTTATCAAATGAAACCCCCAAACCAATCCCTGCTCACAGTCAAGCTACACATACCAATCACCTCTCACACATCCCACCCATACAACCACCTCATTCAACATACACAGCCTCACTCCCCCCCGCGAGCCCTGCCCAAAAGCCCCATGACCAACATACATTAATAGGACCCTTAACGAGCTAGCAAAACAAGGAGAAGAAAAAAATATATATATATGTGCAATATAGTCCACTCAGGGGTTGCTTGCCCCAGGAGTAGTGGAGTACCAAGCGATGCGGTAGCCTGCTGCACTCAGCTGACTTTGAAAATCCAGGGAGAGAAGAGAACAATAGTGAGCCCAGCAATCTGCATATTTTTTGTCCATGGGCTTAGGAGATTTAGGAAAGTCCATTTGTTCCAATAGAGCCTTGTCCATCATGCGATGATGCCAGGCCGCAAGTGACGGCGTAGCCAAATGGTCAGTCCAATCAGCAAGTATAGTATGGCAGGCTAGTAGGAAAGCAATCCTGCCAAAGCGATCCTGGGCCCCGGTACCAGCCAGCAGAAGAACAGCAGACACTCGTAGAGGGATCTGAATACTTTTAGTGACGCAGGCCATTAGCGGAGTCCAGAAAGTCTCCAGGGATGAGCAAAGAATCAACTGATGTAACATGGTGCCTTCGGCTTTGGAGCATTTAATACATAGTGAAGAAGATAGGCGACCCATACGAAAGCGGCGCACATCATCACAAATGGTATGATGGATAATCCGAAAATGCAGATCTCGCAAACCACAGTCTTTCAGCCGTTTATGGAGAGAGGTAAAACAAGAAGTAAGGAAGGGAACGTGACGTCCCTTGCACAAAATGGTGTCTAGTAGCTGGCCAGAAGATCAAGATGAGATGATGGCAACACGCTTTTAATCAGTCTGCGCCATCCTTTGATAGAATTGTGTGAGTACGCACATTCGAACAGAGTTTTAGTGAAAGCAGTTTCTCGTAAGAACTCCTCTGGTTGCCAGCGAAAGGCCTGCAGATAGTGGCGAGCTTGGAGATAAGCAAAGAAAAACGTACGTGGTAGCTTATAATTTTCAACCATAGTCGCATATTGTAATATGTGAGAGGAGTCTTCTTCAAAATAGTGGAAAACATACATAAGGCCACGATGAGCCCAAATCTTGAATATCCCACTGGTGCTGATACCAGCGAGGTGAACAACGAGAACGAGCCTGTTAGTTGGTAGAGACGATGTAGCCATTGCCAAGCCTTTCGGCACGGATAGAAAAAACATTTGGGAATGGCTAATGATTGTACCGTGGCCGTGGGGGCTTGGACTACATATAAAGGGGACCAGAGCAAGGTCGTACGGATTAACATCCCCTCTTCGCAATAAGTATAGGCATCAATAATCCATTCCCCAATAAAGCGCAGCTGACAGGCAACATTGTAAGCTCGGAAGTCAGGCAGGCCCAGCCCTCCCTGAGCTTTAGGGTGCACCAGAGTTTGATATTCAATCCAGGCGCGGTTAACCACCCATAAAAATTTAATCAGCCCCGCTTGCAATTTTTTAAGATCACGAACTTTGAGCCAAAGAGGGAGCATGTGCAGCTTATATAGCAATTTAGGAACAATCATCGTTCTGATTAAAGCACAACACCCAGAGAAAGTGAGGGGAAGAGACTGCCAAGCCTGCAACTGTCACCCCAAAGTAGCCAAGATTTCACTTATATTTAACTTATAGAGCTTATCCAACTCCAAACTCCTAAGTATTTCAGCTTTCCAGGTGCCCACGTAAAAGGAAAGGAGCTGGACCTCGTCATAGGGAGCTGTGGATGTAGGGCCAATGCCTCAGACTTGGAAAAATTAATGCGAAGTCCCGCTATATCCCGAAACTGTGTGAAAATTGAGAGTATAACCGGCACTCTCTGCCTACAAATAACAAAATGTCATCCACGAACATAGCAATTTTAACGTGGTGTTCACTCACACTTATTGTTATGCTCCTGCCCACAAGAAGCATGTGCAGGTTCTTACCTCTCACAGCCACAGCCAGCCGGGCTGCTGACGCTGCTTCTTTCTTCCTGAATCAGCTGGGGCCGTTCCCACAGCTCTTGCCATGCGGTCTGCTCCTCGGCTGCTGTCTCTGCCTTCCCCCAACGTGCTGCTGTGATCCTGGGTCCTTGCCTGGCAGAGAGCCGTCCCGGCCGGTGCCTGCACCTCTCTGTTCTCTCTCACAGTTCCCTGCAGCCAGCACTTCTCTCTTCAGCCTTGTAGCGTGGAGCTGTGCCTGCAGCTTACTATTTATTTATTTTATTTATTTAACAACTTTTAATATACCGACGTTCGTGAGGCACATCACGCCGGTTTACAAGTAACTCAGTTAAAGGAGGAAATTACAATGAACAGGGGGCCGGGGGATGGGAGCAGGCCAGAAAAGGGGGGGGGGGGGGGGGGGGGGGAAAGGAGAGACAGGAAGAAGAGAGGGAAAGATAGGTAGCATGAGTGAGAGTATAAAAAACAACCGTTAACATAAGAAATAAAAGAAACTTATTTACAGAAGAAAGGAATATTTACATTAGTGACAATTAGCATAGGAATGATTATATCGGACTAAATTGAACAATTTTGTAGAATTGTAGGAAGATAAAGGGGGAAGGGCGGGCAAGGAGAGGCGAGGGGGAAAGCCTTGGGAGGGGGGGAAAAGCCTAAGGAGGGGGGAGAAAAAGGCCTAAGGAGGGGGAAAAAAAGGGAAAGCCTTAGGAGGGGGGGGGGGAAAAAAAGGGCGGGTGGGGTGGGGGGGATGGAGGCTACAGCTTCCACTCTCCCTGCAGTCTTACCTCTCTTCCTGGGGCTGTCCTCACGGCATGGAGCCGTTCCTGCAGTCAGCCCTTCCCCCGCTCTCTCTGCTTCAGTCCATGCAGCTGGGAGCTGCTCCACTGAACTGCCTTCACCCAGCTCCAGTCCAGGGCTGCTCCGCGGCTTCCTTGGGCCCTCCACGTGGCTGAGGACGCCACCAGCTTCCAGCTGTTCTCTCCAGCCTCCTAGGGCGCGAGCGCGCACTTCTCTGCTTCTCTTCAAGGGCCAGCCAGGTGTGGCCCCCTGCTGACCCCTCCCTGGGCGTTGTCCACTTCAGCTCTACTAAAGGGCTCAGCTTTCACTGTGTCTTTGCCTTCGCAAGGAGTTGGTCTCTCCTGAGTTCCTCGTGCCAGGAGATGCCTTGTTTTCCAGCCTTCTGCAAGGTCCAGTGTTCCATGTTTCCTGTTGAAGCTTCTTGTCAAACTTGTTCCAGTCCTGATGTCTTCAGTGTTCCAGTCCTGATGTCTGCCTGCCGTTCCAGTCCCAAGGTCTGTCTCTTGATCCAGTCCTGATGTTCCTGATGTCCATGTTCCAGCCCAGAGGTGTGTCTCCTATTCCAGTATATGTGTTCCAGTCCTGATGTTCCTGATATCCTTGTTCCTGATCCTGATGCTACTACCTGCCTTGAGCTGCCAGGAGTGCAGCGAATCCTGCTTTGGCTGCCGGTGTGCAGCAACCAGCTTCTTCCCTGTTACCTAGATGTCTGTGCCAGATCCTGTTCCTAATCCAGTCCATATGTTCTGCCCTTCGTCTCGTCTGGCTCCTGAGCCTTCTGGCCTGTTGGGCCCTGGAGTGGCCAACAGGAGGGATTCGTCCCTGTGCTCTGGAGCTTCCGTTCCTGCCAGCCGATGGCACTTCGGATGTCAGTATCCCAGCATCGGAGTTTGCTTCGCCTGGATCTCTCCTGCATTCTCCCGCTCTCAGCGTGGTCCGTGACCAGCCTTCCAGGGCTGTGTAGGGCGCGCATGGGACAGGGTGGTCCGCGACTCAGTCCCACGGGTGGCCTGAGTAGGGCGCCCTGAGGGTCAGTGCCCATGTCTACCTTCAGCCCTCGTTCCTGATTCTACCTCTGTGCATCCAGTCCTGAGTCCTTGCCTGTGCCTGTCCATGTCTATGCATCCAGCACCTCGTCCTGAGTCCATGTCTATGCATCATACACCTCATTCCTGAGTCCACGTCTTTGCCTGAGTCCACGTCTAAGGATCCTGCATCTATGCCTGAGTCCACGTCTATGGATCCTGCACCTCATTCCTGAGTCCACGTCTATGCCTGAGTCTATGTCGTTCCTGAGTCTCGTCTGAATCCATGTTCCAGTCTTCGCTGCCCTGGCCTCCATCCGGCCTGCCGCTTCGTGCCGTACCCTGCGGCAGGTCCGAAAGGGCTAGGAACGGTCGGAGGACTGTTCACAAGACCAACATTGCGTTGTTGGGTCTTCCGAAGCGTGCAGGTCCGGAGGAGGGCCTGTCTTCCGTGTTACTCCAGCCCTGCTCCCGTCCAGCCCATGCTCGGGCATGCCACGCCTCCCACGGCACTTCTTCAGAGCCCTCTGGGGTCGAGCCGTGGCCCAAGGACACACATCACCCAGGAGTGGGATCGCTCTCCTAGCGCTCCACAACACTTATCCCCCAAAATCCTTTTTCTCGCAGAAGCTTTTCAGCTAGTGGCTCAATTGCTAATACAAATAGCAGGGGGGAAAGTGGGCATCCCTGCCATACCCCACATTGTAGGGGAAAAGGGTCCGAGAAGCCCCCATTAATTAGAATTCTAGCACTAGGATTATGGTATAGGACTTATAACCACGCAACAAAATCCCCGGTGAACCCAGATTGCTGGAGCACCCAAAACATATAATCCCAGGATAGGGAATCTCGGCATCTAAACTGAGAATGAGGGCTTCCTCCTGCGAGTGGTAATTAAGGGTAGCAATGAGCCTCCTCACATTTTGGGTGGAGGAGGGGATTTACCCAGCTGTAGAGTGACGGATACAGGAGCATGATCAGAAATTGAGACAGACCCAATAGTGGCATCGCTGACACGAGGGAAAAAGTGTTCTGGCACCAGAACATAGTCCAAATGAGAGTGAGAGCTATGAGGATGAGAAAAGAAAGTGAAATCTTGGTCCCCTGGATGCAAAAGCCTCCAAACATCTATTAAGTTTAACTCAAGACAGAGAAAATTTACACCCACATGTCAGTCATTACTGCTCGTGGCCCTCAGGGGTTTACAATCAATTTGCTTATCCATAACAGTATTAAAGTCGCCTCCCAAAATGAGGGCGCAATCCGGAAATTTCGCTAAAATACCCACCAGGTGAACAAAATAGTCATGAGAGTAGACATTTGGAGCATATGTATTGAAGAGCAGTGAACATGTGGGTGAAAATGCCTTCCTAAGAGCCGCAACCCGGGTTGAATAATCCTGCACAATCCGGATTTTATGATTGTGGTAAAGTAAGTCCGGGGTGTTCCGAGCTGCCTGGGCAATACGTGCCTTGTGCGCAAAGTTAAGCAGTTTCGCTATCACAATTCGGGGTCTCACCTCCGAGGCTCGCTTCGGGCCTAAACGATGCGCCCGCTCAACAGCTATTATGCCTTTCAGATCAGGAAGAGACAGAGCCTCCGGCAGCCATGTTTCCAATGCTTGCCCCAGCTGGTTATCTTCCAAAGATTCAGGGAAACCGATGAACCTTAGGTTGGAGCGTCTAGCTCTGTTTTCAAGATCGTCGATCTTGTCCGCCTGCTCCAACACTGTTTTTTCCAGGGCCTGCAACTTTGAAGTGTGGGCATAATGATCATCTTCCAAAGTGGAAATTCGTCCTTCCACATGGTCTACCCGAGGGCCCAGTTCCGTGAGCGCTGCCTTTACCTCCTCCAGCTGCGTGCCTATACTGGCCAACTTTTCATCCAGAGCTGTGTGGATGATATCTTTTATTTCCCCAAGCAGCTGATCATTCCTCGGAGTTACCGCAACCGGAGAGTCTTTAGACGCGGCACTCGGAGCACTCGCGGCAGCCATTTTGTCCGGGCCCGACTTAGATTTTTCTTTTTCCTTCCGACTCCCCCGAATCGGTTTTGAGGGCGGCGTTTTCTGCATATAATGCACTATCGACATGTGCGAAGGGCCTCTGGAGCTTCAGAAAGCTGGTCGGCGATAAAATCAGGGTTTGTGTGTGGGTGGAGGCAGCGCGGCGGCCAGAGCTAAGCAAAACGCGTCTTGCTCAGTCTATCCACATCACGTGACGTCCTGGAGCATATGTATTACAAAAAGCTATCCTTTGTTGGTAAAGTGTCCCCACTACCACAACATACCGGCCATCTACGTCCTGCAGCACTTCATCCAGCTGAAATGGAACCTGTTTGTGGAAAAGTATCGTTACACTTCTCTGTCGCAAAGAATATGACAAGGAGTAGCAACTCCCAACCCATTCCCGCTTCAATTTAGCATGTTCCATCTGCATCAAGTGGGTCTCTTGTAAAAAGACCACCTGAGCTTTTAAACGCTGAAACAATGATAGCTATTTTTAGCATTTAATCGGGGAGTGGATACCATCCATGTTCAGAGATGTTATCTTAACCGATACCATAACAGCTGTCAGAAAGCACAAAGTAAACAGCGTGTATCACAGAAAAGGCAATGGCAATGGTGAGACCGAACACCCCCCAGCCTGAGTGTTCTGCCCCCCATCCCAGAACACATTTCAAAAGCATTCTATACAGGTTTGAAAAGCATAAGGGCTCCAGGGCATTTCCTTGAACACCCCCCCCCCCCCCCCCCAGCCTGCGCCTCACATACACACTCACACTGCATCCATACCCACACATACCTCCCACACACTGAATACAACCAAACCCAGAACTCATTGCTCCTCAAGAGGCACGAAGTACCCACCTTCCCTACAGGGTCATGGGCTTCCCTCTGCCACCCTTCCATAGAACAGATATCTACTAGCGGTTAAAACAGACTAAAGAGAACTTTGGCAACTTGGCAACCACCAGAGCCATCCCCCAAACTTCAACAAGAAAAAATGCAATAACATCAATGTTGAGACAGAAACTTGTCTCTCTTTAAAGGCCCAAGATCAGATATTTAGGTATGGCACTGAAAGAAAAACTGAAACACTGGCGAAGTCAATTCCAAGACACCACTGACCTTCAAGGGACGTTTCCTGGTTCCAGCGAGGATATGAAGGAATTGGCCTCTTTCTTGCTGAAAGAAGAGAACAGTGCCATTGTGTTGAACTCACAGCTTAGCAGGGAAAAGTAAAGCAAACGGTATTCCCCTTTTATGTAACTCCGTGCAGGCAGGGGACAAGGCTTTGCGTTGCGCAGAAACTGTGGCGGAGAAATCATGGAACAGCAGGATTTTGTGCCCCTAGTTTTCCACTCCAGAGTGCTGTTGGAAGGCTCTCATAAGCTGAATTTTGTGGGACCAGTTTAAAATTCTGGCCATCACAGGCTGAGGTTTATTAACATCGGTCCTGGGCAGCCCCATTCTGTGTACTCTTTCACAGTGCAGGCGACCAGAAATCAAAGTCAGACCGAAGTGACTGGGTAACCAGGTTTCAATAAGATCATACAATTCTTGGTCTGGCACAGATTCAGGAATGCCTGCTAGTTTAAGATTGTTGCGCCGGTTCCTATTCTCTTGATCTGCGTCTTTCAGTGTTGCTGTACCGGCGATGGAAGGTTCATTTTTTCCGCAAGTCACAGCGAAATGATAGTCCCAGAAGTCCTCTTCAATCTCCCAGTGAAGAAAAAAAAAAGGGGTCATGAATTTTTAAAGTGGGGATGGCGGCTGGTGGGGGGGAAGGTGCCCCGAGCGAGCTGACTATGCTGCCGACCCCAGTGACTTCATCCCAGAAGTCTGGATCGATGCTTTTTAATATATTTATAAATGATCTGGAAAGAAGTACAATGAGTGAGGTGATCAAAACTGCAGATGATCCAAAATTATGCAGAGTAATTAAATCTGAAGCGGATTGTGATGAATTGCAGGAGGACCTTGCGAAACTGGAAGATTGGGCTTTCAAATGGCAGATGAAATTTAACATAGATAAGTGCAAAGTGATGCATACAGGGAAAAATAACCCTTGCTGTAGTTACACAATGTTAGGTTCTATCTTAGGAGTTACCACCCAGGAAAGAGATCTAGGCTACATAGTAGATAATACATTGAAATTGTCGGCTTAGTGCGCTGTGGCAATCAAAAAAGCAAACAGAATGTTAGGAATTATTAGGAAGGGAATGGCAAATAAAACAGAGGATATTATAATACCTCTGTATTGCTCCATGGTGAGACCGCACCTTGAGTACTGTGTGAAACTGTGGTCACCGCGTCTCAAAAAGGATATAGCTGCACTAGATAAAATGCAGAGAAGGGCGACCAAAATGATAAAGGGCATGGAATGGCTGCCCTATGAAGAAAGGCTAAAGAAGTTAGGGCTGTTCAGTTTGGAGAAGAGATGACTGAGGGGGGATATGATAGAAATCTACAAAATCATGAAAGGACTTGAACAAGTTAATGTAAATTGGTTATTTACTCTCTCAGGGGACCAGGGGGCTGTTGTGAACCTGCCAGCGACAAGTGCGGGCAGGCCCCCTACCTTCCGCAGCCAGTTGGGCCGCCGACACCATTCTCAGCTGCTCCCCAGAATGCGGCACTCCGCCGCCGCCCTCCGTTGTCCGGAGACTGCAGCAGCCTCCTGCCCTGCATGGCAGGGCCGAGCCGTCCGTCACTCCCTCCTTGCAGCTGGATCCGCTGCCGAGGTCCTTGAGTGGCAGAGAGGCCGTCTCTGCCGCTGCCTGTTCCTTTTCATGGCACGAAGCCGCTTATGCAGCCTGCCTTGCTCCTCTCTTCACGGCAGAGCTGCCGCTGCCGATGCCACTCCTCATTGGGCCTTCCACGTGGCTGGGATGCTATCACCGACGGGCCTGTCTTCTTCCTGCTTCTTCCTAGGTGCAGGCACGCACCTCTGCTTGTGTGTTAAAGGGCCAGCGGCAGGAAAAGGCCACTCGGCCCTCAGAAATGACATCATCGCCCTGCCTTGCTTCAGCCCTATAAAATGGGCCCCGTGTCAGTCCATCTTTGCCTTCGCAAGGAGTTAGTTGCTCCTGGACGTTCCTGTCCTTCGCTCCAAGAGTCTTCTCTGTTCCATCTCTTCTTCAAGGTCCTGTGTTCCTTGTTCCTCATTGGAGCTCCATGTCTCATCCAGATGTTCGTGATCCAGTCCAGATGTCCGTCTTCCTTCCTGATGTCCGAGGTCAGTCTTGATGTCTGTCTTCCAGTTCCTGAAGTCCGTGATCCACTCCAGATGTCAGTCTTCTGTTCCTGATGTCCATGTTCCCGAAGTTCGCGATCCAGTTCAGATGTCCGTCTTCCGTTTCTGATGTCCTTATTCCTGATGTTCCGTGTTCCAGTCCTGATGTTCCATAATCCAGCCTTGATGTTCCTGATGTCCGCAATCCAGTCCTGATGTTCCGTGATCCAATTTTGATCTCCTCGTTGTCACCATTCCTGGCGTGCCATGTCGTGGTCCATGACCAGCCCCACAGGTGGGCTGTGAGGGTGCCTCTTGGCATAAGGCCTGCCTTTGCTCTGCAAGCACAAGCCTCCGGAAGACTCGGTCGTTAAGCCTTGTTCCTGAACTTTGAATTTCTTGTTCCCGGTCTACGGAGTCCCCTTGTGTCTGCTCCGTCCATGCCCAAGACTCTGCCGGAACCTGCTCCGTGTTAGCGTGGTCCGCGTCCAGCCATAGGCGGCTGTGTAGGTGCGCACCCCGGTGCAGGCCTCTACGAAATCTTCGCCATGCTCCAGTCTCAATCTTCCAATATCTCACCTAAGGTCTGCTTTGAGTCCAGCGTGGTCTGCGACCAGCCCCGTGGGCGAGCTGTGAAGGGCGCGCTGCGTCGCAGCCTCAACCTAGTACTTGACCCTGACTCCTCGTCTTCAGTGCTTCCATCCTGACTCCTATTCTTCAGTGCCTCGATCCTGACTCCTCGTCCAAGTGTCTTCGCCATAGTATTTGTCCAAGTACCCACGTCTTCGCCTGAGTCTTCGTTCCCGTCTTCATGTCCTGCCCTCAGCCTCCATCTGGCCTCACGCACTCGTCATTCCCAAGCGGCAGGTCCGAAAGGGCTGTCGAGTGACTGGAGGGCTACTCTCGTGACCAGCATTGCATTGCTGGGTCACACTGGTGTGTGCAGGTCCAGCGAAGGCCAGGTCCAGCCTTGTTCCTGCTCCTGATTCCATCATTTGTCTTCAGTCCAGTCTCGTTCCTGTCCAGCCCATGCTTGGGCATGCCTCGCCTGCCTCGGCACCTCTTCGGAGTTCCTCTGGGGTCGAGCTGTGGTTTAAGAACACACAATCCCTGGAAAGTGGAACAACTCTCCTAGCGCTTCCTAACAGTTTGCGAAGGCATGTGTTTGGCATTCATGTCCTTGTAATGGGCCATGCCTAGTTCCGGAGTTGCTATTCCAAGAAATGTTTCTTAAAAACTTTTTGTTCAAGTTTTCTCTGAGAATTTTCCGACCTGCTGGAGGCGCCAGCTTGTTTTGAAATTTTTTGTTTTTTCCTACAACCGCTAGAGGCTCTAGCATCTGCTTCCTCTGAGTGCCTTCTTGGAAACTTCGTTTGGCCTGGGTACATTTTTGTTGTACGACTTGCAGGAGGCGCCTGCACCCAGGTTCACCCACATCCACCAAGCAGCAAGCCTCTGGTTTGTTTCCTCCACTTCCACTTTGTTCAGATTTTTTATTTATTTATTTCAAATCTTTTGTATACCGACGTATAGCAATCTGCCTTCACTCCGGTTTACATGAAAACAACTTATTACATTGGAACAGTATATTACAGTGATTATACAATTGAACGAGAGACTTATTAATTGATCAACTATAACATTTTAAAAGAACAATTTCTAACACGCGAATTGAACATATATGAGATTAGGTTAACAGATCGTTTTTAAACAGGTTGCGTATAGACTAGAGTACAACATCGAGCATATGGCGCGTTCGACATTGGACATAAAGTGCATAAAGCTTTATTGTGAAAGGGTAAGTTGGGACTGAGAGAAGAGTCTGAAATTCGGTAAGCGGGGTGGTCAGGATCTTTAATTAACTATATAAGCTGCGTTAATAGGAGAGTGTGGAAAGTAGAGAGATGTGGATGGGTGAGAGTTGAGAGAGGAGAACATTCGACAAGTTTAGTGTGTGCAGCCAGATATGGATAAAGGGAAAGGGTAGTTGTATGCCGCTTAACCCACGCCATCTCTGAACGTTTGGCTGAATATCCAAGTTTTGAGTCCTTTTTTGAAGGATTTGATGTCGCTAAGTGAGCTTAGGTGTTGTGGTAAGGAGTTCCATAGGTTTGGTCCTGCTATGGAGAAAGCTCTATTCCTAGTGTTAGTAAGCTTTGCTAAAGGCAGAGAGGGTATGTCTAGGTGTAGTTTGCTGGTGGTTCTGGTCGTTCGTTGAGGTTTATGTTCCTGAATCATGTTGTTGAGGGCGGTGTTGTCTGCTTTGTATATAGCATTGTGAACTATTGTTAGAGTTTTGAATTCGATTCTTTGCTCGATTGGAAGCCAGTGAAGATTTCTCAGAATGGGGATGATGTGTTCTGATTTCTTCTTGCTGGTTAGGATTCTGGCTGCGGCTTTTTGTAACAGCTGCAGTGGTTTTAATGTAGATTTAGGAAGGCCAATCAGGAGTGAGTTGCAGTAATCAAGGCTGTTGAAAATAAGAGATTTTAGCACTGTTCGGAATTCATTTTGGTGAAGAAGCGGTTTTAGATGTTTCAGGATGTGAAGTTTGTGAAAGCCTTCTTTAGTTTTAGTTGCGATGTTCTTTTTTAAGTTAAATTCATTGTCGATCCAGATACTGAGGTCCTTTGCAGAGTTTTTCAGTTGGATGTTGATGTTATCGATTTGTAGGGAATGTATTGGGGTGCTTTGTTCTGAGTTGTTTCTTCCTATGAGGATGCATTCAGTTTTATTCATGTTGAGGCATAACTTTAGTTGGTTCAGCATGTTTCTAATTGAGATTAGGTGTTTGGCTGCAGTGCTCGGTGCCTCTTCTAATGTGGTGGTTACTGGGATGAGGAGTTGGATGTCATCGGCGTACATATAATATGTTACGCCAAGACTTGAGATGAGGTGGCAGAGTGGGAGTAGGTAGATGTTAAAGAGGGTGGCCGAGAGGTGTTAAAGAGGGTACCCTTGTGGTACACCAGTTTCAAGTGGGAGGGGATTTGAGGATTTGTTGTTAATGGTGACCTTGAAGAATCTGTCTTTTAGGAAGGTTGTGAACCAGTTGAGCGTTTTGCCGGAAAGACCAATGCTTGCAAGTCTTGATAACAGGCTTTTTTTTTTTTTTTCTCTAAGAATATTTTAGTTCTACCAGCAGGAGAGGCCTGCTCCATAGAGCTTATCTTGCTGGAAATCCTGTGCATCTCGTCCATCAGGTTCACAGTCTTGCAAAGGAAGCCTACACTCTTCTTGGTTATCAACTTGCCAGCCTTATGGTACTTCTCTCCAGACGACCTGCAGGAGGTGCCTGCACCCCATCTGTTGTCATTCCTCGAATGGGGCCTGGATCTTCCTTCTTCTTTTCCTCGAGTTTAACCAGCGAATTTCTTCGCTCGTCCTGCTCAGCTTCTGCAGTCCCACCAGTTACCACATTCTAGCCTCCCTCACCATCCTGTGCTCAAGACCAGCGACTTCTCTCGGCGATTCCTTGCTTTCAACGTGTTCTTTTGCAACATATTTCTCCCACCAGAGAGCCTTCGGAGACCTCTTCTCTGGACACTAGTTGTTGGGAATCTGCTGCAAGCTTTGTCATCTAAATAAGGTGCCTGTCCAAGTGTGCCTTTACAAGTACACCAACTCCTGGGTTGCTCTCAAGGAATCCAGAGGATGTCATTTTCCTACCAATCCATCAGTCTTAGTCTGTCTGACTTTTCTACCATCAGTCAAGTACAATGCTAGCACAACTGTCATTCCTGTTAAGCAATGTTGTGTTCTACCCTTGCCTAAGTGTCCGCTCCTTAATGGGAAATACAAGAAGATCTAAGCCTGCAATAGTACCCACTTGGTCGCTAAGTATTCTCACCTCCGTTGAATTCCTCTTTCAGTCCAAGTGAGTCTAATCAACTACATGTATCTGTTGTATGGAAACTAATTACCAGCTAAAGGACTTCATCCTACATTCCTTGCAAGAGGACTTCACCCTACGTTTCTTGTCTAGTATATTTCCATTCCGTGTCCGCCAGTAGCCAGCCAACGCATTTACCTGCTACCATCAATTACCATATGCTAGGAGCTCACTCTTGCTGCAACATCCTAGTATCCAAAAGACTGCCTAGTCATCCAGTCAAGGCTTTCTTACAGTCTGGCTCTCTAACCAATGGATAGTGGCCAATACTGAGTGCTTCACCATACCTTGAATTCCAACTTGAACAACTAATGGATGTCTTCAATCTTCTAGAGATACCAAGACTACTCCTTGATGCATCTTCAGCTGCTACCAAGACCTCATGCTTTCAGTTTCTTCCACCTAGAATCACTGAAGTACTAGTCTTCTGGGACCTTCAACTCAGCGTCACCTAACGCCTTGTTATTTCATCCTCCACAACAGCTTCAGTTGTTTTGAACCTGCCCGCGATGAACGCAGGCAGGCCCCCTACCTTCTGTGGCCAGTCAGGCCACTGAAGCCATTCCCAGCTGCATCCTAGAACGTGGCACTCCGCTGCCGCCGTCCTCCGTGGTCCGGAGACCACGGCAGCCTCCTGCCCTGCGCGGCAGGGCTGAGCCGTCCGTCACTCCCTCCTGGCGGCTGGAGCCGCTGCCAAGATCCTCGAGCAGCAGAGGGGCCATCTCTGCTGCTTCCTGCTTCCCCTTCGTGCCACGAAGCCGCTTATGCAGCCTGCCTTGCTCCTTTCTTCATGGTAGAGCTGCTGCTGATGCCACTCCTTATCGGGCCTTCCACGTGGCTGGACGCCACCACCGACGGGCCTGTCTTTGTCCTGCTTCTTCCTAGGCATGGGCGCGCGCCTCTGCTTGTCTTTTAAAGGGCCAGCGGTGGGAACAGGCCCTGCGGCCCTCAGAAATGACATCATTGCCCTGCCTTGCTTCAGCCCTATAAAATGGGCCCCGTGTCAGTCCATCTTTGCCTTCACAAGGAGTTAGTTGCTCCTGGACGTTCCTGTCCTTCGCTCCTGGAGTCTTCTCTGTTCCATCTCTTCTTCAAGGTCCTGTATTCCTTGTTCCTCGTTGGAGCTCCATGTCTTGTCCAGATGTCCGTGGACAGTCTTGATGTCCGTCTTCCGTTCCTGATGTCCTTGTTCCCGAAGTCTGTGATCCAGTCCAGATGTCCGTCTTCCGTTCCTGATGTCCTTGTTCCCAAAGTCTGTGATCCAGTCCAGATGTCTGTCTTCCATTCCTGATGTCCTTATTCCTGATGTTCCGTGTTCCAGTCCTGATGTTCCATGATCCAGCCTTGATGTTCCTGATGTCCGCAATCCAGTCCTGATGTTCCGTGATCCAGCTTTGATGTCCTGAACCCTTGGTTCCTTGTTGCCACTTTTCCTGGCATGCCATGTCATGGTCCGCAACCAGCCCCACGGGCGGGCTTTGTAGGGCGCCTAGTGGCACAAGGCCTGGCTTCTCTCTGCAAGCACAAGCCTCCGGGAGACTCGGTCGTTAAGCCTTGTTCCTGAACCTTGAATCTCTTGTTCCTGGTCTATGGAATCCCCTTGTGTCTGCTCCGTCCATGCCCAAGACTCTGCTGGAACCTGCTCCGTGTCAGCATGGTCCACAACCAGCCACAGGCAGCTGTATAGGGCGTGCCCCAGTGCAGGCCTCTTCCGAATCTTCGTCATGCTCCAGTCTCAGTCTTCCATTATATCGCCTAGAGTCTGCTTCGAGTCCAGCGTGGTCCGCGACCAGCCCTGTGGGTGGGCTGTATAGGGCGCCCTGCTGCATCGCAGCCTCAACTTAGTACTGGATTCTGACTCCTCGTCTTCAGTGCCTCGATCCTGACTCCTCGTCCAAGTGTCTTCACCTGAGTCTTCGTCCAAGTACCCACATCTTCGCCTTAGTCTTCGTCTTCATGTCCTGCCCTCAGCCTCCGTCTGGCCTCACGCACTCGTTATTCCCAAGCGGTGGGTCCGAAAGGGCTGTTGAGTGGTGGGAGGGCTACTCTCGTGACCAGCATTGCGTTGCTGGGTCACACTGGTGCCTGCAGGTCCAGCAGAGGCCGGGTCCAGCCTTGTTCCTGCTCCGGATTCCATCGTTTGTCTTCAGTCCAGTCTCGCTCTTGTCCAGCCCATGCTCGGGCATGCCTCGCCTGCCTCGGCACCTCTTCAGAGTTCCTCTGGGGTCGAGCCGTGGTCCAAGAACACACAATCCCCTGGAAAATAGAACTGCTCTCTTAGCTGTTCCTAACAGGGGCACTCCATGAAGTTAGCAGGTAATTCATTTAAAACAAATTGAAGAAAATTCTTTTTCACTCAGCGCATAGTTAAGTTCTGGAATTCATTGCCAGAGGATGTGGTTATAGCAATTAGTATAACTGGGTTTAAAAAAGGTTTGGATAAGTTCCTAGAGGATAAATCCATAAACTATGACAGTAATTAATAAGCAATAGTAGCTTGTGATCTATCTAATGTTTGGGTACTTGCGAGGTACTTGTGACTTGGATTGGCCTCTGTTGGAAACAGGATACTGGGCTTGATGGACCCTTGGTCTGATCCAGTATACCATGTCTTATGTTTTTATGTCCTCTAAACCTTTGGCTGTCAGTGGTTGACAGTCTCTTTTGGAGGGTTCTTGGACCCCAGTTTGTTTTTCGGTTGTTTTTTTTTTTACACCGAAGGAAACTGTGTGGTTTTCTTCTTAGAGTCTCTCTTGTTTACATCTCTGGGTCCTTCTTGTATCCAGGAGGATCTAGATCCACTGTTTTCCTCAGAATCCCTGCTTGACTGTCTTCCGTGATACGCAGTTGCTTCTGTTTGCACTCACATCACTCTCCTGCTTCAGTGCACTCGATAAGGTAAACTATGAGGTGAGAATTCCATCAAATGAAAATAAAATACAAAATCCAACTGAATTTCATAAACACACAAACGTGAATAATATATTGAAAAATGTATGAATAACCATCATATATAAGACAGTGATATCAACTAATTTGTAGTTTGCGCCAATCTTCTTCTGCCTTCCTAACAACCGCGAGAGGGAGATGCCCCACTGCTCATGTCGGGTCAGCGCTCCCAACAAGCTATGGAGCAAATAACTCACATGGAGCTCTCTTAACTCATTCACATTGCATTACTGTTTGGAAAGGGAAGGTTGGAAAAGCAGCAAGTTTGGCCAATTTGTCCTCTGGAATTTGAGGTATAGAACCCAACTCTGTTCCCACCTAGGACTCTTTAGGGTATATACATATAAAAAAAACTTGTTGCCAAATCATTGCCTGTTGGCATGATTTTTTGTTCTTCCCTCTCTTTTGTTGGGGGCTGCCTGTAGCTAGGGGTTCAACCATGAGTGAGGACTGCTATCCTGCTTGCCCTTGAGAAAACAGAATTGCTTACCTTAACAGGTATTCTCAGAGGACAGCAGGATGTCAGTCCTCCCACCTCCCTATGGAGGTGGGAGGACTGACATCCTCCCACCAGGAGGTGGGAGGATGTCAGGAGGAAGTGGAGACCCAACTCCCTATGGAGTTGGGTCTCCACTTCCTGGATTTTCTTTAGTAAATTATCAGACTAAAGGGATCCCCCTGTGTGGACACATTATAATTCTGTGCTCCATTAGATGATTTTCCACATGTGAGGACTGACATCCTATTGTCTTTGGAGAACACTTGTTACAGGTAAGCAATTCTGCTTTGTTGGATGTATATCATGTCTTTTTGCATCATTTAAAGTTCAACAACAATTTTTGTAGGATGGATCATTTTTGTCCTTTTCGGTGGACATAGTAAGGGGGACAAGACTTCAAGAGCGACCATTTCCTGGTAGTTGAGGCTATTGCTTTTACTTACATATGTAAATGAGTCTTGGTTTCATAGGGACTTTGGGCTCATTCTACTAGGACACAGGCTGTGTCTTAGTCTGAATGTTAGTGGGTTTCACCACAGGGGACCTGTCGGGTGGCAACTTGGTCTTCACTGCAGAGTTTTGCCAAGCATTACAGACTGGATGTTCAGGCTCCAGACTCAGCTGAATTTTGCAGGTGTGTGTTACAAGTGGATCTTTCAGATTCCTGCCCAATTTAGGGAATCATTGGTACATCCCATGCATCTGGACTGATCTGGGGGATAAGGAAAGGAAAATTGGTTCTTACCTGCTAATTTTTGTTTCACACATCAGTCCAGAATCCCTCCCTGGTTTTGAAAACTACTCTATTCTATATGTAAATAGGTCAGAGGTTGCCTTGTTTTTGGTGTTCAAGTTCTTCTATGGGCTGATGTCCTCCAATTTGGGGGTTTGTTTTCCCCTGATCGTTGGGCATGGCTGTAGTTGTTGTTGTTGCCATATTTTTCACTTGTGTAGAGTACATACTGTGCGACCACAGATACAGTAAAGCTTTTCTTCTGATGTGTCTGGACTGATCTATGAGACTCAAGGAATGAAAATTAGAAGGTAAGAACACATTTTCCTTTCATTTTTGACAGGTGCCTACCTTCTTGCTGAAGTTGGTTACTGAAAGTGGTTACTGATTTCAACGGAATCAGTCATTTTCTTCCAACCTTCTGGAAAATTACTGGTGTTGAAGATGAGGGGTTATGGGGGTTTTCATCAACTGGATGTTAAAAGCGTGGTGGTATGCTATTTAAGGGTCATGAATTAATTTTGTAAATCGGATTAATGCTTTGTATTATTCAGTGACCCATGGAAAGGAGAGGCTGCTGCAAAATCTTCCATTGCTCATTGGATCAAGGAAGCGGTAGCTTCCGTATATAATTGTAAGGTCATGTTGATTCCAAAAGCTCTGAGAGCTCATTTCATCAGTGCTAATGGGTTCTCCTGGGTAGAAGGTTGAAAAGTGTCCTCAGAAGAGGTTTGCAGGGTGGCTACTTGGACTTCATTGCATTTCTTCTTGGTTGGATGTGCAGATGAGGTGGGATGCTGATTTTAGAGCAGGAGTCTTGAGAGCGGTCTGGGCGACTTCCTGCCTGATGTAGGAGGACAAGTATTTTCTATGTGTCAAGACTGATCTGGCAGAATAAGACAGGTGAAATTTAATCTTACATGTTAATTTCCTTTCTTTGAATCCTGCCAGAATTGTCCAAGTGCCCACCCATGTAGACTGAAGTTGTTGGAAGATAAAGTATTCTTAGTGTTTACCCTTAGGGGTTGTTTGATCGGTTTTCCAGGGTTTTAGAGTTGCCTCCTTTCTTTCTCTATAGATTTCTTCTTTCGGCTTGGTTGGAGCCTGGGGAGGAGAAAACAGTGGGGTATTTTGGACTGGCTAATTGTTAGATGTGATTAATGATGTTTAAAGTTTTCTTTATAAACAGTTTGTTGCTTTAATAGTGATTATACTAGATAGGCAATCTGCTGCACCAGCTGTTATGCTAGGGAGGATGTCAACAAACAGAGTGTTCTCCATCTGTTGATGGGAGGTGATAATCCACATATTGGGACTGGTCTGGCAGGATTCAAGGAAAGGAAACTAACAGGTAAGATTTAAGTTTTGCTTTTGTTTATGTTCAGACAAAAAAGAAAATATATTTTATCTTAAATTTTATTTATTTAAAAATACATGACACTAAATGTAAATATCATGGGGGTAATTAGCCACTGGCTAACTTTGACAGAATATTCAGTGGTGCAATTGCACCATGGAATATAACCTGGTTATCTTAAAATTAACTGTATAACTTTTACTACTTCAGAGTTAGACTGATTTAAGGTATCCAGCTAACTGCGCTGTAAGGCTCCTATATTTGACTAAAGTTTTGCTGGATAGAGTTATCCGACTAAACTTTAGCTGGGTAAGTTGATGAAATATTCAAAAGTTGGCATTTAACTGAATAACTTACAAGTTATTTAGTTAAATGCTTCTGAATATGGACTCCCATATACTTGCAGATAAGCAATTTATGTTCTGATAAGAATTTTAGCTAACAGATTGATTTAGTTAATAATTTTTTTAAATATTTTCAAATGGTTTTTAGTATGATGAAAATTATTTATTCAACCTGGTTATTTTTTTCAGATGGAAATATAATGATGGAAAGCAAGCATCTCCAGGAACTCAGGTATTGATTTCAGCAAGTTTGCAATACATGAAGAAATGTAATTTGCTTATAAACTGAGCCAGTTTTTTGATTTATGATTTGGTACTGATTTTGCAGTCCAGTGTGGCACTAATATTGAACCATAATCCAGACATGATTTTATTAATGAATCAATAATTTCTCAGTTTAACTAATGTCACCAGTAAGGAATTCTTATGTAACCCCAATTCATGGTGTTTACTGAATTTTGCTGGGGTCACAATACATCCCGGGTCTAAGTCCTAATTTTAAATTTACCAGTTATTTTGCCCTGGGGTGTGGGTTTTTGTCTAAATGGCAGAAGACTATCCTTTAAGACCCAAGGTGGATAGGTGGAGTCCTTTCCACAAGAGTTACCAATAACTCTTTGGAGCAGATACACTGAAAAGAACAGGCTGGACTCACTGGTGAGGTGTTCCAGATTAAAAGTTTACTTTGATTTGGTTCAAAATAATCAATTGGTGTAAGTAAAGCTATTCCCAGTTATGTCCACGTTCAGACTGTTCTCTAGGATCAAATGGGGACAATATTAAATAGATTGTTTAGTAGAAGCACTGGAAGCATAAACTGTATGTAGTTTATGCTTCCAGCACAGCTTTGACACAGGTTGTGCTGGACATCACCAGAAGCAGGTAAGTTCGGAGGTAGGGGTTTTTGGGGTTCGGGGTCCAGAGAGGGTGGGGGTGTAGCAGCCACTTTAGATAGATAGTGGGGATAAGGGTGGGAGGGCCTGGTAGCATCAGTTCTAATGAAGTCGGGAGGGAAGCGGAGAAGGGTCAGCAGTGGACTTGGGTTCTTTTTATGATGTAAGAGGTGATGTGGGATGGGGGTGTGCCAGGCCACTATGGCATCTTGGAAATTTGATGAGGGGGTTGGGAAGAAATCGGGCCACAGGGCCCTCTACTTCTCTTTATTTTTAAGTTTCTCACTGCTTCTTACCCGGATATGCAATAAGTTCATCGGATTACTGAACTCCTCACCAGAATGCCCTAGAATGCCCTCTTTTTACCAAGCTATAATTTAGCCAGATATGTGGCTGAATATGCCACTTGTACCATTTAGACTGATAACTTTTCAGTTGTCTAAATGGCTTTTGAAAATTGACCTCAAAGGTGTTCTCTCTCCTTCTCTCTTTCTATGGAAGTGCACCTCAGTACTGTTTCCTGAGATTTGCTTACCCTCGAGGTAGTGGGAAGATAAGTGTCCCAGGTGGGCCAGTGTATCATATGTGTGAAGGAATTCCCTTTCCCAAAAGTATTTGAGGTTCAAATGAATTCCAGATCTTCAAAAATCAGTCAATATCCTGTGTTCTGGGGTAAAGACTCCAGTGGGGGCTCTCCAGATGTAAGAACTCTTTTCTCCTACTCTCCTCTCCAGAATGCTCAATGAGACCTCTCTGGAGCATTCTGTCTGGGTACGTCTTTCGTGCCACTAGGTGGGGGAGCTCTCTAAGTCTAGTAAAGTCTTTCAGCTAGGTGCTCACTCTTGCAGTGCATGGTTCGGAGAAATGTATCCTTGAAGGATACTAATGAAACAGGAGAGTTAGGGCATCCCAACAGAGAGGTTCCATCAAAAGCAAACATAGTTCATATGCCTATATGTAAAAAATCACCAAAGCTAATGATTACCGAATTATCCCAAACAACTGAAAAGCAGGTTGTTAAAACAAGCAAAAACCACACTTTGAAATGTCTGTATGCCAATGCCAGAAGTCTAAGAAGTAAGATGGGAGAGTTAGAGTGTTTAGCAGCAAATGATGAGAATGACATAATTGGCATCACAGAGACTTGGTGGAAGGAGGATAACCAATGGGACAGTGCTATATCAGGGTCAAATTATATTGCAATGATAGGGATGATCAACTTGGTGGGGGTGTGGCACTTTATGTCCGGGAGGGTATAGAGTCCAACAGGATAAAGATCATACAAGAGAGTAAATGCTCAGTAGAATCTATATGGGTAGAAATCCCATGTGTGTTGAGTAAGAGTATAGTGATAGGAGTATACTACCATCCACCTGGACAAAATGGTCAGACAGATGATGAAATGCTAAGAGAAATCAGGGAAGCAAACCAATTTGGCAGTGCAATAATAATAGGAGATTTCAATTACCCCAATATTGACTGGGTAAATGTAACATCAGGACTTGCTAGAGACATAAACGGGTCGATACTGTAAGGCCGCGGTAGAAACAGTGCGGCAGTGTCAGGCGCACCCTTCCTCCCCGCACGCACAGTTCTCTTGACCTAGCGCCTGATACTCTCTTCTAATTGCATGCAAATGCATGCTGCGGCTGTGAAGCGTTAGGGAAGGGTTATGCCCGCGCAACCCATTTTACTGTATAGGCGCTTAATACAGCGCCTATACAGTAACCTGGGTGCGCTGGTACCTGTCATTTCAAATGTCATTTGAAATGACAGGCACCAGGAAGTGTAAAAAACAAAATTTTTAAATACCTGTCGGAGGGCCGCGTGGGTCCAGGCGGTCGGCGGGCGGGATCCGGGGGGCGGGTGGTCACGTGTTAAATCTAGGCCGCGGGCAGGTGGGCGCCTGTTCCAGGCGGCAGCGGCGGCGGGGGCGGGTGGACGCGCGTTAGTTTCAGGCGGGCGGCGGCGGGAGCCGGGTGGTCGCGTGTTAAATCTAGGCCACGGGCGGGTGGGCGCCTGTTCCAGGCGGCGGCGGGGGTGGGTGGACGCGCGTTAGTTTCAGACGGCCGGCGGGCGGCGGCGGGAGCCGGGTGGTCGCGTGTTAAATCTAGGCCGGGTCGCACAGACGCGCATTCATTCACTGCTGGTGGGGGCTTTTCCGGAGGCAGCCCTCACCGGCAGTGGATGAATGTGCGTCTGTGCGACCCCTGCGATTCGGTGCTCAAGGCAGTCACATGCCGTGACGTCGGGCGTCGTGACGTCACGCCTTGAGCACCGAATCGAAGGGGTCGCACAGGCGCGCATTCATTCACTGCCGGTGGGGGCTGTCGGAGCAGCCCCCACCGGCAGTGAATGAATGCGCGCCTGTGCGACCCGGCCTAGATTTAACACGCGACCACCCGGCTCCCGCTGCCGCCCGCCGGCCGCCTAGACCCACGCGGCCCTCCGACAGGTATTTAAAAATTTTTATTTTTTTTTCTGACAGGTTTTATGTGTCCCTCAGCATTACATTTTCTCGATCATCTCTGTATCGCTTTTTTTTTTTATTGTGTTTTATTGTTTTTGAGTATCTTAAGCAGTGTCGATGGATTTGTTACTAGACTCACAGTCCTAACTCCTACTAGGGGGAGGCGGTAAACTAACACGTTAAGGCCGCGGCAAAACAGCGGGTTACTAAGGAGATAATATCAGCGCCCGTTACAGTATCGGAGGGGAATAGCTAATTCCTTCATTATACAGCTAATTCGTTCATTTACATGCTGCGTGCGGAAAGGGTTATGTGTCTATTTTACGAAGCGCTAAGGACGCGTGAAACTGGAGGCTGTATCGCTGGATCGCCTTACTCGTCTGTATTGTGCGCTCCCTGCACGTTACGGACGGGAAATCTTCAACCGCACGTTACTGTATCGACCCGAAAGTTCCTGGATGTAATAAATGACTGCTTCATGGAGCAATTGGTTCAGGAACCTACAAGAGAGGGAGCTATTTTAGATTTAATTCTTAGTGGAACGCAAGATTTGGTGAAAGAAGTAACGGTGGTGGGGCCACTTGGCAACAGTGATCATAACATGATCAAATTTAAACTAATAACTGGAAGGGGGACAATAAGTAAATCTGCAGTTCTAACACTAAATTTTAAAAAGGGAAAATTTGATAAAATGAGGAAAATAGTTAGAAAAAAACTGAAAGGTGCAGCTGCAAAGGTTAAAAGTGTTCAACAGGCTTGGACATTGTTTAAAAATACAATCCTAGAGGCGCAGTCCATATGTATTCCGCGCATTAAGAAAGGTGGAAGGAAGGCAAAACGATTACCGTCATGGTTAAAAGGTGAGGTGAAAGAGGCTATTTTAGCCAAAAAAACATCCTTCAAAAATTGGAAGAAGGATCAATCTGAAGAAAATAGGATAAAACATAAGCATTGTCAAGGTAAGTGTAAAATATTGATAAGACAGGCAAAGAGAGAATTTGAAATGAAGTTGGCCATAGAGGCAAAAACTCATAATAAAAACTTTTTAAAATATATCCAAAGCAAGAAACCTGTGAGGGAGTCGGTTGGACCATTAGATGACCGAGGGGCTAAAGGGGCTCTTAGGGAAGATAAGGCCATTGCAGAAAGACTAAATGAATTCTTTGCCTCTGTGTTTACTAATGAGGATGTTGGGGAGATACCAGTTCCGGAGATGGTTTTCAGGGGTGATGACTCAGACGAACTGAACGAAATCACTGTGAACCTGGAAGATATAGTAGGCCAGATTGACAAACTAAAGAGTAGCAAATCACCTGGACCGGATGGTATGCATCCTAGGGTTCTGAAGGAACTCAAAAATGAAATTTCTGATCTATTAGTTAAAATTTGTAACCTATCATTAAAATCATCCATTGTACCTGAAGACTGGAGGGTGGCCAATGTAACCCCAATATTTAAAAAAGGCTCCAGGGGCGATCCGGGTAATTATAGACCAGTGAGCCTGACTTCAGTGCCGGGAAAAATAGTGGAAACTATTCTCAAGATCAAAATTGTAGAGCATATAGAAAGACATGATTTAATGGGACACAGTCAACATGGATTTACCCAAGGGAAGTCTTGCCTAACAAATCTGCTTCATTTTTTTGAAGGGGTTAATAAACATGTGGATAAAGGTGAACCGGTAGATGTAGTGTATTTGGATTTTCAGAAGGCGTTTGACAAAGTCCCTCATGAGAGGCTTCTACGAAAACTAAAGTCATGGGATAGGAGGCGATGTCCTTTCGTGGATTACAAACTGGTTAAAAGACAGGAAACAGAGAGTAGGATTAAATGGTCAATATTCTCAGTGGAAAAGGGTAAACAGTGGAGTACCTCAGGGATCTGTATTGGGACCGGTGCTTTTCAATATATATATAAATGATCTGGAAAGGAAACGGACGAGTGAGGTTATCAAATTTGCGGATGATACAAAATTATTCAGAGTAGTTAAATCACAGGCAGACTGTGATACATTACAGGAGGACCTTGCAAGACTGGAAGTTCCCTGTACGTACCTGGATCAGTCCAGACAGTGGGTTATGTCCCCAATCCAGCAGATGGAGTCAGCCCAAAGCTTCGAGGGGGCGTCACCATAAATACTACTACCCCCTCTGCAGGAGTTCAGTATCTTCTGACTCCAGCAGATGCGAGTAGTGGAATCTGGGCTTGCTCCCGATTCTCTTGTTCCTTTGTTCTTTTGCTTCCCTTGGTTGGAGGCTTTATTGAGTTTGTTTGTTTGGTTGGATCAAGTTGTGTTACAAAAAAAAAAAAAAAAAAAAAAAAAAAAAAAAAATTAATTTGGTTAATTGATTGATTGGGGAGGCGTGGCTTCTGTTTTGTGCTCTGTCTCTCCTTTCTCTATCTACCGGGGCTGCTGCGGGGTAAGTGTGATTTTCTTCTCCCCCTTCCTTTGCAGCTAGGTTACACGCGGCTGCCGGTGCTCCGGCCTCCTCGCGTCTTCACCCTCTCCCGCGGCCATTTTGCGGCTCCACGTGGGCTGCACCGGGGAGAGGGCTGCTCATCACCGGCGGGTCGTGCGGCCAGGAGGGCCCCCCCGCGGCGCCGTTTCTATTTTTGGCGGGTAGCGCAGGCCACCCGGGCCCCCCCGCAGCGGCGATCCGTTTCGCGGCCCCCCCCGGGTTTTTCAAGGCGTTCGGGGCTGTCGGGGGCTGTTCCCCTTGCGCTCCAGATGCCGCGGCCGGCGCGTTGCTCGGCCTGTGGGGAACCTGGATCGCGCGTTTCAAGGGAGGGAATTTGTGCTCGCTGCCTTCCCGGTGGGGAAGGCACCTCTCGGCCCCTCACACAGCGGGCCTCCATGACAGCCTTACCCGGGCGGCGCGGGCTGGCCCCTCCCCCATTCATGGCGGGAACGGCGGCCATCTTACATACGCTGCGCCTTGAAGGAGCCCAGGCAGCGCAGGGGGACGAGGTGGCTTCAGAGGGCTCTCCCCCGAGGTTAGTGCCGGAGACAGACCCGGAGGAAGGCCCGCGGGGGCAGGGTCCCTCGGGGCCCCCACCCGCGGAGGCCCCCCCGACTAGGCCGGGATTTTCGCCGGAGTTCATACGGCTGATGCATACAGCCTACCTGCAGGACCTGGCTGCGCCCGCAGATCCGCCTCCACCCAAGCTCCCGCGACCTTCGTCCGCCTATCCGGCCCCCCCCGCCCCGGCGGGTGTGGGGGCCCCACAGCTCCCCAGCCAACCACGGCTCCCCGTGGGCTCGGGGGGGCCTGGGTCACCACCAGCCTCCCCTGGGTCGGACCCCGCGGCGGCGGGCCAAGGGGACTCCACGTCTGAGGGTGAGGACCCACGCACCCTGCGCCTCTTCCAGCGGGACGAGCTGGATGACCTGATCCCACAGATCATTCAGGGATTGGACCTTGATCCCCCGCCGGACCGTCACCTCCTCGAAGAAGGGAGACCCGGTGCTGGCAGCCCTTCGCCCGAGGGCTCGGGCTTTTCCCATTCATGAGTCGTTCCTGCAGTTGCTCACCAGGGAATGGGACACCCCGGAAGCCGCTCTGAAGGGTAGCCGCGCCATGGAACGGCTATATCCGCTGCCGGAAGATTTTCTGGATCTCATCAAGGTACCCAGAGTGGACTCCGCGGTGTCAGTGGTCACGAAGAGGACGACCATTCCGGTGACAGGTGGAGCAGCGTTAAGGGATACGCAGGATCGCAAGTTGGAAGTCTTCCTCAAGCGGGTCTTCGAGGTCTCCGCAGTGGGGCTGCGGGCTGCGATGTGCAGCTCGCTTGCCCAGCGAGCCAGTCTTCTCTGGGTGCAGCTACTGCTCACGTCTCAGGTGTTGCCACCCGAAGAAGCCGCCCAGGCGGATAGACTGGAAGCTGCGGTGGCATACGGGGCAGACGCTTCCTATGATCTGTTTCGGGTCCTTGCCCGCTCCATGGCCTCGGTGGTGGCGGCACGTCGACTTCTATGGCTCCGCAACTGGGCGGCGGACACGTCCTCCAAGTCAAGTCTGGGTTCCCTGCCATTCAGGGGTAAATTCCTGTTCGGCGAGGATCTGGACCAGCTTATCAAGTCTCTGGGGGAAAACGCGGTCCATCGCCTGCCGGAAGACAGATATCGCTCCAGCAGGGCGTTTTCGTCCTCTCGGACCAGAGCCAGAGCGCAACGGCGCTATAGGAGTTATAGGCCGGCGGCGGCTCGGCCCTCTGCCCCCAGGTCTCAGCCCTGGTCTCGCTCCTTTCGCGGGCGCCGCCCCGCTTCCACGGCGGGACAACCTTCGCCAAAGTCCTCTCAATGATGTTCAGCTCGCCCACTCCGCCGTCCCCAAGATTGGGGGGCGGCTGGCGTTCTTTTACGAGGAGTGGGCACGGATCACCTCGGACCAGTGGGTCTTGGACACCATAGGACGCGGCTACGCTTTGGAACTTGTCCGCGCTCCGAAGGGTCGATTCATCTTCTCGCCCTGCGGCTCGGCCATCAAGCGAGAGGCGGTGCAGGCGACGCTGGACAGACTGTGGGAGATAGGCGCCATTGTGCCCGTACCCTCCGGAGAGGTGGGCTCGGGCCACTATTCCATCTACTTCGTGGTACCAAAGAAAGACGGCTCCTTCCGCCCTATACTGGACTTGAAGGAAGTCAACAAATCCCTCAGAGTGATCCGGTTCCGCATGGAAACGCTGCGTTCGGTGATCGCGGCGGTACACCGAGGGGAGTTTTTGGCCTCCTTGGATCTGACGGAGGCCTACCTTCATATCCCCATTCGCCAAGAACACCATTGCCTTCTCCGGTTCAAGATCCTGGACCAGCATTTCCAATTCGTGGCGCTTCCGTTCGGCCTAGCAACGGCCCCACGTACCTTCACCAAGATCATGGTAGTTGTGGCGGCTGCCCTTCGGAAGGAGGGTATTCTAGTTCATCCTTACTTGGACGACTGGCTCATACGGGCGAAGTCCTTCCGGCATGGCCAGGCGGCAGTGGCCAGGGTCATAGAGTTTCTGCAGTCCCTAGGATGGGTGGTGAACTTCTCCAAGAGCTCCCTCGTGCCTTCGCAGCGCTTGGATTTCTTGGGGGCGACCTTCGACACCCGTCTGGGGGCGGTTTTTCTGCGGCAGGACAAGGCGCACGCCCTGCGGGAGCACATACAGCGGTTCTCTGCATTACCAGCGCCCACTTCCTGGGACTATCTACAGCTCCTGGGGGTGATGGGTTCCACCATCGACATGGTTCCATGGGCCTTTGCGCGCCTCCGGCCTCTACAAAGGGCACTTCTATCCCGCTGGAAGCCACTTTCGCAGGACTACCAGGTGATACTCCCGCTGCCCCAGGTTGCACGGACCAGCCTGGACTGGTGGATGGTCCCGGAGAATCTGGCTCGAGGCATGTCCCTCGACCTTCCGAATTGGGTAGTGGTAACCACCGACGCCAGTCTCGCAGGCTGGGGGGCAGTCTGCGACCGCAGCGCCACGCAGGGGACGTGGTCCGCGGAGGAGTCGACGTGGTCCATCAATCGTCTGGAGACCCGAGCGGTCAGGCTGGCTCTTATTCACTTCCTGCCACTCCTTCGGAATCGGGAAGTCAGAGTCTTGTCGGACAACGCGACCACGGTGGCCTATATCAACCGACAGGGCGGAACCCGCAGCCCGCAGGTCGCGCTCGAGGCAGAGATGTTGATGCAGTGGGCGGAACGACACCTGGCCCGACTGGCGGCCTCGCACATAGCGGGAGTGGACAACGTCCAGGCGGATTTCCTCAGTCGCCAGCTCCTGGATCCCGGAGAGTGGGCCCTCTCCGACGAGGCCATGCAGCTGATCGTTCGGCGGTGGGGTCCTCCCCACCTGGATCTTATGGCATCCGCTCAAAACACCAAGGCGCCTCGTTTCTTCAGTCGCCGGAGAGAACGGGGGGCGGAGGGCGTCGATGCCCTAGCGCTCCCGTGGCCGGCCGAGCTACTTCTATACGCGTTCCCCCCGTGGCCACTGGTGGGAAGGCTACTACGACGGATAGAGGTTCATCGGGGGACTGTCATCTTCGTCGCGCCAGAGTGGCCGAGACGTCCTTGGTTCGCGGACCTTCTCCACCTAGTAATCGACGGGCCCATACGGTTGGGCCATCTTCCCCGACTTCTCCACCAGGGACCAGTATTTTTCGACCAGGCAGAACTCTTCTGTCTTGCGGCCTGGCTTTTGAGAGGCGTCGCCTCCGACGACGGGGATACCCGGAGGCGGTAGTATCCACGCTGCTGCGGTCTCGGAAGACCTCAACGTCGGTGGCCTATGTGCGGGTCTGGAAGGTGTTCGAGCTGTGGTGTACCGGCCTGAACACAAGACCCTCGGAAGCGTCTGTTCCTCAGATCCTCCAGTTCCTGCAAGCAGGGGTGGACAAGGGGCTCGCCTACAACTCGCTTCGGGTTCAAGTGGCCGCTCTTGGCTCTCTCCTGCGTGACGGAGGAGCTCTGTGGCGGCATCCGGACATCGCCCGTTTCCTCAAGGGGGTCAAGCATTTGCGGCCTCCACTGCGCGATCCTTGTCCCTCGTGGAGTCTCAATCTGGTACTACGCGCTATGTCAGGACCTCCGTTTGAACCGCTGCGGAATGCGACGATCAAGGATCTCACCCTCAAGGCGGTGTTCCTAGTGGCCATCTGCTCCGCTCGGCGTATTTCGGAGCTACAGGCCCTGTCGTGTAGGGAACCTTATCTCAGGTTCTCTGATTCGGGTGTGTCACTTCGCACTGTCCCCTCCTTCCTTCCGAAGGTGGTGTCTGCGTTCCACGTGAATCAGACGGTGGAACTTCCATCGTTCTCTTCGTCGGAGCCGCGGTCTCTTCGTCTCCTTGACGTCAAGCGCACCCTGAGGCTCTACCTGGAGGCTACGAATGATTTCCGGACTTCTGACCATCTCTTCGTCCTTTGGTCCGGTCCCCGCAAGGGATCTCAGGCTTCGAAGACGACTATTGCCAGATGGCTGAAGGTCGGCATTGCCGCCTCCTATATTGGGGTGGGGCGGATCCCCCCACCCGGCATCGTAGCACACTCGACACGCGCTCAGGCGGCCTCCTGGGCAGAGAGTCGCTCGGTGTCTTCGCAAGAAATCTGTAGAGCGGCCACCTGGAAATCGTTGCACACGTTCTCGAGACACTATAGACTACATCTCGCCTCGTCCGTCCAGGGACATTTTGGCGAACAGGTCCTACGAGCAGGTCTCGCAGGATCCCACCCGGGTTAGGGAAGCTTGGGTACATCCCACTGTCTGGACTGATCCAGGTACGTACAGGGAAAAGAAAATTATTACTTACCTGCTAATTTTCGTTCCTGTAGTACCATGGATCAGTCCAGATGCCCACCGCGTTTTGGGTCCTAGGGCCTACTCCTGCTCGACTGTATGTGGATGCTGAGTCTGTTCAGCTGTGTCTCCTTTTTACAGTAGTGCACTTACTGCTGTTGTTGTTGTTGTTACGTGTTTCCAGTTTTCCCTGTCACTGTTTACTCCCTTGGAGGTTGACACGCTATGTTCGTGTCCGACCACCCGTTGGTGGGTCGGTTTTTCAGTTTACTCAGTTATCACTCAGCGGCTTATTGTTGCCGTCCTGTTTCAACTTGATCCAAGCAGGGGGTTTCGGTTTACTCGGGCTTTGATATACTCGATACTGAACTCCTGCAGAGGGGGTAGTAGTATTTATGGTGACGCCCCCTCGAAGCTTTGGGCTGACTCCATCTGCTGGATTGGGGACATAACCCACTGTCTGGACTGATCCATGGTACTACAGGAACGAAAATTAGCAGGTAAGTAATAATTTTCTTATTGGGCATCCAAATGGCAGATGAAATTTAATGTGGACAAGTGCAAGGTGTTGCACATAGGGAAAAATAACCCTTGCTGTAGTTACACGATGTTAGGTTCCATATTAGGAGCTACCACCCAGGAAAAAGATCTAGGCATCATAGTGGATAATACTTTAAAATCGTCGGCTCAGTGTGCTGCAGCAGTCAAAAAAGCAAATAGAATGTTAGGAACTATTAGGAAGGGAATGGTTAATAGAATGGAAAATGTCATAATGCCTCTATATCGCTCCATGGTGAGACCGCACCTTGAATACTGTGTACAATTCTGGTCGCCGCATCTCAAAAAAGATATAGTTGCGATGGAGAAGGTACAGAGAAGGGCAACCAAAATGATAAAGGGGATGGAACAGCTCCCCTATGAGGAAAGGCTGAAGAGGTTAGGGCTGTTCAGCTTGGAGAAGAGACGGCTGAGGGGGGATATGATAGAGGTCTTTAAGATCATGAGAGGTCTTGAACGAGTTGATGTGACTCGGTTATTTACACTTTCGAATAATAGGTCTAGGGGGCATTCCATGAAGTTAGCAAGTAACACATTTAAGACTAATCGGAGAAAATTCTTTTTCACTCAACGCACAATAAAGCTCTGGAATTTGTTGCCAGAGAAGGTAGTTAGTGCAGTTAGTGTAGCTGGGTTCAAAAAAGGTTTGGATAAGTTCTTGGAGGAGAAGTCCATTAATGGCTATTAATCAATTATACTTGGGGAATAGCCACTGCTATTGATTGCATCAGTAGCATGGGTTCTTCTTGGTGTTTGGGTAATTGCCAGGTTCTTGTGGCCTGGTTTTTGGCCTCTGTTGGGGACAGGATGCTGGGCTTGATGGACCCTTGGTCTGTCCCAGCATGGCAATTTCTTATGTTCTTATGTTCTTATGTTGTATCTCCTCGGATTTGCCTGAGGCTCCTCAGTCAGTTTTTTTCTGTGTGGCGGTTAGCACGTGGAGCTCTTCTCTCCTGAGAGACTTAAAGTTTCTGTGAGGAAAAGCTTAAAAAAAATGGATTTAAGATCAGCAGAACAACTTCCAGGGACATGCCTCGTCCGGGATTCAAGTTTTGTTCCTGTGAGAAAAAATGTCGGCCACCGATGGCCACATTTCCTGTTATATATGCCTTGGTCCCTTACATGACCAGGCAAATTGTGCGGACTGTGGACGCATGTCCCCACGAGCCCAGCGTCAATGGGCTGCCAAGCTTCAGGAACTTAAAACCAGAGCGTCGGGCTCTTATAACCCCTCCGAGACTTCGGTCAGGTCCTCCCCAGGCCCAAAAAGGAGAAAAAAGTCTCCTTCGTCGAGGAGGGCTTCTTCAGTCGACCACCCCGGTCAGAACACTCGCCGTCGCTTGCCCGCCAAAAATCGGCGCACAGTGTAGGGGATGCGTCGGTGGGTTCGCGGCCGCATGCTTCACCGATGCAGTCGACACATCAGCGCTCTGAAGATAAATGCGCTGGCTGTGCTCCTAAGCATCGAAGCATCGACACACCACCAAAGGAGCGAAGCACCGATGCATCAACGCATTGATGCAAAGAGGGTACTGCGTTGAAGCCACGCGAATCCGGTGCATCATCGACGCATTCAAAGCATCGACGCAAAGAGGTCATGTGACGCCCAATTGATGCACCATCTATGCATTCGACGTGCATTGGCGCACATAGCACCAATGCACACAACGCAAAACATCCTAAAAAACAACACTCAGGCCACAAAAGACCCAGAGAGGTTTCACCCCTTCTGGTTATCAAGTCTGATCCAGACGTATCTCCACCTCATCTATCAGACACAACTTCCACATCACCTGGTGCATTATCAGCTATTTCTCTGACCTCCATGGGCGCCCTTGCCCCTGATCAACCTCAGCCAACGCCACCAGTTATCCCGCCCACCAAAAAACAGACACAGGCAGACCTATTCCGGTCCACTCTACCTCCGATTACAGAATCTCTGCATACACCGTCTACATCTGGACTGGCTAATCAGGCTGTGTCTCAGATTACCAATATACTGACTCAATTTTTACAGTCAGTAGAAAAATCTCATCTGACACCTCAACTGTCCTCTGGGTCCTCTGGCACCGACAGTGCCAGAGGACCCAGCAATACCAGATCCAACGCCAAAAGACCTTCCAACCTCACCTTCATCTACAATTGAGGAGATTTCAGATTCGGATACATCATCAAATTCATCAACGGGTTACCCTTCTGATTCAGCAGATGTGCCCCGTGAGCCCTCCTCTCCTCCAGAGGATCTTACATACTCCCAGTTCATAGAAAAGGTTGTTCAGATGCTTAATGTGGAGACAAGGAGAGTCCCTGATCCACGTCAGGAGATGTTAGGCATTCTTAAGATTTTTGACACTCTTAATGAACCGGTGGCGCTACCACAACATCAGCATTGATGGAGAAGTCGTGCAATACTCTGTTCTCACAGGACAATCTGGATGGTTGTCCTCACAAATGGGTGACATCGAGGATAGAGCCCAACCACAGAAAACTTCTGTCAAAGTTTCAGGAACTTTGACTGGCCCCTACTGGGCATGCCCAGCACGGCACTAACCCTGCAGCCAGCAGGGGTCTCCCTTCAGTCTTCTTTTTTCCGCGCAGCAGTAGCCACGCAGTCAAAGAGCTCTAAACCACGTTCCTGACAGGAATTCTTCAATTAAAAATTTCTGAAGAAAATTTGCCCCTCAGGGGTCTCCCTTCTTCGAATTTTTTCATCCGTGGAACTTCGGTAAGTTTTTGCCGTCGTTTGGTCGACTACCGTCGAGTTTGGCCCTTGAGGCCCGTTGGCAGTCGACAGTCCTGCGGCTAAATTTTTGGCCTATGGCCATGGCGTCGGGGTTCCGTCGATGTCCGGACTGAACCCGAACTATGTCAATCACAGACCCACATAGAGTCTGTGTTTTGTGCTTAGGAAGCGAGCATGATGTCCTGACTTGCACCAAATGTGCCCTAATGACACCAAAAGGTCGCAAAGCCAGAATGGAAAAGATGGGACTCCTCTTCCATGTTCGGACCCCAACGCCATCGATTGCATCAACGTCATCGGAACCGGCACCGTCGAAGTCTCATCGCCATTGACAGCCCTCCGGTGACCGTCCGCCATCGACGACTTCACGGCCATTGACTCCTGTCCCTTCCCCTGATCATCGAGGGGATCGGAAGGAGAAACATCGCCATCGACGTCATAAGTCTCGGCCCGTCGAGGAATCGATGTCATCGACCTCCGTACCGTCCGAGCCTCCGCCAAAGAAGTCTTGACCAGAAGTGGCACCGTCCACTACTGTCTCGCAGACACCGAGGCAACCCTCACCCCTCCGGGGTTTGGGAGCCGCGATTCCACCGGTGAAGGTGGTCCCTCCGGCTCAGCCTCAGCCTCCCTCTCCCGTCGAGCCTGGTCTTGTTACCCCAGGTCTCCGGGCAGAACTGGACCGGCTGGTCCAGGAGGCCATCGACAAGGCGATACTACGGTTCCAGACTCCTCCGGCACCGACTCCGGCACCAAGAGTGGAACCGGTCACCGATCCGATTCCAGCAGCACTGGCACTGCTGCTTGCCCAGATGGAAGCGCTCATGAATGCCCTTCCACCTGCAATACCCGGATCACCGACAGCATTCTCATCAGGTGGAGAAACACCGTATCGAATTCCCCCTTCGGGGATAGTTCCATCGGTGCCTTGTCGTCCCTTGCCACCGATACATTCCTCGGGGCGATACGCACATCAGCTCCACCGAGGATTCCAATGCCGACACCGATTCCCTCGATGCCGACACCGGTTCCTTCGATACCGGCATCGATTCCACCGAGGACATTCTCGATGCCCCCGGTGATTCCTTCGAGTTTCTCGGAGCCTCAACCGGGGCCTTCAGGTATTCAGCCCGCTCATGGTCCTAAGGGTCAGCAACCTGATCCTTATGACACTTGGGGTGATGATACCTCGACTGACACAGATGATTTGCCTTCACAACCCTCTCCTCCGGAGAGTAGAAAGCGTTCTCCCCCTGAGGACCTCTCTTTCATAAACTTTGTGAAGGACATGTGGAGTTGGTCCCTTTCCAGCTTCAATCTGAACAAGATGACAGGCACCAGATGATGGAATTGCTCCAATTCCTGGATGCCCCTAAGGTCATCACCTCTATTCCAATTCATCAGGTTTTTCTAGACCTTCTCAAAAAGAATTGGGAATCTCCTGGATCTGTTGCTCCGGTAAATAAAAACGCTGACTCTACCTACCTGGTGCAGTCAGCACCTGGCTTTCAGAAACCACAATTGGACCATCATTCTGTTGTGGTAGAATCAGCTCAAAAGAAAGCTAAACGAGTAAAGCCACATTCTTCCATACCTCCTACTAAGGAAAACAAATTCCTAGATAATATAGGTAGGAAAGTATACCAGGGAGCCATGCTGATTTCTAGAATTGCTTCTTATCAGCTGTATATGACTCAATATAATAGAGTCATCCTTAAACAAATGCAGGAGTTCTCAGATGCCTTACCAGAACAGTTCCAGCCACAGCTTCAATCCCTACTAAATAAAGGATTTGAAGCTGGGAAGCATGAAATAAGAACAGCTTATGACATATTTGATGCTTCCACCAGAACTTCTGCTACGGCTATCTCTGCTAGACGCTGGGCTTGGCTCAAGTCATCTGACCTTCGTCCGGAGGTTCAGGATAGGCTCTCTGACTTGCCTTGTCTAGGGGATAACTTGTTTGGTGAGCAAATTCAACAAATTGTTGCTGAACTAAAGGATCATCATGAGACACTTAAACAGCTCTCATCCATTCCTCCTGACTTGCCTTCTAAACAGCCGTTTAGAAAAGACTCCAAAAAGTCTTTCTTCCGGCCACGGAAGTACTATCCCCCACTAACCAAGGCTAGGCCTGCGAGGTCTTACCATAAAACTCAACCTCGCCAGTCTCGTAAACAAAAGCCCACACCAGCTCCACAACCTGGCCCTGCGGCGGATTTTTGACTCTCATTTAGAGAGCACTTGCCAAACCCCTCTTCCAGCCATACCAGTAGGAGGTCGGCTGTGCCACTTTCTAGAAAAGTGGCGTCATATCACCACAGATCAGTGGGTAATAGCGATAATTGCACAGGGTTACCGTCTCAACTTCATGACTCTACCTCCCGACTCCCCACCCCTGCAGGCGTGGAGACTCACCGATCACTCTTTTCTTTTAGAGCAGGAAATTTCTCTTCTCCTACAGTCAAACGCTATAGAACCCGTTCCTCCCTCACAAAAAGGACTAGGGTTCTACTCCAGGTACTTCCTGATCCCAAAAAAGTCAGGGGGACTTCGCCTTATCTTAGACCTACGGGCCCTCAACAAGTACCTTTACAAGGAGAAGTTCAAGATGGTAACCCTGGGCTCGCTTCTCCCTCTGCTGCAAAGAGGGGATTGGCTCTGCTCTCTAGACCTCAAAGACGCATATACCCACATTGCGATCACGCAATCTCATCGCAAATATCTGCGTTTTCTAGTAGGCCGCAATCACTACCAATATCGAGTGCTACCTTTCGGCCTGGCATCCGCACCACGAGTTTTTACCAAATGCCTCGTGGTAGTGGCAGCCTTTCTGAGGAAGGCAGGAGTCCACGTCTACCCCTACCTGGACGATTGGTTAATCAGGGCCCCAACCCAGGACATAGCTCGGTCCTCCCTGACCCTAACAATTCAAACTCTGCTTTCTCTAGGATTTCTTGTCAATTACGACAAATCCTACTTAGTCCCATCACAGACCTTATCCTTCATTGGGGCGGACTTGGACACCTTACAAGTAAAAGCCTTCCTTCCTCATCCACGGGTTCAAACCCTTGTGTCCCTAGCTCGCCAGCTGCAGTCTCAACCCACAGCTACAGCTCGCCAGTTCCTCATTCTACTGGGACACATGGCCTCCTCAGTTTATGTGACTCCCATGGCCCGTCTGGCCATGAGAATCACGCAATGGACTCTGAGACTGCAATGGACACAAGCTCTTCAGCCTCTGTCCTCCATTATTCGCATCACCGATGCACTCCATCTGTCTCTTGTCTGGTGGACAAATCAATCCAACCTCCTACAGGGCTTGCCTTTTCTTCCACCAGATCCCCAAGTAATCCTCACCACCGACGCTTCCAACATCGGTTGGGGAGCCCATGTAAACAATTTACAAACTCAAGGGTTCTGGTCACCAGAGGAAGCCAAACACCAGATAAATTTCCTGGAACTGAGAGCAATCCGTTATGCTCTCAGGACTTTTCAAGATTGCCTATCAAACCACACAATCTTAAATCAGACGGACAACCAGGTGGCCATGTGGTACATAAACAAGCAGGGAGGCACAGGCTCCTTCCTTCTGTGTCAGGAAGCTGCGCAGATTTGGGCAGAAGCCCTCTCCCACTCTATGTACCTCAGCGCCACCTACCTTCCGGGAGTAGACAATGTATTGGCAGACCAGCTGAGCCGTGTCTTCCAACCACACGAGTGGTCACTCGACCCCTTGGTAGCGACCTCTCTGTTTTACAAATGGGGTTACCCCCACATAGACCTCTTTGCGTCCCCTCAGAACCACAAAGTAGACAATTACTACTCTCTCATTCGGAGCCAGCACTCTCGGCCGAGGGATGCATTCTCCCTCACGTGGACAACCGGTCTGCTCTATGCATTCCCTCCACTTCCTCTTCTGTCGAAGACTCTCGTGAAGCTGCGTCAGGACAGGGGAACTATGATCCTGATAGCACCGCACTGGCCACGCCAAGTGTGGTTTCCCATACTCCAGGATCTCTCCATCCGCAGGCACATTCCTCTGGGAAAGGACCCACATCTGATCACTAAAAATGACGGATGCCACCTCCATCCAAACCTCCAAGCCTTGTCCCTGACGGTATGGATGTTGAAAGGTTAGTCCTTCAACCATTTAACCTTTCAGATTCAGTTTCTCGTGTCCTGATCGCTTCACGAAAGCCTTCCACAAGGAAGTCTTATTCCTACAAATGGAAAAGGTATACATCATGGTGCACTTCTCAGTCCCTTGATCCCCTTTCCTGTCCAATTTCTAACTTCTTGGACTATCTCTGGCATCTATCAGAATCAGGTCTAAAGACCTCTTCCATTAGAATGCATGTCAGTGCGGTAGCCGCCTTCCATAAAGGTATCGGGGGTGTCCCTATTTCAGTACAACCCCTTGTTACACGTTTTCTTAAAGGATTGCTCCATTTGAAGCCACCTTTACGTCCTCCGGCCCCATCTTGGGACCTTAACCTGGTTCTTGGTCGCCTTATGAAACCACCTTTCGAACTCTTTATTCCTGTGACTTAAAATATCTCACATGGAAAGTGTTATTCCTTTTGGCTATCACTTCAGCTCTCAGGGTTAGTGAATTACAGGCCCTAGTTACCTATCCGCCTTACACTAAACTCCTGCAGGATCGGGCGGTACTCCGCACTCACCCTAAATTTTTACCTAAGGTAGTTTCGGAGTTTCATATTAATCAATCCATCATACTACCTATCTTCTTTCCCAGGCCCCACTCCAACTCCGGGGAACAGACTCTGCATATCCTAGACTGTAAACGGGCTCTAGCTTTCTATCTAGACCGTACAGTTGCCCACAGGAAGAGCACTCAATTATTCGTCTCTTTCCATCCTAACACGTTAGGGCAACCTGTGGGTAAGCAGGCTCTTTCCTCCTGGTTGGCGGATTGCATCTCCTTCTGCTATCAGCAAGCTGGCATTCCTTTTCAAGACCGTGTCAAAGCACACTCTGTGAGGGCCATGGCGACTTCAGTAGCACACCTTCGATCGGTGCCGCTTCCTGACATCTGCAAGGCTGCAACCTGGAGTTCCCTCGATACATTTGCAGCCCACTATTGTTTGGACAAAGCTGGAAGACAGGATTCCATCTTCGGCCAGTCTGTCTTGCGTAACCTTTTTCCAACATGAGGTACCAACACCCTTCCATCTTCTCGGTAGGGTGCGGATGCCCTCTCCCAAATTCCACCCCAGTTGTGCCTGTTGCACGCCGATGGGTACATTTGGTGCATGTTAGGACATCCTCAGCTCGGTACTCACCCATTTGTGAGGACAACCATCCTGCTTGTCCTGTGAGAAAGCAAATGTTGCTTACCTGATGTAACAGGTGTTCTCACAGGACAGCAGGATGTTAGTCCTCACGAAACCCGCCCGCCACCCCGCGGTGTTGGGTTCGTTTTTATTTTATTTTTCGGCACTGCCTGTAGCTTTGAAACAAGACTGAAGGGAGACCCCTGCTGGCTGCAGGGTTAGTGCCGTGCTGGGCATGCCCAGTAGGGGCCAGTCAAAGTTCCTGAAACTTTGACAGAAGTTTTCCGTGGTTGGGCTCCATCCTCGATGTCACCCATTTGTGAGGACTAACATCCTGCTGTCCTGTGAGAACACCTGTTACATCAGGTAAGCAACATTTGCTTTATCCATTCCTCCAACATCACGCAAAATAGATCTCAAATATAGGATGAAAGATTATCCCTTCCATGCATTAGTACAGCTCCCACATCATTCAGTGGTAGTAGAGTCGGCAATGCAGAAGGCTCGTAAATCGAGACGCCATTCAAATACACCACCGACCAGAGATAACAAAACACTTGATGACTTTGCAAAAAAGTCCTTCCAATCTGGGAGGACAATTTTACATCGCGCAATATCGGGTCGACAATTTACAAGCACTGAAACCACATCACCAACAAGGCTCCCAGGACACCAATTTGCCTCCTCAATACCATAACCTGGAGGAAGGTTTGAGACACTTGTAAGGTCTATTTACAAAGGATTTGATGTCTCTTCTAAAACTTCAGCGAATGCCTTGGCAGCAAGACATCTCGCATGGTTATTCCAATAAGGGGCAATGTCCACGACAAATTAGCAAACCTCCCATGTCATCCAGAAAACTTGTTTGGAGATAAGTTTATGGACACAGTGACGAAGCTTAAGGAGCAAAAAACTGCAGTCCTTTCTCTAACATCTCCTCACCAACCAACCACATCATGGCGTCACTATTCTTCTTCTGTTCCATACAGAAGAACAACCTTTAAAACATTCAAACCTTATCCATACTACAAGCCTCAATTGTATCAACCATTGAGGCAACAACCTTATCAGCATCAAACACCACACCAGCGTGCCAGAGCCCCTCGTCAGCCACGTCAACAGGCAGACCCTCAGCCTGCTAAAACCCAGCCGAGTTTTAAAAATCATGTTGCCACCGTCACACTCTCTCCCCGTAGGAGACAGGTTGTCCAACTTTCTTCCAGCCTGGAGCCACATTACTTCAGATCAGTGGGTCCTTTCAATAATACAGCAAGATTACTCTTTCCAGTTCTCATCCCTCCCAACCCTCCCGCACTGGATTCCTCAGAAGCAAATACCATCACACAAAACACCTATTCTACAGGAACTCATGATTCTTCTCCAGAACAAGTGCATTCAGAAACTGCCTTACCCGCAGTTCCATCAAGGGTTTTACTCACAATACTTCCTAATTCCCAAGAAATCAGGAGGTCTGCATTCCATCTTGGACCTACGTTCACCCAACAAACACCTCCTCAGAGAGAAGTTCAAAATGACTTCTCTCAAATCCATTCTTCCATTTCTTCAACCCGGGGATTGGATGTGTTCACTAGACTTAAAGAATGCGTATGCTCACATTCCAATGTACCCCAGTTCCTGGCGTTACCTTTGTTTCCAGGCGGACAACCAACACTTCCAATACAAGGTTCTTCCATTTGGCCTTTCCTCTGCCCCCAGAGTCATCGCCAAATGTCTGGCAGTGGTGGTGGCATACCTTCGTCGTCAGGGGGTGCAAATATTTCCCTATCTGGACGATTGGCTCCTAGTAGCATCCGATCAAACACAGCTATGAGACAATCTTCTTTGAACGATTTCTTGCCTAGACAATCTAGGCCTCCTAATCAATTACGAAAAGTCAAATCTAAAACCCACTCAAACCTTACAATTCATAGGAGCCTTCATCGACACGATTTAAGACAAGGCTTTCCTTCCTCACCCGAGAGCATTAGCTCTCTCCACACTGTCTACAATTCTACTTCACAGTGCAGCAGTACCAGTTTGCCAAGTCCTAACCGTTCTAGGACACATGGCAGCATCCATCTATGTAGTCCCACATACGCGTCTACATATGCGTTGCCTACAGTGGGGTCTGAAACACCAATGGACTCAATTTCTTCATCCATTGTCCACTCCCATCTCCTTAACCAACAGCATGAAAAAAGACCTGCAATGGTGGCTACTCCCGTTAACATTACTGATGGGCTCACCCCTGCGACCCCTTCGACATCAGATAATACTCACCACAGACGCATCCCCCAAGGGATGCGGAGCTCACCTGGACCAGTTACAGACACAGGGACTATGGACCTTGTATGAACATACACTGCACATAAACCTTCTAGAACTCAAAGCGGTAAAATACGCCCTTCGAGCCTTCGAAGACTCCCTACGGGAGAAAATAATAATGATTCACATGGACAACCAAGTTACAATGCTCTACATAAACAAAGAAGGAGGGTCCGATTCTTGGAACCTCTGCAAGGAAGCAGTTCAAATACTGGAGTGGGCTCACCAACGATCCATCTCTCTTCAAGTGAGTTATCTGGCTGGGATTCACAATTCCGGAGCAGACAAACTCAGCAGAATATTTCATTCCCACGAATAGGAACTGGATCGAAAGGTGGCTACCACATATTCTCCGTTTGGGGTCTTCCTTCAATCGACCTCTTCGCGACGGAAAGCGACTGGAAACTGCAAAACTTCTGCTCGGTTTACCCGCGCCAAATGAAACTCGCTCCAGACGCTTTTCTCGTAAGTTGGTCTCACAGCCTACTGTATGCATTCCCTCCGTTAACACTTATCTTTCGCATTATCCAGAGGTGCATCGAAGAACAAGCGGATCTAATCCTAATCACGCCAGCATGGCCACGACAACCATGGTACAGCTATCTCCTGCACCTATAAATCCGCAACCCAATTCCACTAGGCAGCAGCCCTCAGCTTCTTACCCAGGACAACGGATCTCTAGTATATCCTCTTCATTCCTCCCTGCACCTCACGGCATGGAGATTGAAAGGCTCGCGTACCAACATTTAGATATTTCTCCTGTTCTTCAAGACATATTATCCCAGGACAAGCAGGATGCTAGTCCTCACATATGGGTGACGTCATTGATGGAGCCCTATTACAGAAAACTTTCTGTCAAAGTTTCTAGAAACTTTTGACTGGCACTCTGAGCCCACTGAGCATGCCCAGTATGGCATGATATTCTCAGCCACAGGGGTCTCCCTTCAGTCTTCGTTTTTCCGCTCTGCTTTTGGCATCATGGAGCAGGAGCCTGTGTGAGTTTTCTCACACACATTTCTGACTAAAAATCAGATTTAAAAGTGATAATTTCTCTTCCATATCGGGGTCTCTCGCGTTACCACTGGCCAGTGAGTAAGTTTTTTCTCATTCTGACTCTTTTGAGTAAACGTTTTTTTCTTCTCATTTTCATCGACGGCTTTCGACGGAAATATGGCCACAGGATTCCAAAAATAGCCCAATTGTAATTGGACCATGTCCATTACGGATCCACACCTCGAGTGTGTACTTTGCTTGGGCCAATCACACGATGTAACATCTTGCCCAAAGTGTGCCGAAATGACCGCGAAGGGTCGGAAGGCATGACAAAAAACGATGGAACACTTGTTCCATCTTCAACTTTTACCTTCTCCATCGACGTCCACTCACTCATCTCCGGCCAGAGTTTCAAAATGACTAATTCTCAAAAATCATCGTCCGGAAAGTTCAGGGGATTGTTCATCACCGACCCCATCCGTGGCATCAACAAGGTCAGCGGCGGAACATCGACCGAAACATCGGCATCGATATCGACATCCATTGATTCCGGAGGCTCTACTATCCCCAGAGAAATCGATCGCCAAATGTACTCGCCTCCAGGAAACACCGAGGCCCTCGACGCCGAGGTGTTCACCTCCTCTTGATGTGCCAGCCATCGAACCTCCACAGGGCCTTGTGGAAGGACCGAAAACACCTCCACCGCCACCACATGTAGCTGCTCTGCCTGCACCAGCTATCACGGAGGAATTGAGCAGATTTATCCGCCAAGCGGTGCTACAAGCGTTACAGGACCATCGACCATCGATGTCGATACCGGTGCCCGCACTGATGCCGGTGCCCACACCGATGCTGGCGCTCCTGTCAATACCGGTGCCTGCACCGATGCCAGTACCAACACTGAAGCCGCTGACTGCACTGATACTGAAGCATCTACCGATGCCAACGCCTCTACCGATGCCGGTACCCGGACCAATGCCAGAACCAGTCCCGATGATACCGATACCATTGCCTGGGGCCCCAGGACAACCGGAATTGGCGTTATTTCAACTACTGATGGATAAATTTGACGCAATCATTGGTGCTCTCCCACCAAAATCTGTTCCATCTAAACCAACTGAAGAAGTTCCTGGACAGAGACCTATTGATAATCCTCAGCCAGGGCCTTCAGGACTTTTTCGACCACCAAGGTCTTCTCCCACTTCCCCTTGCAGAGAAGACCCATATGATTCATGGGAAGACAAGCGTTCTGACACTTCCTCCAAAAGCTTCATGTGTGACCCTTCTCCTCTGGAAGGTAGGAAGAAATCCCCACCAGAGGACTTGTCCTTCACTAATTTCATTAAGGACATAGCAGACACAATACCATTTAACTTGGTATTTGAGGAGGAAATGAGACAGCAGATTTTACAGTTCGTGGACCCTCCAAAAAGGTCCAGGCCATCCCTGTCCACGAGGTACTTTTGGAGTTACAGCATAGACTCTGGGAACATCCATGCTCGGTTCCACCTATTAACAAAAGAATGGACACCACCTATCTTGTCCAAAATGTTCCTGGTTACCAAAAATCACAGCTGCCACATTAATCAGTTGTGGTTGAGTCAGCACAGAAGAAATCCAAAAGAATAAGACCTCATTCTTCCACTCCTCCTGGAAAGGACCATAGATTCCTGGACACCTTAGGCAGGAAAATATACTAGAGAGCTATGCTCAATTCAAGGATTGCGTCCTATCAACTATATATGACGCAATACCAGAGGAATCTTTGGAAGCAGATGCAGGAGCTTTCCAACTCCCTACCTCAGCAGTACCAAGAAGCAGCTCAGGCCATAATGCACAAAGGACTTGATGCTGGAAAGCACGAAGTCTGAGCCACCTACGACAACTTTGAAACAGCTTTGAGAGTAGCGGCCTCAGGAATAAGTGCACGTCGCTGGGCATGGTTGAAAGCCTCTTACCTTAGGCCTGAGGTACAGGAAAAACTGGTGAATTTGCCATGTATAGGTGACAACCTCTTTGGGTCAAAGGTACAGGATGCTGTGGCCCAACTGAAAGAACATACGGAAACCTTGCGCTAACTGTCGTCAGTTCCGCAAGACTCTGCTACAACATCATCTTGCTGTCCTCCAAGGAAGGAATCTCGAAAACCTTTCTACAGGCAGAGATGTTACTACTCATCAGCATCCAGAGGTAGATCTTCTCGTCCGCAGCAAAGATCTCAACCCAGGCAGCCTAGAGCTGCTAGGCCTCAACCTCCACCACAGACGGGACCGGCTGCAGGTTTGAGGCTACCACCAAATACCAAAGCTATCTCCACAATCCAAAACCGAACCTGCCAGTAGGAGGCCAATTTTCCTCCTTCTACAACCATTGGTTACAGATAACAACAGACCAATGGGTACTCTCAGTAATATCTCGAGGTTACCAACTCAATTTTCTCTCAACTCCAAGAGACTCTCCTCCAAAACCTCTTTCGTTTCACGAAACTCACATAATTCATCTACAAGCAGAATTATCCACCCTTCTGAGAGCCAGAGCCGTAGTACCGGTGCCCCGGACTCAGCAGGGCAGAGGATTCTACTCCCGTTATTTCCTCATTCCAAAGAAAACCGGAGGCTTATGCCCCATCCTAGACCTCAGAAATCTCAACAAATTTCTAAAGAAAGAAAAGTTCAGGATGGTATCTTTAGGCACCATGCTTCCACTTCTTTAAACAGGAGATTGGCTTTGTTCTCTGGATCTACAAGACGCTTACACTCACATTCCAATATTCCCTCCTCATCGCAAGTACTGCGCTTCCTGGTGGGTCATCAACATTTCCAGTACAGAGTACTACCATTAGGACTCGCTTCAGCTCCATGAGTGTTTACAAAATGCCTAGCAGTCATTGCAGCACACTTACACAAGGAAAGTATTCACGATTTCCCTTATCTAGACGACTGGCTCATCAGAAGTCAATCTCATCAAGGAGCTCTGGCCTCTCTCAACTGAGCAATTATTCTACTTCACTCGATGGGATTTCTTATCAGTTATCAAAAGTCCCTTCTCATTCCGTCTCACCTGCTTCAATTCATAGGAGCAGAATTGAACACCATCCTCTCAAAAGACTTTCTACCTGAGGATCGAGCAGTAACACTTGCCTTGTTGGCAACTCGCTACACTCAGAGAAACAAGTGACAGCTCATCAATTTCTCACTTCACTAGTCACATGGCCTCCACAGTTCATGTCACTCCTATGGTAACATGGAATAGACTTAGTTTTTGGGTACTTGCCAGGTTCTTATGGCCTGGATTGGCCACTGTTGGAGACAGGATGCTGGGCTTGATGGTCTGACCCAGTATGGCATTTTCTTATGTTCTTCTTATGTTCTTATGCCATGCCCTGGAGTTTTCATGGTGTCTGCTTGCAACTTTCCTCAGAAGAGTAAAACAGTGGAGTGTACATTGTCAAGGCTCCTCAGCTTGCAGGCTGTAGTTCCAGTGCCCACGTCAAGAAAATGCAGGCCAATATTCCATTTATTTCATTGTGCCCAAGCAGGAGGGCTCTTTTCACCCTATCCTAGATCTCAAGGGGGTCAACTATCATTGTGGGAGGCTTGTTTTTGCATGGAACCCATACTCTCAGTGATAATGGCAGTTCATTTGGAAGAGTTTCTGACACCTCTGGACTTATCAGAGGTATACCTTCATATTATCATCCAGCTAGAGCATCAACCATTTCTGCGTTTCCCAGTTTTTGGACAATGTTATCTGTTTTGAGTGCTGCCTTTTGGTTTGACCACCATGCCCAGAACCTTTTCCAAGGTTGTGGTGGTGGTGATGGCAGAGTTGAGAGAGGATGGGATTCTGGTTCACCAGTACTTAAGGCGATTGGCTGATTCAGGCCAAGAGTCTAGAAGAGAGCCTTCAGGAGCTAGATTGGGTGGTGAATCTGGCCAAGAGCAATCTTTGGCCATCCCAGATCTTAGAGTATCTCAGTGTTCTGTTTGACACGAAGCGAGGCATGGTGTTCCTGCCTGGCGGATTTTTCAGAAGCTGATGGCACAGGTGCTTTTATTGATGAACACTATATGCCCAACAGTGTGGTCTTATCTACAGATACTGGGATTGATGGCAGCAACCTTGGAGGTGGTGCTGGGGGGACAAGTGTGCATATGTATCCCCTTCTGCTGGCTCATTGGAGCCCACAGTCTCAGGACTATTTGATACGGATTCTCCTTCCGATGGAGGCCTGCATACAACTGCAGTGGTAGTTACAAGTGGATCATCTAATAAAGGGGGTTTCCCTAAGATCACCGGACTGGCTAGTACTCACAATGGATGTGAGCCTTCTGTTACGAGCGCGCGCGGGCGCGGTCGTCTCGAGCTGGTGGTGAGCCCTTGGGCCATGGCGAAAGCTAGGGAGGAGCCCCAGCCACACCGTGGGAGGTGAGCTGGGCAGGCATGGTGAGCCAGGCGGGTACAGAAGCAGGCACAGAGTCTGACCCTCAGCCGGACCTGCATGCCCATGGTAGCCAACACTGGGAAGTTGACTGATGAACGGTCCTCCGACTGTTCCCGGCCCTTTCGGACCTGCCGCTGGGAACGGCAATGGGCAGCAGGCTGGACAGAGGCGAGGGCAGACAGAGTCCTTTACACTGAAGATGTCAGACGGGGGCTGAAGCAGACATCCAAGACAGGCTGAAGCAAGACGTTGGAGACATCAGGGCAAAGGCTGAAGCAGACATCGTAGACAAGCAGGTGCAGACATCATAGACAAGGCTGGAAGGAAACATGGCACTGTCCATCAGGGCGCCCTACTCAGCCCACCCGTGGGACTGAGTCGCGGACCACCCCGTCCCAGACGCGCCCTACACAGCCCAGGAAGGCTGGTCACGGACCACACTGAGGAAGGAGGGTGCAGGGAAGACAAAGCAGAAGATCCAGGCGAGCAGGGACTCCGATGCTGGGATACTGACATCCGAAGCCCCTTCGGCTGGCAGGCAGGGAAGCTCAAGAGCCCGTGGGACGAATCCCTCCTGTTGGCCACTCCAGGGCCCAACAGGACAGAAGGCTCAGGAACCAGACAGGACGACAAGGAAGAGCAGGAACTGGATCAGACATCAGGTAACACATCAAGGCAGACATCAGTAACATCAGGTAGCGGACATCAAAACAGGACATCAAGGCAGAGACACTGGACAGGGACCCATCAAGGCATAGGCGAACACGGGGGACCTGGATCGGCAAGGTTACAGACGACTGTAGAGCCCGATCCGAAGGCTCAGGAACCAGACGAGGACATCAAGGAAGAGCAGGAACTGGATCAGACATCAGGTAACACATCAAGGCAGACATCAGGAACACATCAGGTAGTGGACATCCGGACAGAGACAGGACAAGGAGCCATCAATACATGGAGGATCTGGATCGGCAAGGTTACAGGCAACTGTAATGCTCAATCCGAAGGCCAGTTGCAAATGACAAGGAAGTCCTTATATACTGGAGGTAGAAGGCAACTCTCTGGGAGGAGCTTGCCAGGACCGCCCACCACTGGCCCTATAAATAAGGAGGAGAGCTGCGGGCCGGCCCCTAGGGAAGGGCGTCGCCAAACAGGAAGTCCAAACGCTGGCATGCAAGCCACAGGCACAGCTAGGCCTCTCAGGCCCTGGAGCAAGTCCCGGATGGAACACAGGCGAGGCCCTGGCTTCGGAGCGGCCTCCGGAGGAAGGTGAGAGACCACCTGTAGCGCAGCAACAGGGGGGATCGTAACACCTTCAGGGTTGGGGAGCTCACTGTCAGGAGATGACAGCACAAGGGCACTAGAGTACAGAAAAATCTCTCTGGAACATCAATCAGCTGGAAGTCCTTGCCATCTGGTTGGCATGATTCGGCGACCGCTTGCAGGGTCGAGCAGTCTGGTTAATGTCGGACAATGTGACGATGGTGGCTTACATCAAGTTACCAAGAGCTAGCAAGTGTCGCAGGAAATAGTCCAACTGATGGAATGGGTGGAAGTGCATCTTGAGGAGATCTCAGCCTTACACATTGCAGGAAAAGACAATTTAAGAGCCGACTTTCTCAGCTGTCAGAGTCTGGATCCAGGAGAATGGGAATTGTCAAAAGAGGCGCTTCTGAATCTTCTAGCAACTTCTCACAACGTGAAGGTTCCTCGCTTCTTCAGTTGCAGGAGAGATCAAATGTCCTTGGGAATCAATGCCCTTGTGCAGGAGTGGCTGGAGGGAAGCTGCTGTATGCCTTTCCCCCGTGGCCCATGTTGGGCAGAATGATTCAAAGGATCAAAAGTCACTTGGGAATAGTGCTTCTGGTGGCACCAGATTGGCCTAGGAGACCGTGGTATGCAGATTTGTGAAGGCTCCTGGTGGACTCTCCTCTCGGTTTCTGGCTCATAGAGATCTGCTAAGGCAGGGGCATGTTCTTCAAAAAGATCAGACTCTAATTTGTCTTATGGTATGGCCCTTGAAAGGGCTCGGTTTCTGCGTGTGGATATTCTACTGATGTGATTGTCACCTTGCTATGAGTGAGAAAGTTCTCCATTTCCTTAGCCTATGTGTGGGTTTGGCGAGTGTTTGGTGTGAAGATTGAGGGGTTCTTCCTTGTTTGGTTAAGATCCCGCTCATTTTGGAATTTTTGGAGGATGGATTGAGTAAAGGGTTGGCCCTTAATTCATTAAAGGTACAGGTGGCGGCTCTTGCCTGTTCCATCAGGTGAATGGTGGACCCTTGTCAGCTCATCCAGATGTGGCCCGTTTCGTAAAAGGAGTGAAGCATCTTCGTCCCAGTGCCTTTCTGGAAGCTTAATCTAGTTTTGGATTTTTTGGTGGGCCCCACTTTTCGACCAAGGTGTAGCCTCTCCTTGAGGTTACTGACCTTGAAAACGATGTTTTTTGTGGTAATTTGTTCTGTGGTAGAGTGTCCGAACTGTAGGCCTTGTTTTGCTTGCAGCCCTTTTTGCCAAAAGTCTCAGATTTTTACTTGTTAGTCAATTTCCTGCTGTCTTTGGACAGGGAAAGAGATGTGGAGGAATATTGCCTGTTACAGCCCTTTTATGTCAAGAGACATATCTTGAGGTAATTGGAGGTTTCCAAACATAAGAACATAAGAAATTGCCATACTGGGTCAGCCCAAGGGTCCATCAAGTCCATTATCCTGTTTTCAATAGTGGCCAATCCAGGCTACAAGTATCTGGCAAGTATCCAAACACTAAGTAGATCACATGCTACTGATGCCAGTAATAGCAGTGGCTAATCTCCAAGACAACTTGATTAATAGCAGTTAATGGATTTCTCCTCCATGAACTTAACTTTTTTAAACCCAGGTACACTAACTGCACTAACCACATCCTCTGGCAACAAATTCCAGAGCTTAATTGTACGCTGAGTAAAAATGAATTTTCTCCGATTAGTTTTAAATATGCTACTTGCTAACTTCATGGAGTGCCCCCTAGTCCTTCTGTTATCCGAAAGAGTAAATAAACAATTCACATTTACCCGTTCTAGACCTCTCATTAATTTAAAGACCTCTATCATATCCCTCCCTCAGCCATCACTTCTCTAAGCTGAACAGCCCTAACCTCTTTAGCCTTTCTTCATAGGGGAGCTGTTCCATCCCCTTTATCATTTTGGTCGCCCTTCTCAGGAAGATGGATCGCCTGTTTGTTCTCCTAAGACAAGCAGGATGGTAATCCTCACATGTGGGTGACATCATCCAATGGAGCCCTGCACAAAACGTTTGTCAAAGTTTCTAGAAGCTTTGACCAGCAGAATGAGTTTGCCCAGCCTGCTACTATCTGCGCGTCCACGCGAGGTCCCCCTTCAGTATCTTCTTTTCTGCGGTGCAATTGCCTTGCGGTCCGTGGAGCTCCAACTTTTTTGAATTTTTCCTTGATTTCCTCATTTTTCAAATCCTTGTCGGGACCCCCTTCGTGGATGGTGCCTCCTTGGTAAGGTAGGTCATTTTGGCCATTTTTTTCCAACTTGCGGTCGATTCCCGCTTTTCCACCCCATGGTGTCTGTCGGTCATCGACTGCACGCGGGGGTTTTTTTGATGGCGTCGACCAGTTTTCGCCGATGCGCCCAGTGCCCGCGGACCATGTCCATCATGGATCCGCATGAGGTTTGCATCCTCTGCCTGGGTGCCTTCTGTGCGACCAGATGACACCCAAAGGACACTGGGCATGCCTTGATAAAATGGAGAAACATTTTGGAACCCCGAAGTACTCTACACCTGCGCCTGTCTCTTCGACGCCCAAAGATCGTGGAGAGCTGTCCGACCTGTTCCCCTCGCAGTCCCTCTACCTAGTACCTCCAAGGATCAGGGTGAGGGGGATCGATCCTCGATCTTCCCGCTCTCCCGAACGTCGGGGTCATCAGCCTCCTTGGCACCGTGGAAAGACTGGACCGAGCACCGGAAATGATCCCGCAAGCATCGACACCGGTCACCGTTGGCGCACGGTTCCAGTTCTGGACTGGCATTGGTGGCCGCCGAGCTGCTATCGAAGCGGCACCAGCCATCAGAGGCCCTATCCTCCGGTTCGCCTGGTAGCCTGAGGTGTTCCCTATTGACACCGGTGCTGGGCACTGTGCCACCTCAGAGACCCAAGAAAGAGCTGGTGACGCCTCGTTCCCCTCCATCAGTCCTGGCCACCCAGGACTTCCAGGAGAAGTTGGACTGCAGGGTGCAATCGGCGGTGCTCAAAGTGCTGCAAAGCGTTGAACTGCCGGTGCCATCAGCCCCCATACCGGTGCCCGATTGCCGGTATGGGGGTGGTGCTAACATTGATGTTAGCACCACTGCTGGAGCATCTGGATGTCCTTCTGAGCACCTTACCGATGCAGCTGGTGCCCGAGGGGCCCTCGATGCCCCATCGGCTACCGATGCCCTCCACCGGGGCGATCCCGACTCTCGGGTCCTCCAAGGAGGAAGATATGGCCGGTACCGTGTTCTCTCACCCATGGTTCCCTGACCCTTTGCCAGATCCCTCTGGCTTGTTGCAGCTGTGATCCCCTCCATGCCAGGGGAACAATTGATGCCACCAGTGCCCTCAAAGCCTCCGAAGCCCTTGGAGCCCAGGGTTGATGCCCCTCATGGACCTCGCCCATGTAACGCCAGTCCCAGTGAGGACGAGGGGTCCTATGACCCCTGGGGTGATGACTTCACTGGCTCATCCTCAGACTATTCCGATGACCCCTTTTCAGAGCCCTCCTCTCCGGAGGAGCGGTGCCGGTCGACACCTGAGGACTTGTCCGTGGCGGGGTTTGTCCGGGCCATGACTGAGGCCATTCCCTTTCGACTCCTTATGGAGGAGGATGTGCATCACAAGATGCTGTCAGTTCTCCAGTTCATTGATGCTCCTAAGTCAATTGTGGCAGTTCCGATCCACAAGATTTTCAAAGAGCTCCTCCTCCGCATATGGGAACACCCCATTTCGGTCTCCCCCGTTAACAGGAAGACCGATGCCAGAACATATAGAAAGACATGGTTTAATGGAACAAAGTCAGCATGGCTTTACCCAAGGCAAGTCTTTACCCAAATCTTTACCCAAGGCAAGTCTTTACCCAAGGCAAGTCTTGCCTCACAAATCTGCTTCACTTTTTTGAAGGAGTTAATAAACATGTGGATAAAGGTGTTGTGTTCGTGGACCCTGGGCTGGTTAGGACAGAAGATGAAGTGCTGTAGAAGTCTACTTTAGTTGTCCCAACCAGGAGGTGGTTCGGAGGTTCGAAGCAGGCTGAGACCCAGGACTTATGGTGGAGCCCTATGCGACCAAGGACTCGGTACCCCGTGGGCGGACGGACGAAGAGGGAGCTCGAAGATTGGGAATCTTCACCCTGGAAACCAGCGCTCCCCCGGGAGAAGCCATTGAGAGCCTGGTCACTGGGACTTAGGAGATTCACCCTGGAAGCTGAAGTCCCCCCAGGTGGAGCCCGTAGGGACCCGGCCGCTGGGACTTAGGCGACTCCTGAAGATGAGGGTGGTCCGGATGCAGGCGCCTCCTGCAGGTCGTGGTTCCGGATGGCTGACGCCTCCAGCAGGTTATAGGTAATCCAGAAGTCGGTCCCGGAGTCGAAGTCCAAGGGTGGTCCGCAGCCAGTCCAGGGGTCGGTATCCAGAGAGAGATCCACAGCCGGTCCACGGGTCAAAGCCAGAACACGATCCAGAGCCAGTCCAAGGGGTCGGAGCCAGAACTCGATCGAGATCCAGTCCAAGGGGTCGGAGCCAGAAGAATCAACAGCAAGAGAAGCAGGCAGAAGCGGGACGAAGACAATCAGGAACGCAGCAACCACAGGCAAAACCCAGGAACCTATTGCAAGGCACTGGAGGATCCTGGATGCAAGATTCTTATGCTAGCAGGCGTCTGACGTCACCCCCAGCTGAATTGATGATTTTCCCGCGCTGGCCCCTTTAAGGGGAGCTCCTCCCCGTGCGCGCGCGTCAGGGGGCGGGGCCAGCCGCGCCGAGTCGTCGACGTCTCTCCCGAGGAGGGAGAGACGCGCTGGAGGGCCTGCAGGCCCGGGAAAGCCCCGAAACGGCCCGGGCTGCCCCCGAGGTAGGTGGAGGGACCGGGGCAAGGCCCGTACCCCCCTCCTACGCCCCCTCCCTGGAGGCCGGGGTTTACTTGGGTGGGCAAGATGGAATTGATGAAGAAGATTCTTGTCCAGAATGTTGGAAGAGGGTTCCCAGGAGTTCTCCTCAGGATCATACCCTTCCCACGAGAGGAGATATTCCCATCGTCGGCGGTGGAACCGGACATCTAGCACATCTTTCACGGTGTAGAGGACATCAGGATCAGCCGTGGCAGCAGCCGGCTCGGGCGGAGTCGTATGAAACTTCGAAAGACCCACAGGCTTAAGGAGGGACACGTGAAACACATTGTGGATCTTCAAAGTGGAGGGCAACCGCAATCGGTAGGAAACTTCCCCGACTCGCTCGAGTACTAGGAATGCACCGATGTATTTGGGAGCCAGACGCATAGAAGGTGTCCGTAACCGAATGTTTCTGGCACTTAACCATACCCTCTGCCCTGGAAGGAAGACCGGAGCAGGCCGTCGAGACTTGTCTGCATACCTTTTAGCTTTGGATGCCGCCCGATGGAGCTTATCCTGAGCGTCTTGCCATAATTGGTGTAACTGCAGTGCCGTAGCCTGGACAGCTGGGGATGGCACTGCCAGGGGCAGAGGTAGAGGAGGTCTCGGAACCCTCCCATAGACCAAGTGAAATGGGGATTGGTCCGTCGCAGAATGCTTGTGTCGGTTATAGGAGAACTCCGCCCATGGTAGTAAGGATACCCAATCGTCCTGGAGATCTCCCACGAAGGAGCGAAGGAATGTCTTCAATGTCCTGTTGGTACGCTCACTTTGCCCATTGGCTTGAGGGTGAAAAGCCGTGGTCAGATCAAGCTGCACGCCAAACTTCTTGCAGAGAGCCTTCCAATACTTGGCAGTAAACTGCGGCCCGCGGTCAGAGGTTATATGCGTCGGAAGACCAAGGAGTTGGAAAATATGCTGGGTAAACAGGGTGGCCAATTCAGGAGCCGATGGTAGCTTAGCAAGAGGCACGAAGTGGGCCATCTTTGAAAAACGGTCAACCGTGACCCAGATCACGATCTTGCCTTCAGAAGCTGGTAAGTCGACGATGAAGTCGGTAGACACGTGGGTCCAAGGCTCGGTAGGAATGGGCAATGGTTGAAGAAGCCCCCAGGGGCGTCCAGGCAGAGGTTTTTGCCGGGCGCAGACGGGGTAGGACTGAACGTAAAGATGCACGTCTCTTTTCATCTGTGGCCACCAATAGAATTCAGATAGGAGGTGCATAGTTCTTGCTACTCCTGGATGCCCAGCGGTTAGGGAATCATGAGCCCAAGATAACACTCTCCTCCGCAAGCGAACAGGCACTACAGTCCTCCCTGCGGGATTCAGCTCTGTGGCTGCTAAGAGAACCTTGGCTGGATCTATGATGTACTGTGTCAATGGGGAATCTTCTTCAGTTTCAGCGGTGCGTGAAAGGGCATCCGCCCGGATATTTTTGGAAGCTGGTTGATATCGCAGAATAAAATTGAAGCGGCTGAAGAAGAGAGACCAGCGTGCCTGTCGGGGATTAAGGCGCTGGGCGTGACATAGGTATTCCAGGTTCTTGTGGTCGGTATAAATGGTTATTGGATGTTGAGCCCCCTCCAGCCATTGTCGCCATTCCTCAAAGGCGAGTTTGATGGCTAGAAATTCCTTGTCCCCAATACCGTAGTTTCTTTCAGCTGGGGAAAATTTGCGGGAGTAGTACAAGCATGGCAGGAGTCTCCCTTTCTCGGAGAGTTGACTTAAAACGGCCCCAACTGCTACATCGGAAGCATCGACTTCCACGATGAACGGCTTTTGGGGATCTGGATGGCGAAGACAGGTGTCTTGAAGGAAGGCCTCCTTTAAGTCCTGGAAAGCTTGTATAGCCATCAGCGGCCACTTCTTAGCGTCGGCTCCCTTCTTGGTAAGAACCATCAGCGGAGCCACCTTCTGCGAATAATGAGGGATGAATTGCCTATAAAAATTGGCAAACCCCAGGAACCGTTGGAGCGCCTTTATTCCCCGTGGTTGTGGCCAATCCTTGATCGCAGAGACCTTCTCAGGGTCCATGAAAAACCCAGTGGATGAAACGATATACCCTAAAAAGGGTAAAGAATCTTGCTCAAACGTGCACTTTTTAAGCTTGGCGAATAACCGATTATCACGCAGCTTCTGTAATACCCGTCGAACATCTTGACGGTGTGTTTCCAGATCCTTTGAATAGACGAGGACATTGTCTAGATAGACTATTACCGCCGAATGAAGCATGTCCCGGAGAACCTCATTCATGAGGTTTTGAAAAACCACCGGAGCATTACAGAGGCCAAAGGGCATAACCCGGTATTCATAATGCCCGTCCCGTGTGTTGAATGCGGTTTCCACTCGTCTCCGGGGCGGATCCGAACCAGGTTATAAGCTCCCCGGAGGTCGAGTTTAGTGAATATCTTGGCCCCTTGTAACCTGTCCAAAAGTTCTGGTATCAAAGGTAGAGGGTACCGATCCCGGCGAGTAATGCTATTCAGGACACGGTAGTCTATGCAAGGGCGAAGTGACCCATCTTTCTTGGCCACAAAGAAAAAACCCGCTCCCCCCGGAGAGTTGGATGGCCGAATAAATCCTCGTTCTAGGTTCTCCTGGATATAGGCAGACATGGCTTGTGTCTCCGGAAGGGACAATGAATACACCCGCCCATGTGGGAGTGTAGTACCGGGCATAAGGTCTATCGCACAATCGAATGGGCGATGTTCAGGAAGGATCTCGGCTTTCTCCTTGGAAAAGACGTCCTGGAAGTCCTGATAAGGTGGAGGTAGGGCCAAGGGGGTCGCCAGAAGCGGCACTGAAGACCGAATGACCTTGGACAGGCAGGAGTGAAAGCAGGTAGGCCCCCAGGAGGTTACTTGGAGAGTGTCCCAAGAAATGACAGGCGAGTGTCTCCGAAGCCAAGGCATTCCTAGGATGATTGGGTGCATAGACTTTTCTAAAATAAGAAAGGAGATCTCCTCTTGGTGCAGGACGCCAGTACGGAAGACGTGTTGTTGGGTGCGGGTAGCGATGGTACCTGGAAGAAGTCCTCCCTGGATGGAGGAAATGCGAAGTGGAGGATCTTGGGCTTGTACCCCAATCCGAAGTTGCCAAACCAGCTCCAGAAGGATGAAGTTCTCTCCTGCGCCAGAGTCAATTAAAGCCTGTGTCTCAAATTCCCCTTCCGGAAGAAGCAAGGTGACAGGAACTAAACATGGGGAGTCGGTGGTGGTATGACCTAGGGGAAGTTCCCCAGTACTTCCTAGGTCCGAGCGTTTCCCGGACGCTCGATACACTGGGCAAGGTAATGACCCTTTCCACCACAATACAGGCAAAGACCCTGCGAGCGCCGTCGCCTTTTTTCTTGCTGGGAGAGAGGTCCTCGGCCCACCTGCATGGGTTCGACTTCTTGAACCCCAGAAGGGGCTTGAGAGGAACTTTCTGGATGTGACGACACTGGTCCAGGAGTGATTGGTCTATGAACTACCCTCCTTTCTCGGAAGCGTCGCTGGATGCGGCGGTCCACCCTTCCGGCTAACTCAATCAGTTCATTTAGATCAGCGGTTCTCAACCTGTGGGTCGCGACCCCGGCGGGGGTCGAACGACCAAAACGCAGGGGTCGCCTAAACAGGGCCGGCGGAAGCACTAGGCGAACTAGGCGGTCGCCTAGGGCGCCAGCTTCCCGGGGGCAGCACTGCCCCGGTAAAATTAAGAGAGCCGCGCTTTCAAGCATGTGAGTCCTTTGCTGTCAGCCCGGGCGGAACGCGGCAGGACAGCTGCAGTCAGCGGCACCGGGCGTGCTCTCTTCTTCCCCCCCCGCGGTCCGGAAGAGGAAGTGGAGAGCATCGGGTGCCTGCGCGGGAAGAAGAGACCACGCTAGTGTCTCGCTGTGCTGAGCGGCACAGGCGTGCTCTCTTCTTCCCGCGGCCCGGAAGAGGAAGTGGAGAGCATCGGGTGCCTGCGCGGGAAGACGAGGCCACGCTAGTGTCCGACAGGAAGAAGACTGCAGCGCGGCTCGGATGAAAATGGAGTTTCAACCGCGGCCGATGGGACTCCGCCTCCGCGAGGGCTGAAAATGAAGAGGTTAGCGTTGGGAGGAGGCTGCTGCTGCCGCGAGGTCCCGGGGTGGGGGAGAGAGATAGTAAATGAACGAGCAAGCATGTGTGTTTGAGATCCTGTGTGTGTGAGTGAGAGATTGCATGTATGTGAATGATTGAGAGCCTGTGTATGTGAAAGAGAGTATGTCTGTGATTGAGAGCCTGCCTGTGAGAGAGAGAGCATGAATGTAAGTTTACCATTGGGAACCTGTATGTGTAAGTTTGTGTGAAAGAGTATGTGTGTATGATTGAGATCCTTTGTGTGTGAGAGAAATCATGTGTATGTATGATTAAGAGCCTGTGTGTATAAGTAAGAGAGAGATCATGTGTGTCTGTGTGTGATTGAGAGCTGATTTAGGTGACGGAGTATGTGATTGAGAGCCTGTGTGTAAATGAGAGAAAGAGAGGACATGTTTGTAAGCATGTGAATGAGAGTCTGTGTGTGAGAGAAAAAGACAGCATGTATTTATGTGATTGAAAGCCTGTGTGTGTGTGTAAGCGTGAAAAGATAGACAGCATGTGTGTAAATGTGTAATTAAGAGCCTATATGAGAGAGAAAAAACATGTGTATATGTGAGTACTAAGAGCATGTGTGTATAGGTGTGTCATTGAGAGCCAGTGTGAGAGAGAGCGCTGGTATGTGACTGAGAGAGGAGAAAGTTCCAAGCAAACCACCCCACCTCCTGCTAATTCAGAACAATCTCAGGACACCTGGATATCAAATGTTCCCAGGTATGCAGAGCAAAAAAAATTTTGTATCCTTATTATTTTCATTACTGGGTCTTTGTGTCTGCTATTTTTAAATATTTTGTTGGTATCTGGAAATGTTTTATATGAGTTTTTAATTATTGGATATTCCACTCATCAGCTGTTTCGAAATATGTTCTTTTTGTTAGTACAGTTTTACTGTTGATGATTTTATATTTCTTGATTTGTTTTGTAAGGATGGGTGATGTTTCTTTTTTCCTTTGTTACACTGCATACAGAGACTCTGGCTTGTTGCAGTTTCCAATTCAGTTTTTTCTGCATGCTTCTTGTTATGCGTTTTGGTCTCTTTATTCTATGTTAGGTGAGGGACAGCACGTGATTCAGGTGAGGTTTTCTGCTGGCGTGTTGTTTCTGTGTAGGACTCTATAGCAGCCTGACTTGGTCCGTTTTCCTAATAGGAGATGTATTGATGTCTTAAGGCCTGGTGTAATATTTTCAGAGACTTATTGTACTTTAAAAGTGTGATCTTACATAAAATGCACACATTTACTTGTATTTAGTTTTAAACATATTGTATGGCTCTCATGGAATTACATTTTAAAATATGTGGCGTTTATGGCTCTCTCAGCCAAAAAGGTTCCTGACCCCTGGTATAGAGCTTAGCCACTACTGCTGCTTCTGGTGTGTACTACAGCCTGCATGGAAGAAGAGTAAGAGAGCTGCTGGAGGGGGTAAGTAAAGATGGCTTTTTAAGTTCATTTTTCTTGATTGACTGCCATTTTAATTATTTAATATTATGTGATGTGTCTGCTTTTTTTGTTTGAGCAACAAGTATAGCTTTGGTTTATGTTTATTTTATATATTTTTATTTATTTATTTATAAGAGTTTCTATACCGTCGATAAGACAAATCATCTCAATGGTTTACATGGCATAAAAATGTCAAATAAGTGTTCTGTTATAAATACAGACTTCGTTATTTTCATTAATGCACAATGTAAGTTAATTGTGTGTGGAGGCGGGGGGGGGCGGCATAGCTGACGTTTCGCCTAGGGCGCCTAATACCCTTGCACCAGCCCTGCGCCTAAAGCAGGTCCCCAACCACCGGTCCGCGGACCAGTACCGGGCCGTTGGGGTTTTTTGCCGGTCCGTGGCGCTACGGCTGCTGCGGGGAGGCGGGGCGAAGCTGGCGACCTGCCTCCTCCAACCCCAAAAGAGAAGAGACATGGCCCAAAAAGGTAGCGCGTCGCAGTGACGTATGTTGCTGGAGCCGCGCAGGCAGGAAGGAGGTGTATCAGCCACTGTAGGTGCTCCTCCTACTTCCTTCCTGCCTGCCCTGCCCCGGAAGACAAATGTTGCCGGAGCCGCATGGGGAGGAAGGAGGAGGCGCGTCAGCCGCGTGGGTAGAAGAGGCGCTTCAGCCGCGTGCAGAAGAGGAGCAGCGGGGCCGGGAAGACTAGGGCCACTGCAGAGCCCATCCTGTGGCAACCCGTAAAGAAGAGGCCCAGAGGTGAGAGAGAGGTGTGTGCGAGTATGAGATGAGTTGAGAGACTGTGTGTGTTTGCAGAGACAGCATGTGAGAGCCTCTGTGTGTGTGAAAGAGACAGCATGTAAGAGTGAGAGCCTGTGCTTGAGCAAGGCAGCATGTGGGGGTGTGAGAGAGCCTGTGTGTGAGACTCAGACAGCCTGTGCCAGTGAGAGCCTGTGTATGTGTGTGTGAGAGAAATGCATGTGAGAATGAGAACCTGACTGTGTGTTTGAGGGAAGAAGACAGGTGGAGAGAAAAGAAATAGAAAAAAAGGCAATATAAAAGGAAATGGCAAAAAATTAGAAAGGGAAGCAGATGTAAAAAAAAATTAATTACTTTTTACTGATTGGCACATGTAATCTTTGGGAATGTGCAAGAGTAGCACTTTCTCTATGGCGGATCTCACAATGTACGAGATCAACATGGAGGAAGTGGAAACCCACGGGGCCTGCACAGAGGAGGCAGCAGAATGGGCTTCAGTGCCAATAGCAGCAATCAGTGCCTCCCCAATAGCCACGTGGCAGCAGTGGCAGTAATTAGATTAATTGTTTGACTCAGCTGAAGGTGACAAAGTATGAAGTGGGATGTGAAATCAGCTTGATCTGGTGGAGAATTAGGATTGCTGTTACACATGAACTGTATTTGGCAAACATAAAGGGAGCCAGGATAATCAATTGATGCCTGCAGCTGAGGACTGATTCATTATGACTCATGTAGAAATTAGTGCATTTTCCAGATTAGTCTGCATAACACAATTCTCAACATTCAGCATTATTTCTGCTGCATAGAGTTTTATCTGAGAGGCTCTGAGGTTGTGAGGGAGCCAGTAAGAGTGAGAGCATGTGTGTATGAGAAAATCCAGGGGAGTAAGAGTGTGTGTGAGTGGGGGGGGGGAGAGTGTCTTATACCCTGAGAGTGTATCAGTGTCTGTGAGAGCGAGAGGTTATGGTGGGTATAAGAGCATGAATGTGTATGTATGTGACAGTGTATGTATGAGAGAGAATGGACATGTGAGAGTATGTGTGAGAGAGAGAGGATAACCTCCTAATCCTCGACAATATCAGGGTGACTGGAAATCAAGAGCTCCCATGTATGGACAGCAGGGGCTTTTTAAAATCCTTATTAGTTTTAATTATTGTGTGTTATTTGATATATGTGCTGTTTTGAAATATTATTGGTGTTTGGGAAATTATAAAAATGTATATGATTTTAATTAATAGAAATTCTATTTATCAGTAATTTTAAAATATTCTTTTATTAGTATGGTTTTACTATTATAACTGATGCTTTATGTTTCTTAATTTTATTGTTTTATGAGGAATGGTGGTTCTGTTTATAAATGTCATAATAAATAAGTATGCACTAAAATCCAACCCCATCCATAACCCCGCCCCCATATGACCAAAGTCCCACCCTCACCCCACCCTCGCCCTGCGAGGGCGGGGCAAGGGGCAAGGGGTCACCGCAACATGAGGAACTGTATTTCGGGGTCACGGCATTAGAAAGGTTGAGAACCACTGATTTAGATCATCAGGGAAATCGCGGACCGCCAGCTCGTCCTGTAATCTTGGGGAGAGACTCTCCAAGAAGATACCATGCAGGCTGTCACTTCCCCAGTTCAGCTCCGCAGCAAAAGTCTGAAAGTCCATGGCATGTTCTGCTAGAGGCCAATTACCTTGTCGCAGCTGGAGTAGCTCGGAGGCGGCAGTAGGTTTGCGGGCAGCTTCATCGAAGACCTGTCTAAATGCAGATACAAACTGAACCAAGTTGTTCAAGCGAGAATCCTGGCGTTCGAGAAGATTGGACGCCCAGGTCAAAGGTTTTCCATCCAAAAGGGAAATGATATAACTGGTCTTGACTCTGTCAGTGGGAAATTGAAGCGGAAGAAGATCGAACCGGATATAACATTGGTTCAGGAATCCTCGGCAGCATCCTGCGTCTCCTGCGAACCGTGATGGTGCTGGCATCTGGACTGGAACGGTGGCTGCAGGAGAGGACCCAGCTCCAGACGAGGAAGCACTGGCCGCCGTGGCCCCACTGACGCATTCAGCTAAGGCTTGCACAGTCGCTGTCAAGTTGTCAAGACATGCTTGCTGTTGTTGTAGCCTCTGAGCTAAACCAGGAATGGCTTTCAAACCTGCAAGGTCCGCCGGGTCCATGGCCTAGCAATCTGTTGTGTTCGTGGACCCTGGGCTGGTTAGGACAGAAGATGAATTGCTGTAGAAGTTTACTTTAGTGGTCCCAACCAGGAGGCGGTTCGGAGGTTCGAAGCAGGCTGAGACCCAGGACTTATGGTGGAGCCCTATGCGACCAAGGACTCTGTACACCGTGGGCGGACGGAGGGATCTTGAAGATTCTGGGAATCTTCACCCTGGAAACCAGCGCTCCCCCAGGAGAAGCCCTTGAGAGCCTGGTCGCTGGGACTTAGGAGATTCACCCTGGAAGCCGAAGTCCCCCCAGGTGGAGCCCGTAGGAACCCGGCTGCTGGGACTTGGGCGACTCCTGAAGATGAGGGTGGTCCGGATGCAGGCGCCTCCTGCAGGTCGTGGTTCCAGACGGCTGGCGCCTCCAGCAGGTCGTAGGTAATCCAGAAGTCGGTCCCGGAGTCGAAGTCCAAGGGTGGTCCGCAGCCAGTCCAGGGGTCGGTAGCCAGAGAGAGATCCACAGCCGGTCCACGGGTCAAAGCCAGAACACGATCCAGAGCCAGTCCAAGGGGTCGGAGCCAGAACACGATCCAGATCCAGTCCAAGGGGTCGGAGCCAGAAGAATCAACAGCAAGAGAAGCAGGCAGAAGCGGGACGAAGACAATCAGGAACGCAGCAACCACAGGCAAAACCCAGGAACCTATTGCAAGGCACTGGAGGATCCTGGATGCAAGATTCTTATGCTAGCAGGCGTCTGACGTCATCCCCAGCTGAATTGATGATTTTCCCGCGCTGGCCCCTTTAAGGGGAGCTCCTCCCCGTGCGCGCGCGTCAGGGGGCGGGGCCAGCCGCGCCGAGTCATCGACGTCTCTCCCGAGGAGGGAGAGACGCGCTGGAGGGCCTGCAGGCCCGGGAAAACCCCGAAACAGCCCGGGCCGCCCCCGAGGTAGGTGGAGGGACCGGGGCACGGCCCGGGACTGCAACAAAAGGTGAACCGGTAGATGTAGTGTACTTGGATTTTCAGAAGGCATTTGACAAAGTTCCTCATGAGAGGCTTCTAGGAAAAGTAAAAAGTCATGGCATAGGTGGCGATGTCCTTTCGTGGATTACAAACTGGCTAAAAGACAGGAAACAGAGAGTAGGATTAAATGGACAATTTTCTCAGTGGAAGGGAATGGGCAGTGGAGTGCCTCAGGGATCTGTACTGGGACCCTTACTTTTCAATATATTTATAAATGATCTGGAAAGAAATACGACGAGTGAGGTAATCAAATTTGCAGATGATACAAAATTGTTCAGAGTAGTTAAATCACAAGTCGATTGTGATAAATTGCAGGAAGACCTTGTGAGGCTAGAAAATTGGGCATCTAAATGGCAGATGAAATTTAATGTGGATAAGTGCAAGGTGATGCATATAGGGAAAAATAACCCATACTACAGTTACACAATGTTAGGTTCCATATTAGGTGCTACTACCCAAGAAAGAGATCTAGGCGTCATAGTGGATAACACATTGAAATCATCGGGTCAGTGTGCTGCGGCAGTCAAAAAAGCAAACAGAATGTTGGGAATTATTAGAAAGGGAATGTGAATGAAACGGAAAATGTCATAATGCCTCAGTATCGCTCCATGGTGAGACCGCACCTTGAATACTGTGTACAATTCTGGTCGCCACATCTCAAAAAAGATATAATTGCGATGGAGAAGGTACAGAGAAGGGCTACCAAAATGATAAAGGGAATGGAACAGCTCCCCTATGAGGAAAGACTAAAGAGGTTAGGACTTTTCAGCTTGGAGAAGAGACGGCTGAGGGGGGATATAATAGAGGTGTTTAAAATCATGAGAGGTCTTGAACGGGTAGATGTGAGTTATTTTTTTACTCTTTCGGATAATAGAAAGACTAGGGGGCACTCCATGAAGTTAGCATGTGGCACATTTAAAACTAATTGGAGAAAGTTCTTTTTCACTCAACGCACAATTAAACTCTGGAATTTGTTGCCAGAGGATGTGGTTAGTGCAGTTGGTATAGCTGTGTTTAAAAAAGGATTGGATAAGTTCTTGGACGAGAAATCCATTACCTGCTATTAATTAAGTTGACTTAGATAATAACCACTGCTATTACTAGCAATGGTAACATGGAATAGACTTAGTTTTTGGGTACTTGCCAGGTTCTTATGGCCTGGATTGGCCACTGTTGGAAACAGGATGCTGGGCTTGATGGACCCTTGGTCTGACCCAGTATGGCATGTTCTTATGTTCTTACTTGGTCAACAGGCCGTTGGGTTCGACAGGAGACAGCTCCCCAACCAGTCGGTGGTAGTGGAGTCTGCCTTGAAAAAGGCCTGGCGTTCCTGTACCCATGCCGCCGCTCCTCCCGGGCGTGAGCACAGGGAGTTGGATACCCTAGGCAGGAAGATCTTTCAAGGAGCCATGCTGGTTGCCTGCATTGCCGCTTACCAACTGTATTTGTCCCAGTACAACCGCAATCTCTGGAAATGAGCCCAAGATTTCACAGAGGGTCTTCCCCAGCAACAGCAGGAAGCCTTTTCTGCTATTACTTCACTGGGTCTGGAGACAGGTAAATGTGAGGTGCACTCCATCTACGATGTTTTTGAAATGGCTGCCTGCTTGTCCGTCGTGGGCATCGGCACCAGGAGAGTGGCTTGGCTTCAGGTCTCTGACCTCCAACTGGAGGTTCAGGACAGGCTTGCCGAACTCCCCTGCACAGGTGAGAACCTGTTTGGGGACAAAGTCCGGAATGCAGTGGCACAACTGAAGGACCACCATTATACGCTTCAGCAGCTATCTGCTAGTGCCTTGGAAGGGTCTTCCTCAGCCAGGAAATTCTCCAGGCAGGGATCTCGAAAGCCTTTTTATCGGCAGCGGAAATATCTGTCGGCCGCCCAGACTCACCTGCCTTGCGCCAGTTCCAGGAGCCATCCCCGCCAAAAGTGGGCACCTAGGCTCCAACTGGCTCCCCAGCAGGCTCCAACTACAGGCTTTTGACTGGCGGCGAGGGAGAGTAAGTCAGCTGGCCAAACCCCTGGTGTGGGATCCCCCAATCGGCGGAAGGCTCCTCAGCTTCGCCTGTCACTGGGAAAAGATAACATCGGACTGATGGTGTCTCTCCATTGTTCGCCAGGGGTACCGTCTGCACTTCAGCAGGCTCCTAGAGACTTCTCCCCCATGTCCATTGTGGGTCTCCTCCACCCATTTGGTCATCCTTCAATCAAAATTCTCTGCCCTTTTTGAAGCTGGTGCAGTGGAACCAGTCCCTCGCTCTCAGCAGGGTCAAGGGTTCTATTCAAAGTATTTACTCATTCCAAAGATGAATGATGGCTTGCACTCCATTCTCGTCCTCAGGATGTTGAACAAGTTTTTCGTAAGAGAAAAATTCAAGATGGTCTTTCTGGGCACGCTGATCCTGCTCCTGCTCCTTCGAAGAGGAGACTGGCTTTGCTCCCTGGACCTCAAGGAGGCATATGCACATATTGCAATTGTCCTCAGCCACTGGAAGTACCTCCGCTTCATGGCGGAGACTGCACATTAACAGTACAAAGTGCTGCCCTTCAGGCTGGCATCGGCCCCTTGCGTCTTCACCAAATGCTTGGCGGTGGTGGCCGCCTACCTCAGGCTTTGCTTGTTCTCTGTGTTCCATACCTGGACGATTGGCTGTTCAGGAGTGACTCTCGCTCCGAAGCATTGCAAGCTCTGGCCCTGATGGTACAGACCCTACAGATGGTGGGGTTTGTCATAAACTTCCCCAAGTTGCCCCTCTGTCACCACAGCTGGACTTCATTGGAGCCAAGCTGGTCATGGCGCAAGCGAAAACCTTTCTGTCCCGGGACCGGGCGATCGCCCTCACCTCGCTAGCTACCCTAATCTGCAACAGTTGGAGGGTGCCAGCCCGCCTTCTGCTTCACCTACTGGGACATATGGTAGCCTCCGTCCATGTTACTCCGTTGGCCCGCCTCTGCATGCGGAGCTCCCAGTGGCGGCAAGCATCTCAGGATCTAGAGGCTCCGGTCACTGTTACGGACCCTCTGAGAATATCTCTAGCCTGGTGGAAAGATCTTCCCAACCTGGTGACTCTCACACCATTAGTGTGGGACCCCATCCCCCCAGGGATGGGGTCCCACAGTAATGGCCTGCGCATGCAAGGCCTCTGGACTGCCGCAGAAGCTTGCTGTTAGATAAACTTTCTGGAGCTTTGGGCGATACTATATGCCCTGTGGGCTTTCAGAGATCAGTTGTCGTCCAAGGCGGTTCTGATCTGAAGATAAGAACATATGAAATTGCCATGCTGGATCAGACCAAGGGTCCATCAAGCCCAGCATCCTGTTTTCAACAGAGGCCAAACCAGCCCACAAGAACCTGGCAATTACCCAAACACTAAAAAGATCCCATGCCACTGATGCAATTAATAGCAGTAGCTATTCCCTAAGTAAATTTGATTAATAGCCGTTAATGGACTTCTCCTCCAAGAACTTATCCAAACCTTTTTTGAACCCAGCTACACTAACTGCACTAACCACATCCTCTAGCAACAAATTCCAGAGCTTTATTGTGCGTTGAGTGAAAAAGAATTTTCTCCGATTAGTCTTAAATGTGCTACTTGTAAACTTCGTGGAATGCCCCCTAGTCCTTCTATTATTCGAAAGTGTAAATAACCGATTCACATCTACCCATTCAAGACCTCTCATGATCTTAAAGACCTCTATCATATCCCCCCTCAGCCGTCTCTTCTCCAAGCTGAACAGCCCTAACCTCTTCAGCCTTTCCTCCTAGGGGAGCTGTTCCATCCCCTTTATCATTTTGGTTGCCCTTCTCTGTACCTTCTCCATCGCAACTATACCTTTTTTGAGATGCGGCGACCAAAATTGTACACAGTATTCCAGGTGCGGTCTCACCATGGAGCGATATAGAGGCATTATGACATTTTCCGTTTTATTAACCATTCCCTTCCTAATAATTCCTAACATTCTGTTTGCTTTTTTGACTGCTGCAGTACACTGAGCCGACAATTTAAAAGTATTATCCACTGTGATGCCTAGATCTTTTTCCTGAGTGGTAGCTCCTAATATGGAACCTAACATCGTGTAACTACAGCAAGGGTTATTTTTCCTTATATGCAACACCTTGCACTTGTCCACATTAAATTTCATCTGCCATTTGGATGCCCAATCTTCCAGTCTTGCAAGGTCCTCCTGTAATGTATCATAATCCGCTTGTGATTTAACTACTCTGAATAATTTTGTATCATCCGCAAATTTGATAACCTCACTCATCGTATTTCTTTCCAAATCTTTTATATATATATATATATATTGAAAAGCACCGGTCCAAGTACAGATCCCTGAGGCACTCAACTGGATGGACAACCAAGTCGTGATGTGGTACATCAACAAATAGGGCGGCATGGACTCGTTTCTCCTCTGCCAAGAGGTGGTGCAGGTCTGGGACTGGGCCCTCTCTTGAGGGATGTATCTACGGGCGACCTACCTGCCAGGTCATCTCAATGTGTTGGTGGACCACCTCAGCCGGTCCTTTCAGCCACACGAGTGATTTCTCAATCCAGCAGTGGTGGCCAATCTGTTCCGCAGGTGGGGTATGCCGGATGTAAACCTCTTTGCCTCCCCGCTCAACCACAAGGTGAACAGGTTCTGCTCCCTAGTATCGGGAAATGATCATCTGGCCTGCGATGCCTTCGCCCTTCACTGGGGACAGGGCCTCCTGTATTTTACTGCTTCTCTTGAAGATTGTGTCGAAGCTTCAGCAGGACAGGTGGTCCATGTTACTCATGGCACCTTTTTGGCCTCGGCAGGCTTGGTTCCCACTTCTGCAGGACCTGTCGGTGCAAGCGCCTATCCGGCTGGGGACGGCACCCGACCTTATATCGCAGAATCATGGCACCTTGCGCCATCTGAACTTCCGGGCACTAGCCCTCACTGCTTGGATGTTGAGTGTGTTGTCCTGCAGCTGTTACAGCTCTCGGACTGTGTTTCCCAGTTCCTGATGGAGTCCTGGAAGTCTTACAGCTCGAAGTAGAAACGTTTTTCCATTTGGTGCAGGGGTCATGGCCTAGAACCTTTCTCATGACTCCTCTTCCAGCTGCTGGACTACCTGTGGCACATGTCCAAGTCTGGATTCCAAACCAGTTCCATCCGGGTGCACCTGAGTGCTGTCAGCACATACCATCAAGGTGTCGCTGGCATGCCTGTTTTGATCCAGCCCTTACTGGGCCATTTCATGAGGGGTCTCCTCCAGCTAAAGCCCCCTCTTCGGCCTCCGGTTGTCTCCTGGGACCTCAATGTTGTCCTGGGAAGACCAATGCAGCCTCCTGTCGAGCGGCTTCAGTCCTGCGACTTGAAGTTCCTCATATAGAAAGTCATATTCCTGGTGGCGATCACTTCAGCTTGTAGTGTCAGTGAACTTCAGGCTCTGGTTAAGTACGCACCGTACACAAAGTTCTTCCACGATCATGTGATCCTGCATATGCATCCTAAATTTCTGCCCAAGGTTGTGACTGATTTCCACCTCAATCAGTCAATCGTTCTGCCCACCTTTTTTCTGCGGCCTCATTCCCACCCAGGGGAACGAGCACTCCATACCATGAACTGGAAAAGGGCTTTGACATTCTTCCTAGATTGCATGGCGAGGCACAGACAGTCCACCCAGCAATACGTGTCTTTTGATCCGAATAGACTGGGAATGGCGGTGGGTAAAAAGATCTTGTCCAACTGGCTAGCAGATTGCATCACCTTCTGCTATGCGCAGACAGGCCTTCAGCTTGATGGCAGAGTAAAGGCTCACTCTGTGCGGGCTATGGCAACGTCAGAGGCCCATTTGCGGGCGGTCCCTGTAGATGAGATTTGCCTAGCCGCAACCTGGAGTTCTCTTCACATGTTCGCGGCCCATTGCTGCCTAGACAGGGATGGCCATCAGGACAGTGCCTTCTGTCAGTCCTTCCTGCGTAATCAGTTCCAGACTTGAACCCATCTCTGCTCGAGCTTCTTGTGGGAACCAGACCGCCTCCTGTTCCCCTCAGCACTGCAGTTGTGTTGTGCCTGTTGGCACCTTGTTCGGTTGCTGTTGGTCTCTCTAGTTGTGGGGGTCTGTCTGGAGCTTTGTACTCACCCACGTGTGAGGACTACCATCCTGCTTGTCCTAGGAGAAAGCGCAGTTGCTTACCAGTAACAGGTGTTCTCCTAGGACAGCAGGATGTTAGTCCTCAGAAATCCTGCCTGCCTCCCCACGATGTTGGATTCACCTTCATTTGTTGTTTTATTTTTCTGCTCAATGTTTGCTATGTTACGAGACTGAAGGGGGACATCACATGGACGCGCGGATAGTAGCAAGCTGGGCATGCTCAGTCTGCTGGTCAAAGCTTCTAGAAACTTTGACAAAAGTTTTCCATGCTGGGCTCCATCGGATGATGTCAGCCACATGTGAGGACTAACAGCCTCAGATGTAAATCTACACACGCCAGCGGACTGCTGGCGCGCCGTCATCTGACCCGGGGGCTGGTCCGGAGACCTCGACCATGCCCCCGGGCCGGCGCCACGCCCCCGGTCCCGCCCCCGAAATGCCGCATCCCGCCCCCAAAACGCCACGTCATTCGGCCCTGCCCCGACACGCCCCCTTAAAAACCCCCGGGACTTACGCACGTCCTGGGGCTCTGCACGCACCAGCGGCCTATGCAAAATAGGCGCGCGAGGGCCCTGCTCGCGTAAATCCGGGCGGATTTACGCGAGCAGGGCATTTAAAATCCGCCCGTTAATGAAGCTGGGTTTTAAAAAGATTTGGATAAGTTCTTGGAAGTTCTATTAATCAAGTTGACTTAGGGACTGGCCTCTGCTATTACTGGAATCAGTAGCATGGGATCTTCTTACTGTTTGTGAAATTGCCAGGTTCTTGTGGCCTGGTTTGGCCTCTGTTGGAAACAGGATGCTGGGCTTGATGGACCCTTGGTCTGACCCAGCATGGCAATTTCTTATGTTCTAGGAGAACAGCTGTTACAGGTAAGCAACTGCGCTTTCTCCAAGGGTGGAGTAAACAGGGTGAGCCAGCGTTATGGGCTACAGTATCCCACTGGATTAAGGAGGTAGTCTCAGCCGCGTATGTGGATGCTGAACAGCCGTTGCTTGGTCAAGTTAGGCTCATTCCACTAGGGCTCAGGCAGCGTCATGGGTGGAAATTAGATTTTTGTCTCCCAACAACATTTGCCAAGCTGCGATGTGGTCCTCTTTACACACCTTTTCCAGGCATTACTGCATGGATGTGCAGCCCCGGGAGGACACAACCTTTGCACATGTGGTGTTGATCGTATCGAAGGCAGCCTCCTGCCCTGTTTGGGAGTAGCTTTTGTACATCCCACTGGTTCTGGATCCACCTGTCCATATGCTAAGAAAGGAGAAATTACTGGTTATCTGATAATTTCCTTTTCTTTAATAAGGACAGGTGGATCCATTTTCCTGCCCTTGGCTGTCGGATGGTTGCGCTATTATCCTCTTGCGTGGCTGCGTGTTTCAGGGGTTACTGGTAAGTGTTACTCCAGTCCCTAGTCTAGTGTTATTACTCTCTTTGTCTGAGCTCAGTGTTTTCCTGTTGACAAAGTGCTGGAATGGTTATCTGTTAATCAAGTTTGTTAATTTATCCACAGTTGGCTTTTGCAGAGAATATTGGTGGGTTGATAGTGCAGGGGTATATATACCATGACGTCAGCTTTGGTCTGTCTCTGTCTGTTGGTAGAGGTGCATAACTCACTGTTTCTGGATCCACTTATCCTTATGAAGAAAAGGAAATTATCAGGTAAGTAGTAATTTCTTCACAGGTGCACACGGCCAAGCTAGTTTATAATATATGTGCATATATTCGCTCAAGTTATAAAGTGGATGTGTGCCTATGCACACATGCCAATGTGTGCCCGTATGCCAGTTGGAAAGATACTGTTCCTGACAGTAGCTTTCAAATGGATGTGCGAGTGCACATATATGCATATGCATTGGCACGAGCCCAGGGACGTGGCAATTTTATAACAAGTCCGTTTGGAGGGGCGAGGAGCAGGGGCAGGGAGCAAGGCATGAACGCAGGATCAGGATCAGGAGATAATGCAGAACTCGCATTCTGAATCAGAGCAGGACCCGTTGCTGAGGCAAAGTGTTGGAGTCAGGGCCGGGTATATATACCCGCCTTGATTGATGTCATCTTCACGGGCCGTGGGGAACTTTCCCGTCGTGGGTCATTTAAATTGAGCACGATGACGCGCATGCGTGCGCCTAGGAGGGCAGGTGCAGAGGCCAGGATGGCCACAAGGGCAGGCCAAATCGGCGGCCGTCAGTGACGGGAAGGAGCCTGGCCTGGAAACCTCCCGGCGGAGGTAAGGGGACCCAGTCACGGGTAGCCACGGCCAGGGATCCTAACTTATTGCTGCCTTCATCTTAATTTTGTTGAATTCTTAGTTAAGTTTAGGTTGCTAAGGGACTAGGAGTGTGTAAATAAGAGTCCTTTAAATTTGTTGGTATATTCACTATTAATCTGACAGTGACCTTCAATGGGATAATTAAAGTCTTGATAAGGTCTGGGGCAATCCTGTGTTTTAGATAAAAGGCTGATTGATTTCTAATGTGAAAGTGTCTCCTGCCTATAAATCAAAGGATGAGCTAGGGGTGGGTGTGAGGGAGGGAAAAACAAACACACACAAACTCTAAGCGTTTTCCTATCTTTTGGCTTGCTTTTTATAACAAACACACATATACACACTAAAGAATATACCCCAATAATTTACCTCTCCCTAAAACTTTTTATGTTCTAAAATTTCCCAGAGGAATACTTACTGATCCTCTTTAGCCACCAGCAAGATTATCCTCTCCTCTCAGTGTTCCCATTCATGATGCTTGGGCTATTTATGCCTCTTTTGGTGCCAGTTTTCCAGAGTCTTGGTATCTTGGAGTGCTCTTGACCATTCTGATATTTGTCAGCATTGATAAGGTTTTAACTAATGGCTGTGGGACTTGCAGGCCATGGACTTGCTGTGTGATTGCAGAGGCTGCTGGCTTTCCCAGGAGTCCTAGCATTTTTAGCTTGTTTTCCTGAGTCATATATGCCTCTGCAGCATTTCTACTGGACCAGCATTGGATGTGCCCCAAATTATAGTATTATATAAAGCATTCTCAGAAGGAAGCACTATCCATTTGGGTCCTGATTTCCTGTACTCCTGTCTGGTAATTGTTTTTTGTCCTATAAACCATCCTGCATTATAGTGCTGTTTCTGGCATCTTGTTTTCAGTGTTCCTGTCCCAATCTTCTCCCTGGTACTTCTTCAGCCCTTGAGCTCTTCCACCTTGCCTCTCAGGTACTCTCCTTCTTCTGGGACAGCCCAAATTGTCGAGCCAAGATATCCGTGACAATGTCTGCCAACATTTCATTTGAATTCATTAGAAAATCTAAATTTTAGAGCACAAAATAGGATGCATTGCTTCCTTCTTTGACTGTAACAGGAAATAAATGGACTAGTGGAATGAATAAACAATTTTTTTTTTCATTTGAAAAGGATGAAACAAGTTTTGGGAGCATTCAAAACGAATGAACAGAAATGAAAAAGTTTTCAGTAAACATGCCTACTAGATATCATGAATTGTTTATTGCCGTATTTCATATCAGAATGAAAAAGAAACTGAAAACAGTTTCAGTGGAATTTGGGAAAGTTCTAAAGTTTTGTTGAAGTTTCTTTCAATTAGCACCTGACTATCATATTGCTGTCTTTGGAGAGCAATGAATATGGGAAGCAGTATTTGTCAATATATTATATACTTATTTTTATGCATTATCAATGGATAAGGCAGCAAGGCAGAGACATTATCTCAGATATTCTATTCCTTTTGACAGAAAATAACAAACTGTCAAACGGAGCACAAGAAATACATGCTGCTGATCTGCTTGAAAGATACATTTTGAGTGGGGGAGAACTTCTATGCTATGCTGTTTTTTGAAATTCTGAAACATCTCATGAAATACTGCTGTTATAAAGTTATAACAACATTTTAAGTTATAACATCTTTTTTTATGTAGGAAAGAACTCGAAAAACAGACCGAGGAAAGTAAAAAATTGCAAGAAAAGATAGACCATACTACTGAAGTCTCAATGGATAGACAAAGTTTTTCTATGCAAGATGGATTTGATGAAGACTCTTCTGCTAACTTAAGCATGCCATATGCTAGTAAATATCCAAAACATTTCCTTTTAAGAATATACTTGGGAATGTATTTTAGGTTAAAGTTAAGAGAATTGTACATTTTCAGTAGTATAAAGTGTTTTCAAAGTAAATCTTGTAAATAATATTGTTCATTCTGTGGTAGAACTGCTTTTTTGTTTTGAGATTACTGTATATTTAAACATACATCAAACATTTTAACACATCTGATGATGGATTTAGAAAGCATCACAGCACGGAAATGCTTCTTCTCTCCCTATCAGAATCACTCCTAAAAGCACTAGACACTGGCCACTCCTACATTCTTGCTATTCTAGACATATCTGCTGCATTTGATATGGTCAATCACAACATCTTCATCACCCGCCTCACCGAAATTGGCATCACCGGCATAGCGCTACTTTGGTTCCAATCATACCTAAGCAATAGGACCTATAGTGTAAAAATTGGACAACGTGAATCTAAACCAAGAAACCTTGCACAAGGAGTGCCCCAAGCATCATCACTCTCTTCAACTCTTTTTAATATTTATCTTATAATTCTCTGTCGACTACTGTCGAAACTGGGCTTTCAACACTTCATCTACGCAGATGATGTGCAGATCCTCATTCCCATAAATAACTCTATTCCTAACGCCCTGAATACCTGGAATACCGCCCTCACAGAAATAAAAAAACTACTCACCGGGGGGAGCGTGACGTCACACTGAGAGATGGCAGCTTGATTTCTGAGCTCCCGCTGGCTCCCTCCCCGATCCGCAGCGATCCGCAATTCTAGGGCTCATCTTGCCGTTGTACTAATCTGGGTGATAGCCCTAGCAGCGATATGGCGAACAAGAAAAAAAACTTGGATCTACAGCGCTTCTCTTACCAAAAGGAGGGAAATAAAGACGAGGCCTGTCTCCAGCCCGGGGAAGACGGAGCCCAAGATGGCGGAGTTTCGCGCGCTACCTCGCCCGAGCCGCCCATGCCCTCCTCTCCATCAGCTGACGGCGTGCTCTCCGAACACCCGACCCGGGCCGAATTTCGGGAATGGTTCGCAGGTATTAGGTCAGACCTTAAGGCGTATCGCCAAGAACTTTTGACTCGGGTGGAAGAAGTACGGGAGGACCTGACGTCGCTGGGCCACAGGGTCGGGAATATTGATGTGCGGGTTGAGGGCCAGGCTGAGCTAATTTCCACACATGCTACTAAGCTAGACTCGCTCCATACTGATAATGCTCAGCTTACGGCGAAACTTGCTGATCTGGAAAACAGAGCAAGACGGAATAATCTCCGCTTCCGCGGCATTGCGGAGCCTACGGGATCAGAGGATTGCCATGCGGTGATCCGTGAGTTTTGCCTTTTTATGCTCCGGGAGGCCGCACAAGATGGCGATTTTGATCCTCCTGAAATACAGTTCGACCGGGCTCATCGAGCTCTGCGTGCCCCACAACCTAATAGGCCCAGAGACATTATAGTCTGCTTCACCTCATTTCAAATCAAGGAAAGGATAGCGACGGTGGCACGTGCACGCCAGGAATGGTCCTGGGAAAATCATAAGATAGCTGTATTTCCGGATCTCTCTCTGGCCATGCTTCAGAATCGGCAGTCCTTTCGAGAGGTCACTACCTTTCTGCGCAGCAAGGACTTTTGTTTTCCCATGAAGGTGTAACACACCGCTGCTTGACTCCAGACGATGCTTTGCCAGGCCTTTCCACCTTGGGCTTTGCGGCATCCCGGCCTTCTCATAAGGCGTCTTATGCCCTTTCAGCCCGACCACAACACCCTGCCTGGCAGCGGGTTGGGAAGCGTAATAGTCGGCTCCGCCGCCAGTCCGGGGGCCACTCTCAAGCCCAAGGCAAGGGCTGATGTTCATCTGGGCCCCACTGGCGGAGGAGTCTTCTTTTCAGTTGCCTGAGTTCATTTGTCTATTTTACTACCAAGACCCTTGGTTTGCTTATGCTATATTGCTGAATGCGCGTAACCATTTTGCTTCTGTTACTGTTTAGTATGATATCAGCTGTGGGGACGGGGGGGAGGGGGGGGAGCACCCATCTCTTGAGTTTGTGCCTTCACTCATATCCCCTTTTTTGGTATGGGAGACAGTCTGCTTGGAGGTGCTGGCAGACGTTGCTATAGGGACTCACTGGATAGAGTGGGTTCTCTAAGGGGGCATGCTATTGTGGTTATTATGTTCTTTCGTTGTGATGTCAATCGATGCACTACTCCTCCATGCTGCATATTTTTTGCTAATGGTAGGATGTTCTTTATTCTTTTTTCTATATGGCTATGATTAAAATATTATTGCTGAATGTTAAGGGTTTCAACACTCCTCAGAAAAGGTCTCTTTTCTATCGAGAGACGGGGGTTTCCCAACCTGACATTGTTTTTGTGCAGGAGACGCAGATATGAAGCTTTAATGAAGTCCCCCAAATTTCCATTTCAATTTTTCTCAGCAGCTACCAAACAAGCAAAGTATGCAGGAGTTGGCATCCTTTTTGCAGCACATATGGTATTTGAATGTAAAAAGGTGATTACAGACCCTCAGGGCCGCTATCTACTGTTGCACATAGTTTTGTTTGGTATGGAGTTCACTTTACTTACTGTCTATGCCCCAAATAGAGAGCAGGCTGCCTTCTTTAGACACTTACATAACGTTCTCCTTCAACATGCTACAGGTCATTTTATTATAGAGGGGACTTTAATGTACCGCTCTCTCCTTCCTTGGATACTTCTAAGGGACTCACACATACTGCACAGGGGCACACTAAGGTTCTCAAGAATCTCCTGACAGAACACAACTTGGTGGATTCTTGGAGAACCACTTTCCCACACTCACAATCCTATTCTTACTATTCTAAGCCACATGATTCTTATACCCGTATTGATTACTTGATGGTGGATAAAAATTTATTCCATATGGTCCGTAGACCCGAAGTGGGGATCGTGACCTGGTCTGATCATGCTCCTATATCTCTCCAGCTGAGCATTCCGGCTGGGGACCATGGGCGCCGGTATTGGAGGCTCAATGACTCTCTTTTACATGATCTCCAGTTTATACAAACCTCTACCCAATTGATGCGAGATTTTTTCTCTACAAATGTGGGTTCGGTTTCGTCCCCTGTCACAGTGTGGGACTGCTTCAAATCATATGTTAGGGGACATTTTATCTCGCACTCATCTTACGTTAAGAAACAGAAGGAGGCATCTTGCTCTCACCTCCGGACACGTATTGCGGACCTTACAGCCCAACATAGCCACTCCCGCTCTAGGCGCCTACTGGCTCAGCTAACCAAGTGCAGGGACGAATTACATAGGCTTGAATTGGACCATGTCAATCATGCCTTGAATCTGACTAGGCAAACCCACTTTGAGGGGGGAAATAAGGCTGGCAGGGTGCTGGCGCACCAGTTAAAAAAACAATCCTTTCAAAACCACATTCTTAAGATCAAAAATGAACAGGGACAGATTGAGACTACCAACTCGGCCATCACTCACCAATTTCTCAAATTCTTTCGGGATCTTTATTCAGCAGATACACAAATTCAATCAGCAAATATCCTACAATATCTTAGGGCCGTTCCCCTACCCAGACTCACACTGGCGATGCAAGATAGTCTAAATGCAGAAATCACAACCCCGGAAATTTTAGAGGTTATCAAGACCCTGAAGGTGGGCAAGGCTCCGGGCCCCGATGGACTAACAGCTAAATTTTATAAAACTTTCCGACATATCCTGGCCCCGCATCTTCAAAGTCACTTTAATTATCTTAGGGGAGGGGGTACTTTACACATGGACTCCAACACTGCAGGCATCACTATCATAGCTAAACCGGGCAGAGATCCCGCCCTATGTGCTTCGTACCGGCCGATCTCATTAATAAACCTAGATCTAAAGATTTTAGCTAAGATCTTGGCTGATCGGATAAACTGTTTCATTGCCCAAATCATACATCCCGATCAGGCGGGCTTCATACCAGGCCGTATGGCCAGCGACAATGTACGCAAGATTATTAATATCATTTGGGGCGCATCTCACAGTCAGATAGAACATCTCCTTTTGGCCATTGATGCAGAAAAGGCCTTTGACATGGTCCACTGGCCTTTTTTGTTTCATACCTTACAGGAAATGGAGTTTGGACCCTCTTTTCATAAATGGATTTCAGCCCTGTACTCTAACCCTTTAGCAAGCATCAAAATTAATGGTCGGTATACGGAGCCTTTTCCGGTGCACAGGGGGACGAGGCAGGGCTGCCCCCCTGTCGCCCTTGCTCTTTGCCATTTTTCTCGAACCCCTGGCCATCTCTATACGGTCCAATCAGCAGGTGCAAGGATTTACCTTGCACGCTTGTGAATCCAAAATGTCTCTGTTCGCTGATGATATTATATTCACGGTGGGCAGCCCGGCCCTGACTCTCCCGGTACTTGAAATGGAGCTAGCGCGTTTTAGTGCGGTCTCCGGTTTCAAAATTAACTGGGACAAATCTGAAATATTGAACATCACGTGTCCCCCTGATAGGGTCTGTGCATTGAAAGCAAAACATCCATTTAAGTGGGCTACCTCTAAACTTAAATATCTTGGGGTGTATTTGAGCCAGAATGTGTCCGATCTTTTTCAGCTTAATTATGTACCCTTATTTAAAAAACTTGATCTGGACTTAGACATATGGTCATCACTCCCTCTAACGTGGCTTGGACGGTTGGCGACTATCAAGATGAACCTTCTTCCGAGATTTCTCTACCTCTTTCAGACATTGCCTATCATGGTGGGGCGACCTATTTTGTTGCACTGGCAAAAAAATTGCTCCGTTTTCTCTGGAGACATAGACCTCCGCGAGTGGCACAAAAAATTCTTTATCAGCCTAAGTCTACGGGAGGTTTGGGACTGCCTCATTTGGCCAAGTATTATGCAGCAGCGCAACTTCGGCCCATTATTGACTGGCATTGTTCGGTTTCTGTAAAACCGTGGGTCGCACTCGAACAAGAGTGGATTGCGCCGGTGCCTTTGGCTTCCCTTCTCTGGCAACCAGCTAAAACATGGCGTACGAATCTGAAGCTGCCGCCTTGTACAAGGCACACATATAATATGTGGAAACAATGGAAGGATAAACTTGTGGGACGTTACGACTACCATTCCCTTACCTCACTATTTCACAATAATCTTTTCTCAGCTGGTCTCCCTGCTACAGCTTATGCTCAGTGGAAAGCTGGGGGTATTCATTGTATTCAGCATGTTTTGTGTCAGGATAGCCCGCTTTCATTCTCAACCCTACAAGAGACTTATCGACTGTCTTCAATGGAATTCCTACCCTATATGCAACTTCGCCATTTTTTGCTACACATTCAGCGAAGAGGACTGTTAGCCCCCACCCGATCTTTGTTTGAGGGATATTGTGACTCTCCCAAGGCAATCGGGGGTCTCATATCAAAATTATACCAGTTACTGATCTCACTACCGTTTAGCAAACATGCCTACATGATCGCATGGGAAACGGATCTACAGACCTCCATAGCTGAAGATGATTGGACGTCCATCTTTTCTGCGGTCTCCCGCGGTAATATATCCACCCGGATTATTGAAGCCAACTATAAGACGCTTTACCGCTGGCACCTGACCCCAGCTCGGCTGCACCGCTGTTACCCCAGAGTGGACCCTCATTGCTGGCGTAATTGTCATCAAGTTGGAACAAACCTACACATGTGGTGGGACTGCGAATTTATTCAACCTCTGTGGTCTTATGTATCCAAGCTATTGTCAGACCTCTTTAATGTCTCTTATACCATGACCGTGGCGCAAGCGCTCCTCTTTTTTCCGGAGGACTCTCTGCCACCTCCGGCTCAAACTTTCATGCATCAAGTCTGCACTGCTACTAAAATGGAGATTGCTTACCATTGGAAACGGGCCCATCCGCCCACCTCAGAGGAGCTTTTACAACGATTGGACAGAGCCTGCACCCTTTACCGTCTCACGGCGTTGAAGTACCACCGCCTTCCCAAGTTTAATCAAGTATGGGGCCCTTACATATCTTGGCGATCTTTGACTTTCACGAGTTAATCATAGACTGACCTTTCAGTTCTAGGCTCAACCATATTGTTCCCTACCACACTGACAATGTATGTGGAGTTTGGAGTTATGGCTGCTTGATTGCCTAGAATTATGTTGACATCACATGGCATGCGGGGGAGGGGGGGGAATATCTGGGAACATTCTGGAATTTTCTTATCTTATGGTGTATTATCTATTGCTGTATAATAGAAAGATATGCTGATTTGTTTGTATATGTTTTCCATGTTATCACCTGTTAATATCAGCAATAAAAACTATTAATCAAAAAAAAAACAAAAAACTACTCACCGATAACTTCCTGGCCATTAACACCAACAAAACAGAACTTCTCATCATTTCACCTCCTAACAACTCCACAATGAAATCAACACTCCCATCACAAGTCTGCCCATCCACTGTACAACAAGTCCGCAGCCTTGGCATCATCATCGACAACCATTTTACGTTAAAAAAATTCATCACTGCTACTGTTAAAAATGGTTTCTTCAAGCTTCACACCCTAAAACGAATCAAACCTCTTCTACACCCAAATGACTTCTGCACTGTCCTACAAGCTACAATACTATCAAAGATTGACTACTGCAACTCTCTGCTGTTAGGATTACCAAAAAATACATTACAACCATTACAAATGTTACAAAATGCAGCTGCCCGGATACTCACCAATTCACACTGCCACGATCACATCACTCCCGCACTTCAATCTCTACACTGGCTACCCGTTGCATCCAGGATTATATACAAAACCATTACGCTAATACACAAGGCCTTACATAACCAAAACATGCAATGGTTCTCCGAACACTAGTATTTCAATAAGACCAACTGACCAACAAGAAAACAGCACCAGGCCAAACTGCGGATACCCTCCCCTAAACTTACCAAACATATATCTACAAAGGAACGCTCATTCATCATAGCAGGATCCACTATTTGGAACAGCATGCCCACTGACTTACGCCAGGAACCTTGCCACAAAAAATTTAAACAAAACCTAAAAACCTGGCTGTTCAAAAAAGCATACCAATGACTGACAGGACCCTCTACCAGCCGCATACATAACCCATTTTCCCCCTCCCTTACCACCTGTCCCTTCCTATTCAGCACTCTTTCCCTAGAATAAATTCTATCTATTGTAAATCCCCCAAACATATATCAATTTTGGTTCCTCTACCAAACACTTTTGTTATTCCTATTTCGTGTATTTTATTGATATAATTTGAAAAATGATTCCAGTTCCAAATTGTCTGTAAAGCCTGTTGAATGTATCATTTTTTGTTGTAGTTTAATACTTTTTGTTTAATACCTTTTATTTAATATTCAATATTTTAATTGTAAAGCCTGTTGCTGCATTACAGTTTAATGTAAACCGAGGTGATGTTCTGAACGTGCCGCGGTATATAAAAATCTCTAAATAAATAAATAAAATAAATATGGGGTAGATATTCAAAACATAGCCGGCAAGTTAGCTGGCTAGACTTATTTGTCTAACTTAGACAGGATATTCAGCTGCATATGTTAGGTTTGCTGGCTCGCGGGCTGCCCCTGCGAGCCAGCTCACTCAGCATGCCAGCACCGCTGCCACCATCCTCTTCGTGGCCGGACGCTGCCACCATCAACCGCATGCCAATCTATGAAGGCCCCGCAGTGGGAACAGCACTTGCTGGAGCCCTTGGATAACGTCACACAGCTGGAAATATAAATTCCGGCCGTGCAACACAATGGCGCTTCAGCAACGGGTCAAATACCCTAGGTAGTGTTGCTGCGTTCCTGCCTAATCTTGCCTTCTTCTCTCCAAGCCTGCCTGATTCTGCCTTCATCTCTTCAGCCTGTCTTCATCTCTTCAGCCTTACCCAGTCTTGTCTTCATCTCTTCAGCCTTGCCTTCAGTTCTCCAGACTGACCCAGCCTTCCCACGTCTCTCTAGGCTCATCCTCCTTGCCCAGCTTACTGCTTTCTCCTTCTCGGACTGATTCCTGGTATTTGACTTTAGCTTGGACTCTCAATATCTGTTATGAACACCCGGCCCGCGAGCAGGCTCACTCACCACAGGCTGTTTCTTCAGCTGACGCGGCCGGAACCGCGGACTGTAATGTCTTCCTGCGGCCCGGAGGCCGCCCTGCTCCGCCCTCTTCACCGCGGCCAGAGCTGCGGACTGTGTTTTCATTCTGCGGCCCGGAGGCTGCCCCGAAGCCTGCCCCTGCGGCCGGGAGCCGCAACACCATCTTGGGGTCCTTGCTTGGCAGCCTGGAGGCTGTCCCGGGCCTGCCTGTGACCGGCCTGCCTCTCCTGCTCTGCCGTCGTAACGTGCAGGAGAGCACCGCTGTCCGCGGTCCTGCACAGCAGTCCTGCTGCTCCTTAGGCGCCGGCGCGTACCTCTCCAGGATTTAAAGGGCCAGGCACAGGAAGTATGCTGGCCCCACCTAGGGAGTGGACTTCCTGCTTCAGCCCTATAAAGGGCTGCTCTGTCATTCAGTCTTTGCCTTGCGTCGGAGTTGCTTCACTCTGGAGGCTCCTGCCTGCTAGAGCTCTGTCAGGTCTTCTTATTTTCTCCATGGAGTTCTTGTTGCTTCGTCTCGTCATGCCAAGTCATGTTCGTGCCTGAGGTCCCCGTCCAGGTGTCCTGGTATCTCGTCTTGGTCTTCTGTTTCCTGATGTTCCAGGTTCCTTGATGTCCTGCTCCTGTGTCTTCGTCTTCAGCGCTCTTGAGTCTTCTGGTACCTGTTAGGCCGGGGGTCCCTCGGATGATGTGTGCCCGAGCATGGACTAGCCTACAGGTGGACGCGTGTCCTGTGCTCTTGAGCCGTCATGTCCTGCCAGCCGTTGGTGGAGCTTCGGACGACATCAACTCTGTTGGAGTTCTGCTTCGACTGGATCCTTCCCTGCGCTTGTCCCGCTCCCAGCGTGGTCCATGACCAGCCTCCTCGGGCTGTGTAGGGCGCGCAGTGGGACAGGGTGGTCTGCGACTCAGTCCCGCGGGTGGGCTGAGTAGGGCGCCCTGAGAGAAAGTGCCAGTGTCCTTCCGCCCAGCTTCTTGTCTCGTCTGGACTTCGTCAAGTTCCTCGTCTTGTCATGGAATTGTTGGGATTTGAAAGGGTTTAGTTTAATATATTTTTAGTCAGCTAGCTTTTGGTTTTAATGTATTTTAGTCATGTACCATGTTTTGTTTTTAGTATATATGTGTTTGAAGGTTGCTACTGCAACTTCAATCAATGTAAACCGCCTTGAAATGAACTTGAAAGCCGGTATATAAGATTGAATAAATAAATAAATAAATAAATAAATAAATAAATGGATGCCATTGCATCACTCTTAGTATCATGTCTTGTTCCTGATGTTGTCGCATCGACCCTGGTCCGGGATGCCGTTGCATCAACCATTGGTCCAGGATGTCTTCGCATCAGCCCTGGTGTCATGTCTTCGTCCGCGATGCCGTTGCATCGATCCTGTGTCAAGTCCTCTTCCGCGATGCTGTTGCATCGATCCTGCTGTCAAGTCTTCGTCCGCGATGCCGTTGCATCGATCCTGCTGTCAAGTCTTCGTCCGCGATGCCGTTGCTTCGAGTCTGCTGTCATGTCTTCGTGTCAAGGCCCGTCTGCCCTCGACCTCAGGCCAGGCCTACTGCTCCATGCTGTTCCATGCAGCAGGTCCAAAAGGGCTGGGAATGGTCGGAGGACCGTTCACATTCCAACATCATCATGTTGTTGGCCATGGGAGCTTGCCGGCCTGGCAGAGGGTAAGACCGTCAGCCATGGTGGAACACGCAGTCAACCCTCGGTGCGGTCCTGGATTCGTCTGGGGTCGGGCTGAGGCCCAAGGGCACACTAAACATCCCGTTACACAACAATATCCATGCCTGCTGCCTGCCTTCGATTTCAGCCTGACCCCAGATTTACTCCTCAGCCTTTGCCCCAGAGGCTGCCACCTAAGACCTACTTTCCCCTCAAACCCAAAGGCTCAACCTGAGGGGAAAGGGGCTGGTATAAGCAAAGCTCCAGTTCTGTCCCTGCACTGATTTGCTCTGCCAGCTGGCTGTGAGGATCTACATGGCCTCCCCCATAGGTTATGTCAATCTCACTCAAACACAAGGATCCACAATCCTAATAGCATGGCTATGCAGCTGAATATCCTTGGATAAATCGCTTCTTAGCCAGATAAGTCTTATCTGTCTAAGTTTAGACCTGCTAGATGGATAACTTACCCAGCTACTTAGCCATATAAGTTATCTGGATAAGTGGTGCTGCCCCATCATGCCCATTGCCTGCCCCAAAGTTATCTAGTTAAAAACTTAGCTGGATAAGTGACTTGTCTGTCTAAGTAGCATCCGCTGAATACAGAAAGAAGCCTATATCTGGATATTCAGCATCTGCTACTTAGCCAGATAAGTCCCATTTATCCAGCTAAATAGCTATTGAATTTCAACTTATAGACTTCTTTCTGTATTCCCTTGTACACATAGGAACAGCTAGTAAGGACCTAATTCACTAAGGCTTTTTTTTCCTATTTTTCATGGACAAGCAGGATAGTAATCACCCATACAAGTGTGTGAAGTCATTCAATGGCACCTAGATGGAAAAACTATCTTAGTGATCAGAAAAACCCGATACATTTTTCTGAGAATGTGTGGGTGTTCCCATGTAGCTTCTGCTGTGCAAGTCTTCTCAGAATTTTCTTTTCTTCTGCTTATGGGAAACGATGTGATCTTTGTTTTCTTCAAGCCATTCACCAACGTTTTTCATTTTATTTTTCTTCTCTTACCAAATAATTTCCTGTTTACTTTTTATACTTTTTTACTATTCTCCAAAATTTTTTTATTTTTTTATTTTTGTTAGGGTCACTTTTTCTTCTAAAAATAGAGTTTTATCTGGCCTCAACCTTCTTCACTATGGTAGACAGGAAATCAGGCTTCAGAAGATGTTCGCTGGAGGTGGACCCTTGGCCTAGTGCAGGATTGTTACTGCCCTCTGGTCGGACCCAGAGTGCGCCTGCCACCAGGAGGCGGAGCACACAAGGAGACAGAGGCTAGCTGGAGCTTCGCCACTAGCAATCCAGGATTTCCGCAGGTTGAGCCTTTGGGTACCTGGACCGCCTGGACTTAGGTGGGCCTCAGAGGGTCTCCTGGAGAGGTAGCGGAGAGGTGTGCCCACCACGAGCAAAGGTGCGCAGCTGTTGAAGAATGGAGAGGCTAGACCTGAACCAGGATCACCGGAGACCTCTGGAATGCAGCAGGAGATGAAGGTCCTCCGGGCGAGATAGGCAGCGCCTACTGGTCTAGCCTGATGTAGGCCGCAGGCAGTGTCCAAGCAGGCTGGTCTGGTGGTCACAGGAGCAAAGAGAGTATCCAAGTGTAACGCAAGGGTCAAAGCCAGGGTATCCGTCCGAGGGTGGTCAGCAAAAGCAAGGGTCAGTTCCAAGATCAGTCCGTATGATAGTCAAGAGGAGCAAGGTCAGTTCCAGGCGGCGGTCAAGCGTGGTCAGAAGGCAGGCAGTGGTTGGTTCCAGGCAGCGGTCAATGTGGTCAGAAGGCAGGAAGTGGTCGGTTCCGGGCAGTGGTCAAATGTGGTCAGGCAAGCAGAGGTCAGTACCGTGAATCAGTCTGAGGAGGTACGACAAGTGAAAGAATGTAGAGCAGGAATCAGGAGAGATGCTGGAATACACAGAGGACCACGGGAACACAGAAACACAGGAGCACTAGAACAAGACAGGAAACAGGAACGCAGGAACAGCAAAGTAGTTATACTGAAGTGTCAACCGATTGCCAAGGCGAGGCTCTGGGGACTGGGTCTTGCCTTATATACACAGGCTAGGTGATGTCATCATCGGGCGCTGTGGACTGGATTCCCGTGCTGGGCACTTTAAAGGGCCGCATGGTCCGCGAACGCGCCTAGGGGTGCTGCCGACATCAAGGAGGACACTGAGCCCCTGCGTGAGGAGCGCTGAGAATCAGAAGGGCCCGATGGGCCTGGGGACGCCCGGGGATGCCATGGGCGAGAGGTGCTGGCTGCGGCTGCGAGGGACGAGGAGCCGGAGCTGGTTGAAGGCAGCGTGAGGTGAGCAGGCCCGGTCGTGGCATCAAAGCGGTCGGGACGCACAACAGAAGATGCCCCGACTGTTTCTACAAGATGATCTTATCTGACCAACAGGAATACTGTATTTGTTGTTTAGGACTGTCACATGATAAAAAAAACTGTGCTGCCTTTACCTGAATGTCCCACAGAGCCAGAAGATCTAGAATCTACACATTAAAATAATTCTTAATTTCTCCTCAAGCCTCATGCCTGTCTAGGAGGAAACCATTGCCGTCTGAGGAACTATTTCTAAAATTAAAAAGGACAGCGCCAGCTCATATTTAGCACAGGCACCATTCTCCCTCCAATAAAGGGGAAGAAGAATTACAGTCTTTGGCACTGAAACATTCAGGAGCCAGGACAGGGGCTATTGGTGCCAACATCTCAATGGCACAGAAAAGTGCCTTTGACACATCTCTCTTCAGTACAGAGACCTGGCTGCTTCCATCTACAACTAAAGGTACTGCATCAATGTTGTTGCTGGCGGCATCTTGATGATGAGACTTAAATATCAGCACTGAGCATACAAAAAATTTAGTTTCTCCCAGGACAAGCAGGATGGTAGTCCTCACACATGGGTGACATCATCAGATGGAGCCTGACATAGAGTTTCTAGAAACTTTGACTGGCACACTGAGCAGCAAGAGCGGGGGTTCTATTCCCACTATTTCCTGAATCCAAAGAGAACAGGGGGATTTTGCCCCATTTTGGATCTGAAGGCGTTGAACAAGTTTCTAAGAAAAGAAAAGTTCAAGATGGTCTCCCTGGGCACTCTGATTCCCCTCCTGCAAAGAGGGGACTGGCTTTGCTCCCTTGACCTAAAAGATGCATATGCTCACATGAAGATCCTTCGGTTTGTTGTGGGCGAGAGGCACTTCCAGTACAGGCCCTTCGGCTCCATGAGTCTTCACCAAATGTCTGGCAATGTTGGGTGCACATCTCCGTCAGTTGGGGGTACATGTGTTTTCCTACTTGGGTCAACAGGCTGATCAAGAGCGCCACCCAGGAGGGGGCGTTTCGCTCTCTGCCCTTGACCATTCGGGTGCTGGGATCCCTCGGGTTTGTTATCAACTACCCGAAGTCCCATTTCATCCCATCATCTCAGTTGAACTTTATTAGTGCCCAGCTGGACACGTTGCAGGCCTGGGCCTTTCTTCCTCGCAATCGGTCGCTTGCTCTGGCGTCTCTGGCGAGTATAGTCCACCTGAAGCCAGCAGGTCTCTGCCTGGTTTCTGCTTTGCCTGCTGGGTCACATGGCCACATCTGTCCATGTTACTCCCTGGGCTCGCCTGGACATGCAGAGGGCTCAGTGGATTCTGTGGTCTCAGTGGCATCGGGCCGCTCAGGACCTCAGGGTACGTATTTGCTTCATGCCACCTCTCCATACCTCTTTATCTTGGTGGGAGAAGCTGCCCAATCCAGAGCAAGGGTTCCGTTTCAGGGCCCCCCAACTCAGGTTGTGTTTACCACAGATGTTTCCACCCTGGGTTGGGGTGCGCATAACGACTGCCTACACACGCAAGGTTTCTGGTCTGCTGAGGAAGCTCAGTGCTAAATCAACTTCCTGCAGCTTCGAGTGATCCATTATGCCCTCTGGGCATTCAGGGATTGCTTGGCCAACCAGGTGGTCTTGATACAGACCAACAACCAAGTGCGATGTGGTACATCAGCAAGCAAGGATGTACGGGATCATTCCATTCTGTGGAGAATGACCAGGCCGAGCACTGTGGGAATAATCATCACTGGCACGGTGACCGTCCGCCACCAACACCATCCATGACATCGGTGGCATCTTTCTCGCTGCTGGAGAATGACCGGGCCGAGCACCGAGGGAAACATCGCTACTGCCACGGTAAACAGCCATCGCCAACGCCATTCTGGACATCGATTGCAGTTCCTCAGTGCTGGGGAATGACCGGGCCAATCTCCGAGGGAAACAGCCAGCACCGATGTGGTTCCACGTTCGGTGCCAGCACTGATACCACACTGGAATCAATGTCCATTGAGCCAGTTGCGAAGCGGCCCGGGTACACAAGTCTCCATGCTCCTCTGCACCCGAGGCGCCCGGTACTGAGCCACCACAAAATAATGTGGAAGTGCCAGTAAAGCCTAGCCTGTCTCCTCTGTAGCTGCGCTACCCATACCAGCTTACGAGTGGAGCTGGACATTTACGTCCCTCAGGCTGTCCTTGATGCCTCCCGAAATCTACTAACACCGGAGCCATCGATGTTCACACCGTTGTGGCACCGCCTCGTTGTGATTCCTACCAATGACAGCCTAAGTCATCGCCGCTGAGCCTCCACCATGAAGGGTGATGGGCACTCTAATACCGCTTCGGCACCAATCCCATCGAGACCTGGTCACTAAAATGGACCAGATGTTTTCGGAAGGTTGCCTTTCTCTCAGTGCTATTATGCTCCTGAGTCTAATCATGTGGTTAAAGAACAAGAAGGAGGTCTATATATTTTAGTTTCCTTTGAAAGTGCTGATGTTTCAAATTTTCTTAGTTCTTCAAGTGATAATATTTCAACTAGAGCTATATTACTTGTTTCTTTTGCCCTGGCTACTGACAAGAAATTAAATATAAACAGTTGTTGTTTTGTTCAGGACAAAGGCAAGCCCTTATCTCATAGTGTATGAAGGACTTCATGAACATATTTCTTAAAAAGTTGAACTGGTGCCAAAAATCTTGTTTTGGGGAAATTCAACAAATGCAAATGTTTACCTAATTCAGACAGTTTAAATACTGATCGTTTAGTGAACTCACAGATCTGAGACACAGTCTGCATTGACATACTCTCAGTAATCTCATTTTAATGGGCTGGTGCAAAGACTATCTAGTTCTTCACAATAAGGTAGATTTTTTGGAAAATTTGATTAGAGCTAAACATTTGCATTTGTTGAATTTCCCCAAAACAAGATTTTTGGCACCAATTCAACTTTTTAAGAAATATGTTCATGAAGTCCTTCATACACTATGGGGCGGATTTTAAAAGCCCTGCGCGCGTAAATCCTTCTGGATTTAGGCGCGCAGGGCCCTCGCGCGCCGGCGCACCTATTTTGCATAGGCCGCCGGCGCGCGCAGAGCCCCGTGGCTTTCTAAAAGGGGCGGGGAGGGGGAGTGTCGGGGGCGTGCCGCGGCGTTTCGGGGGCGGGCCCCGGGGGCATGGGGCCGGCCCGGGGGCGTGGTCGAGGCCTCCGGACCAGCCCCCGGGTCAGGTGATGGCGCGCCGATTTACGTCTGCTTTTAGCAGGCGTAAATCTGCCAACAAAGGTAAGGGGGGGGTTAGATAGGGCCGGGGGGGGTGGGTTAGATAGGGGAAGGGAGGGGAAGGTGGGGGGAGGGCGAAGGAAAGTTCCCTCTGAGGCCACTCCGAAATCGGAGTGGCCTCGGAGGGAACAGGCAGCGCGTGCTGGGCTCGGCGCGCGCAGGTTGCACAAATGTGCACCTCCTTGCGCGCACCAAGCCCGGATTTTTTAAGATACGCGCGGCTATGCGTGTATCTTATAAAATCCAGCATACTTTTGTTCGCGCCTGGTGCGCGAACAAAAGTACGCGACTGCGCAATTTTTTAAAATCTAACCCTATGAGATAAGGACTTGCCTTTGTCCTGAACAAAACAACAACTGTTTATATTTAATTTCTTGTCAGTAGCCAGGGCAAAAGAAACAAGTAATATAGCTCTAGTTGAAATATTATCACTTGAAGAACTAAGAAAATTTGAAACATCAGCACTTTCAAAGGAAACTAAAATATGTAGACCTCCTTCTTGTTCTTTAACCACATAGAAACATAGAAATGAAGGCAGAAGAAGACCAAACGGCCCATCCAGTCTGCCCAGCAAGCTTTCGCACTTTTTTTTTCTCTCACATACTTATCTGTTTCTCTTGGCTCTTAGTAACCTTTTTTTTATTCTATTTCCCTTCCACCCCCACCATTAATGTAGAGAGCAGTGTTGGAACTGCATCTAAGTGAAATAGCTTAATTTAGTTAGGGGTATTAACCACCGCAATAAGCAAGCTACACCCATGCTTATCTGTTTATTCAGACTTTGTAATTCAGTTCTTGTTGATTGTTGCCTGGATATAGATCAACCTTTCTTCATTCTCCCCAGTCGTTGAAGCAGAGAGCCATGCTGGCTATGTATTGAAAGTGAAGTATCAGTCTTGCTCCCCTGCCGTTGAAGCAGAGGACTATGCTGGATATGCGTGAAGTGTCAAACTTCCTCCCTGCCGTTGAAGCAGAGAGCTATGCTGGCTTTGCATTGAAGTGAAATATCAGACTTGCTCCCCTGCCGTTGAAGCAGAGGGCTATGCTGGATATGCGTGAATTGTCAAAATTTCCTCTCCACATGATTAGACTCAGGAGCATAATAGCACTGAGACAAAGGCAACCTTCCGAAAACATCTGGTCCGTTTTAGTGACCAGGTCTCTATGGGATCGGTGTCGAAGCAGGATTAGAGTGCCCACCGCCCTTCGTGGTGGAGGCTCAGCGGCGATGACTTAGGCTGTCATTGGTAGGAATCACAACGGTGGCACCACCATAGTGCATGTCTCGGCACGCGATTGGATACATATCCATAACCCACTATGCAAAATGGGTTAGCGTGTCCAAAACGCATATCCAGTTGAGCGCGTAGATAATAGCACTCATCACATGTAAATTCACGTTGATGAGGCTATTAGCTATTTCCCCCTGATTAAAAAAAAATGTGCACCCAACATGCACATTTTAACCCGCAAAAGTTAATTCCTGCCCGGAGCAGGCATTAATTCTTGAGGAGCCCAAACAAATTTATGAAAAGCAGAAAATACTGCTTTTCTGTTCCTTTTTTTGGTTTGTCTGATTTAATGTCGTTGCGATATTAAGTCGGAGGAACTGAAATAGGAGAATTTAAAAAAAGGTACTGGCAGGTGAGGAAAAGGGACACTCAATTAATAAGCATCCACTTTCCTAACCCATGGCTGTGCACAGGTTAGGAAAACGAATCTCATAAAATTGAGCGTCCATTTTCCTAACCTGAGCACCACCTCTCTTGGGCGCCTGCTGCCTAGGAGGCACTAGGGGCACATGATTTCCCCTAGCGCCTCCTTTTTTGCCGCTGCACCCGATTTAAATATTAAATCGAGCTCCCGAGAGAGATGGATTGGTGAGCGATAAGGGAGTGGGTGCACAATCGTGAGCACCCGTTTAACACGCACTGATATTGCATTGGCCTGTAAGAAAGTGAGAAATAACTATATTTAATTGCTCAAAGTAAATTTACTGGTGTACATCGCCATTCTAACTGAGCTGTATTTTCTCAAGAATTGTTATTTAAATAACTTTCATTATAAAAGAGGGTTATTATGAACCTCTTTTTCAAAAGGTTTTTCAATTTTATTTTGTTTGCTGCTTCTCTGGTTCTGCACTTATCTTTGCAATAGTGAAATATATCTCACACATTTGTGTTTCTTTATCATTCAAGGTGCTTCCAGGTCAGTTTTGGATAATCGGTGCGTGATGACATCATCCCCCCATCACAGCTCTGTGTTAAAGAGGTCCGTATTTAGTGTTCAGGCTAAAAGTCCATCAAAAACCAGTTTGCTATCTAAGCATGAAATAGAATATGATAGCCTAAGAAGAAGCAACCCTTATGCTGAAGAACAATATCAGCTTAAGAAACTCTTGGAAGAGTGTTCACAGCAAGTAAAAGACTTACAAAGAAAATTAAATGAAGTAAGTTTTTGACTTTATTTTAGAATATTTTGGTATTCAATAAAGAGCCAATATTCACATGTTCTCACAGGACAAGCAGGATGGTAGTCCTCACATATGGGTGACATCACAGGATGGAGCCCAATCACGGAAAACTTCTGTCAAAGTTTGCAGAACTTTGACTGACCCCTACTGGGCATGCCCAGCATAGCACTAACCCTGCAGCCAGCAGGGGTACCCCTTCAGTCTTCTTTTTTCCATGCAGCAGTAGCCTCGCGGTAAAGGAGCTCTGAAGAGATTCCTGACAGGAATTTTCCTCACGGAATTACTAAAAGTTAAATTGCCCCACAGGGGTCCCTCCTCTATCTTTTCTCAGTCCACGGTACTCCGGTAAGTTTTTACCCATTTTCTGTTGATTACCATTGAGTTTGGCCCTAGCGGCCTACTGGCCGTCGACCGTATCGCGGCTCGATTTTTTCCATGGCCATGGTGTCGGGGTTTCGTCGGTGCCCGGACTGTACCCACACCATGTTCATCACAGACCCCCATAAAGTCTGTGTAATGTGTCTAGGACGCGAGCACAATGTCTTGACCTGCACCAAATGTGCCCTAATGACACTGAAGGGTCGCAAGGCCAGAATGGAAAATTTCTCTTCCGTGCTGAAACCCCGACTCCGTCCATTGCATCGTTGTCAGAACCGGCACCGCTAACTTCGTGCCAGCATCGACCACCGACCGGTGACTGACCGGCATCGACGACTTCTCGGCCATCCACACCCTCTACTCCCCCTCAGCATCGAGGGGATTGTAGGGAGAAACATCACCATCGACACCGTAAGACTCGATCCATCGAGGAAGCGAAATCATCGACCTCGCCATCGTCCGAGCCGCTGTCGAAAAAACCCCGTCCAGGAAAGGCACGACTATTCCTGCGACCGGGTCACCGAGGCAACCCTCGCCCGATCAGGGATTGGGAGCCGCGACTTCGCCTTTAACGGTGGTCCCTCCGGCTATGCCTCTGCCTCCTTCTTCTGTTCCGGAGCCGGGGCTGCTTGCTCCAGGTCTCCGAAAAGAACTGGACCGGATGGTTCAGGAGGCCATCGACAAGGCGATGCAACGTCTTAAGGTTCCTCCAGCACTGACACTGGCACCGCCTCTGGAACCGATCATTGACCCAATTCTGGCAGCGCTGGCACCGCTGCTATCTAGGATGGAAGCGCTTATGGCCGCTTTTCCACCGATGGATCCCAGGTCTCCGATGGCTCTGATGCCCTCTCCAGCATCATCGGGAGGAGAAACACCGTTTCGCATCCCTCCATCGGGAGTTCTGCCTCAGCCATTGATGCCAATACGTCCCTCGCCACCAACCCATCCATCGGTGCTGATACATCCGTTGGCGCCACCGAGTCATCCATCAATGCCTTCGATGCCTGCACCGGTGCCTTCGATGCCATCATCGGTGCCTCCGATAATTCCTCCCGATTCCTTCGGAGCCTAGACTGGGTCCTTCAGGTATCTAACCACCCTGTCCCCCTCTAGTTCCTAGAGGGATGAGTGTGGATCCTTATGATACCTGGGGTGATGATACCTCAACAGACACCGATGATTTACCTTCACCACCTTCACCTACTGAGAGTAGAAAGCGTTCTCCCCCAGAGGACCTTTCCTTTATACATTTTGTGAAGGAAATGTCTGAATTGGTTCCCTTCCAATTAAAGATGGAACAGGATGATAGGCACCAGATGATGGAGTTGCTCCAGTTCCTGGATGCCCCTAAGGTAATCACCTCCATTCCCATTCATCAGGTCCTTCTCGATCTCCTCAAGAAGAACTGGGAACATCCTGGATCAATTGCTCCAGTACACAGGAAAGCTGACTCTACCTATTTGGTACAGTCAGCCCCAGGTTTTCAAAAATCACAGCTTGATCACCACTCGGTTGTGGTAGAGTCTGCACAAAAGAGGGTGAAAAGGTCAAAGACTCACTCATCTGTTCCTCCTGGAAAGGAACAAAAGTTCCTAGATAACATTGGTCGCCGAGTATTCCAAGGAGCCATTCTCATCTCCCGAATTTCCGCCTATCAGCTTTATATGACCCAATATAACAGTGTCATTTTCAAGCAGATACAGGATTTCTCAGACTCCCTGCCTCAGCAATTTCAAGAACCATTACAAACCCTAGTAAACAAGGGTTTTGAGGCAGGCAAGCATGAGATTAGAACATTTTATGACATTTTTGACACCTCTACCAGAGTGTCTGCAGCTGCTATTTTGGTGAGGCGGTGGGCCTGGCTCAAGTCTTCTGACCTATGCCCAGAAGTACAAGACCAGTTATCCGACCTGCCTTGTGTCGGAGATAATCTGTTTGGTGAACAGATTCAACGGACGGTGGCAGAATTAAAGGATCATCATGAGACCCTAAGACAGCTCTCTTTGATGCCTTCCGACTTCTCCTCAAACCAGCTCTTTAGAATGGACTCCAAGAAGTCTTTCTTGCGCCCGAAGAAGTCTTACCCGCCACCAACCAGATCCCGTGCCACGAGACCTTATCAAAAACCGCAGTCTCGTCAAGCCCGTAAACAAAAACCACAGGCAGCTCCTCAACCAGGACCTGCTTCCGGTTTTTGGCTTCCACTTAGAGAGCAGCAGCCAGATTCCTCTGTCTCACATACCAGTGGGAGGTCGATTGTGCCACATCTGACCAATGGGTATTGGCAATCATTGCTCAGGGTTACCATCTCAACTTTCTTGCCCTGCCACCGGATTCCCCACCTCTACAGACGTGGAGAACATCCGAACTCTCCATTCTTCTGGATCAAGAGGTTTCCCTCCTTCTCCAGTCAAGAGCAATAGAACCCGTACCATACTCTCAGCAAGGCCTAATGTTCTATTCCCGGTACTTCCTAATCCCCAAAAAATCGGGAGGCGTCCGTCCTATTCTAGACCTATGGGCCCTCAACAAGTACCTCCAGCGAGAAAAGTTCAAGATGGTCACCTTGGGATCGCTTCTACCTCTTCTACAAAGAGGAGACTGGCTCTGCACTCTGGACCTCCAGGACGCATACACCCACATTGCGATAAGTCCAGCTCATCGCAAATACCTAAGGTTCCTAGTAGGCCCCAAGCACTATCAATACCGAGTGCTTCCATTCGGCCTAGCATCTGCACCATGAGTCTTTACAAAATGCCTCATAGTTGTCGCAGACTTCCTCAGGACACAAGGTGTTCACGTCTACCCCTATCTGGACGACTGGTTAATCAGGGCTCCCACTCAGCAAATTGCTCTGTCGTCCCTAAATTTAACCTTACATATGCTAATTGCATTAGGATTTCTCGTCAATTACGACAAATCCTACTTAGTCCCATCTCAAACCTTGTCGTTCATTGGGGAAGAGTTGGACACCTTACAGGCAAAGGCTTTCCTACTTCAACAACGAGCACTGACTCTTGTATCTCTTGGTCACCAGCTGCAGTCTCAGCACTCTGCGACTGCACGCCAATTTCTCGTCCTCCTGGGACACATGACATCCTCAGTCCATGTCAAAACAATGGCCCGCTTGGCCATGAGACTCATGCACTGGACTCTAAGGTCTCAATGGACTCAAGCTATTCAGCCTCTGTCGACCGTTGTCCACGTCACCGACTCACTCCGTCTGTCTCTCGCCTGGTGGAAAAATCAGACCATTCTCCTCCAGGGATTGCCCTTCCAGGTTCCAAATCCTCAAATCACTCTCACCACCGATGCTTCCAACCTCGGTTGGGGAGCCCACGTGGCTGATCTGCAGACACAAGGACCTTAGTCTCCAGAGGAAGCCAAACACCAAATAAATTTCCTGGAACTTTGAGCAATCAGATATGCTCTCAGGGCTTTTCAGGATCATCTCTCAAATCAAGTCATCCTGATTCAGATGGACAACCAGGTGGCAATGTGGTACATCAACAAGCAGGGAGGCACAGGTTCCTTCCTTCTGTGTCGGGAATCTGCGCAGATTTGGGAGGAAGCTCTCTCCCATTCGATGTACCTCAGGGCCACCTGGTTGCTGGGAGTGGACAACGTGCTGGCAGACAAGCTGAGTCGCGTCTTTCAACTGAACGAGTGGTCTCTCAACCCCTCTGTAGCAAACTCCATCTTTCAACAATGTGGATATCCTTGGATAGACCTCTTTGCGTCCCCACAAAACCGCAAAGTGGAGAACTACTGCTCTCTCATTCACAGCAAACTCTCTCAACCCAGAGACGCATTCTCCCTCTCATGGGCAACTGGTCTGCTCTACGCATTCCCTCCACTTCCTCTTCTTTCGAAGACTCTCGTGAAGTTACGTCAGGACAAGGGAACCATGATCCTGATAGCACCTCACTGGCCGCGCCAAGTGTGGTTTCCGATACTTCAGGATCTCTCCATCCGCAGGCACATTCCCTTGGGAAAAGACCCGCTTCTGATCACTCAGAACAACGGGAGCCTACGCCATTCCAATCTTTACGCCTTATTCCTGACGGCATGGATGTTGAAAGGTTAATCCTTCAACCACTTAACCTTTCTGAACCAGTTTCCCGTGTCTTGATTGCTTTACGGAAGCCTTCCACAAGAAAAGCTTACTCTTATAAATGGAACAGGTTTAAGTCATGGTGCTCTTCTCAGTCCCTTGACCCCTTTACCTGTCCAGTTACCAAGTTTTTAGACTATCTCTGGCACTTATCAGAGTCAGGTCTAAAAATCTCTTCCATCAGAATGCATGTCAGTGCAGTAGCCGCCTTCCATAAAGGTGTCGGGGAAGTCCCTATATCAGTACAACCCCTTGTAACACACTTTTTGAAGGGCTTGCTCCATATCAAGCCTCCACTACGTCCTCCGGTCCCTTCTTGGGACCTTAATCTGGTTCTGGGTCGGCTCATGAAACCACCATTCGAGCCTCTTCACTGTTGTGAACTTCGATATCTCACATGGAAAGTGATTTTCCTTTTGGCAATCACTTCAGCTCGCAGAGTTAGTGAATTGCAGGCTCTAGTTACCTATCCGCCTTACACTAAACTTCTGCAGGACCGGGCGGTACTCCGCACTCACCCGAAATTCTTACCTAAAGTAGTTTCGGATTTTCATCTCAATCAATCCATTATACTGCTTACCTTTTTTCCCAGGCCCCATGCCAACCCAGGAGAACAGGCTGTGCATACTCTTGACTGTAAGCGGGCTCTAGCGTTTTACCTAGACCGTACAGCTGCCCACAGGGAAAGCACTCAATTGTTCGTCTCTTTCCACCCTAACAAGTTAGGGAAGCCTGTGGGTAAACAGACTCTCTCCTCCTGGTTGGCGAACTGCATATCCTTCTGCTACCAGCAAGCAGGCATTCCATTCCAAGACCATGTTAAAACACACTCTGTGAGGGCCATGGCGACTTCAGTAGCACACCTACGATCGGTGCCGCTTCCTGACATTTGCTGGGCTGCTACCTGGAGTTCTCTCCACACCTTTGCAGCCCACTATTGCTTGGACAAAGCCGGAAGACAAGATTCCATCTTCGGCCAATCTGTCCTTCGTAATCTATTTACAACGTGACGTACCAACACCTTTCCGCCTGCCCGGTGGGGTTCAGGATGCCCTCTACCAAATTCCACCCCAGTTGATGTGCCTGTTGCACGCCTTTTGGGTGCATTTGGTGCATGTTCAGACATCCTCAGCTCGGTACTCACCCATATGTGAGGACTACCATCCTGCTTGTCCTGTGAGAAAGCAAATGTTGCTTACCTGTAACAGGTGTTCTCACAGGACAGCAGGATGTTAGTCCTCATGAAACCCGCCCACCGCCCTGCGGTGTTGGGTTCGTAACGTTTTCTTATTTTATTTTTGACACTGCCTGTAGCTTTCAAATAAGACTGAAGGGGGACCCCTGCTGGCTGCAGGGTTAGTGCTATGCTGGGCATGCCCAGTAGGGGTCAGTCAAAGTTCTGCAAACTTTGACAGAAGTTTTCCGTGATTGGGCTAAACCTCTGGCAGACATCAAAAATTGCTCCCTCAAACAAGGATCTGTCCCAGACTGTTTAAAAATTGCTTCGCTGAAACCCTTACTAAAAAAAACCCAATCTGGATCCAGCCAACCTTACAAATTTTCGCCCCATTGCAAACTTAACTTTTATAGCCAAGCTAATGGAAAGGCTTGGCAACATCCGACTCACAGACTACCTGGACTCTCACAATATTCTATACCCTTCTCAATTCGGATTCAGGAAACGCCTAAACACAGAATCTCTCCTTCTTTCTTTAACGGACAACATTCTGATGGGCATCGACAAGGGACAATCATACCTTCTAGCTCTACTCGATATTTCTGCGGCGTTCGACACGGTAAACCATTCTATCCTCATCAACCGTCTAATGGATATAGGCATCACTGGCTCTGCACTGCTCTGGTTCAAATCCTTTCTGAACAACAGGCACTACAAAGTTAAAATAAATGACAAAGAATCCCACCCCATTCCTTCAAATCAAGGAGTACTACAGGGTTCTTCACTTTCTCCTACCCTGTTCAATATTTATCTACTCCCATTATGTCAGCTACTCAATAGCCTCAACCTCACCCATTTTATATACACGGACGATGTGCAAATCATTATACCCATCTCGGACCCCATCTCCTCTACTCTAAATTTTTGGAACAACTGCTTACACGCCATCAACCTACTTCTCTCGAGTCTCAACCTGGTCCTTAATACGTCCAAAACAGAACTCCTGTTTATCTCCCCTAGCGATAACAACCCCTTTGCCAACAATGCAATTACTCCACTAGCAAGCCAGGTTAGAGACCTTGGGGCCACCCTTGACTCTAGAATGAATTTCAAAAAGTTCATTAACGCTACAACCAAAGAATGTTTCTTTAAGCTTCAGGTCCTGAAGCAGCTAAGACCGCTCTTACACTTCCAGGATTTCCGTTCAGTGCTTCAAGCCATTCTGTTTTCAAAGATCGACTATTGTATCGTGCTACTACTCGGTCTCCCAGCCTCTACTACTAAACCTCTACAGATGCTGCAAAACGCAGCGGCCAGGATCCTTACAAACACACGTCGTAAGGACCACATCACACCAATCCTAAAAATCCTACATTGGCTACCCATCCAATACAGAATACTCTTCAAGGCTCTCACCATCATCCACAAATACGTCTACCAACAGTCCACACTCCAACTCGCCATCCCTCTCGAACTACATACTTCCGCAAGGCCGACTAGAACCGCCTACAAAGGCTCGCTCAAGGCCCCCCCAAAAAAATCCTCGGTCCACAACTCTATTCACAAGCGAGCACTTTCGACAGCAGGTCCGCTACATTGGAATTCGCTTCCCTCAGATATACGCCAAGAACAATGCCATCTCTCCTTCAGAAAGAAACTGAAAACCTGGTTGTTCACACAAGCTTACCGTTGAAGGAACCTCGATCAACCAACATTGACTCTCACCCTTCGATTTCTTCCCTAATCACGCCCCCCCTCCCCTTTCCAGTCCCCTCCCTGACACCCCACCCCTGCTCACCTCTCCTCTCCTCCTCCCACAGGATATATTATGTTAATAATCGCCCAGGATAAATCTCTATTTAAGTCTCGCTACTCTATGGTTTTTAGTTGATTATTTTATCACTCTGCAGTTGTTATCGTTTTAAATCTTTCCTGACTTCCATCTCCCATGTTTTTCGCTCCCCGTTTTTTGTAACTTTACCTTCTACTTAGCTGTTAATTGGTTTCCCCTGTTATATTGTAACCGGTACGATAAGACCTCGTCTTGAGTATCGGTATAGTAAAACAAATTTAAATAAATAAATAAATAAATAAATATGTGTGTGTGTGTGCAAGAGAGTGAGGGAGCCTGTATGAGGGTGTGTGTATGTGTATTAGAGAGAGGGAGCACGTGTGTGAGAGAGGGCGGGATAGAGGGAGCCTGTGTGAGGGGCAGTAATGAGAACGGGGACAAGCTCTGGGACTGGCGATAGAGTGGAAGCGGTTGAGCCTAGAGGTAGAGGGGAGATATACTGCCAGGAGGAGGAGTTGGGGCCTGAGAGGGCAAAGTGACCAGGGGTGTAGGGAGAGCGAGTGGAAGGGACTCTCTTACAGTGAATTTCTAGGGAAATTCTGCTCAAAATATTTAAAATTCTGTATCTTTAAGTAATAACTTTTTTCTGTATTAATTTAAAATGTAATTACTTAAAGACTGTCATGTAAATTGTGTTATTTTGACCAATATAAAGTTTGCAGAATTTTGCAGAATTTTAAGTTTTTGTGTGCAGCATTTTAAATTTTTTTGCGCAGAATTCCCCCAGGAGTAGCTCACCCTGTGTGGCTAGTCAGATAAGCCTAAAAAAATACAACGCCTAGCTAAGATTACATCACCTGAATTTCATTCTTTAAATTCCTTGCATATCAGTCTAGAAAGAGTGAATGAGAATCACTGATAAGAAAACCAGTCTGAGTTATAGATAAATGTGGCTAGATCTCAAAGTTGGGTCAGTTTTAACCTTGTGTCAGAAGACGAGGTATGTTCTCTAATCTTTTTCTTAAAGCCAAAGGGCTGCATTTTGGATATATGTCCAAAAAAGCATTAAGTGCTGAAAGAACTGTCTCCTAAACCCCTCTGTGATATAATTAACTTTTCTTTCAGTGAAACATTTCTTTCAGAATCTGTAAAACAAGCCATAGTGGGGCCTATACAAAAGAAGATTCTGTCAGACACAAAACATCTGGCTTACTATAGACCAATATTTAATTTACTAAGTCTGGCAAAAATTATAGAATATTTTGTGTTAAAACAATTTAGTGATTATTTAATGAAATGTTAGAACAGCATTTTCCAGGTGGTGTGCTATTATACACTAGTGTGCCGTGGCTGAAGTACAGGTGTGCCGCGGCTGCATTTTCTTTTTCTCTTTCGCTCCTGGCCAGCAGGATGTCCTCCTGCCAGCAGTGGGTGTGAGAGAGCAGCACTTATTGGTAGCTGCTCCTTCTTTCCCCTCTGCTGGGTCTCCCCTACAACAGGAATTGCAGGGGGATCTATAGGCTTATGAGACTTGCTGGCCCTATGCAGGTCAGATTACCTATGGAGGTTGGAAGGAGAGGGATGATGATGATTCAAGGGGGTGGGGAGGAAAGGTTGGAAGGTCATGATGCCAGGGGGTGGAGGGAGTGGGAAGAGAAGGTGATGCCAGGGGATGGGGAGATAGAAGATTGATAATGATGTCACTCAAGTGGAGGAGTGGAGAGAGATGGAAGGTGATGATGCCAGGAAGTGAGGGAGAGGGCAAGTGATGCCAGAGGGTGAAGAGAAAGTGAAGAGAAGGTGATTAGCATGGGTAGTGGAGGGAGACGGAAGAGAAAGTGATGTTGTTAGGGAATGGAGAGAGAGGGAAATTGATTACGGCAGGGATTAAGGGAGAGGGGTGGAGGAAGAGGGAAAGAGATGATGCTAGGGAACAAAGGAAGAGAGGTAGAGGCAGAGGTAAGATGATGATGATGATGATGCCAAGGGTTGAGGGAGAGAGATAGAGGCAGAGGTTAGGAGATGGTCAGGGAGAGAGAGAAGGTGATGATAATGATGATGATGGGGGGGGTGGGGGTGAAGGGGGAGGGATGTGGTGATAATGTGATGGGGTGGGGAAGAGGTGGTGGAAGTAGTGATGATGCCTGGGGATGGGGAGAGGGATGGAGGGAGAAAGAAAATGATGATAAGGCAAGATTGGGTGAAGAGGTGATGGGAGAAGGAAAGTGATTATGATGAGGGTGGTGGGAGAGGGAAGGTGATGATGCCAGAGGGTGGGGGAGAGAGGTAGAAGGAAAGGGAAGGTGGTGATGATGATTCCAGGGGTTAGGAGGTGGAGAGAGAAGGTGATATTGATGCCAAGGAGTGAGGGAGAGAGAAGGTGATGATAATAAGATGGAGGGGGAAGGTGATGATGCCAGGGGTATAGATAGATAGGGAAGGGAAGAAGAAGATGATGCCAGGGGAGAGGCATGATTATGATGCTGGGGGAAGAGGGAAGGGAGAAGGTGATGATGCCAAGGGGAAGGTAGAGAGGGGAGAAGAGAAAGTGATGATGGGGAAGTGGATGATGTGCCACAACAAAGTGACCCCTTTGACAGGTGGCGCCCCAAAATAAAAATGGTTGGGAACCAAAGTGGGTTTTCTGTCTGCAAAAGAACAGAGACCCTATTAGCATCGGTGACAGGCAAATTATTAAGAGAATTAGATAGAGGGAGGCCAGCAATTGTGGTGCTTTTGGATATGTTAGTGCACACAATCTTGTTATCAAAGCTATCTGTGGTTGGAATAGGTGGAACAGCGTTTAAATGTTTTATGTCTTTTCAAGTAATGGTGAATGGGACAGTTTCAGATAATAGGATAATTGGTGACTGTGATATCCAAAGGTTTACCATTATCAGCCATACTAATGTATACCCATCTCCCACTCACCCCTAACTCATCCTTTAATTTATAGGCAGGTGCCACTTTCATACACACACACACACACACAAAAAATCAGTCCTATAACTTCACTTCATGAATTCCCCACACCTTATTGATAGTTTGATCATTCCCTTGTAGGCCACTATCATATATATAGTGAATACACTAATACATTTAAAGGACCCTAATTAGACACATCCTACTCCCATAGCAACCTAAAACTTAACTAGGAACTGAACAAATTTGACATGAAGGCAACAGTCGAGCAGCAAGAGTGGGGCCTCCCAGTCTTTTGCATCGAGTGTCACATGTATAATTTTTTCTCACAGGACAAGCAGGATGGTTGTCCTCACAAATGGGTGACATCGAGGATGGAGCCCAACCACGGAAAACTTCTGTCAAAGTTTCAGGAACTTTGACTGGCCCCTACTGGGCATGCCCAGCACGGCACTAACCCTGCAGCCAGCAGGGGTCTCCCTTCAGTCTTCTTTTTTCCGCGCAGCAGTAGCCACGCGGTAGAAGAGCTCTTAACCACGTTCCTGACAGGAATTTCAAACTCTTAGTTTTGAAGAAAATTTGCTCCACAGGGGTCTCCCTTCGACAAATTTTCGGTCCGCGGAACTTTGGTAAGTTTTTGCCGTTGTTTGGTCGACTTCCATCAACTTTGGCCCTCGAGGCCTATTGTCAGTCGACAGTCCCGCGGCTAAATTTTTGGCTTCTCGCCATGGCGTCGGGGTTTCGTCGGTGTCCAGACTGTACCCGAACTATGTCAATCACAGACCCCCATGGAGTCTGTGTTTTATGTTTAGGCAGCGAGCATGACGTTCTGACTTGCACCAAATGTGCTCTCATGACACCAAAGGGTCGCAAAGCCAGAATGGAGAAGATGGGGCTCCTCTTCCACGCTCGTACCCCAACGCCATCGATTGCATCGACGTCGTCGGAACCGGCACCGACGAGGTCTCATCATCATAGACAACCCTTCGGTGACCGTCCGCCATCGGTGACTTCACGGCCATCGACTCCCGTTCCTTCCCCTGATGCTCGAGGGGATCGAAAGGAAAAACATCGCCATCGACGTCATAAGTCTCGGCCTGTCGAGGAATCGACGTCATCGACCTCTGCACCGACCGAGCCACCGACAAAGAAGCCTCGATCAGAGGTGGCACCGTCCCCTCTTCTTTCGCAGGCACCGAGGCAACCCTCACCCCCTTCGGGTTTGGGAGCCGCGATTCCACCGGTGACGGTGGCCCCTCCGGCTCAGCCTCAGCCTCCCTCTCCTGTCGAGCCGGGTCTCGTTACCCCTGGTCTCCAGGCAGAACTGGACCGGCTGGATAAGGCGATGCAACGATTCCAACCTCCTCCGGCACCGACACTGGCACCGAGGGTGGAACCGACCACCGAGCCAATTGCAGCTGCACTGGCTCCGTTGCTAAACCGGATGGAAGCGCTCATGACAGCCCTTCCACCGGTGATACCTGTGTCACCGACACCGGCAAGACCGTTGTCACCGACAGGTTTTTCATCGGGTGGAGAAACACCATATCGGATTCCCCCTTCGGGGATAGTTCCATCGGTGCCAAGTCGTCCCTCGCCACCGATCCTGTCTTCGGGGGCGATACGCACCTCTGCTCCACTGAGGTTTCCGATGCCGGTACCGATTCCATCGAGATGGACACCGGTTCCTTCGGTGCCCACACTGGCACCGATACCAACACCGATTCCATCGAGGATTTTCTCGATGCCCTCGGTGACTCCAACCAATATTTCGGAGCCTCAACCTGGGCCCTCAGGGGTTCAGCCCCCTCGAGGTCCTACAAGTCATCACCAAGATCCTTATGATACTTGGGGTGATGATACCTCTACTGACACCGATGATTTGCCTTCACCACCCTCTCCTGCAGAGAGTAGAAAGCGTTCTCCCCCTGAGAACCTCTCTTTCATAAATTTTGTGAAGGAAATGTCAGAGTTGGTCCCATTCCAACTCCAATCGGAACAGGATGACAGGCACCAAATGATGGAATTGCTCCAATTCTTGAATGCCCCTAAAATCATCACTTCTATTCCCATTCATCAGGTTTTTCTAGACCTCCTTAAAAAGAATTGGGAATCTCCTGGCACTGTTTCCCCGGTCAACAAAAAAGCTGACTCTACATATCTTGTACAGTCCGCTCCTGGTTTTCAAAAACCTCAGTTAGACCACCATTCTGTAGTCGTAGAATCAGCTCAAAAGAAAGCTAAACGATCGAAGCCACACTCTTCCATGCCTCCTACTAAGGAAAACAAATTCCTAGATACCATAGGTAGGAAGGTGTATCAAGGAGCTATGCTGATTTCCAGAATAGCTTCTTATCAGCTTTATATGACTCAATATAATAGGGTCCTCCTGAAACAGATGCAGGAATACACGGATGCCTTGCCTGAACAGTTCCAGCCACAGCTTCAATCCCTCCTAAATAAAGGATTTGAAGCTGGGAAGCACGAAGTAAGAACAGCTTATGACATATTCGATGCTTCTACTAGAATTTCTGCCACAGCCATCTCAGCCAGACGCTGGGCTTGGCTTAAGTCATCTGACCTGCGACTAGAAGTTCAGGACAGGCTTTCTGATCTACCCTGCCTGGGGGATAATTTGTTTGGTGAGCAAATTCAACAAATTGTGGCTGAATTAAAGGATCATCATGAGACACTTAAACAGCTCTCATCTATCCCTCCTGACTTGCCTTCTAAACAACCGTTTAGGAAGGATTCCAAAAAGTCTTTCTTCCGGGCACGGAAGTATTATCCCCCTTCCACCAAGTCTAGGCCTGCAAGGTCTTATCGTAAGACTCAACCTCGCCAGACACACAAACAAAAGCCAGCAGCAGCTCCACCACCTGGCCCTGCTACAGGTTTTTGACTTTCACCTGGAGAGCATTTACCAAACCCCTCTTCCAACTATACCAGTAGGAGGATGGCTGTGCCACTTCCTAGGAAGGTGGCAACACATCACCACAGATCAGTGGGTAATAACAATCATTACACAGGGTTACCACCTCAACTTTCAGTTTCTCCCTCCCGACTCCCCGCCTCTGCAGGCGTGGAGACACACCGATCACTCTGCTCTTTTAGAACAAGAAGTCTCCTTTCTCCTACAATCAAACGCTGTAGAACCCGTTCCTTACTTACAACAAGGGCTCGGCTTCTACTCCAGGTACTTCCTGATCCCAAAAAAGTCGGGAGGACTTCGTCCAATCCTAGACCTACGGGCTCTCAACAAGTACCTTTACAAGGAGAAATTCAAGATGGTAACCCTAGGCTCCCTACTCCCCCTACTGCAAAGAGGGGATTGGCTATGCTCTCTAGACCTGAAAGACGCATATACCCACATTGCGATCACACAATCTCATCGCAAATACCTGCGTTTTCTTGTAGGCCAAAACCACTACCAATACCGAGTACTACCGTTTGGCCTGGCATCTGCACCACGAGTCTTTACCAAATGTCTCGTCGTGGTAGCAGCATTCCTCAGGAAGGAAGGTGTCCACGTCTACCCCTACCTCGACGATTGGTTAATCAGGGCCCCAACCCAGCAAATAGCTCGGTCATCCCTGACTCTAACAATTCAAACATTACTTTCTCTAGGGTTTCTTGTCAATTACGAGAAATCCTACTTAGTCCCATCTCAAACCTTATCCTTCATTGGGGCAGACTTGGACACCTTACAAGCAAAGGCCTACCTTCCTCATCAAAGAGCAATAGCTCTTGTATCCCTAGCTCGCCAGCTGCGGTCTCAACACACAGCCACTGCTCGCCAATTCCTCGCCCTCCTGGGACACATGGCCTCCTCAGTCCATGTAACTCCCATGGCTCTCTGGCCATGAGAGTCACACAATGGACTCTAAGACAACAATGGACTCAGGCTCTTCAGCCTCTGACCTCCCTTGTTACAATCACAAATGCACTCCGGCTGTCTCTTCTCTGGTGGACAAATCAATTCAACCTCCTACAGGGCTTGCCCTTTCTTCCACCAGATCCCCAGGTAATCCTCACCACCGACGCTTCCAACATCGGTTGGGGAGCCCATGTAAACAATCTACAGACTCAAGGATTCTGGTCACTAGAGGAAGCCAAACACCAGATAAATTTCCTGGAGTTGAGAGCAATCCGTTATGCTCTCAGGACTTTTCAAGATTGCCTTTCAAATCAAGCAATCTTAATTCAGACAGACAACCAGGTGGCCATGTGGTACATAAACAAGCAGGGAGGCACAGGCTCCTTCCTTCTGTGTCAGGAAGCTGCGCAGATTTGGGCGGAAGCCCTCTCCCGCTCCATGTACCTCAGGGCCACCTACCTGCCGGGAGTGGACAATGTATTGGAAGACCAGCTGAGCCGTGTCTTCCAGCCACACGAGTGGTCACTCAATCCCTTGGTAGCGACCTCTCTATTTCACAAGTGGGGTTATCCCCACATAGACCTCTTTGCGTCCCCTCAGAACCACAAAGTGGACAATTACTGCTCCCTCATTCGGAGCCAGCACTCTCGGCCGAGGGATGCTTTTTCCCTCACGTGGATAACCGGTCTGCTTTATGCATTGCCTCCACTTCCTCTTCTGTCGAAGACTCTCGTGAAGCTCCGCCAGGACAGGGGAACCATGATCCTGATAGCTCCGCACTGGCCACGCCAAGTGTGGTTTCCCATACTCCAGGATCTCTCCATCCGCAGGCACATTCCTCTGGGAAAAGACCCGCATCTGCTCACTCAAAACGACGGATGCCTCCTCCATCCCAACCTCCAAGCCTTGTCCCTGACAGCATGGATGTTGAAAGGTTAGTCCTTCAGCCTTTTAACCTTTCGGATTCAGTTTCTCGTGTCCTGATAGCTTCACGAAAGCCTTCGACAAGAAAATCTTACTCATACTAATGGAAAAGGTACACATCATGGTGCACTTCTCAGTTCCTTGATCCCCTTTCCTGTCCAATCTCTAAATTCTTGGACTATTTATGGCACCTATCAGAATCCGGTCTAAAGACCTCTTCTATAAGGATGCATGTCAGTGCGGTGGCCGCCTTCCATAAAGGTATCGGGGGTGTCCCTATCTCAGTACAACCCCTGGTAACACGCTTTCTTAAAGGATTGCTCCATTTGAAGCCACCTTTACGTCCTCCGGCCCCATCTTGGGACCTTAACCTGGTTCTTGATCGCCTTATGAAACCACCTTTTGAACCTCTTTACTCCTGTGACTTAAAATATCTCACATGGAAAGTGTTATTCCTTTTGGCTATCACTTCAGCTCGCAGGGTTAGTGAATTACAGGCCCTAGTTACCTATCCGCCTTACACTAAACTCCTGCAGGACCGGGCGGTGCTCCGCACTCACCCTAAATTTTTACCTAAGGTAGTTTCGGAGTTTCATATCAATCAATCCATCATACTACCTATCTTCTTTCCCAGGCCCCACTCCAACTCAGGGGAACAGACTCTGCATACCCTAGACTGTAAACGAGCTCTAGCTTTTTATCTAGACCGTACAGTTTCTCACAGGAAGAGCACTCAATTATTCGTCTCTTTCCATCCTAACAAGTTAGGACAACCTGTGGGTAAGCAGGCTCTTTCCTCCTGGTTGGCGGACTGCATTTCCTTCTGCTATCAGCAAGCTGGCATTCCTTTCCAAGACCGTGTTAAGGCACACTCTGTGAGGGCCATGGCGACTTCAGTAGCACACCTTCGATCGGTGCCGCTTCCTGACATCTGCAAAGCTGCAACCTGGAGTTCCCTCCATACCTTTGCAGCCCACTATTGTTTGGATAAAGCTGGAAGACAAGATTCCATCTTCGGCCAATCTGTCTCGCGTAACCTTTTTCCAACTTGATGTACCAACACCCTTCCACCTCCCGGTTGGGTGCGGATGCCCTTCACCAAATTCCACCCCAGTTGTTGTGCCTGTTGCACACCGTTGGGTACATTTGGCGCAAGTCAGGACATCCTCAGCTCGGTACTCACCCATTTGTGAGGACAACCATCCTGCTTGTCCTGTGAGAAAGCAAATGTTGCTTACCTGATGTAACAGGTGTTCTCACAGGACAGCAGGATGTTAGTCCTCACAAAACCCGCCCGCCACCCCGCGGTGTTGGGTTCGTTTATTTTATTATCGGCACTGCCTGTAGCTTTGAAAACAAGACTGAAGGGAGACCCCTGCTGGCTGCAGGGTTAGTGCCGTGCTGGGCATGCCCAGTAGGGGCCAGTCAAAGTTCCTGAAACTTTGACAGAAGTTTTCCGTGGTTGGGCTCCATCCTCGATGTCACCCATTTGTGAGGACTAACATCCTGCTGTCCTGTGAGAACACCTGTTACATCAGGTAAGCAACATTTGCTTTACCCGCTGGTGAGAAGTTGTATGTGTGCATCCGATGCAAAGAGCTCCTGTCTCTCAGAGAATGAGTTCGATCTCTGGAGGCTAGAGTGGCAGACCTGGAGAAGCTGAGGCAGACAGAGAGGTATATAGATGAGACCTTCAGGGACATAGTAGCCAAATCCCATCTTCAGACTAGCAGCCCTGGTGCTGCCTTGGAGGAAGAAGGTCTCATGATCAAAGAGCATCAACCTAGTGCAGCAGGAAAGGATTCTGTAGCAAGGACCTGCTCACCAGGTGGTGCATTGTCCTCTCGCACCGAGGATCTGTCTCCCAGGGCTACTGCTCAGGAGGGAAGGGTTAGATCGGCCATCCTAGTTCGTGATTCGATTATTAGGAATGTAGACTGCTGGGTGGCTGGTGGGGGTGAGGATTGCTTGGTAACATGCCTATCTGGTGCGAAGATGGTGGATCTCACGCGTCACCTAGATAGGATTTTAGACAGTGCTGGGGAGGAGCCGGCTGTCGTGGTAGATGTGGGCACCAATGACAAAGGAAAATGTGGGAGGGAGGTTCTGGAAGCCAAATTTAGGCTCTTAGGTAGAAAGCTGAAATCCAGAACCTCCAGGGTAGCATTCTCTGAAATGCTCCCTGTTCCACGCACAGGTCCCCAGAGGCAGGCAGAGCTCCAGAATCTCAATGCATGGATGAGACAATGGTGCAGGGAAGAGGGATTCAGTTTTGTAAGGAACTGGAGAACCTTTTGGGGAAGGGGGAGTCTTTTCCGAAGGAATGGGCTCCACCTTAACCAGGGTGGAACCAAGCTGCTGTCGCTAACCTTTAAAAAGGAGATAGAGCAGCCTTTAAACTAGAACAAAGGGGAAAGCCGATAGTCGCTCAGCAGCACATGGTTCAGAGGGAGGTATCAAAGGATACTAATGACGCATTAGAATTAGGGCATCCCAACAGTGAGGTTCCATTAATCAGAAAAGTAATCCAAGTGCTTGTAATTAAAAACTCACCTGAGCTAAAAGATTCCAATTTATCCCTATCAATTAAAAAGCAGAATGAAAATACAAACCAAAAATACACTTTGAAATGTTTGTATGCTTATGCCAGAAGTTTAAGAAGTAAGATGGGAGAATTAGAATGAATAGCATTGAATGATGACATAGACTTAATTGGCATCTCAGAGACATGGTGGAAGGAGGATAACCAATGGGACAGTGCTATACCGGGATAAAAATTATATCGCAGTGACAGAGAAGAGCATCTGGGAGGCAGGGTGGTGCTTTATGTCCGGGATGGCATGGAGTCCAACAGAATAAAGAGCCTGCATGAGACTAAATTCACTATCTTTCACTATCCCTCTATGCTTCTCTATTGTTCTCCCCCTCCAAGTTCCCTTGCCCTGTTACAATGTATTTTCTGATCTGCTGTTAATATGTGAACCGGTGTGATGTCCCCACTAACTCCGGTATATAAAAGTTTTTAAATAAATAAATAAATAAATAAAATAAATGCACAATCAAAACTTATGGGAAGAAATCCCTTGTGTGTTGGGGAAAATTATAGTGATAGGAGTATACTACCATCCACCTGGCCAAGATGGTGAGGCGGACAGTGAAATGCTAAGAGAAATTAGGGAAGCTAAGAAATTGGTAGTGCAGTAATAATGGGAGATTTCAATTACCTCAATATTGACTGGGTAAATGTAACATCAGGACATGCTAGAGAGATAAAGTTCCTGGATGAAATAAATTACGGTTTTATGGAGCAATTGGTTCTAGAACCGTTGAGGGAGGGACCAGTTTTAGATCTAATTCTTAGTGGAGCACAGGATTTGGTGAGAGAGGTAACAGTGCTGGGGCCGCTTGACAGTAAGTAAATCTACTGCTCTAGCGCTAAATTTTCAAAAGGGAAAATTTGATAAAATGAGAAAAATAGTTGGAAAAAAACTGAAAGGAGCAGCTACAAAGACAAAAGGTGTGCAAGAGGCAATGGTCATTGTTAAAAAATACCATCCTAGAAGCACAGTCCAGATGTATTCCACTCATTAAGAAAGGTTGAAGGAAGGCAAAGCGATTACCAGCACGGTTAAAAGGTGAGGTGAAAGAGGCTATTTTAGCCAAAAGATCTTCATTCAAAAATTGGAAGAAGGATCCAACAGAAGAAAATAGGATAAAGCATAAGTGCTGGCAAGTTAAATGTAAGACATTGATAAGACAGGCTAAGAAAGAATTTGAAAAGAAATTGGCCATAGAGGTAGAAACTCACAGTAAAAACTTTTAAAAATATATCCGAAGCAGAAAGCCTGCAAGGGAGTCAGTTGGACCGTTAGATGACCGAGGGGTTAAAGGAGCACTTAGAGAAGATAAGGCCATCGCGGAAAGTTTAAATGATTTCTTTGCTTCGGTGTTAGGGAGATACCCATTCTGGAGAAGGTTTCATGGGGAATGATTCAGATGAACTGAACCAAATCATGGTTAATCTAGAAGATGCAGTAGGCCAGATTGACAAGCTAAAGAGTGCAAACCACCTGGACCGGATGGTATGCACCCCAGGGTTCTGAAGGAACTCAAAAATCAAATTTCAGATCTATCAGTTAAAATTTGTAACCTATCATTAAAATCATCCATTGTACCTGAAGACTGGAGGGTGGCCAATGTAACACCAATATTTAAAAAGGGCTCCAGGGGCGATTTAGGAAACTATAGAGCAGGAAGCCTGACTTCAGTGCTGGGAAATATAGTGGAAACTATTCTAAATATCAAAATCACAGCGCATATAGAAAGATATGATTTAATGGAACACAACAAGCATAGATTTACCCAAGACAAGTCTTGCCTCACAAATCTGATTCATTTTTTTTAAGGGGTTAATAAACATGTAGATAACGGTGAGTCAGTAGATGTAGTGTATTTGTGTTATAGTTTGTGGTAGTTGTGGGTGGATCCTTGGGCCGGTGGCAGATGACCACGCCCCCGGGGGAAGATCCCGAGAGGGACCACCGGTCAGGCTCAGAGTTTGGAGACAGACACATACTAGTTCTTTTATTAAACAGTATATTGAACCACCAGAGGTGGCAGTAGTGAGTTGGAATGCCCGGCTGGGCTGCAGTCCCTCAGATACTGGAACAGCAATCCCTGGAGGCTGAGCTGGAGAGAAACTGAAATATAGTGAGTAGGCAGGGTATGCAAAGTTCATATACCGAACCAGATGGTAACACTCACACATTGTCTCACAGAAGCCCAGGAGCTGGAAGGTGTAGGCCCTCGAGGAGCGAGTACCGGTTCCAGACTGACCTGAAAAACAAGAAGAGAGCGAGGCCCCCGAGGAGTGGGTACCCCTGGTAAGTCCGAGGAGGCAGAGTAGCTCAGATAGAATGAGTCCTTATCTTTGCTAACTCGATGTGTTAGCAAATACTGAGACCTTAAATATCCATGGCGGGTGACGTCATCTTCGAGGGACGCCCCTGAGGTTCGCGCCATTGCCGGTACTTCTGTCGAGGCCGTGCCGCGCGCGCGCCCCTAGGCCTCTCAGGAACATGGCTGTTTGCAGCGTGGAGCCGATCCGGGGACGCCGGAGGACCTCGGCAGGAGGACGTCGCGGCAGCCAATCTTCCCGCGGACGAAGAGGGAGGCGCCAAAGAGGTGAAGAGGGCGGAGAGAGGGTGTCGGGTACCGACGGACACAACAATTTGGATTTTCAGAAGGCATTTGACAAATTCCCTCATGAGAGGCTTCTAAGGAAACTAAAACGTCATGGGATAGGAGGCAGTGTCCTTTTGTGGATTACAAACTGGTTAAAAGACAGGAAACAGAGAGTAGGATTAAATGGTCAATTTTCTCAGTGAAAAAGGGTAAACAGTGGAGTGCCTCAAGGATCTGTACTAGGACCAGTTCTTTTCAATATATTTATAAATGATCTGGAAAGGAATATGACAAGTGAGGTAATCAAATTTGCAGATGATACAAAATTATTCAGAGTAGTTAAATCACAAGCGGATTGTGATAAATTGCAGGAGGACCTTATGAGTCTGGAAGATTGGGCGTCCAAACGGCAGATGAAATTTAATGTGGACAAGTGCAAGGTGATGCAGATAGGGAAAAATAATCCATGCTGTAGTTACACGATGTTAGGTTCCATATTAGGAGCTACCACCCAGGAAAAAGATCTAGGAATCATAGTAGATAATACATTGAAATCGTCGGCTCAGTGTGCTGTGGCAGTCAAAAAAGGAAACAGAATTTTAGGAATTATTAGGAATGAAATGGTGAATAAAATGGAAAATGTCATAATGCCTCTGTATCGCTCCATGGTGAGACCACACCTTGAATACTGTGTACAGTTCTGGTCGCCGCATCTTAAAAAAGATATAATAGCGATGGAGAAGGTACAGAAAAGGGTGTCCAAAATGATGTAGGGGATGGAACAGCTCCCCTATGAGGAAAGGCTAAAGAGGTTAGAGCTGTTCAGTTTGGAGAAGAGACGGCTGTCGGGGGATTATGATAGAGGTCTTTAAAATATTGAGAGGTCTAGAATGGGTAAATGTGAATCGATTATTTACTCTTACGGATAATAGAAGGACTAGGGGGCACTCCATGAAGTTAGCATGTAGCACATTTAAAACTAATTGGAAAAAATTCTTTTTCACTCAACGCACAATTAAGCTCTGGAATTTGTTGCCAGAGGATGTGGTTAGTGCAGTTAGTGCAGCTGGGTTTAAAAGAGGTTTGGATAAGTTCTTGGAGGAGAAGTCCATTACCTGCTATTAATAAATTGACTTAGAAAATAACCATTGCTATTACTTGCATAAGTAGCATGGGATCTACTTGATGGACCCTTGGACTGAACAATTATTGCAATTTCTTATGTTCTTAAATTAGCAATACACTCAGATTTAACAACCAAGCTATAAGCAAGAGCTTTTAAAAGGGAAAAAAATTGTTAGGATCTGCGGCCGGGTCCTCTTACCTCTGCTAGGAGGCTTCCAGGTTCGGCTCTTCCCTGTCGCTGGTGGCCACAGCTGCTGCTGACCGCTGCCGATGCAGCCTGCCCCCTCACGGTGCGACACGCTGCCATCCCGATCTCTGCACTCTCTCCCCTAGGTGCTTGCACGCCATCGCGCTTGATTTAAAGGGCCCGCAGCGGGAAAGTTCACCGCGGTCTGTGAAGATAACAACAGCCAGGATGGATATATATACCTGCTCAGATATTGAGTGCCTCGTCTGCATTGTTCCTGATCTTGATCCTGTGTTCCAGCCTTGCCTTCCTGATCCTGCGTTCCAGCCCTGTCTTCCTGATCCTGCATTCCGGTCCAGCCTCCTGTTCCTGTGCACCTGCCTTGGTTCTGTTCCTGCTCCTGCCCTCAGACTGACTTCCTGGTTTTGGAATCCTGCCTGGTACTTCGTCTACGCTTGACCTCTGCCTGCCCTGATCTCCAGTTTGTCTCTTCATCCTGCCTGCTTGCTGTCTGACCTGACCTTTGGCCTGTTCCTGATTTTGTCTGTCCGCCTTATGCCTCGACCTTGCCTGCCTGATGCCGTGTTGCCTTCTCCTTGGACTCCTCGACGCGAGAGACCCGCACCTAAGTCCTGCCGACCTCGGCACCCAAGGGATCAACCTGCGGGGAACGTGGGCTGGTAAAGATGAAGCTCCAGATGGTTCCTCTCCGCCTGCACCGCCTCCTGATGACGAGGACCACTGAGGGCCTCCCCTTGGTGGTGGTATCAACCTTGTCTCGACACAAGGGTCCATAGACGCAACAGGTTACTGAGGCCATGGACCCGGCGAATGAGTGGTCTTCAAGCTATCCCCGGATTGGCTCAGAGGATCCAGCAACAGCAACAGTGCCTGGACGTCCTAGTAGCCATGGTGGAATGTCTAGCGAATTGCCTGGACTCAGCACCAATGCCCGGTGCCCCTTCACCTGTGCCCATGGCAACACTGTTTCCCGCCGCAGCACTCCATCTCCTGGCACCTCCTTGCTATGCCGGAGACCCGAAACAGTGCCACGGCTTTCTGACCCATTGCTTCATACATTTCTCCTTGCAAGCTGCCTAATTTACCAGTGACAAGATCAAGACCACCTTTATTCTGTCACTTCTCGATGTCAAGGTCCCCGCTTCGTACAGACTTTTAAATAGGTCTTTGATGAACCCGGACGGCAGTGCACGGCTGCCTCTGATCTTCTTCACCTCCGCCAGGGGTCACGCCCCTTGGCAGTGTACGCCATGGAGTACTGCACACTAGCTTTGGAACTGGGCGTGAGTACAGTCTTTCGAGAATCAAAGATGTCCTGGCCGCCCGGGAACTTCCAGAAGACTTAAAGGTCCTCATCGACCTAACCAGGCAAATCGATCGCCGCCTCCAACAACGCCTGCGGGAGCCGAAACCAGGCCGTAAGGCCATCCCTCTGGCGCCATCCTTCTCCCGGACCCTGGCTCCACTTCCTCTGTCTGAGCGAGCCCAGATTTGGAGAGAGGAACACATGCAGATTGGTCGCAGCCACCACATCCAAGAAGAAAAACAGTGGCGTTGGACCTTGGGCTTAAGCATCTACTATGCTGGCAAGGATCACATGCTGGCCCATAAGAACATAAGAAATTGCCATGCTAGGTCAGACCAAGGGTCCATCAAACCCAGCATCCTGTTTCCAACAGAGGCCAAACCAGGCCACAAGAACCTGGCAATTATGCAAACACCAAGAAGATACATAGAAACATAGAAACATAGAAATGACGGCAGAAGAAGACCAAATGGCCCATCCAGTCTGCCCAGCAAGCTTCCCTCATTTCTTCTCTCATACTTATCTGTTTCTCTTAGCTCTTGGTTCTAATTCCCTTCCACCCCCGCCATTAATGTAGAGAGCGGTGATGGAGCTGCATCCAAGTGAAATATCTAGCTTGATTAGTTAGAGGTAGTAGGGGTAGTAACCGCCGCAATAAGCAAGCTACACCCATGCTTATTTGTTTTTACCCAGATTATGTTATACAGCCCTTATTGGTTGTTTATCTTCTCCCCTGCCGTTGAAGCAGGGAGCTATGCTGGATATGCGTGAGGTATCAGTTTTTTTCTTCTCCCATGCCGTTGAAGCAGAGAGCTATGCTGGATATGCATCGAAAGTGAAGTATCAGGCACATTTGGTTTGGGGTAGTAACCGCCGTAACAAGCCAGCTACTCCCCGCTTTGTGAGTGTGAATCCTTTTTTCTTCTCCCCTGCCGTTTAAGCAGAGAGCTCTGCTGGATGTGTGAAGTAACAGTTTTTCTTTTCCCCTGCTGTTGAAGCAGAGAACTATGCTGGATATGCATTGAAAGTGAAGTATAAGAATGGAGTGATCAAGCTAGTTGAAAGGCATCAGGAATAGAGGAAGGTGGAGGTAGTAATTTGGATATTTGGTTTGGGGTAGTAACCGCCGTAACAAGCCAGCTACTCCCGTCTTTGTGAGTGCAAATCCTTTTTTCCACATTTCCTCTTGCTGTTGAAGCTTAGAGTGATGTTGGAGTCACAGTAACCATGTGTATGTTTATTGAATAAGGGTATTGTCTCCAGGCAGTAGCCATCATTCTGGCGAGTCACCCACTCTTCATTGGCGGCCTCTTGACTTTATGGATCCACAGTGTTTATCCCACGCCCCTTTGAAGTCCTTCACAGTTCTGGTCTTCACCACTTCCTCCGGAAGGGCATTCCAGGCATCCACCACCCTCTCCGTGAAGAAATACTTCCTGACATTGGTTCTGAATCTTCCTCCCTGGAGCTTCAAATCGTGACCCCTGGTTCTGCTGATTTTTTTCTTATGGTAAAGGTTTGTTGTTGCCTTTGGATCATTAAAACATTTCAAGTATCTGAAAGTCTGTATCATATCACCTCTGCTCCTCCTTTCCTCCAGGGTGTACATATTTAGATTCTTCAATCTCTCCTCGTACGTCATGCGATGAAGATCCTCCACCTTCCTGGTCGCCCTTCTCTGTACCGCTTCCATCTTGTCTTTGTCTTTTTGTAGATACGGTCTCCAGAACTGAACACAGTACTCCAGGTGAGGCCTCACCAAGGACCCCTGTACAAGGGAATAATCACTTCCCTTTTCTTACTCGATATTCCTCTCTCTATGCAGCCCAGCATTCTTCTGGCTTTTGCTATCGCCTTGTCGCATTGTTTCGCAGACTTCATATCATTAGACACTATCACCCCAAGGTCCCTCTCCTGCTCCGTGCACGTCAGCCTTTCCCCCCCCATCGAATACAGTTCATTCGGATTTACGCTCCCCATATGCATGACTTTGCACTTCTTGGCATTGAATCTCAGCTGCCATATCTTCGACCACTCTTCCAGTTTCCTTAGATCCCGTCTCATTCTCTCCACTCCTTCCGGCGTGTCCACTCTGTTGCAGATCTTAGTGTCATCCGCAAAAAGACAAACCTTACCTTCTATCCCGTCCGCAATGTCGCTCACAAAGATATTGAACAGGACCAGTCCCAACACCGATCCTTGCGGTACACCACTTAAAACCGCTCTCTCTTCAGAGAAGGTTCCGTTTACTGTCACACATTGTCTTCTGTCCGTCAACCAATTTGCAATCCAGGTCACCACCTTGTCACTCACTCCCAAGCTTCTCGTTTTATTCACCAGTCTCCTGTGCGGAACCGTATCAAAAGCTTTGCTGAAATCCAAGTATATGACATCGAGCGCTCTTCCTTGGTCCAATTCCTTGGTTACCCAGTCAAAAAAGTCAATCAGATTTGTCTGACAGGATCTTCCCCTGGTGAATCCATGTTGCCTCTGGTCCATCAATTCTCCGGACTGTAGATAGTTCACTATTCTCTCTTTCAGCAGAGACTCCATTACTTTTCCCACCACCGAAGTGAGGCTAACCGGCCTGTAGTTGCCAGCCTCCTCCCTGTTCCCACTCTTGTGAAGCGGGACCACCACCGCTCTTCTCCAGTCTCTCGGCACCACTCCCGTTTCTAGGGATCTATTGAACAGGTCACACAGCGGACCCGCCAGAACATCTCTGAGCTCCCTCAATATCCTTGGATGAATCCCATCAGGCCCCATGGCTTTGTCCACTTTCAGGTTCTTTAGCTCTTCCCACACATTTTCTACTGTAAAAGGATTTTCATCTATTCCACTTCCCTCCAGTTTCTTGTTGTGTAGAGATGGTCCTTCTCCAGGGTCTTCTTTAGTGAACACAGAGCTGAAGTATTCGTTTAATATTTCTGCCATGCTACTAATGCAATTAATAGCAGTGGCTATTCCCTAAGTAAACTTGATTAATAGCTGTTAATGGACTTCTCCTCCAAGAACTTATCCAATTCTTTTTTGAACCCAGCTATACTAACTGCATGTACCAAATCCTCTGGCAACAAATTCCAGAGCTTAATTGTGCGTTGAGTGAAAGAATTTTCTCTGATTAGTCTTAAATGTGCTACTTGCTAACTTCATGGAATGCTCCCTAGTCCTTCTATTATCTGAAAGTGTAAATAACCGATTCACATCTACTTGTTCAAGACCTCTCATGATCTTAAAGACCTCTATCATATCCCCTGTCAGCCGTCTTTTCTCCAAGCTGAACAGCCCTAACCTCTTCAGCCTTTCCTCATAGGGGAGCTGTTCCATCCCCTTTATCATTTTGGTTGCCCTTCTCTGTACTTTCTCTATCACAACTATATCTTTTTTGAGATGTGGTAACCAGAATTGTACACAATATTCAAAATGCGGTCTCACCATGGAGTGATACAGAGGTATTATGACATTTTCTGTTTTATTAACCATTCCCTTCCTAATAATTCCTAACATTCTGTTTGCTTTTTTGACTGCTGCAGCACACTAAGCCGACGATTTTAAAGTATTTATTTATTTATTTTATTTATTTGTAGTGTTTTATATACCATTGTTTGGTACTAGCCTTCACAACGGTTTACAGGTATAACATTAAAAACATAAGAAATTTACAATGTGAACAAAGCAACACATTGGTTTATATGGATAGTAATACAATATGGGGATTTTACAATCTGGAGCGAACAACAGTAATCAATGATCTAGAATATAATAAAATATCAGATATAAATAAATATGTTAGGAGTGGATAAGTAAAATAAAATAAGTGTAAACTAGAAGATCTGCTCTCGTAGTAAATTATGAGTACAGAGGAATGAACTTTCATGAGTCGTAAGATCACTGAGAACCAAAGTATTAACTGTTATATACATAAAGATCTGAATAGATATAAAAACTGATGTGGAGGGGAGTTAGTGTAGTTTATCCTGTGCCGTCTCTATATGCTTGTTGGAACAGCCATGTTTTGAGGCGTTTTCTAAAAAGTTTTACATTGCTCTGCAGCCTTAGATTTTCTGGTAATGTATTCCACAGACTGGGTCCTGCGAGTGAAATCGCTCTCTCCCATACCATAGTAAGTTTGGCAGATGCAACTGAGGGGATTGCTAACAAGGCCTTATTTGCTGATCTCATGTTACGCTGTGGAGTATGTATTCGGATTATTGTATTTAGCCATTCAAGTTCATTACCATATATTGTTTTGTGTATGATGGAAAGTACTTTGAATTCGATTCGTTTGTTAATGGGTAGCCAGTGAAGTGCTTTTAGGACAGGGGTAATGTGATCCATTTTTTTTATGACCGGTTAGGATTCTAGCGGCCGCGTTCTGTAAAATTTGAAGAGGTCGAGTACTAGATTTGGGTAGGCCTAACAGTAGTGAATTGCAGTAATCAAAGCTTGTAAAGATCAGGGTTTGTAGTATGATTCTAAAGTCAGGTTGATTTAGGAGTGGTTTTAAGCGTTTGAGGATTGTTGAAACCTTCTTTGATCTTCATGGATATGTGTTTTTTGAATTTTAATTCTGATCAATCCATATACCAAGGTCATTCACTTTAACACTCAGTTTAATGATGGTATTGTCAATTTGCATAGTGTTATTAGAGGTGTTTGTTGAGATTTTTTTTTCCAGCAGTATGCATTCTGTCTTATCCATGCTAAGGCAGAGTCTCATTTGATTTAGGAGTTTTTTTTATGTCATTGAGATATAAGGCTGAGAGTTTATATGTTTTCTCTAATGGTCTTTCACTGGTATGATTAGTTGGATGTCATCGGCATACATAAAGTATGGAATGCCGAGACTAGAGAGTAGCTGACATAATGGGAGGAGGTATATATTAAACAGTGTGGCAGATAGGGCCGTGTTGGGTCCGTCGGTCTCAGATGGCTTCGAACCTTGTGCCTCACCTTTCTCTCTGCTCTCCCCGCTAGCCTTGAGAGGATGGCTGCCGCCGCGTCTGCATGCTGCTCTCTCCGGCGTCCCCGGAACGGCAGTGGCAAAGCCTCACGCCATGTTTCTCCTAAGGGCCTCCTAGGGTGTGCACGCGCATGCCACCCATGTCTTTATCCATGTCATGGCGGGAACCTCGCGGGCGTCCCCCTCGAGTGACGTCACGCCATCCGGGTATTTAGCCTGCCCTTGTTTGCTAGCTCATTGAGTTAACAAGGATCGTGAAAGATCGTGAATGGACGGAAAGCCTCCAGTCTGAGCTACTCTGCCGCTTCCTTGCTGCTGCTGGAAGCTCTCTCTGCCCTTCGAGGTATTTCTCTAACCTGGGTACCCGCTCCTCGGGGGCCCTCTGCTTTCTTTCAGGTGCCTATCTGGGATCAGGTACTCGCTCCTCGAGGGCCTACTCTCCCTGGCTCGTTGCCTGTATTCAACTACTTCTACCTGCTGGGATCTCCACCTATACAGCTACCAACTTAGTGAGTAATCTAACATTGTCAGTCTGTCCCATCTACAGCTCTGCTGCATTGGGAACCTACATCCAGAACTCCCTATACTATCTGTGAGATGGGTCTCCTCTGCTGAGGGTCCCTGGACTACTGTCTCTGGATCACCTCACTACTGCTACCTCTGGTGGTATCTTTCAGCTGTATAATAAAAGACGAATCTCTGTGTTTGCGTGTCTTGAGTCTAGCCTAGTACTGTGGTTCCTCACGGGGCTCCTTCCCTTGGGAGTGACCATTACCACAGTACCCAAGAATCCACTCAAACACCTCAAAACCATAACAGATTGCTAACTCCATGGATTCGGTTCAGCTCACCGCATTGCAGGCCATTCCAGGCCTGGCCCAGCACATCGCTGAACAACAGAACTCGCTGGATAACTTGACTAGTGCATTAAACCAGTTGCACGCACAGATGAATACACCGACCACCACAGGTAAAGAAGTTACACCACCAGAAGTGACGGTCAAGTCTATTGTACCTCCTACACGCTTCTCAGGGGAAGTTTGGAAATGTAGAGGATTTATCAATCAATGTTGCATGCACTTTTCCCTGCAACCTAATCATTTTCCTACAGCCTATGCCAAGACGACCTACATCCTGTCTTATCTGGACGGAAGAGCATTGGCTTGGGTCTCTCCGTTGTGGAAGCACCTTGACCCTATCCTGCATGATCTTGCCGGGTTCCTTGAACTGTTCAGATCAGTCTTTGATGACCCTGCCCGGTACACTACTGCAGGATCTACGTTGGTTCACCTGAAGCATGGTAATAAACCTTTACCAGATTTCACCATTGAATTCAAGACATTGGCATCAGAATTACATTAGGAGCCTAAAAGCCTGAAGTCCCTCTTCTTTGAAGGACTGAACTCCCCGTTGAAAGACGAGCTGGAGGCTTGTGAGATGCCTGAGACCTTGGCTGAACTAATGAAGTTGGCAACAAGGATTGATCGCCGACTTCATGACAAGGTTCAAGAGGCCAAGACTCCCAGAAGACCACTTCAGGGAGAAACTCGAGTTAAGTCTACACCCAGGTCTTTTCCCTCAGGTCCAGTTGCTGTTGAAGAAGAACCAATGCAATTAGGCCGCAGCCACTTGACTTCAAAAGAGAGAAGAATGCGAAAGAGGTTGGGACTATGCATGTATTGTGGACAAGCTGGTCATGCTGTACAAACATGCCCTATATGTCCAGGAAACTGGCAGACCTAAGTCCTGTGGGAGGACTCTTCTTAGGTCTAACTGCACCCTCTCCTCCACTTTCTCTTCCTGTATCCTTAATCTGCGGACCTTTAGAATACCAGACTCTTGCTTTAGTGGACTCTGGGGCAGGAGGAAATTTCATTTTGAAACATCTAGTCGAACATTTGAGGATCCCCACCCCTACCATGACGTCTCCACTACTCCTATCTTCTATTCATGGGGAGCCCTTACTGGGCGAAGTAACCCTGCTCACCGAACCAGTGAACTTACTTACCGGTGCTCTTCATACAGAGACTATTTCCTTCTTTGTGCTAGAGAAGGCCATGCACTCTTTAGCACTGGGGCTACCATGGCTGCAGAAGCATATGCCTCAATTCAACTGGGCCACTCTGGACCTTTCATGTTGGGGTCCAGATTGCCATGGTAAATGTCTGATGGAGGTTTCTCCAATACCCTGTATGCCAACTACCCCATTGATGCCTGGGTTGCCGCCTCAATATGCATCTTTTCAAGATGTATTTTACAAAGAAGCTGCAGACATACTACCTCCACACAGATCCTATGACTGCGCCATCAATTTGAAGCCTAACACAAAACCACCCAAAGGAAGGGTTTACCCTCTCTCCGTAGTAGAAAATAAAGCTATGTCAGAGTATATATAGGAGAATCTTCAGAAAGGCTTGATAAGACCCTCCAAGTCTCCTGCCGGCGCAGGCGTCTTCTTTGTAGGGAAGAAGGATGGAACACTACGTCCATGCATTGACTACAGAGGCCTAAACGAGATCACTGTGAAAGACCGCTATCCCTTACCACTCATCTCGGAGCTATTCGATAAACTACAGGGAGCCAAGATATTCTCCAAGCTTGATCTCAAGGGAGCCTATAACCTAGTTCGCATCTGCTCAGGCGATGAATGGAAGATGGCTTTTAATACCCGGGATGGGCACTTTGAATACCTATTGATGCCCTTTGGCCTGTGCAATGCCCCGGCTGTCTTCCAAAACATGATGAATGACATTCTGCGTGATCTACTCTACAAATGTGTCATTGTGTACTTAGACGACATCTTGATATTTTCCCAGGACCTGAATACCCATCTGGAAGATGTCAAAAGAGTGCTGCAAAGACTTTGCGAAAATCGCTTATACGCCAAGTTGTCTAAATGCGAATTCCACAAGGAATCTGTACCTTTCTTAGGGTACATTGTTTCAAACAAAGGCTTTCAGATGGATCCACAGAAGCTTGAGAGCATTCAAAAATGGACACAACCCACTGGTCTAAAGACTCTTAGATGATTTCTGGGATTTACCAACTACTACAGAACATTCATCAAGAATTAGTCTTCACTAACTGTTCCACTAACAGCAATGACTAAGAAAGGTGCCAAGGTTGCCAATTGGTCTACGGAAGCTGTGACAGCATTTCAGAAACTGAAAGACGCCTTCTCGAGTAAGCCATGCCTCTGCCATCCAGATCCGACTTGGTTCTTCATTGTAGAGGTCGATGCCTCGGATGTAGGTGTAGGGGCCGTGCTAAGCCAGTCCAGTGACTCTAAGATCTTGCATCCATGTTCTTTATCTCCTGACGCTTCTCGCCAGCGGAGAAGAACTACGGCACTGGAGATAAAGAACTACTGGCAATAAAGATGGCATTCGAAGAGTGGCACCCCTGGCTTGAAGGTGCACAACATCAGATCACTGTTTTCATGGATCACAAAAATCTGGAGTACCTCCGTCACGCTCAGCGCCTAAACCATAGGCAGGCGAGATGGTCCCTGTTCTTCAACAGATTTGACTTTGTGCTGAAATATCGCCCTGGAGATAAGAACGTCAGAGTAGATGCCCTATCTCACTCATTTCTCTCTGAGGACATACCTGATGAACCCCAGCATATCATCGACCCGAAGAGAGTTATCCTGTCAGCCACACATCTGGTACCTGCGGGCAAAACCATTGTACCCATTAACCTAAGGAAAAAACTGTTAGCATGGGCTCACGATTCGAAACTGGCTGGACATCCTGGTCAACGAAGAACTCTGGCTAAACTTCAGAAGTACTACTGGTGGCCCACCATGAAGGAAGACACGTTCTCCTATGTTGCTTCTTGTTCCAATTGTGCCAGACAGAAACCTCCACCCGGACGTCCTTGGGGCCTGCTTCATCCCTTACCAGTACCAGACAAGCCCTGGACTCACATTGCTACAGACCTTGTGGTAGACTTACCACTTTCTGGAGGTAACAATACCATCTGGGTTACAGTGGATCATTTCTCGAAGATGGCTCACTTCGTAGCTCTCCCTGGCTTGCTCTCAGCCATGGAGCTTGCTAAACTTTTCATCACCCACATCTTTCACCTACACAGCATGCTAAAGCACATCATCTCTGACAAAGAAGCTCAATTTACAGCAAAGTTCTGGAAAGCTTTGTGTAAGACGTTCGATATCTCTCTTGACTTCACCTCTGCATACCATCCTCAGTCAAACGGGCAAACCGAGAGAATGAATAGGACACTCAAGCAGTTCATTCGAGCCTACGTTGGTTCACGTCAAAATGATTGGGCTGAACTGTTGCCCTGGGCTGAATTCGCCATCAACTCTCATCCAGCAACATCAACTGGATCCACACCATTTGAAGTGGTCTACGGACGAATGCCATTACCAGCCTTACCAATTCCACTTTCAGTGTCGTCCCCGGCAGCTCAATCTACTGCCAAAGATATCCAACTACTATGGAGTAAGACTAAAGAGATGCTCCAAAAAGCAGGACAAAGAGCAAAGAAAGGCTATGATGCTCACCACAGCAAGGCTTCAGAATTCCAGCCTGGTGACAAAGTCTGGCTGTCAACAAAACATCTAAGACTCAAGCTACCATCAGCTCATTTTGCTCCACGCTTTGTCGGACCCTTTCCCATCCTCTGACGTCTGGGTACTCTCACGTACAATCTGAAACTTCCACCAGCGATGAAGATTCATAATGCGTTCCATGTCTCGCTACTGAAACTGCTAGTCCTTAGCGAGTTTTCCACCAAGACACCTGAACCTACACCTATTGATGCAGAAGAAGACATCGAGTACAAGGTAGATGCCATCCTTGATGTGAGAAAGAGAGGCAGAGTTTGGGAATACCTCCTGTCATGGGAGGGTTACGGACCTGAAGAAAACTCTTGGGAACCTTTGGCAAATATGGGTAAAGAGATGCTTCTACAATACCACAGATCGCATCCTCAAAAACCAAGACCAGGTAGGAGGTCTGGAGGGGGCCCTTTAAAGGGGGTACTATTGCGTCCATCGGTCTCAGATGGCTTCGACCTTTGTGCCTCACCTTTCTCTCTGCTCTCCCCGCTAGCCTTGGGAGGATGGCTGCCGCTGCATCTGCATGCCGCTCTCTCCGTCGTCCCCGGAATGGTAGTGGCAAAGCCTCACGCCATGTTTCTCCTAAGGGCCTCCTAGGTTGCGCACGCCACTCATATCTTTTTTTTTTTTTTTTTTTTTTAAATTTTATTTTTATTGCACTTTATATTATTTCCAGAAGATAATCACAGATAAGTACACACAAATCAAAACAGAAAGCAATGTTCATACAAAAAAGAAAATATGAATTATACATAAAACTTATCTATGAATCCTAAGACTGGTACTGAAAGAAATAACGGAACCTGTCTAAGAGAAAACAAACAGGAAGCAGCTTTCAGCTGAAAATTAACATTTTGAAAAATCTGTGTTGAACTACTATATTTCTAATTCTCTCCTACTCCTAAGGTTTGATGGATTTAGGACTCAAGGTATGTTCGCAGCTGATCCGGATGATTAAATACATATCTCGTGTTTTGATAAATCAAAACACATTTACAAGGAAAACGTAAGACATATTTCGCTCCCTTTTGGATTACTTTCTCCCTCATGGTCAGAAATTCTTTTCTCCTCAACTGTGTGCTTAAAGATACATCCGGAAAAATCCTAATTGGAAATCCGTGAAATTGAGAATTTTGATTTTTAAAATATAATCTCAATATTAGATCCCTCTGAGAAATATCAGCACATTGTATTATTAAAGTAGCCCGAGTTTTTATTTCCATATCTGATGACTTTTCTAACAGTTCAGACAAGTTTGTATCTTCACTTAAATTTCCTTGTTCTGGGCATTCTGTGCCCCCTACCATACGAGATATATAATAAACTCTAGAAATTATAGGAAGCATATTATCAGAATACTTCAGTATTTTTAGAAGGTAACTCTTAAATAATTCTCTAGGGGACAACAGATGTGTCCTAGGAAAATTGAGAATTCTCAGATTTGCCCTTTTCATTTGATTTTCCATCTGCTCAATTTTATTTAGTTGAAATTTTTCCGACTTTATTAAGTTCACCTGAACTTTTTCAATCTCTTCAATTTTGTGTTCTAAATTTATCATTGAATTTTCTACCTTCTCTGTTCTAACCTGGAGTTCTTTATTATTATCTAAACTTAATTGAACTGTTTTAGTCAAATCATTTATGGATTTTTGAATTGCAAGAATCATACTACCAATTTCTTCCATTGTAAATTTTTTAGGCTCAAAAACTATGGGACCAGCTGATAATTCCCCTTGTCCACTTTCCATCTTTTTAACCCTAGGAACCAATGCGGTACTATCCCCCTGATTAGGACTTAAAGACAGCGGGGACTCACGAGTCCGCAGTGGTACCTCTGTTCCCACTGCCTCCCCCTTTCCCCCCGCTGGTGAAAAGTCCAAACTCTGGGTGGTATCCTCAAGTGTTATTACACCTCCTCCTCTTCCCGTTGGCTGTTCAGGTGTTGAGGGAGCTCCAGGGCTCAAAGATATTTCATTAGTCAGGGAATTGGGTTCCTGCTCCTGAACTTCAATTCCAGCGACTACAGCACCTGGCGTTAAAGTAGTTCGACCAAAAATGTCCTGAATTCGAGGCTGGTTGCTATCAATCACAGGTGTTGAAGTAATTGTTATTCTCCCCTTCCTCTTAGTATGTGGCATCACTATGAGGAAGGGGCATCAAAAGCTTGGCTCAGTAAATTAAAACCTAAGACTTCAGTTAGGGTTTTGGTAACACAGTTATATTTAAACAGGGTCCGACGGCTGCTGACCATAAATATAAACCATTAATTCTTTTTACCTTCGGGACTCGAATCTTCCATTTATCTCCAGCTATCCCAGCGAAATCCGGCGAAGCCGGCTAAGCCGGGCGCCCCTTAGGCGCGGCTTTGGCGACGCGCCGACGGCGATGCGCCGTACAGACGCCGATTTTATGGGCGTCTGTTAGGACTCCTCCTCCTAGTGACGTCAAACCCGGAAGGGATCGCGGCAGGCCGGAGCAAGAAGAAAAGTTCCTGCTTCTCCACAAGAAAATCCTCGGTAAGCGAGCCCCAAACAGTAATTAGCAGTCAGAATAGGCAGTCAGCAGCCCCACTCATATCTTTATCCACATCATGGCGGGAACCTCGTGGGCGTCCCCCTCAAGTGACATCATGCCATCCGGGTATTTAGCCTGCCCTTGTTTGCTAGCTCATTGAGTTAGCAAGGAACATGAAGGATCGTGAATGGATGGAAAGCCTCCAGTCTGAGCTACTCTGCCGCTTCCTTGCTGCTGCTGGAAGCTCTCTCTGCCCTTCGAGGTATTTCTCTAACCTGGGTACCCGCTCCTCGGGGGCCCTCTGCTTTCTTTCAGGTGCCTATCTGGGATCAGGTACTCGCTCCTCGAGGGCCTGCTCTCCCTGGCTCGGTGCCTGTATTCAACTACTTCTACCTGCTGGGATCTCCACCTATATAGCTACCAACTTAGTGAGTAATCTAACATTGTCAGTCTGTCTCATCTACAGCTCTGCTGCATTGGGAACCTACATCCAGAACTCCCTATACTATCTGTGAGATGGGTCTCCTCTGCCGAGGGTCCCTGGACTGCTATCTCTGGATCACCTCACTACTGCTACCTCTGGTGGTATCTCTCAGCTGTATAATAAAAGACAAATCTCTGTGTTTGCGTGTCTCGAGTCTAGCCTAGTACTGTGGTTTCTCACGGGGCTCCTCCCCGTGGGAGTGGCCATCACCACAGTACCCAAGAATCCACTCAAACACCTCAAAACCATAACAGGCCGAGCTTTGTGGGACTCCGGTATCTAGTGATATTGACTCTGATTTGGACTTATTTATGTTTACTTGAAATGATCTATTTAGGAGAAATGTTGTGAACAATTTAATGTAGTACTGGCTAGACCTATTTCAGCTAATCTGCATATTAGATTTTTATGGTCGACTGTGTGAAAGGCTGCGGATAGATCCAGCAAGATGAGAAGGTAGTGCTGGCCATTATCGAAGCCTCTCATGATTGTGTTGGATAGGGCGAGGAGTAAGGTTTCTGTGCTGAAGTGTTTCCTGAATCCATGTTGTGTTTGGTATAGTATATTATTCTGTTCTAAATGCTCAGTCAGTTGTTTGAGGATTACTTTTTCGGTTAATTTAGTGAGGAAGGATAAATTTGAGATGGGTCAGTAATTATTAAACTCAGCAGGATCTAGATTTTATTTTTTTAAAATGGGTTTGATTATGGCCATTTTTAAGTTGTCTGGAATTGTTCCTTCCTCCAATGATTTATTTACGATCATTGTGATAACTGGAGTGATGGTTTGTGATATTTTGTTCAGCGTGCGTGTAGGGATTTTATCGAGTTCATGGTTAGCAGGATTTAAGGATGTGATTAAGTTTTTAATTTCAGTGGTCGAGGCAGGTTCAAAGGTGGACCATGGAGTTACATCTTTACTGATTATTTCTACGTTTTGGAGAGGGATTTTGTTTAAGCTCTCAGTTATTTTATTTATTTTGTTTTAGAAGAAATTTGCCAGTTCATGGCTCAGATTTTTATTTGTGTGGGAGGTCACTGGGTTACTATCTGAAATTAATTTATTCACTATGTTGAATAGTGTTTTTGGATTGTTAGAGTAGTTCTGAATTTTTTTGCTATAGTATTCACGTTTGGTTTTGTTTACCATGTTTTTATAATATGCTAAATAGGTGCGGTAGTTTGCTATTGTTAAGGGGCATTTCTTTTTGTGCCAGGCTTTTTCTTTAATTCTTAAGCTTGTCTTAGTATCTCTCAGTTATTTATTGTACCATGGGTTGCAGTTTTTTTCTTGTGTTATCAATTCATTTAGTTTTTTCTGGGTTTATAGTGTTAGCGATTTTGGTTGTTATTTGAAGCCAGGATTGAGAAGCATTGGTGATATTTGAGAGGTCAATATTTATTAATTGTTTTTTGAGTTCTTGTTGTAATAAATCTAATGGAAAAGGTGGCCTATATTTGAAGCTGGTGATATTGGTGTCTTTTGATTCCTTTTTTGTGTCAAGGACTGTCTGACAGTGTAGTAGATAGTGATCGAACCATGGAATTGGGGAACAGGATACATAGAAACATAGATAGAAACATAGAAATGACGGCAGAAAAAGACCAATTGGCCCATCCAGTCTGCCCAGCAAGCTCCCACACTTATTTTCCCATACATATCTGTTTCACCAACCACCAATTTCAGGGCCCTTGTTGGTAACTACAACAAGTTGATACAGATGAGTTGCTAAAAAATTTATCATTAGTAAAGACTAAGTCTAATGTGTGGCCTGCTTTATGGGTTGGGTCATTTACGAGTAGTGAGAAGCTGAGAGCAGATAAAACATCTATGAGAGTTTGGCACGAGTGGGATAAGGGAGTCACATCCGTATGAAGATTGAAATCTCCAAGAATAATTGTGGTTTTTTTATGGTTGAGATTCAATATAAAGAATTCAATTAGAGGTGAGATATTGTTATCGTACCAGGCGCGAACAAAAGTACCCTGGATTTTATAAGATACGCGCGTACCTTATGCGTGTAACCCTTTTAAAATCCGGCCCTTAGTTTTTCTGCAATGGCTTTATCTTCCCTAAGAGCCCCTTTTACCCCTCGGTCATCTAATGGTCCAACCGACTCCCTCACAGGTTTCTTGCTTTGGATATATTTAAAAAGGTTTTTATTATGAGTTTTTGCCTCTGTGCCCAACTTCATTTCAAATTCTCTCTTCGCCTGTCTTATCAATGTTTTACACTTAACTTGACAATGCTTATGCTTTATCCTATTTTCTTCAGATGGATCCTTCTTCCAATTTTTGACGGATTTTTTTTGGCTAAAATAGCCTCTTTCACCTCGCCTTTTAACCATGCCAGTAATCGTTTCGCCTTCCTTCCACCTTTCTTAATGCGTGGAATACATCTGGATTGCGCCTCTAGGATTGTATTTTTAAACAATGTCCATGCCTGTTGAACATTTTTAACCTTTGCAGCTGCACCTTTCAGTTTTTTTTCTAACTATTTTCCTCATTTTATCAAAGTTTCCCTTTTGTAAATTTAGTGTTAGAGCTGTAGATTTATTTTTTGTGCCCCTTCCAGTTATTAGTTTAAATTTGATCATTTTATGATCTCTATTGCCAAGTGGCCCCACCACAGTTACCTCTCTCACCAAATCCTGTGTTCCACTAAGAATTAAATCTAAAATAGCTCCCTCTCTTATTGGTTCTTGAACCAATTGCTCCATGAAACAGTCATTTATTACATCCAGGAACTTTATGTCTCTAGCATGTCCTGATGTTACATTTACCCAGTTAATATTGGGGTAATTGAAATCTCAGTGTCCTGAGAGGCCAGGAAACTCCAGAGCCTAGGTGCCATGGGGGAGATGACCCTAGGCTGCGTTAACCCAGTTCCCCAATGCACCGCTCCTGTAACTCTTATCCACCCCGAGGGCTCATTTTCTACGCAGGCCTTCATCGACTCTGGAGCTGGAGGGAACTTTATCCTTTCAGACTAAGTCAAGTGACTGAATCTCCCAGTAACGCCCAGAACAGCACCGCCAGTTATCTCCTCCATCCGAGGGGACCCATTTCTGGGGCGGATTACCCATATCACTGCCCCGGTGAAGCTTTGCACTGGAATCCTCCACGAGGAGAATATTTCATTCTTTGTCTTGGAAAGGAGATACACCCAGTGGTGCTGTGTCTCCCATGGCTTCAGAGACACTCTCCCTGCATCGATTGGGAGACATTGCAGATGGCCTCCTGGGGCCCCAGTTGCCACACGACCTGTCTCCACTACGTGCCCTGACCCAGACTTCTACTTGCCATGACGTCTTTGGCCCTGCCAGCACAATTTGCAGACTTTGCGGACGTATTATCCAAGGAAAAGGCGGAGACACTCCCCGAACACCGTCCGTTCGACTGTGCCATAGACCTCCTTCCGGACTCCTCTCCCCCTCGGGGCCGAGTAAACCCACTGTCGCTCCCTGAGACCCAAGCTATTTCCCAGTACATCCGGGAAAACCTCGACGGGGCTTCATCTACCCTTCCACCTCGCCTGCAGGTGCCAGCTCCTTCTTCACAGGGAAAAAAGGACGGCACTCTGAGACCTTGCATTGACTACAGGGGATTAAATGCCATCACCCGTTGGGACAGATACCCACTTCCCTTCATTCCTGAGCTGCTGGACCACCTGCAAGGGGAAAGATATTCACTAAACTGGACCTCCGCGGGGCCTATAACCTTGTGCGCTTCAAACCCGGGGCCGAGTGGAAAACCACTTTAAACACGCGAGATGGCCACTACGAATACTTAATGATGTCCTTTGGTCTATGCAATGCGTCGGCGGTTTTCCAAAACCTCATGAATGAGGTCTTTCGCAATATGCAAAATACCAGCGTCATCGTTTACCTGGATGACGTTCTCATTTACTCCAGGGACTTGCCAATACACTGCCTGGAGGTTTATTTATTTATTATTTATTTATTTTATTATTTAACATTTTTTATATACCGACAACCGTTTGCACATCGTATCGGTTTACAATTAACTAAGAACTATTAGGCAGGGCCTTTACAAGGAATGGTAACTATAATTAAAGTTAACAGAGATTACCAGAGAGACAGGAAACAATTAACAAAAGTGGGAACTAATTTACAAAATATTTACAAGAGAATTATCAGTAAGAAGGTCACAAGGATTTCAGATAATCATGTGGAAGGATTGGAGGACGGGTAGGCTTGTAGAAAGATCCATGTTTTTAGTTTCTTTTTGAATTTGGAGTGGATGTTTCTGTGCGCAGATCTGGTGGGAGGGAGTTCCAAAGAGTGGGGCCGGCGAGAGAAAAGGCTCTATTCATAGTGTAGATTAGCTTGTAGGGTTTGATAGAGGGAGAACGAGTGTTCCTTGAAGGGCAGGGCGGGTGGATCTAGTGGAGGAACGAGGAAGGAGAGGGGGACAGAGCCAGTTGAAGTTTTCATTAGTGATGCTTTTGTGAATGAGGGATAGTGTTTTGAAGAGGATACGTGATTGAATTGGTAACCAGTGGAGCTCAGTGAGGGTTGGAGTGATGTGGTCTCTTTTTCTTGTATTAGAAAGAATATGTGCAGCAGCGTTCTGTAGGAGTTGTAAAGGTTTGGTGTGGTTGGAGGGGAGACCGAGGAGGTTTGACGCGTCCTGCAGTGCCTGCACGAGCACAAACTCTTTGCCAAATTGGAGAAATGTCTATTTATTTATTTATTTATGAACTTTTCTTAACCGACATTCGTGAACACATCATGCCGGTGTACAATAAACAGAAAGGAGGAAAATTACAATTAACAGGGGAGGGGGAGGTGGGGCAGGCAAGAAATTGCAGAGGGAAGAGAGGGGGTTTGGAGAAAGTAAAGAGATGGAAGGCAGTACAGATTGAAAATATAGGAACTGCATACAAATATATACAATGGAATTATATACATCTACATACATCTTATGTGGTACTATATATCTGTAAACATCATCTCAGTCAAGGTTGTTATCACCGGTGTAGTTATTTCGGGGGTGGAAAGCAGGGGAAGGTGGGGCAAGGGAGGAGCTCGAGATGAGCGAAGGAGGCATAAGGGGTGGAAAAGTGGGGCAGGGGAGGTGCTCGAGATGAGCGAAAGAGGCATAAGGAGTGGAAAAAGGAAGCCGAAAAAGGGTGATCTGATTAAAGGGAGACAGTCTATGTTTGGTTCACATCGGGGTAGGCCTGCTTGAAGAGCCATGTCTTGACTCCTTTCTTAAAGTTGTGTAGGGATGGCTCTAGACGGAGGAAGGTGGGGGAGTGAGTTCCAGAGGGTGGTACCAGCGATAGAGAAAGCCCTTTCCCTGGTAAGGGATAGATGCGCAGATTTGAGGGATGGGGTGTGAAGAGTGCCTGCATGGGCGGTTCTTGTGGGGTGGTCGGTGGATCGGAAATGAGGCATTTCATCTAGCCAGGTGTGATTATGTTTGTGTAATGACCTGTGAAGGACGGTAAGAGTTTTGTATTGTGAGCGGAAGGAAATAGGTAGCCAGTGCAGGTCCTTTAAGATGGGGGTGATATGGTCCCTTTTATGTGTATTGGTTATGACCCTGGCCATGGAGTATTGCAGAATCTGGAGGGGTTTGATGGTGGCGGCGGGAAGACCTAGTAGGAGGGAATTGCAGTAGTCTAGTTTTGTGAGCATAATAGTCTGTATCACAGTGCGGAAGTCTTGGGTGTGGAGGAGGGGTTTGAGTTTTTTAAGGGTATTTAGTTTATAGAAACCCCCCTTTAGGAGAGATTTGATGTGGGGTTTGAAGTTTAGGCGTTGGTCTATACTGACACCTAGGTCTCTTACAGATTGTAACTGGGCATGGGCCGTGTCTGTGTTCTGGAGTGTATTCTGGGGTGCGGGGAGGGAGTAACGGTCAGGATGATTGGAGATGACAAGTAATTCAGTTTTTGAAATATTTAGAGCTAGGTGGAGGTTGGATAGCAAGGAGTTTATAGAGGCAAGGCATGATTCCCAGAAATGCAATGAGTCATTTATGGATTTTTGAATCGGGATGAGAATCTGTACATCGTCTGCATATAAGAAGAATTTCAGGCCTAGGTTGGAGAGAAGGTGGCATAGAGGTAAGAGATAAATATTGAAAAGGGTGGAGGATAGGGAGGAACCTTGTGGGACACCTTGTATGATGGGGATGTGTGTGGATTCGTATTTGTCAATTTTCACTAGGTATTCTCTGTGTGTGAGATAGGAGGAGAACCAGGAGAGGGCTGTGTCAGCAATACCTATTTCTGCCAAACGGGTCATTAAGATTTGGTGGTTGACGGTGTCAAAGGCTGCCGAAATGTCTAGGAAGGCTAGTATGTACGAGTTTCCATGGTCCATACCTTTGAGTATGGTGTCTGACATTGCCAGTAATAGGGTTTCAGTACTACGAGCTTTACGGAAACCGAATTGTAAAGGGTGGAGGATGTTGTGGTCTTCTAGAAAGTCAGTCAGGACTCGTGGGCCCTTTCTGGGGTTCATTGTTTCCAGAGCAGGCCTTCCTCCAAGAGACCTGTCTCAGACATCTGGACCCCTTATGTCCATTTGTGATGGAGGTGGACCGCTTCAATAGAAGAGCTATGGCATCGGGGACAAGGAGCTATTGGCCATCAAGATGGCCTTCGAGGAATGGCGGCAGTGGCTTGAGGGACCGCAGCATCCCATCACGGTTTTTACAGACCGTAAGAACCTAGAATACTTCAGCTGAGTCCAACGTCTGAACTGTCAGCAGGCCCGCTGGTCACTGTTCTTCAGCTGCTTTAATTTCATCATTCAATACCGCCTGGCCTCCAAGGACGCCAGGGCTGACGCCCTGACCAGGGCCTACGAGACGGACGACGTCCCTACCATACCTCAATACATTCTAGACCCTGAAAAGATCCTCCTGACCGCCACCCAGACAGTGCCCCAGGGGAAGATGGTGGTACTCCTCCATCTTTGACGGAAGGTTCTGGCTTGGGCCCACGAGTCCTTCACTGCCGGGCATCCTGGAAGGGCACATACATTGGAGCTGCTACAGTGATATTACTGGTGGCCGCAGATGGAACACGACGCCCAGGCCTACGTCGACTCCTGCCTGACTTGTGCCCAGCAGAAACCCTTGTCCATGCGCCCCTGGGGTCTCCTACAGCCTTTGTCCATGCCCAAGGAACCATGGACCCACATATCAACCGACTTCGTAGTGGAGCTTCTGCTGTCAAATGGCAACCATGTCATCTTGGTGGTCATCGACAGATTTCCAAGATAGCACACATCATCGTACTCCCCAAGCTTTCCTCGGCTCCTGAGCTGGCTCATTTATTCACATAGCTTATCTTCCGCCTTCACGGTCTGCCCCAACATATAGCCTCCGACCAAGGAACTCTGTTCACGGCCAGGTACTGGTGCTCATTGTGCAAGAAATTCAGGGTGCAACTTGACTTCACTTCGGCATTCCACCTCCAGGGAAATGGGAAAGCCGAAGGCACCAACTGGACCCTGAAGACCTTCCTCCACTCATTGTCAATGATAGACAGGTCCCTGCTACCCTGGGCAGAGTTCTCTCACAACTTGCACACCCATTCGGCGACTGGCGCCTCACACTTCCAACTAGTCTACGGGCGACAACCGGTCCTACCACTACCTATGCTGTTCTCAGTGCCCTTTCCCGCGGCTCATCTCACCACGCAACAACTCCATTCCCTCTGGAACAGTACTCAAGACAACCTCCAGCGGGCAGCCGAAGCAGACAAGAAGGGGGCCAACAGACACCGCCTTCCAGCTCCTCTCTTTAAGGTTGGAGATTGTGTATGGCTGAGTACCCACCACATTTGCCTCCGAATACCCTCGATAAGGTTGGCTCCCAAGTACATTGGCCCCTTCACTGTTACTGAATGTCTAGGTCCAGTTATCTACCGCCTACGCCTACCCTCAACCTTGAAGATCCACAACACGTTTCATGTCTCCCTCCTGAAACCACTAGTACTATCCTGGCCCCATTGCAAGTCGCCAAAACCACCAAACGTTGCATCTGAAGAAGACCAGATATACCAGGTGAAGGAGGTTCTGGACGTGAGACGCCATCACAGATGATGGGAATACCTGATTGCCTGGGAAGGATTTGGACCTGAGGAGAATACCTGGGAACCCGTCTCAAACATCCTTGACAAAGCACTTCTCCAACAATTCCACATGGCTCACCCCGGTAAGCCTGGTCCTTCTAGGAGGGGGCGTAAAGGAGGGGGTACTGTTAGGATCCCCGGCCACCGCCGCCGCAGCTGGGTCCCCTTTCCTCCGCCTGGAGGCTCCCAGGTCTGGCTCTCCCCTGTTGCCAGCAGCCGCAGATGCTGCCGACCGCTGCTGATGTGGCATGCCCTTGCGGCGCGGCGCAGCACGACACGCCACTGCCCCGGCCTCTGCACTCTCTCCCCTAGGCGCACGCGCTTGCCGTTGCGCTTAATTTAAAGGGCCAGTGGTGGGAAAGTTCCCCGTGGCCCATGAAGATGACGTCAGCCAGGGTGGATATATATATCTGGCCCTGACTCCAGCACACTGTCTCAGCAACTGGTCCTGCTCAGGTATCAAGTACGTCGTCTGCTGTTACGATCCCGGTCACTAGGTTAGTGACCGGGCACCTACCTCTCTCTGCCGCGCCGCGAACCGCCGGGTTCCGGGCCTCCAGGGCCGCATGGCAGCGGCGTCTCCTCATGGAGATGCCACCGAGAACTCCTCCCCTTGACGGGGGAACGCGCGCGCGAAGGGCCGCGTTTTGAGGCGTCTGCACCCGGATGTGCAGACACGCCTCTTTTGACGTCAGACGCCGGGTAGGGGATTTAAACAGGGCTTTTTGGCTTCACAACTTGCCTTGCAACGAGGTCTCTCTGCTGAGTACTAGTTGCCCTTCGGATCGTCTGGTTCCTGTTTCCTGCTTGCCTGGTTCCTGATTTCTGCCTGCCTGACTCTGGTTTCATCTGCTAGCCTGGTTCCTGGATTCTACCTGACTTCTGCCTGCTTGCCGCCAGCCTTGACCTCGGTTCGTGACCTTTACTCTGCCTGCCTGCCGCCTGCCTTGACCTCGGTTCGTGACCTCTACTCTGCCTGCCTGCTGCCTGCCTTGTCCTCGGTTCGTGACCTCTACTCAGCTTGTCTTCCGCCTGCCCTGACTCCGGTTCGTGTCTTCATTCCACCAGTCTGCTGCCTGTCCTGACTCCGGTTCTTCAAGCTTTCACCTAAGTCCCAGCGGCCCGGGTCCCTACGGGCTCCTCCTGGGGGGATCTCGGGCTTCCAGGGCGAAGACTCCTGTCCTAGCGACCCGGGCTCCCACAGCTCCTCTGGAGGGGTTACGGGTTTCCAGGTGAAGAGACTTCTGAACCACGGAGTTCTGCCTCTCGTCCGTCCCTCCAAGACAGTCGGCCCAAGGATCCACTTCCGGATTGAACAGTCACAACAGTCTGCATTGTTCCTGATCTTGATCCTGCGTTCCAGCCCTGCCTTCCTGATCCTGCATTCCGGTCCAGCCTCCTGTTCCTGTGTTCCTGCCTCGTTCCGTTCCTGCTCCTGCCCTCGGACTGACTTCCACGGGTTTGGACTCCTGCCTGGTATTTCGTCTACGCTTAACCTCTGCCTGCCCTGAGCTCCAGCTTGTCTCTTTGTCCTGCCTCTCTGCTGCCTGTCTTGACCTTTGGCCTGTTCCTGGTTTCGTCTGTCCACCACCTACCTCGACCTTGAATGCCCGATGCTGTGTTGTCTTCTTCTTGGACTTCTCGATGTGAGAGACCCGCACCTAAGTCTTGCCGGTCCTGGTACTCAAGGACTCAACATGCGGGGAACGTGGGCTGGTAAAGGTGAAGCTCCAGTTGGTTCCTCTCTGCCTGCACCGCCTCCCGAAGACGAGGACCACTGGGGGCCTCCCCTTGGTGGTGGTATCAACCTCGCCTCGGCTCAAGGGTCCACAGATGCAACAATAATACAAAAGAAACCCAAACATGAATAAAGCTTATTCTGAACAAGATAGCATAGAGAACTATAAATAAATGCAAATAAGATCATTTAGAGAATTTTAGTCTATAAGCAAAATAAAGCAAAGTTCACTGTGAAATAATATAGATGTGATAGCATAGGTTAGTGGATAAGTAAAATCTATTATGCAGGAGGAAAAAATTTAACCGGAAAAAAACTGAGGGGTAGATTTTTAAGCTTAATGCGCTGATTTTATAACATTTTATGATCAGCACATGCAAGGGGGTGACTTATGCAATTTTTGTGCAGCAACGCATCCCGGCCTTCTCCAGTTCCCTCCCAGTCCGCCCCTACCTAACTTCCCTTCCTCTTTCCCTCTCCTCTCCTCCCCGCCTCCTATCCCTATCCTATCTAGCCCCTGGTTTTTTGTTTTTCCTGTTGATAGCAGGGCTGAATTAGCCATGCTGACATGGGATCTGTAATCAGGTCCGGGGAAGTGGAGCTTTACGAAGCAGAGATTAGATTTTTGCTCTCTGCGGCTGCGCGTGTGTTCCCGCGCAGGAAAGTAACAGATTCTCCTCAGTCTGTTCTTTCCGCGCGCGAGATCGCACGCGGAGCTGACTTCTCCTCAGCGCGTTTTTGTTTTTGACAAAAATGTCTAAAAAATCAGGCTTTAAGCCCTGCGAATGTGGCAAGGTAATGTCGGTCATGGATGGCCATGACTGATGTTACCGATGCCTCGGACCAAATCATAGAAAGACTGTGAGTACTGTGCCCGAATGTCACCAAGGGCCTAAAGACAGCGGGCCTATAGGATGAGGGAATTCTTAAGTTTCTCGGAGCCTTCGGAGGCTCACTCCTCACCAGGGCCCTCAACAACACCGGCTCCATCGTTAAAAAGAGCAACGTCGTGGGATCCTCGACCCTCCAGGCCTGGAGGTAAGGACTTGATACGACGACCTAGACTATTGGATCAGGGACCTGATCTGAAGGAATGGGAAAGGGATTCGGCGCTCAGCCCCGACTGAAGTACCGGCGATGGCGCGAACCTCAGGGGCGTCCCCCTGAGATGACGTCACCCGTGACGGATATATAAGGTGTTAGAATTTGCTAACAGATAGAGTTAGCATAGGGTTACTCTTCCTAAACTACTCTGCCTCCTCGGACTTACCAGGGGTACCCGCTCCTCGGGGGTCACGCTCTCTCCTTCATTTTTCAGGTGACAGTCTGGAACCGGTACTCGCTCCTCGAGGGCCCTCGTTCCCAGACTTGCTCCGTATTCTCTTCTGCCTGGAAGTCATCACTACCAACTACATCAGTGAGTTACCATTACTTTCTCAGAGCTTTCCCTGGAACCAGGTACTCGCTCCTCAAGGGCCTATACATTCCAGCTCCTGGGCTTCTATGAGACATTGTGTGAGTGTTACCATCAGGTTCGGTACATAAACTCTGCATACCCTGCCTACTCACTATTTCAGTTTCTCTACAGCTCATCCTCCAGGGATTGCTGTTCCAGTATCTGAGGGACTACAGCCCAACCGGGCATTCCAGCTCACTATTGCCACCTCTGGTGGTTCAGTATACTGTCTAATAAAAGAACTAGTGTATGTCTAACTCTGAGCCTGACCGGTGGTTCCTCTCAAGATCTTCCCCTGGGGGCGTGGTCATCTGCCACTTGTCCAAGGATCCACCCACAACTCTCCTAAATAACAACAGATTGCTAACTAATAACAACAAGGTGCCAACACCTTACACAAATCACAGAAGGAAGTAATACACATTACTTCCTCCAACGCAGCTACGTCCTCAAACAATTCTGTTAGGACTGCAGACAGCAATAAAGGAAAGAAGCATGATATCCCACATACTTTACCTCAACTAACCCCGGTGGAGCCTAAAGCACGTGAGACACCTAAGCAGACCGGTCATTCAGCAATGCCTCCTCAAACAAAAGAGGCATTTTTTCAGTTATCTCAGTCATTAGCAGGGTTTTATGAAACCCTCGAGTCATCCTTTAAGATGTCTAAATACCCATCTGCAAGTTCCCCGGAACCCAGTATACATGCTTCCAGGGAACTGTTGGTGGAGCCTCGGTCATCTCCATTAAGATGTCGCTCAACTTCACCAGTTCAACCACCAGATACACCAATGGATTCCACATCTCCTCATCTCCACATCTCCTCAAACGTCACCATCCTCATGTACCGGATTCCCATCGGATCCACAGGAACAGCCGCAGGAACTGTATTCCCCTCCAGAGGACCTTATGTACCCAAAATTACCTTATGTACCCAAAATGTTTAGAAAAACTCTAACCAATATTGCACCTGGAGGTCCAAAAGGAGACGGATCCTAGATCAGAGACGTCTCTTTCACCGCAAGACGTCCTACATATAGCATCTTACAAAAATCCTGGGAAACACCATATGCTCTGTCAGCAGTTTCACGGAAGACAGATATCAAATTCCGGATGTAGAAAACATCACCCTATTCTATGCCACAATTACCTCATGCATCAATTGTGGTAGAGTCTACCATGCAAAGATTTAAAAAAGCAAAGATGCATACCTCCTATCCACCAGGTAAAGACAACCAATGTCTAGATGAGTTTGGCAGAAAGATCTACCACAATGCAATGTTAAACGCCCGCATTATGCACCATCAATTCTATATGGTACAATATCTATATGAGTGCATACAAGCCACGAAGGGCATGCTTTCCTCGATGGCAGACCAGATGCCACCACCTCTTCATGATATGGAAGAGTGTTCTCGACACCTTCTCAGGGCAATATATGAGGGATTTGAAACGTCTTCCAGGGCGTGTGCTACAGCCATTGTGGCCCGCAGGATGGCATGGCTGCGTTCCAGTACTATACGGGACGATTTGCACGAGAAACTTGCTAACCTCCCGTGTACAGGAGACAACTTATTTGGAGAACTGTTTCAGGAAACAGTGGGCAAGTTAAAAAATGAAGCTCTAGCGGTTCAGTCCTTAACATCACAACCCCACTATTGAGCTACGCGTAGATATTACGATTCTACTCGTCGGCAATTGTATGCCCGAAGACCTTACCGGTCTTATCAATCATTTTGTACACCAGTGTACCCAACTTATCAGCGTCTTCAGATACAACAACAGACCCCAACTCATCATAGGGGTAAACCTAGAAACCAGCGACAGCCGACCCAACAACCGGCAGTCGCAGCAAAATCAACACCATCTTTTTAATACCTCAGCCACCACCACAGCATCAAGCACCACCTGGCAGAATTCATTCTTGCCTAGCGGCTTGGGAAAAGATAACATCCGATCAATGGGTTTTGGAGATAGTACGACACGGTTACCAACTTCAATTGACCACAAAGCCCACACTACCTCACCTTTCCATTCTAAAGCCTCAAAGGTCCCAATCACAACTCGGGGAGGAGATTGCTCTACTCCACAAACAACAAGCAATTCAACTGATTTCCCCGAAGACCCACAACTTAGGGTTTTATTCCCCATACTTCTTCATTCCCAAGAAGTCGGGTGGCCTTTGTCCCATACTGGATTTTCGCGAATAGAACAAATACCTGACCAAAGAAAAATTCAAGATGGTATCGTTGAAATCGATCCTACCTCTAATTCAACCCAACGATTGGATGTGTTTCATCGATCTCAAGGATGCTTACACACACATTCCAATCCATCCATCCTCTTGGCGTTACCTATGCTTTCGCTACAAGCGTCAATATTACTGGTACAAGGTTCTCCCCTTTGGACTATCGGCTGCACCCAGGCTGTTCACCAAGTGTATGGTAGTGGTGGTGGCTCATCTCAGACAACAGGGTATGACCATCTTTCCATATCTGGACGATTGGTTGATAATAGCCTCGACACCGCACGTCTTGATCGATCACCTCAGCCGAGTCATAGAATGCTTACAGGAATTGGGGCTGGTGATCAATTTTCAGAAATAAAATCTGCAACCAACACAAAAACTACAATTCATAGGAGCATGCCTGGACACCACTCGCAACCGGGCAGACCTACCAAACGACAGGGCAACACAAATGTGGCACCTTCTCCATTTGTTGAACCAAACTCAAAAACCTTTGGCGAGACAAGTTTTAGTAGTCCTAGGCCACATGGCAGCGGCTATTTTCACAGTTCCAAACACCAGGCTACACATGAGACGCCTGCAATGGGGATTAAAATGTCAATGGAAACAACACTCGCAACCATTGACACACAGCCTTTCGCTTACATCCGAAATGAGAAAGGACATAGCATGGTGGCTCATGGACTCCACCCTTTCCAAGGGAGCATTGTTCTGCCCTCCTCCTCACAATGCAGTATTAACCACCGACACGTCTCGCAAGGAATGGGCTGCACATCTTGAGATTTACGAAACGCAAGGGTTATGGACAATCTCCAAGCAAACCCTGCAAATAAATTTATTGGAACTCAGAGTGATTCGAAATGCTCTTCAAGTGTTTCAAGACCACCTGAAGGGCCGTAGGGTCATGATCTACACGGACAATCAAGTGGCGATGTTTTACATCAACAAACAAGGAGGGTCCGGTTCATGGTCCCTTTGCAAGGAAACCCTGATAATCTTCGAACATGCTCACTGACATTGCATACATTTGCAAGCAACTTACCTACCGGGAGTGGCAAATACAAGAGCGGACAGGCTAAGTCGCATCTTTCATCCGCACGAATGGGCACTCAATTCATCTGTAGCCCAAAACTTCTTCATACAATGGGGGACACCATCGATAGATCTCTTTGCAACAGAAATCAACGCTCAAGTTCCCAAATTCTGCTCGAGAAGGCCCAGCCAGCTCAGGATCGCTCAGGATGCTTTCCTCATCCCGTGGACAAAAGGCCTCCTTTATGCCTTTCCTCTCATACCACTCATTACCAGGACAATTCAAAAGTGCATAGCAGACAGAGCTCAACCGATACTCGTAGCCCCAGCCTGGCCCAGGCATCCATGGTACAGTTTCCTTCTCCGACTCTCCATCAAAGACCCAATTTGACTACCAAATCGTTCAGATCTACTGTTCCAAGAACAGGGGATGCTCCTGCACCCACTACACTCATCTCTTCATTTGACAGCATGGAGATTGAAAGACTCCTTTTAACAGAACAAGGAGTTTCCACTTCAACACAGTTCATTTTGTTAGAATCCAGGAAACTCTCAACGAGGAAAAATTATAGCTATAAATGGAAGCGCTACTCTACCCGGTGCATTTCCAAGGGCATAACACCAATGGACTGCTCACCTGAGCTACTCATGGATTATCTTCATACACTATACGCAGCTGGTCTTGCAATGTCCTCCATTAGAGTTCATCTCAGTGCCATAGTGGATTATCATAGACCAGTTAACAATATTCCTATATCCAATCACCCCTTACTATCTTGTTTCATTAAGGAGTTAACTCACCTTCGTCCTCCGATCTCTAAGCCTCCAGTTCTGTGGAACCTCAACATAGTTCTTGAACAGCTCATGCTTTCCCCGTTTGAACCCATGGACTCGGCACATATTAAATACCTCACATGGAAGGTTATATTCTTGGTTGCAGTAACATCAGCGCGACGAGTCAGTGAATTACAGGCCTTAGTCCATTATTCTCCATATTTACAGTTTTATCACCAAAAGGTGGTTCTCAGGACTCATCCATCCTTCCTGCCAAAAGTGGTTTCTCAATTCCATCTCAATCAAACCGTAGAACTTCCCATATTTTTCCCTAAACCTCATGAAAATGATAGGGAAAAATTACTACATACACTAGCCTGCAAAAGAGCTTTAGCATACTACAAAGAAAGAACAAACTCGGACTCCCATGTTTCTCAACTCTTTGTCTCTTTCGACCCGAAGTCACCTGGACTACCAGTGGCTAAACGCACCATCTCCAGCTGGATAGCACAGTGCATCAAATTCTGCTTCGACAAACAAAATTTACATCTACATTCTGTTCCTAAAGCTCACCAAGTCAGAGAAGTGGCGGCCTCCTTGGCACACCTTAAAAATGTACAACCCCTAGACATTTGTAAGGCAGCTACATGGTCATCGCTCCATACCTTCACCTCTCACTATTGCCTTGATCAACAAGCAGCCACTGATGCGAAGATAGGGCAAGCAATCCTGCAATCTCTATCCTCCTCTTCACAGTGACTGCCATACTGTTAATGATCAAGTACAACAATATATATCACAAACTACGTGATCGGGAGCTTGGGACTCCCATGACAGCATGGCTAATTCAGCCCTGCTATCAATGGGAAAAAGCAAGTTTGCTTACCGTAAATGGTGTTTCCGTAGATAGCAGGATGAATTAGCCATGCTGACCCTCCCTCCTCCCTGGCAGTCTCAGTTTCTTCAACTACATTACAGCTTAATCGCAGACTGGGGAGAATCTGTTACTTTCCTGCGCGGGAACACACGCGCAGCCGCAGAGAGCAAAAATCTAATCTCTGCTTGGTAAAGCTCCGCCTCCCGGACCTGATTGACAGATCCCATGACAGCATCGCTAATTAATTCTGCTATCTACGGAAATACCGTTTACGGTAAGCAAACTTGCTTTTGCTCCTCATCAGGAGCAGTAGCAAGTTGGCAGTGCATGCTTTCCTAGCATAGCGGCAAATGGCCGCTGTACCGGCCGCTCCTAGCCCCACCCCTTCTTGCCCCCTGGACCGCCCCTTTCCTTGGGCCCAGCACTTCTGCGTGTGACAGGGATTATGTGCGTGGCCAGGTCCCTTTGAAAATGCACGCGGTGCGCGCATGGCCTGGCCAGGCACATAGCCCCCGTATTTTACATGCATGGCCCATTTAAAATTTACTTGTTAGAGTACAGCATACAAATCTACTTTTCTTTCAACTCTCAGCACTCTGAATGATACCCAAGTTTCACAGGTGTCTGCTGTGCTGTTTGTACACCTGATGGTGTATCTTAAGCTGCCCACCAAGCCTGCTCCACCCCTGATACCTCACCCTGAATTTAAAGGCCCCCTCTAACAGAGATATAAATAGTAAACTGACCCATCTATCTATCTATCTATCTATCTATCTATTTATTTATTTATTTATTTATTTAAAGTTTTTACTATACCAACATTCGTTAGAAACATCATATCGGTTTACATTAAAAACATAACATCTAGCAAGAAAATGCTTTACAAAAAACACATTGTAATTAAAACAAGAGGTTGTGGCTTTACAGAAAACACAGATATATTAAAACAGGGGTGGTAGCTACAGGGGGAAGGAATGGGGGGGAACTATATACAAGAAACATATAGATAGTAAAAACAATTTGTATGACTTGGCTTCTTGCAGCGTTTGGAGGGGCTAATGAAAAGTAAGGAGGGAGAAGGGTAGGAAATGAAACTAAAACAGAAGGTTACAAAGGTACCTAGAGGAGGGGGGAGGGCGTTAAAAGAGGGGGTCAGGTGTATGCTAGTTTGAAGAGCCAGGTTTTTAGTTTTTGTTTGAACTTTTGTGGGCTTGTTTCTTGTCGAAGGTCAGGGGGTAGAGTATTCCATTGTGCGGGACCTGCGATGGAGAGGGTATGCTCTTTGGTAGAGTTGTAGTGGGTTAGTCTGGGTGAGGGTGTGTTTAAAGTTGCTGCGTATTGGGGCGGGTTGATCTATTATTATTGCGGAAGGCTAAAGAGTCATTTAGCCATTTCATGTTTTGGTTATGTAGGGTTTTGTGTATAATGTTGAGGGTTTTGTATTGGATGCGTTGCTGTATGGGAAGCCAGTGTAGTTGTTTGAGGATTGGGGTGATGTACTCATTCCTTCTGGTATTGGTGAGAATATGAGCGACTGCATTCTGGAGTAATTGGAGGGGGGTAATATAGGTTTTGGGGAGGCCAAGTAAGAGAGCGTGCAGTAGTCTATTTTTAAAAAAATGGTTGCTTGGAGCACTGTTCTGAAGTCAGTAAAAGTGGAGGAGGGGTTTCAATTTTTTGGGGGTTTGTAGCTTAAAGTAACAGTCTTTCATGGTAGTGGAGATGAATTTTTTAAGGTTGAGTTGATCGTCAATGATGACGCCAAGGTTTCTTATGTGATGCGAGATTGTGATTGCTGATGGGAGGGGGTGGATTTGGAAGGGTGAGTTAGTATTGTGTTGGGGTGAGATTATCATGAATTCAGTTTTTGAGGAGTTGAGTGCAAGATTGAGGTTGGTGAGGAGGTTATTTATAGCGAAGAGTGCAGTTTCCCAGGTTTTGATTGCATTGGCTATGGAGTCTGTGATAGGGATGACGATTTGTACATCGTCTGCATAGATGAAGTGGGTGAGGCCGAGTTCAGAAAGGAGTTGGCAGAGGGGTAGTAGGTATATATTAAACAGATTCGAGGAGAGTGAAGAGCCTTAGGGGACTCCTTGGGAAAGGTTGATTGCATTAGAGTCGTGCTTCCCTATTCTGACTTTGTATTGGCGGCTTTCCAGGTATGAGGAGAACCATTGAAGTGGGGTACCTGATATGCCAGTTTCAGAGAGACGGTCCAATAGGATTTTATGACTTATGGTATCAAAAGCCGCGGATATGTCTAGTAGAGCAAGGAGGTATGACTGGCCCTCGTCTAATCCTTTGAGTAGGTGGTCGGTGAGGGAGAGGAGGAGGGTTTCTGTGTTGAAATATTTGCGGAAGCCAAATTGTGATTTTTGGAGGATATTATTATTTTCTAAGTATTCAGTAAGTTATATGTTGACAACTTTTTCCAGGACTTTTGATATAAAAGGCAAGTTGGAGATTGGACGCTAGTTGGTCAGATTAGTGGGGTCGAGTTTTGGTTTCTTTTGGATAGGTTTAACTATTGCTTGTTTTAGTGCGGAGGGGACATGTCCCAAGGTGATGGATCGGTTTATGATGAGTGTTAATGGTTGGGAAATGGCATTGGGAATAGAGAGGAGGAGTTTTGTGGGGATGGTGTCGGATGGGTGAGATGAAGGTTTCATTTTTCTTAGGATGGATTCTATTTCAGAGGGGGCTGTGTTTTCAAAAGAGTTTAAGGCAGCTTGAGGGGGTATTTTAAGTGCATTGGGTTGTGAAGATGTGTTGGGGAAGCGAGCCATGATACTTTTATTTTTATCATGGAAGAATTGGGCTAGGTCTTGGCATTTTGTTGCTGCTAGTTCATCTGGCATGGGTGGAGGGGAAATGTTTGTAAGGTCCGAGACGTAGTTGAAAAGGGCTTTGGGGTTTTAAGGGTGTTCACTCGGTATGAGTGTAGGAGATGTTTGCCTACTATCTTGTCTCTGTCTCTTTCTTGTGCACAAACAGAGAGGCACCCTGGAGTGATAGTGTCTGGCCATCTGATTGTAACAATGTGACAAGGTAGTGGCTAAAGCAGGGATAAGGAGATGATAATGCAATTATAAGGTATTTGGTGAATTCTCATCTGGAATATTGTATTCATTTCTGTAGACCTTATCTTGATAAGGACAGAATGTAAGTGGTCCAGAGAAAGGCAACTAAAATGATGTGGAGTCTGTATCAAAAGCCTTTTGAAATGAGACTTAGGGGCCTGAATATGTATACCCTGAAGGAAGTGCAAGGGAAATATGATATAGACCTTCAAATACCTGAATGATATTAGTGAAACATCAAACCTATTCTGCTGAAAAGGCTAACTTAATTTCAGATTCTTTCTTAGCCTGCCTTATCAATGTTTTACACTTAACTTGACATTGCTTATGCTTTTACCTATTTTCTTCAGATGGATCCAATTTTTTTTTTTAGCTTCTTTCACCTCATCTTTTGTTGCGCGTCCCGGCTGCGCTGGCGCCACAACCGGGCCTGCTCACCATGGGCTCCCCTCTGCGGGTCCTGGTCCGTCCTCCCTTGCCACGGCTGCCAGTCCCCGGCGTCCCCGGCACCTACCCCGGGTGTCTCCGGCTTCCTCTGTGGCTCAGGCTGCTCAGCAGAGCTCCTGCAGGGGCTCCCGCAGGGGCTCCGCGTCTTTGGCGTCCTAGGCCCTGCCCCTAGGCGCACACATACGATGAGCGGCCCCGGAGCTACCTCGGTCTGCTAGCCCCAAATCGAGGGCACCACTGGCGGTTTCTCCGTCAGAGGAGGAACCAATGCAGATCAACTGCGGTCTTCTTACTCCCGAGAAACACCTCCGAAGGCGGAAGTCTGGTCTCTGCCTCTACTGTGGGGGTCACCATATCCAGACTTGTACGGTGCGTCCGGGAAACTCCAAAGCCTAAGCCCAGGGGGGATCCTGAGCTTGGCACTATAGTTACAGGCCCTCAACGTTTACTTCCCGTTTCCCTCTCCAGGGAAGCACACTCCTTCTCCACCACCGCCTTCGTGGATACTGGGGCCGGTGGGAATTTTATTCTTGAGGAATTAGTTACCTTGCTCCAGCTTCCCACTCAGCCTCTGGAGGTTCCACTACGAATAGCCTCCATCCATGGAGAACCCTTACCAGACCGCATCACCCATCGCACGTTAGCCATCCGGCTGACCGTATGGACTCTCTATGATGAAGAGATACCTCTCTTGGTTTTGAAACGGTCAGTACACTTCATCATCCTCGGTTTACCCTGGCTACAACTACACTCCCCACACTTTGACTGGGAGTCACTCCAGCTCATCGAGTGGGGTTCTCGGTGACAGACACACTGCTTACGGCGGGTGTCCCCAGCCGTACCTGTGTTAACATCTACGACCCTTCCTGGGCTTCCTACGCCCTACGTTGATTACCAAGATGTCTTCTCCAAGCAACAAGCCGACATCTTATCACCTCTCCGGAGGTTTAACTCCCCAATCGAGCTGTTGCCTGGTAGCACGCCTCCCAAGGGGAGAACGTACGCACTCTCGCTTCCTGAGACTCAGGCCATGTCAGCTTACATCAAGGAAAACTTGGCCAAAGGATTCATCAGGCCTTCCACGTCCCCAACGGGCACTGGATTTTTCTTCGTAAAGAAAAAGGACGGTACCTTAAGGCCGTGTATTGACTACCGCGGCCTGAAAGCTGTCATCCGCAAAGACCAGTACCCACTTCCGCTCATCAGTGAGCTATTCGAGCAGCTCTAGGGGGCCCGGATTTTTACCAAATTGGATCTGTGAGGGGCCTATAATCTAGTCCGCATCCAATCTGAAGACATCTGGAAGACGGTGTTTAACACACAGGACGGACACTATGAGTACATAGTGATGCCTTTTGGGCTCTGTAATGCCCCAGACATTTTCCAGAGAATGATGAATGAGATCTTCTGAGATCTTCTATACTCCTTCGTCGTGGTCTATTTGGATGACATCCTGATCTTCTCTAAAGACTTGGAATCCCATCGCTCTCGTGTACAGACCATTCTCCAGCGGCTTAGGGACCACCATCTCTACAGCAAACTTGAAAAATGCCTTTTTGAACAGTACAGTCTCCCATTCCTGGGCTACATCATCTCCAGCCAGGGATTCACCATGGACCCAGACAAACTCCAAGACATTCGCGACTGGCCCCAGTCTGTTGGTCTGTGGGCTCTTAAAGGTTCTTGGGGTTCACGAACTATTACCGTCACTTTATCGCAGACTACTGTACGCTAGCCGCTCCACTCACCGCCATGACTAGGAAAGGATGTAACCTCCGGGATTGGAGTCCCAAGGCTCAGTCTGCATTCCAGGCCCTTAAGGAGGCCTTCCGTACTGGTCCCTGTCTCCGCCATCCGGACTCGAACTGCCCTTTCATTGTAGAAGTTGATGCGTCCGCCATCGGCGCGGAGGCGGTCCTCAGCCAGTACTCCATGAAGGGAGCCCTAATCCCGTGCTCCTTCTACTCACAAGTTCTCACCAGCAGAGCGCAATTACACAATCGGGGACCATGAACTCATGGCCGTGAAGCTGGCCCTCCAGGAGTGGCGTCCCTTGCTTGAAGGGGCTCAATACAAGTTTACCATCTACACGGACCACAAGAATCTAGAACACCTTAAAGAAGCCCAGGTACTGAATGCATGGCAGGTCCACTGGGCACTCTTCTTCACATGCTTCAACTTCAAGTTACGCTACTGCCCGGCTGCGAAGAATCTCCATGCTGATGCACTCTCGCGCTCAGTAGACCCAGAGGATACCCCCGAAGGTCCGACCCACATCATTGATCCCGCTTGCATTTCCCTTGCAGCTACTACCATCGTGCCATCTGGTAAGACAGTGATGCTTTGTCGTCTACGGGAACGAGTCCTACGATAGGCCCATGATTCCAGACTTGCCGGCCACCCTGGCTGCCCCCAAAACTTAGAGATGCTCCGCCTTCACTACTGGTGGTCTCCTATGGTTAAAGACTCCCAGGATTACGTAGACTCCTGCCCTACATACGCCCAACAGAAGCCGCCCACAGGACATCCATGGGGGTCTTCTGCAACCTTTACCAGTTCCTACCGGTCTGTGGTCCCACTTGGCTACGGACTTCATTGTGGACCTGCCCCCTTCCAAGGGGAACACCGTCATATGAGTCATCATTGACCGTTTTTCAAAAATGGCTCACTTTGTCTCGCTACCAGGCCTACCTTTAGGGTGCAATAATATGATTTAGAAAAGAACCTAATTGATTTTTAATGAGAAAGTGTCTCTTGCCTAAAAATCAAGGATTGAGCTAGGGGTGATTGGGAGGGAAAGACAGAACCTAGAATTAACTCCATCTAGCTTGCTTATTATCTCAGAAACACATAAACTCTAAAGAATACATCCCACTTTTAAACCTCTCTCCAAACTTTTTTAATTCCTAAGAATTTCCAAGGCTATATGTACTAAGCCTCTTCAACCACCAGTAAGTTAATCTTCACGCAAAGTATTCAGAGGTTTGAGATTCGCGTGCCTAGTGGTGCGTGCTTCTGTTCCTCTGCTACTGCAAAGAGTGTGGGGCCTGTGGAAGCTGAAGCTGTGGAGTTCAAAACCTGGATCGCTCGCTGTGACCTCTGGAGACCTCTCCTGGGGGATGCTGGGAGCAGTATGCAGATGAGCCTTCCGGTCCTCTTTTACTGAAAAGAGTGCAGGGCCTCTGGAAGCTTGGGCTATGGAATTTGAAACCTGGATCGCTCGCTGTGACCTCTGGAGACCTCTCCTGGGGGATGCTGGGAGCAGTATGCAGATGAGCCTTCCGGTCCTCTTTTACTGAAAAGAGTGCAGGGCCTCTGGAAGCTTGGGCTATGGAATTTGAAACCTGGATCGCTCGCTGTGACCTCTAGAGTCCTCTCCTGAGGGATGCTGAAAGCAGTATGCAGATGAGCCTTCCAGTCCTCTTCTTTACATATTGCAATTATTTTACTTTTTCCTTTAACTGCTGACAATAATTTGGTTGTAGAATATATTTTTTCAAATAAGAAATGTGTATGGTTACTCTTTTATTTTTAAGGGGACTTTTGTTTGGTAAATCTGCTGTTGGGATCAGAGATTGGATTTACCTTTGCTATCTAACCCATTGCACAAACCTAGCTCTATAGGGGAGGGAAAAAAAAAAGTCAAAACAATATCTCGGCAAACATTTTCAGTGTGCAGTTGTTGTGACCTTACCGCTGGTCAGGATGGGTTATGCCAGGGCCCGGGTGGGTGGTTATTGTCCGGCTCGTCATCACATCGGCCGGGAAGTTTACCAGCGCTGCATGCTGTGACGACCCGTGGCTTTCGACGTCTTGACGTCGGGAGGTATGTGCGGGCGTGCGCATGCATGGAGTGGGTGCACGTGTCATCTCGGGGACAATTGTTGCTGCTCTGTTTGTTTGTTCCAGCGCATGCATCTTTATTTTGAAAGGCTTGAAATGGGGGACTCGCGCTGCTGAGCCTTGAGGTATGTTTGCTGTTATGTGTTGATTAGAATCCTCAAAGGGCTTGTGCTGTTTAGAATCTTTACTTAACGTTAGATCCTTATATTCTCTGCAGTGAGGCGTTTTGGTTGTCTTGGCAACTGTCTACAACCGTGAACGCCTCGCTGCAGCCTGAGCTCTGCCTTTATTTCACTTGTTGGTTGTTACCTACTTTTCATGTATATGCTTATTTAAAGTTCTTGTGTTATGTTCCTGAACTATGATATTTTTTAATAAATACTTTATTGAGATTTAACTACGTGATCAAATTCAAAACATCTTTAAGGTCAGTTTTAAAGACTCTTGTTCTCAATCCACCTACTGACTTATCTATCATAAGTTAGACTAAGAGTCCACACACTGAGAGTCAACAGATTGCCAAGACCATGGACTCGTGGATTTATCTGGTCTTCAGGCTATTCCAGGTTTAGCTCAGCGGCTTCAACAACAGCAACAAGGCTGTAGAACGTTTAGCAAATCGTCAGGATTCTTCTTCTGCTGCAACAAGTTCCTCATTTACAGTGAATGCTGCTTCAAATTCTATAACGCCTATTTCTATGCCTCCTCCGCCCAGATATGCTGGTGATGTAAGACAGTGACGAGGATTTTTGAATTTATGTTTCATGAGATTTGCCTTGCATCCTAGTCAATTTTGTTCGGATCAAATCAAGACAACATACATTATGTCTTTGTTGGATGGCAGAGCTTTGGCTTGGGCATCTCCCTTGTGGGAGAGAGGAGATCCATTACTAGGAGATTTACAATTATTTGTTCGTACTTTTAGACAGATTTTTGATGAACCAGCACGTCAATCTACAGCTACTACTGAGATTTTAAATTTAAAACAAGGTTCTCATCCTTTAGTGGACTATGTAGTGGAATTTAGAACTTTAGCTACAGAATTGGGTTGGCGAGAGGACAGCTTAAGCAGCATTTTCTTAGAAGGATTATCTTCTCACGTAAAAGATGAATTGGCGGCTAGGGATCTTCCTGATAATTTGGAAGAATTGATTGATCTCACGGGACGAATCGATCGGCGCATTCAACAAAGACTTTGTGAAATTAAACCTTTTAGAAAGCAAGTTTCATTGGCTCCTTCCTTTTCTCGTCCAGTGCTTCCATCCACTGAGAATTCTACTGTTTGAGCTGAGGAACCAATGCAATTAGGACGAAGCTCTCTTACTCCTGAAGAAAGAAGAAGACGTTCTTTGGATCTTTGTTTTTATTGTGGGAGTAAAGATCATATGTTATCACAATGTAAAGAGAAGCCGGGAAACACTCATGTCTAGGAATTTCAGGGGAGCTGTTCCTAGGCTGCACTACTTCTGCTCCTCTACTTATACTTCCAATAACTTTGGAAAAAGTTGGAAAAAATGAAGATTCTTTTCCAACTCAGGCATTTGTAGATTCTGGATCTGGAAGAAATTTTATTTTAATGGATGTGGTTAAAAAATTGCAGATTCCGTTGATACATCATATGCCACCCATTCGAATATCCTCTATTTATGGAACTCCATTGCCTGGTATTATAACACATAAGACTGTTCCAGTAACTTTACATACTGGAATATTACATAAGGAGAAAATTTCTTTTTACGTTTTGGAAAAATCTATCGAGGCAATGAAGACACATCAGGCAGGATTCATGGCAGGCAGGAAAAGGGAAGGACCACTCCCGTGGGTCCCCTTTTTATTGTGCATACATTCAATAGCATACAATGTGTCATCACATCATTGGCTCCTCTCCCCATAGCATACAGACGTGTCACTACACTATTGGCTTGGTTCAGGGGGTGTGTACGGATCATTTCATTGGCTGCTGAATCCTATACCTCCTGTCTTTATCCTGCATCTGACTAGGTGGCAACTAGCTCTTCTTTCAGGCAATCAGGGTTAATTATAAGCTAGAGAAATACGCGACAGTCAGGTATCCTTTCCTTAGGCAGAGAGGTTTAAGCACTAGTGTTGCTTCATTCAGTGGAAAGGCCAGGGAGAAGGGAAGTTAGTGTTAAACCCTGACATGGCCTGCTGGCAGAACTCATAATTCCCCACATCTCACCTTTTCTGTTTTTATTTAAGCAACACAAGAAAGCTTTAGACCCCTACCGAAATCTGTTATGTCTTGGTATGGGCTGGAGATAGGGGAAGGGGGATATGGAGAGAAAAGCTGAGTCGGCGTGGTGTGCCAGCTGCTGCAGAGCTCCTGAATCTCCACATCACCCAGAGCAGGTGCATCGTGGTGTGCCAACTGCTGAAGGGCTCAGGATTCCCTATTAAGCAGCATACAAGACATCTTTGTATCTGGGCTGAGAGCAAGGTTTCAGTATGGATATGAAGTTGGGTATGCACTGAATACAGCAGCACAGGCAAATAATTAAGACAATTACGGTCATTATAGTAGGAATCACCCTTTTGAGACCAGAAATATCAGGGAGCATAGCCAGTCCCATGGAGAAGTTGGTATTCTGCCTGAAAGTGGTGCATCAGCAACCATGGTTTCTATCTGCTCTTTGGTATGTGTGAGGTTTGCTTTATAAACTGATATGTACACACAGCAATGAGATTCAATTAATGCACAAACACCACCCTTTGAAGCTAAAATGGTGTCTAAGGCATAGTGGTTCTGTAATGCTACCTCTCTAATCTGAGAAACTTCTGTTGTGAGTAGTTTTAATGCATGGACTGTCTGATTAAATAGGGCAGTCGTCCAGTTAGCTAGGATGTGTAAGTCTCTGTAATTCATAGCTGTCCCCATTGGGGGAAACAGGCTTCTAGCTACCTGGGTTTCTGTATACTTATCTATGGGATTATTGATCGCCTCCCTTTTGTTACGGAGTCTTGCTTTGGGTAAATTGTTGACTGCATAGTCTGAGGGGAGGATGTAGCCTAGAGTGCATCTGCCTCTCCAACTGGGGGGAATGTGCATATATGCTCTACGCCCACATAACATCCAAATGTTCCCTATCTGGTTAGTGTACCAGTTACGGGGCTGTTTGACTTGTTGTACCATTGCGGCTACATACTCACACAAGCTAAATTGCCCGTCTGAGAATTTTTCTTTTCTATCACACCTTTTTGGTTCTCCCAAGGAACATCCTGAGATCAGCCAATTGCACATATAGTGGGTAAAGCTATGCAAGTATTCTGTGATATTTTGTGGGAGTTCAGGGTATGCTGTTACATTAGAGTATGATCTGATCATGACTTCTTCTAATACAATGGTTCGACTACAATATGGATATTTTCCCACCTGAAGCCCCTTCCCATCGCCTGTATCATAGTGCCAACAAAGAGCGGCAGTCTCTTGAATACGGCTGTCGATGGGTATTATGGTATTACCAACTGGAGAATTAATAAACACCTCTCTGTAAAGGATAATTAGTCCATACTGTAAGGTTAAATGGTACAGCATGCATCAGTAGTTCTCCGCGGGCATGGGTTGGCATGTGTGTGCAGATCCAACAGTCTGTTTGATTCAACAGTTGTGAAAAGTTCTGTGCATCGAGGATGTACATGTTGTCCTGCCAGAGTCCTTGTTCGGAAATCGCCATAGCTGGAGAAATAAGGCAAAGGAGGAGGGTGCAGAACACAATTGTTAATGAGTTGGCATTCAGGCAAGAAAAGGCGGTTAATAAGTTCTCTGGAGTTTTCTCAAGGCCTTGCTGTTCCAAGAGTTGTGCAGATTGGTTGGATAGGACCTTGATCTGTCCCCAGGTCATGTGGTGCTGCTTTTTGCGGGGAGTCCGGTCTCTGTCCTTCTGAGGGCTGTGGAGGCTCAGGGAGAAGTTGGGGATCGGGTCCTGTAGACCTGGACACCTTTCCATCTTTCCACGGCTTGATAGCACGGCTTGGAACCCAAAGTGGACCTTAAGGAGCAAGCAGAGAAGCATATCCTCGTTCCTATGTTAAGGGAATGGGACCGTACCAGACAGGGTTAAGTAGCATTCTATACAAAACTGATGGCTGTGGGTGACTAACCCTAGTCCCATAATGATTACCCATGGCTGTGGTCTTATTTGAATTTGATATGTTTAGATGATTTAAAGTAAACAATACTTTGTTCAGCCAGTCCTGTTTAGTGGGAAGTCCAATGGCATTTATTCCCTCCTTTTTGTTTGTGTTTTGTCAAGAGCTGTCTTAGGGGATGCCAAATACGTATTTAATGTTCAATTATTGACAAAATTCATGCAAAGGAATGGCTGCAGTAAGCAGAGCCATTATCAGTTTTCAGAACAGAGGGTAATCCCATTATCAAGAAAGTTTTTATGCAGTGATCAATTTTCATTCAGTATAATAGTATACATGTAAATTAATCATTTAAAGGAAAAGTCATTTGCAGTAGGATGAATCACAAACGACAAGTATTTTAGACATTACATTAAACATATGTTATATAAGACTGACACATATCCATTCATCCTGCAAATATTCATTTACACAAAACCGACACATATTCATCCATCCTGCAAATATTCATTCATAGTCTTCTTGACATCAAGACAGACAACAGATAACACATAATTTGAGCTAAAAATTTCGTATCAAAAGGTATCAAAAACAAAATTAGATCAAGGATTAAAAATCAAAAGGTGTCAGAAAAATGCTTGAAAAATGTTAAAATAAGCTGCAAAGAGTTCATCTTCACATCTCTCATGGCGGGAAGGCTGTCAATCTGGAAAATATTAAAAACTGGCATACAGCAAAAAATTTACTAAGATAAGGATTAAAGTGAAATTCTTACTTTTTTAACCTTGGAGAAATCAATTTTATTATTCAATTTAATAAAATCAATTTGGATTTGCAAGAAAAGACTTGGGAGGGATTGCTTTAGATGTAGCAACCTCTATCAGTAAAAGACCTCAAGTAAATATTTGGTTATGTAATACTTCATGGACTTTACCCTCACAGTATATGGACTTCGCTGATGTATTTTCGAAAGAAAAGGCAGATGTTCTTCCAGAACATAGAATTTTTGATTGTGCTATAGATCTACTTCCTGGTACCATTCCTCCTCGTGGAAGAGTATATCCATTATCTCTACCTGAAACACAAGCAATGTCTAAATATATACAAGAATATCTGGACAAGGGGTTTTTTCATCCATCTACATCTCCAGCAGGAGCTGGTTTTTTCTTTGTGGCAAAAAAAGATGGATCTCTTCGACCTTGTATTGATTATCGTGGACTCAATTCAATTACCTGAAAGGACAGATATCCTTTACCTTTAATTTCTGAACTTTTGGATCGTTTGTAAGATTTTTACTAAGCTTGATTTAAGAGGAGCTTATAACTTAGTTAGAATCAAACCGGGTGATGAATGGAAGACAGCTTTTAATACTCGAGATGGACAATATGAATATCTAGTAATGCCATTTGGATTATATAATGCTCTAGCAGTATTTCAGAATCTTATGAATTAAATATTGAGAGATTTACTTCATTCTCCAGTGATAGTTTATTTAGATGACATACTTATTTATTCAAAAGATATAACTAAGCATCGTTTCCATGTATGTCAAGTTCTGCAAAGACTTCGTGAACATCATCTATATGCTAAATTAGAAAAATGTCTTTTCGAAGAAGAATTTTTGCCTTTTTTGGGATATATAGTTTCCACTACTGGTATTCACATGGATCCTGAAAAGGTATCTGTTATCCGAGATTGGCCTCAACCGTTGGGTCTTAAAGCCCTTCAACGTTTTTTGGGATTTGCTAATTTTTATCGCAGTTTTATCCCTCATTATTCTTTACGTGTGGCAGCATTAACAGCTCTGACAAAGAAGGGAGCCAATGTTAAGGATTGGTCATCAGAGACTATCAAAGCATTTCAAGATCTAAAACAAGCATTTTTGGATGGTAGTTGTTTACGCCACCCAGATCCCACTAGACAATTTGTGGTAGAGGTGGATACTTCCAATCTAGCTGTGGAAGCAGTACTCAGTCAAATATCCAACAAAGGAGTATCATTACCTTGTTCGTATTTTTCCAAAAAATATTCTTCTTCAGAAAGGAATTATAGTATCGGAGATAAGGAATTATTAGCCATTAAAATGACTTTTGAAGAATGGAGACAATGGTTAGAAGAAGCTTTACGTCAAGTAATAGTGTATACTGATCATAAGAACTTAGAATATTTATGTCATGCACAACGTTTGAATCCCCGACAAGCACGATGGTCTTTATTTTTTCAGTCGATTTAATTTTTTATTAAAATATCATCCAGCTACAAAAAATATCAGAGCTGATGCTCTTTCATGCAATTGTTAAATGGAATATTCAGACAATATACCACAATATATTATTGATCCTGCTAAAGTTTTAATTGCAAGTAATAACATTTCTTTTGATGGTAAGATGGTAGTATCTTCATGATTGCGGAAACAAGTTCTTTCTTGGGCTCATGATTCTTTAACTGCTGGACATCCTGGTAGGCTTCGAACATTAGAGCTGATTTCTCATTATTATTGGTGGCCAAATATTAAGTTGGATGTAAGAAGATATGTTGAATCTTGCCCTACATGTGCTAAACAAAAACCATTGCCAGGACAACCGTGGGGATTGTTACAACCTTTACCCATTCCAATAGAAACTTGGACTCACATTTCCACTGATTTTATTGTGGATTTACCTTTATCTGAGGGAAAACAAGTTATATGGGTTACTGTGGATAGATTTTCCAAGATGGCTCATTTTGTGGCACTTAAGAAACTTCCATCTGCACCAGAATTGGCACAGCTTTTTACTGAACACATCTTTCGGTTACATGGTCTACCACAACATATAAATCAGATCGAGGAACGCAGTTCACTGCAAGATTTTGGAAGGCTTTATGTAAAAAATTTAACATCCAGTTGGATTTTACTACTGCATATCACCCCCAAGGAAATGGACAAGTAGAAAGAGTTAATAGATCTTTGAAGACGTATTTGCGGTTATTCATAGGTGAAAGACAGGATAATTGGGTATCCTTGTTGCCTTGGGCAGAATTCTCTTACAATCATCACATCCACTCTGCTACTGGATTTTCACCTTTTCAAATTGTTTATGGAAAACAATTAAAACCTCCATTACCTCTCGCATTAACGGTTAATTCACCTGCAGCTCAAATTACTGCTCTTCAACTTAAATCAATTTGGGATTCTACACGAGTTAATTTACTTCGGGCTACTTCTATAGCAAAGAAAACAACTGATAAACATCGTAGGATAGCACCTATTTTTCAACCAGGAGAAAAAGTATGGCTTAGTACTCGAAATATACGTCTTAAACTTCCATCGATGCGTTTAGCTCCAAGATTTATTGGTCCATTTGCAACTGTGGAGCGGACTGGAATTGTTTCTTATCAGATAAAACTTCCATCTAATCTTCGAATACATAATGTATTCCATGTTTCACTTCTTAAGGCATTTATACAATCTAAATGTCATCGTAATTCTTCCGAAACAATTGGTACATCAGCGGATGCAGATATTATTTATCAAGTGCATGAGATTCTAGATGTATGCTTTCATCAGTGACGCTGGGAATATTTGATTTCATGGGAAGGATTTGGACCAGAAGAGAACACGTGGGAACCAGCTTCCAATATATTGGACAAATCTTTGTTATGTCAATTTCATCAGGACAATCCAAACAAACCCAGACCTTCTGGGAGAGGATGTAAGAAGGGGGGTACTGTTGTGACCTTACCGCTGGTCAGGGTGGGTTATGCAGGGCCCGGGTGGGTGGTTATTGTCCGGCTCGTCATCGCATTGGCCGGGAAGTTTACCGGCGCTGAGTGCTGTGACGACCCGTGGCTTTCGACGTCTTGACGTCGGGAGGTGTGCGCTCATGCGCGGGCATGCGCATGCATGGAGTGGGTACGCATGTCATCTCGGGGACACTTGTTGCTGCTCTGTTTGATTGTTTGTTCAAGCGCATGCATCTTTATTTTGAAAGGCTTGGAATGGGGGACTCGCGCTGCTGAGCCTTGAGGTATGTTTGCTGTTATGTGTTGTTTAGAATCCTCAAAGGGCTTGAGCTGTTTAGAATCTTTACTTAACGTTAGATCCTTATATTCTCTGCAGTGAGGCGTTTTGGTTGTCTTGGCAACTGTCTACAACCGTGAACGCCTCGCTGCAGCCTGAGCTCTGCCTTTATTTCACTTGTTGGTTGTTACCTACTTTTCATGTATATGCTTATTTAAAGTTCTTGTGTTATGTTCCTGAACTATGATATTTTTGAATAAATACTTTATTGAGATTTAACTACGTGATCAAATTCAAAACATCTTTAAGGTCAGTTTTAAAGACTCTTGTTCTCAATCCACCTACTGACTAAGTCAGACTAAGAGTCCACACACTGAGAGTCAACAGCAGTCTAATAATGTACAAACACAATATGTTCTGTCTGCAGAGCCCTATCTTTCTGGCTTCTACACACAGGCACAGGCAGGCAGTCAGACACAGATACACAAATACACTCCCTCCGCCAGATAGACACAGACATTCTCACAGGACAAGCAGGATGGTAGTCCTCACATATGGGTGACTTCATCAGGATGGAGCCCAATCACGGAAAACTTCTATCAAAGTTTCCAGAACTTTGACTGGCCCCTACTGGGCATGCCCAGCATGGCACTAACCCTGCAGCCAGCAGGTGTCCCCCTTCAGTCTTCTTTTTTCCGCGCAGCAGTAGCCTCGCGGTTTAGGAGCTCTGAAGAGATTCCTGACAGGAATTTTCCTCACGGAGTTAAACTTAAATTGCCCCACACAAGGGTCCCCCCCCTAACTTTTCTCAGGCCGCGGCACTCCGGTAAGTTTTTGACCGTCTTTCGTCGATTACCGTCGAGTTTGGCCCTCGCGGCCTACTGGCCGTTGACCGTACCGCGGCTCGATTTTTTTCGATGGCCATGGCGTCGGGGTTTCGTCGGTGCCCAGATTGTACTCATACCATGTCTATCACAGACCCTCATGGAGTCTGTGTAATGTGTTTAGGCCGTGAGTATGATGTCCTGACTTGCACCAAATGTGCCCTCATGACACCAAAAGGTCGCAAAGCCAGAATGGAGAAGATGGGACTCCTCTTCCGTGCTCACACCCCGACGCCATCCATCGCATCGACGTCATCGGAACCGGCACCGTCGAAGTCGCACCAGCATTGACCACCGTCTGGTGACCGTCTGCCATTGACGTCTTCATGGCCATCGACTCCCGTTTCTCCCCCTCAAGATCGAGGGGATCGTAGGGAGAAACATCGCCATCGACATCGTAAGTCTCGGACTTTCGAGGGAGCGAAATCATCGACCTCACCACCGTCCGAGCCACCATCGAAGAAGCCCTGTCCAGGAATGGCACCGACCATTCCTGCGACCGGGACATTGAGGCCACCCTCACCCGATCGGGGTTTGGGAGTCGCGATTCCGCCTGTAAAGGTGGTCCCTCCGACTGTGCCTCCGCCTCCCTCTTCCGTCACGGAGCCAGGGCTGCTTGCTCCAGGTCTCTGGGAAGAACTGGACCGGCTGGTCCAGCAGGCCATCGACAAGGCGATGCAACAACTCCAGGTTTCTCCGGCACCGACACCGGCACCGAGAGTGGAACCGGTCACCGACCCAATGACAGCAGCACTGGCACCGCCGCTATCCCACATGGAGGCGCTCATGACCGCCCTTCCACCGGTGATTCCCGGGTCTCCGATGGCTCCAGTGCGCTCCCCGTTGACAGCTTCATCGGGAGGAGAAACACCGTTCCGCATTCCACCTTCGGGAGTACTGCCTCAGCCATCGATGCCAATTCGTCCCTCACCACCGATTCATTCATCAGGGGCGATACGCACATCGGCGCCATCGATACTGGCACCCATGCCTTCCAGGCTGTCCACGGTGCCCCCGGCGATTCCTTCGATTTTCTCGGAGCCTCAGCCGGGGCCTTCGGGTATCCAACCCCCTTCTCGTCCTACAGGTCAGTCTGCTGATCCTTATGACACCTGGGGTGATGATACTTCCACAGACACCAATGACTTACCTTCACCTCCCTCTCCTGCTGAAAGTAGAAAGCGTTCTCCTCCAGAGGACCTTTCTTTCATTAATTTTGTGAAGGAAATGTCGGAGTTGGTCCCTTTTCAGCTTCAAACAGAGCAGGATGATAGGCACCAGATGATGGAGCTCCTCCAATTCCTGGATGCCCCTAAAGTGATCACTTCTATTCCCTTTCATCAAGTTCTTCTTGACCTCCTCAAAAAGAACTGGGAAAACCCTGGATCCATTGCCCCAGTCCATAGAAAAGCTGACACTACCTATTTATTTATTTATTTTTATTTTTTTCTATACCGACATTCCTGTAGAGATACAAATCATACCGGTTTACATTTAACTTCAATTTCACCTTAAGGCGGTACACATAACTACATTAGAAAATCATAGGAATTTAACAGGAAGTGTAAAACTCTGGTCTAAACATAGACTTATAAGATCAAGGGTGATTATATAAACATGTTAGATAATAAGTTTATCCAAATCAAGAGAACTTGAAATACTCATAAAGTTAAAAGAAAGTAAAGTAGAGTTGTGTGGAAGATGAGTTAAATATCCTGAAAGGCTTGGCTAAATAGCCATGTTTTTAGTCTCTTTTTGAAGACGGATGGGCAGGATTCTCGTCTGTCGTGGGGTAGCGCGTTCCAGTGTTGTGGGCCAGCTGTCGAGATGGCGCATTTTCTGATTGTGGTTTTAGCTTGGGGAGCGAATAGGGTGTCTTGGTAGGCACTCCTAATAGGTCTGGAGGAGGTATGTAGTTTTAGCGGAGTGGAGGTATTGAGGACAGTGAGATTCTGGATAGCTTTATGGATTATTGAGAGTACCTTGAATAAGATCCTGGATTTGACTGGAAGCCAGTGAAGGCTCTGAAGAGTGGGGGAGATGCGTTTAGTACAATCAACCCTCGGCTTTCAAAAATCTCAGCTCGACCACCACTCAGTGGTGGTGGAATCGGCTCAAAAGAAAGCAAAAAGGACGAAGCCTCACTCATCTACCCCTCCTGTTAAGGAACACAAGTTCCTAGACAATATTGGTCGACGAGTGTTCCAAGGGGCCATGCTCATCTCCAGAACTGCTGCTTACCAGCTGTATATGACCCAATACAATAGGGTCATTTTCAAGCAGATACAGGACTTCTCTGAAACCCTGCCTGACCAATTCCAAAAACAGCTTCAAATCCTTGTCAACAAGGGGTTTGAGGCAGGAAAGCATGAGATAAGAACAGCTTACGATATCTTCGACACCTCTTCTAGCGTGTCTGTAGCTGCAATTTCGGCAGGACGATGGGCCTGGTTCAAATCTTCTGACCTTCGCCCAGAAGTACAAGACAGGCTGTCTGACCTGCCATGTGTAGGAGACAATCTGTTTGGTGAACAGATCCAGCAAATAGTGGCTGAATTAAAGGACCATCATGAGACCCTTAAACAGCTCTCATCGATACCTTCCGACTTCCCCTCAAGACAGACCTTTAGGAAGGACTCTTTAGAAGTCATTCTTCCATCCAAGGAAGTACTATCCTCCACCAGCAAGGTCCCGAACTACGAGGCCTTCTCAAAAACCTCAGCCTCGCCAGGCCCGAAAGCAAAAGCCGCAAGCAGCTCCCCAGCCGGGGCCTGCTTCAGGTTTTTGACTTTCAGTTGGAGAGCAGCAGCCTGATTCTTCTGCCAGGCATACCAGTGGGAGGTCGATTGTGCTACTTTCACAGCATGTGGCAATCAATCACAACCGACCAATGGGTGCTAGCAATCATTGCTCAGGGTTACCACCTAAACTTTCTTGCTCTTCCACCGGACTCACCACCTCTGCAAGCATGGAGAGTATCCGACCATTCTGTCCTTCTGGAGCAGGAGGTTTCCCTTCTTCTCCAGTTATGAGCAATAGAACCCGTCCCTCTCTCGCAGCAAGGCCTAGGGTTCTATTCCCGATACTTTTTGATCCCCAAAAAATCTGGGGGAGTTCATCCAATTCTGGACCTACGTGCTCTCAACAAGTACCTACAGTGAGTAAAGTTCAAGATGGTAACCTTGGGCTCGCTTCTACCTCTTCTGCAAAGAGGAGACTGGCTCTGCTCTCTGGACCTTCAGGAAGCATACACACACATTGCGATAACTCCAGCTCATCGCAAGTACCTCAGGTTTTTAGTAGGCCCAAAGCACTATCAATACCGTGTGCTTCCGTTTGGCGTAGTATCGGCTCCACGAGTCTTTACCAAATGTCTCGTGGTTGTCGCAGCTTTTCTCAGGAAAGAAGGTGTTCACGTCTACCCCTATCTCGACGACTGGTTAATCAGGGCTCCAACCCAGCAAGCCGCTCGGTCGTCCCTCAATTTGACCCTACACACTCTAATTTCTCTAGGATTTCTCGTCAATTACGAGAAATCCTATTTAGTCCCATCTCAAACCTTGTCGTTCATTGGGGCAGACTTGGACATCTTACAGGCAAAAGCCTTTCTACCTCAACAACGAGCACTAACTCTTGTATCTCTAGCTCACCAGCTGCAGTCTCAGCATACAGCTACAGCTCGCCAATTCCTCGTCCTTTTAGGACACATGGTGTCCTCAGTCCATGTCACACCAATTGCCCGCCTGGCCATGAGGCTCATGCATTGGACTCTGAGGTCACAATGGATTCAAGCTGTTCAGCCTCTGTCGACCATTGTCCACATCACCGACTCACTCCGTCTGTCTCTCGCCTGGTGGAAAAATCACAACAATCTCCTCCAGGGACTGTCCTTTCAAGAGCCAGATCCTCAACTCATCCTCACCACCAAGGCTTCCAACCTCGGGTTGGGAGCCCACGTGGAAAATCTACAGACACAAGGGTCTTGGTCTCCAGAGGAAGCCAAACATCAAATAAACTTCCTAGAACTTTGAGCAATACGATATGCTCTCAGGGCTTTTCAGGAATGCCTATCAAATCACATCATCCTGATTCATACCGACAACCAGGTGGCCATGTGGTACATCAACAAGCAGGGAGGCACAGGCTCCTTCCTTCTGTGTCAGGAAGCTGCACAGATTTGGGCGGAAGCCCTGTCCCACTCGATGTATCTCAGGGCCACCTACTTGCCAGGAATGGACAATGTCTTGGCAGACAAACTGAGTCGCGTCTTCCAACCGCACGAGTGGTCTCTCAGCCCCTCGGTAGCAGACTTCATCTTCCAACAATGGGGTTATCCCCAGACAGACCTCTTTGCATCCCCTCAGAACCACAAAGTCGACAATTTCTTCTCCCTCATTCAGAGCGAGCGCTCTCAGCCCAGAGATGCATTTTCCCTCTCGTGGGCAACCGGTCTGCTCTATGCATTCCCTCCACGTCCTCTTCTTTCGAAGACTCTTGTGAGGCTACGTCAGGACAAGGGAACCATGATCCTGATAGCACCTCACTGGCCATGCCAAGTGTGGTTTCCCATACTCCAGGATCTCTCCATCCGCAGGCACATTCCATTGGGAATTGACCCGCATCTGATCACTCAAAACAACGGATGCCTACGCCATCCCAATCTTCAGGCCTTGTCCCTGACGGCATGGATGTTGAAAGGTTAATCCTTCATCCTCTTAACCTTTCAGATTCGGTTTCTCGTGTCCTGATTGCTTCATGGAAGCCTTCCACAAGAAAATCTTATTCCTATAAATGGAAAAGATACACATCATGGTGCACTTCGCAGTCCCTTGATCCCTTTTCCTGTCCAATCCCAAGGTTTTTGGACTATCTCTGGCATCTGTCAGAGTCAGGTCTAAAAACCTCTTCCATTAGAATGCATGTCAGGTCGGTAGCCGCCTTCCATAAAGGTGTCGGGGATGTCCCTATATCAGTACAACCCCTCGTAACACGATTTTTACAGGGCTTGCTCCATATCAAGCCACCTTTACGTCCTCCTGCCCCTTCTTGGGACCTTAACCTGGTTCTTGGTCAGCTCATGAAATGACCTTTCAAGCCTCTTCACTCCTGTGAAGAGGATATCCTAAAATATCTCACATGGAAAGTGATTTTTCTATTAGCTATCACTTCAGCTCGCAGGGTTAGTGAGTTACAGGCCCTAGTTACCTATCCGCCTTACACTAAACTCCTGCAGGACCGGGCAGTACTCCGCACTCACCCTAAGTTTTTACCCAAGGTAGTTTCAGAGTTTCACATTAATCAATCCATCATACTACCTACCTTTTTTCACAGGCTCCATTCCAATCCAGGGGAACAGGCTCTGCATACCCGTGACTGTAAACGGGCTCTAGCTTTCTATCTAGACCGTACACTTGCCCACAGGAAGAGCACTCAGTTATTCGTCTCTTTCCATCCCAACAAATTAGGGCAAACTGTGGGTAAGCAGACTCTCTCCTCATGGTTGGCGGACTGCATATCTCTTTGCTACCAGGAAGCAGGCATTCCTTTTCAAGACCGTGTTAAAGCACTCTCTGTGAGGACCATGGCGACTTCAGTAGCACACCTACGATCGGTGCCGCTTCCTGACATTTGCAGGGCTGCCACCTGGAGTTCTCTCCATACCTTCGCAGCCCGCTATTGCTTGGACAAAGCCAGAAGACAAGATTCCATCTTCGGCCAGTCTGTCCTGCGTAACTTATTCTCAACGTGACGTACCAACACCCTTCCGCCTGCCCGGTGGGATTCAGGATGCCCTCTACCAAATTCCACCCCAGTTGTTGTGCCTGTGGCACGCCGTTGGGTACAATTGGTGCATGTTCGGACATCCTCAGCTCGGTACTCACCCATATGTGAGGACTACCATCCTGCTTGTCCTGTGAGAATGCAAATGTTGCTTACCTGTAACAGGTGTTCTCACAGGACAGCAGGATGGTAGTCCTCACGAAACCCGCCCGCCGCCCCGCAGTGTTGGGTTCGTAACGTTTTGTTATTTTATTTTTCGGCATTGCCTGTAGCTTTCAAATAAGACTGAAGGGGGACCCCTGCTGGCTGCAGGGTTAGTGCCATGCTGGGCATGCCCAGTAGGGACCAGTCAAAGTTCTGGAAACTTTGACAGAAGTTTTCCGTGCTTGGACTCCATCCTGATGATGTCACCCTTATGTGAGGACTAATATCCTGCTGTCCCGTGAGAACACCTGTTACAGCTAAGCAAGATTTGCTTACACATGGACTCATGCAAATACACAGGCTTCCCCCTCGCATATATACACACACTGATTCTCACAAACACACATACAGGCTCCCCCCCCCCAAAGAGACATACACAAACACACACACACACATACATAGACATAGGCTGCTTCCCACACTCATACACACACATAGGTAGTCATACCAATATATAGGTTCCCCCCTTCACACATACACATACATAGGCTTTCTCTGCCCCAGCAAGCTCCCCACACACAGACACACATGCACACATACATACATGTTCATACACATACCCACTCACACACACACTCATGCCAAATGCTCCCACACACACTCACATACATAGACTCCCATTCACGCACACAGGCACAGACACACACACATGCATATACACACACACAAATATCCACACACAGATGCCGCCACAAGCACATATACATGTACAGGCTCCCACTCATATACATACAGACATATTCACATACAAATACTCATACACATTCACACTCTCTCTATCTCTCTCTCTATATATACACATACACACATACAAACACATATTCCTACACACAGGCTTTCTCACACAGGCTACCGTATACACACAGACACACCCCGCGCACAAACACACACATAAAAGCACTCATATGCACACACACATACACACACACACAGAGGCTCCCTGGCACGCACATGCACAGACACAGACACACACAGTACTATTTCTTCAGCTCCCACTAAACCCCCTTCTTCATTTGACATGGAATGGGATCCACAGAAGCTCTCTCTTTGGTTGCTGCAGGATGGGATCCGTGGTCGCCATCCTATAGGCCTCTTCAGCCACCACAGGATGGACTCCCAAGTCAGTCAGCAATGAGAGATGTCGAATATACTGTCAATATAGTTTATAGAGAGGGTCTCCATGTATTTATATGCTTTCTGTTAATCTACTTAATAAAATAAAACAGTACATATTGTTTTCACTTTTGTTCAATCTGTATATCTTTTATGACAAACAACCTGAGCAATGCCAGTACTTTTTGCCTCGTGGTTCAAAACGCGTTAGGATGCTCGGGTCCCAGCAAGGGAAGGGGAGGATGCGCTAGAGGTGCTTTGAGGCTACCCTTCTCCTTCTCCCTTTTCTCTGTCATCAGAGCCGGTGAGTGAGGGAATATGGATGGGGCAGGGAGGGAGTGAACACACAGAGCAGGGATTACAGAAATAGGAGTGTACGAACCATGGGGAAAAGAGCAGTGATTGAACTAGGGAATGTGAGGGCTTTGTAACTTGTGGGGAGGGAGTGAATTGAGGTGAGTGAGAGAATTGTTAGAGAGAATAGTGGCCAAGCATAAGTGAAGGGTTCATGGAAGGAGGGAGTGACGAGAGTAAGTGAGGGGCTTGTGGGGGGGCACCAGGTGAATGAGGGGTTTGTGAGGGGGGAAGGAGTGATGAGCTGAACAAAGCTTGAGAGTGGGGTAATGATATGAGATTTGGCCAAACTTGGCTTTATACAGTTAGAAACAAGCTGTAGAAAAAGAGTATAAAATTCAACTTTTTTGCCACTGTGATTAGGAAATGCAAGAAATTCACCTGCAGATTATGCAAACAAACATTAATTTGCCTTTAGAGGCTACAAAAAAGGAATGGACTAGTAATAAAAATGTTTCTATTGGTGCAAGAAAGGGTTATTTATTTATTTATTTATTTGTTTATTTAATACAGTTTTTATATACCGTTGCACAGAACAAGTTCTATCTCTACGCTTTACATAGCTCATATTATAAGAACATGATAAAAAGAATAAAATGAAAAAATACAATATCAAATTAAGATCAAATTAAAATAGGAACTAAATTAATATTAAAAGATAAGAACAGATTAAGAACATGAACATACTCATACGAAAAACCCGGATTAAACATCACTGTCCATTTCAAAAGCTTGTCTAAAAAGCCATGTTTTAAGATCTTTCTTAAACCTCTTCAAATTTTCTTGCAACCATATTTCTGAGGGCAACTTGTTCCAAAGAGTCGGCCCAGCGATCGAGATAGCTCTGTCATTTAACTGAGCACTTAAAAGGTTCAGACTAGGAGAAATGCTAGTGATATTTATTGAAGCTATAAGTTAAACTCTGAAAAGAAAGAACCTAGGAAAAAGTGAAAACCATGTGTTACTATATGGCCATTACATTTGTACATTGTAAAATTTTTTATTCTCAAAGGACAAGCAGGATTGCAGTTCTCACAATTGAAACATCATCCAATAGAGCTCAGCACAAAACATTGTTTCAAAGTTTTTAGAGCTTTGACTGAGCCTCTCTGAGCATGCATTATACCACGTATTCAAGCAGGGTCCATTTAAGTCTTTTTTCCGCGGAGACCCGGTGGTTCATGGTAATTTTGAGTCTCTCAATTTGTTTTCTCAGGAACTGTTTTCTGAGATTTTCACTGGAAAGTACCGTTGAGATCACACTCATTGACGTGGGGTCCTTCGGTTTCCCTTCTTAAGTACCTAGGTAGCTTTTAATGTTTTTCTGTAAGTTTCCTTTCATGTTTGTATTCCCTGGATTGCAGTGCACTTGGTGCCCGCCAGCCATCAAGGGCTGCTGCCATTAATTTTGCGTCGCTTTTGCTTTGTGACACCATGTCAATGGGGTTCCAGTGATGTCCCTGGTGCATGAAGACTGTCTGTCACGGATCCCCAAGATCAAGTATCCTCTGCTTTGGTAACCGTAAATGACTAGTGCATACAGATGATCAATTGTGCATGGTTGGTCTCAAAAAAATTGTAGCGACCTCACGACCAATTAATTACTATTTTTATTTTTCAATTTTTTTCAAATTATGTTTTTAATTTTTACATTTTTACATTTTTATTATTAATATATTTATAAAGAAAAAAAGACCTCAGCACTGGTTGAGAATATGATGACTTCAAATTCTGAAAAAACAGCTGTTGCAATCATGGGTCAAAAACCTCTTGTTTTTTATTATTACAAACAAGTTTTTCTTACAATTTTACTTGTAAACTTTTAATCTTCTTAATCCTCCTTCTTTAAAACCAACTTTACTTACAAAGACGTTGCCGTTCCAAGCAGTATAGGCAATCATACAAAAAGTACTCTGCTGTTTGTCTCACAAAGTTACCACTTGAGTAGCCATTCACATGCATAAATTCTTCTATTTCACATTCATGAATATGTGTGCCCAAATGAAATTAATTTCCTTGTAAAGACATGAAAACTTGTCTGTATTTATCTGTGTATTGCCCAATATCAAAATTTCTTTCTTCAAATCCAAAAATCCATTCACTTATCTTAAACGCATTCTTGCGGCTTCATCCTCTGCAAAATCAAACACCAACGTTGCTAACGTTTTGCTAATGCTGCATCAGGGCGGATTCATTTTTCCATATTTGTTCTATCTCTAACAATCAGGCCTGGCACTACTCCACCACGTGGCATGGTTTTCCCCCTATCACTTCCTGAGACAATGGCTATGACATAATATATTAAGGAAAACCTAGATTAGGGCTTTTATCAAGCCGTTTACATCTCCTGCAAGAGTTAGCTTCTTATTCATCACTAAAAAGGACAGGTCATTGCAGCCTTGCATAGACTATCGTGGCCTTAATGCTATAACTAAGAAGGACCGTTATCCTTTACCTCTCATCACAGAATTATTTGATCACCTGCAGGGAGCCCGACTGTTTACCAAACTGGATTTTCGGGGGCTTATAATCTTGTACGTATAAGGCAGGTGATGAGTGGAAGACGGCTTTTAACACACGAGATGGCCATTATAAATATCTGGTAATGCCCTTTGGACTCTGCAATGCTCCCACTGTATTTCAAAACCTCATGAATGATGAGTTTCGAGATCTTCTATACCATTGTGTGATAATTTATCTTGATGATATTCTTGTCTTCTCTAAGGATCTGTCCTCCCATCATCATCATGTCTGCCTTGTTCTACAATGTCTACGGAAGAATAATCTATATGCCAAACTAGAAAAATGTATCTTTGAGAAGGAAAGCCTATCATTCCTTGGGTATATAGTCTTGAGTCATGGTTTTCACATGGATCCCGAGAAGGTCCATAGAATTCTGGACTGGCCCCAGCCCACAAGGCTTCATGCTCTGCAGAAATTTCTGGGCTTTGCAACTTACTACCGAAGTTTCATTCCAAATTACTCCAAGATTACGACACCTTTTACGGCCCTCACCAAAAAGTGAGCTAATATGAAGATTTGGTCACAGGAAGTTGATGCCTCTGATTCCGATGTAGGGGCCATTCTCAGTCAGCATTCAGACTCAGGAGTACTCCATCCCTACTCCTTTTTTTCATGGAAGTTCATCTCTACCGAACGCAACTCTGGGATAGGATATAAGGAGTTCTTGGCCATTAAATGGGCACTGGGGGAATGGCAACAATGGCTGGAGGGGGCCCAACACCGGATTACCATTTATATGGACCACAAGAACTTAGAATACTTTCAACAAGCACAATGCTTAAACGCTCGACAAGCCCCCTGGTCCCTGTTCTTCACTTGTTTTAACTTTGAAATATGCTATCATTCTGCCTCCAAGATCATCCGAGCAGATGCCCTATCTCGTTCCTTCGAAAGTGACGAAGTACTGGAAGAACCATGACATGTAATTGATCTAGCTCATTTTCTTCTTGCCTTATCATTGACTGTTCCCCCCGGGAAAACGGTTGTTCCACAGCGTCTTCGGCTTAAGGTACTGAAATGGGTTTATGACTCTCGAATAGCTGGTCATACAGGGCAATTGAGAACCCTTGTTCTTCTCCAATGGTATTATTTGTAGTCCCATAGTTACAGAGGGATGTGAAAGCCTAAGTAGAATCTTGTCCTACTTGTGCTCAACAAAAGCCCTTAGTAGGAAGACCTGTGGGACTTTTGCAACCACTACCCCCTCCAAAGGAATCCTGAACACACATATCCACAGATTTTGTGGTGGGCCTTCCTCTATCCGAAGGCAACTCAGTAATTTGGGTAATTATTTACAGATTTTCAAAGATGGCATACTTTGTTCCACTCCCTGGCCTTCCCTCCGCACCTGAACTGGCCCGTTTATTTGTCTCCCACATATTTTGGTTACATAGAGTACCCAAACACATAATTTCGGATAGAGGGTCACAGTTCATGACCAAGTATTGGCGTTCCCCTTGTCAGAAATTTAATGATGCCCTGGATTATACCACAGCTTATCATCCTCAGGCCAATGGTCAGGCATAAAGGACCAATTGGACTCTAAAAACCTTCCTAAGGGCTTATACCAATGAATGTCAGAATAACTGGGCTGCTCTTCTACCATGAACTGAGCTTTCGCATAACTCACACATTAGTGCAGCAACTGGGGCCTCACCTTTCCAAATTGTGTATGGGAAACAGCCCTTACCCTCATTACCAATACCACTGTCTGTACCATCACCTGCAGCCCAACTCACGGCTCAAGAGCTTCAGGAACTATGGTACGTACTGAAGACTTGCTTAACAGAACAGCGCAGAAGGCAAAAACAATCACGGATGTGCACCGTTGACCTGCTCCTCAGTCCAAACCTGGGGATAAAGTATTGTTAAACACCCATTATCTCCATCTTCGTCTGCCCTCAATGAGACTAGCACCACGATACGGTAGGCCTCTTTCCAGTCCTTCGCCAAGTTGGATCTGTGACTTATCAATTATGCCTTCCTGCCTCCATGAGCATACATAATATTTTTCATATATCTCTTATTAAGCCACTAGTTCTTACATGGCCTTCCTGGAAAACCCCCAAACCACCGGACATCTAGTCTGAAGATCAAGTCTACCAAGTAAAAGAGGTGTTGGATGTATGACAAAGAAACAGGAAATGGGAATATTTGCTTTTTTGAGAAGGTTTGGTCTCGAGGAAAATACCTTGGAACCTTCCTCGAACATCTTAGGTAAGAATCTTCTAAACACTTTTCATACATCTCACCCCAAGAAGTTGAGACCTCGGGGAAAGGGCCTTAAAGGAAAGGGTTCTGTTATGCTCGGCCAGCCATGTCCGCCTCCCGCGGCTGGTCGCTCTCACCTTGCTGTGTGGCCGACTTTCAGGAACGCTGCCACGCCATGCAGAGGACACAGTGGGCCTGGACTGCTTAGGTGCTCGCGGTAGCGCTGTCCATAAAGAGCCAGTGGCGGGAAAATTCAGCAGGGCTTCTATTTGATGTCATTGAGCTGCTCTATATAAGGGCAGCTCTGTCCTTCAATAGATGCCTCAGCAACAGGTTCCTTGTGCCCTGTCCTGACGCGTGCTTCCAGACCCTCTTCTGGTGTGACCTGGCTTGCCCTGACTCGGATTGTTTCTCGAACGTCTCTTGCTTGCTGCCAGCCATGACTCGGATTGTTCCTCTGACTTCTCTTGCTTGCTGCCAGCCCTAACTTGGATTGCTCTTCGGACATCTCTTGTTTGCCTGCCTACCATGAGTCAGATTGTTCTGCGGACTTCTCTTGCTTGCTGCCTGCCCCAACTCAATTGTTCTGTGGACTTCTCTTGCTTTTTGCCAGCCCTGACTTGGATTGCTTTTCGGACCTCTCATTCTTGCTTCCTGTCCCGACTTGCATTGTTCTGCAGACTTCTCTTGCTCCTGCCAGCCCTGATTCGGATTGCTCTTCAGAGCTCTTTTGTTTGCTACCTACCCATACCTTGGTTCGACTCACATCTTCCTTTCAATCAACACTGCCTCCTGACGATGAGGACCTTTGGAGTTTCTCTTTGGAGGTAGCACCAACCTCATCTCAGCCCAAAGGTCTAAGTGAGTAACAAAGATGGTGGATATCCTCCAGTATGTGGAGCCTCCTAAAGAGATCAAGGCAGTCTCAGTGCATGAGATCCTTACAGAGTTTCTGATGAGGATGTGGAAGAACCCCCTCTTGGTGGCTCCCTTCAATAAGAAGGTGAATGCAGTCCTCCTTATCCAGAAGGCTCCCAGATTCGACAAGCACCAGCTGTCACCCCAATCAGTTGTGGTCATATCTACTCAAATAGGCCAAGCATATTCGGATCCACTCTTCAGTGCCCCCTGGGAGGGATCTGAGGACCATGGATACTCTTGGGAGGAAGCTGTTTCAGAGACCTATGCCTGCATATCTCACATATACTGGCTCTTCATGGGCCAGTACATGTGAGATATCCTGAAGTAGGTGCAGGAGATTGCCGAGTAGCTTCCTCAACAGCAGCATGACTCCCTCCAATAACTGGTGGATAAGGGTCTGGACTGTGGAAAACACAGGGTCCTTTCAACCTACAATGTTTTTGAAGAAGCATCAAGAGTCTCTGCTGCAGGGATCGGCGTCCACAGACTTGCCTGGCTATGGGCTTTAGATCTCAGTCAAAATGTGCAGGAATGACTTGCTGACATGCCATGCACAGGAGGGAATCCCTTTGGAGATCGTGTGAAGGATGCTGTAGCGCAGATCTGTGATCACTGTGCAATGCCCCAGTGGCTCTCTGGAAGCACTCAGGAGCCAGCTGTTACACTTTCCTCCTCCAAAGGAGAGGAGTTAGCAATCTGCTGTCACTCACACCGCCAGGAGGGCAGAGTTAGCAAACTGTTCTGCTTTTCTTTTGAAAGGGAGGGGAGTTAGCAATCTGTCATGATCTGCTCCTCCAGAGGGGAGGAGGTAGCTATCTGTAGTGCTGACCCCGCCAGGAGGGCAGAGTTAGTAATCTGTAGCGAACTGCTGTTAGATGCTCCTGTAAGGGAAGGAGGTAGCAAGCTGTTATGGATCAACTCCCCAGGGAAGAGGAGTTGGCAATATGTTCTATGATATTCTTCTGAGGAGAAGGCTCTAACAATAGGATATTGTACTTCGCTACTGAGATAACAATCTATCATGCCTCCGCTACGGAGTAGCAATCTGTTATATATAGGATGCTGACAAGTCCCATAGAAAGAGAAGGTAGCTATCTATAAAATACTTCCGTGAGTGGTGCTAGTGGTCGGTAGTGGTTGGCTCCCACAGTGATAGTAGTGTAAGGAATGACCACTAGGAGGAGATGGTGAATCCCTGGGCCGATGGCAGATGACAGTGCCCCCAGGAGGAGATCCTGAGAGGAACCACCGGCTAGGCTAGAATATGAAGTAAACACAAATAGTTATTTATTAAGCTGGAAGCTGAACCACCAGAGGTGGCAGTAGAGAGTCGAGGTGTCTGGTAGGGCTGAAGTCCCTCTGATACTGGAATGTAATCTCTGGGTCGCTGAGCTGTAGAGAGAGACTAGAAGGAGTGAGTAGACAGGGTATACTGGATACAAGATGGTACACTCACAATAGTAGATGTCTGCAATGGTCTCTATGCCACAGAGAGTCTTCAGTATATTCAGGAACAGGAGCCGTAGGCGGGCACTGGTTCCGCTAAACAGTCTGTAATAAGAACTCACAATAGCTATATATGAAATGGCTTCTAGAGTAGAAGAGAGTCTGTAAAGGGTTCTAGAACATGGGCCCTCGTGGAACGAGTACTGATTCCTATCTGTAATCTTGCCAATGTAACTCTCGATCTCCGTACCTGCGATAGCGTCTTGGAGGAAGGGAGTCTTCAGAGCTATAGGAATGTAGGCCCTCGTGGAGCGAGTATCGATTCCTACGTACAATAGAACTCACTGTGTTCACGACTGCAATCGCTTCCAGGCAATGAGGAGTCTTCTGAGTATTCCGGCAATCTGAAATCAAGAAGAGAGAGCGGAGCCCCTGTGGAGTGGGTACTCCTGGTAAGTTTGAAAAGGCCGAGCAGTGGGGAAGGATTCCCCTGGCTGACTCGGATCGTTGTTGTACGTATTGTGGACTGCCAAAGCAAGTCCTGTTGGAGTTCCTTGCTAACTCGTTAGAGGTTAGCAAACAAAGACCTTTTAAAGGGGAAATGGATGATGTCACTACGGGGGGACGCCCCCGAGGTTCGCGCCCTTGCTGGTACAAAGTCTGGAGCACGCCCGTGCCCTTACGTCATCAGGAACATGGCGGATCCGTAGTGTCAAGCCAGCCCGGGGACACCGGGACCAAGAGGCAGGGAGAAGCTGCGGCTGCAACTGTCCATCAGAGCCAAAGGGAGTCGCTCCCAAGGTAAAGAGGGTGGAGCGAGGGGCAAGAAGAGGCACGAACGCAACACCAGCCTCCTCACTTACGAAGTCTCCAAGATTGGGCCCAAGGAAACCTTTCTTCTGCTCGAGGAGACACTATCCTCTGCTGTGCCTGTGTCAGCAGCAGCAGCCCCTTCGTAGCCACCCCAAGCAACAGTGAGCTCTTAAGCCCCAGACGGTGCCTCAGTCAACTCCTGGGATGGAGTTTTGACTGGATCAGAGAGAGTGTAGCCAAAACCCCAGTACCTGTAACAGTGGATGTCCCGGTCAGGGTTAGGCTGTGGTTCTACACTAAACAGTTGCCTAGTGTAACCTCAGTCCAGTGGGTTTTCGGCATCATTTTCATAAGGAACAGATTAAACCTATTATGTATCCCACCAAATCTCTCTCTGAGTCTGTTTTGGGGACCCATAGCTCATCAGGAGGTACTTCCTTCGATGCTTTCCTCCCTCTTAACGGTCAGAGCAGTTGAGCCCGTTCCATTAGGGTAAAGAGGGCGGGGATTCTACTCCTGGTATTTCCTGATTCCAAAGGAAACCAGGCGACTCTGTCCCATCCTAGACCTAAGGGCCTTGAACAAGTTTCTCAAAAGAGAAAAGTTCAAGATGCTTTCCTCGGGCATCTTGATTATTTTCCCTGGCAATGCTCTCTCGATCTAAAGGTTGCATACACTAACATCCAGATCTTCCACAGCCACTGGAAATATCTCAGATTCATGGTGGGGAATGGACACTTCCAGTAATGCATTCTGCCGTCTGGTGTAGTTTCTGCCCTACAAGTCTTCACAGAATGCTTAGTTGTGATGATGGCACATCTTTGCATCATATTAAAAAATAGGGGAAACTATAATTATTCAATAATCCCACAATATTAAACATCCCAACCAAAATGATAAAGGGGATGGAACAGCTCCCCTATGAGGAAAGGCTGAAGAGGTTAGGACTGTTCAGCTTGGAGAAGAGACGGCTGAGGGGGGATATGATAGAGGTCTTTAAGATCATGAGAGGTCTTGAACGAGTAGATGTGACTCGGTTATTTACACTTTCGAATAATAGAAGGACTAGAGGGCATTCCATGAAGTTAGCAAGTAGCACATTTAAGACTAATCGGAGAAAATTCTTTTTCACTCAATGCACAATAAAGCTCTGGAATTTGTTGCCAGAGGATGTGGTTAGTGCAGTTAGTTCAGTTAGTGTAGCTGGGTTCAAAAAAGGTTTGGATAAGTTCTTGGAGGAGAAGTCCATTAACGGCTATTAATCAAGTTTACTTAGGGAATAGCCACTGCTATTAATTGCATCAGTAGCATGGGATCTTCTTAGTGTTTGGATAATTGCCAGGTTCTTGTGGCCTGGTTTGGCCTCTGTTGGCAACAGGATGCTGGGCTTGATGGACCCTTGGTCTGACCCAGCATGGCAATTTCTTATGTTCTTATGTTCTTATTCAATCATTTACACATATAGGGGTAGATTTTCAAAAAGCGCGCCTTCGCGTACTTTTGTTGGCGCATCAGGCGCAAACAAAAGTACGCTGGATTTTAGCAGATACGCGCGTAGCCGCTAAAATCCTGGATCGGCGCGCGCAAGGCTGCTGATTTCGTGTAGCTGGCGCGTGCCGAGCCGCGCAGCCTGCCGCCGTTCCCTCCGAGGCCGCTCCGAAATCGGAGCGGCCTCGGAGGGAACTCGCTTTCGCCCTCCCCTCACCTTCCCCTCCCTTCCTCTATCTAACCCACCCTCCCGGCCCTACCTTTGTCGGGGGATTTATGCCTCCCGGAGGGAGAAGTAAATCCCCGCGCGCCAGCGGGCCTCTAGCGCGCCGAGACGGGACCTGGGGGCGGTTCCGGAGGGCGCGGCCACGCCCCCGGACCGCCCCGGGCTGAAACCACGCCCCCAGGCCTGCCCCCAAAACACCGCGTCCCGCCCCCAAAACGCCGTGCCGATCCGACACACCCCCGACACGCCCCCCTCGAAAAACCCCGGGACTTACGCGAGTCCCGGGGCTCTGCGCGCGCCGGTAGGCCTATGGAACATAGGCGCACTGGCGCGCAAGGCCCTGCTCGCGTAAATCCGGGCGGATTTACGCGAGCAGGGCTCTTAAAATCCGCCCCTCAGTATCAAACTCTTACTTTTTACAATGTGATAAAACAAGCTGAACAGCCCTAACTTCTTCAGCCTTTCCTCATAGGGGAGCTATTCCATCCCCTTTATCATTTTGGTTGCCCTTCTCTACCTTCTCCATCGCAACTATATCTTTTTTGAGATGTGGCGACCAGAATTGTACATAGTATTCAAGGTGCGGTCTCACCATGGAGCGATATAGAGGCATTATGACACTTTCCGTTCTATTAACCATTCCCTTCCTAATAATTCCTAACAATCTGTTTGCTTTTTTGACTGCTGCAGCACACTGAACTGACGATTTTAAAGCATTATCCACTATGATGCCTAGATCTTTTTCCTGGGTGGTAACATATCAATAAGGACACATGTGACATACATGATCTTCCACATTAGATAAACATCTTAATACTCATATTCATTACTATTCCCCCTAAAATTTTCCACACATACTCATCACTCATACTTCACACTCATATTTCCAGTCCTTCTAAGGGCGTTTGTTAAAACCAACCCCAATAACAACCCCTTTACCACATTTATCTTGCATTTAATTTTTAATCATGTATCTTCTATAATCCCAACAAGGATCCTTGTTTCGTCCCTAACGGCTTTCTCAGGGGGTATAATCTTCTCTTCTCGTCATCTAATTTTCCCAGTTCCCAACATCAATATCTTCTACAGCATCAACTCTCGTTACACTTCCACTTCCTTATTCACATATGCCCACAACATTGTCCTTGTTATGGATCTCCTCCTGGACAGGGAGGAGTTAGCAATCTGTAGCGATCATCCCGCTAGGGGGGCGGAGTTAGCAATCTGTTATGAATTAGGCTGCGGAGTTAGCAATCTGCTAGCGCTTACCCTGCCAGGAGGGCGGAGTAAGCAATCTGGTATCAATCAGCTCCTCCCAAGGGGAGGAGATAGCAGTCTGATAAGCTTGGCTCCTGTAGGAGAAGGAGTATAGCAATCTGTTACGGATCTTGCTAAGGAGTAGCAATCTGTTAGTGCTCTGCTCCCCCAGAGGGAAGGAGTAACAACTGTATGCTTTGTTCCTGTAGAAAGATGAGTCAGCAACCTGTATGATCCCCATGGGGAGATAGTTATCTGATATGGATTAACTTCCACAGAGAGAGGAGTAATGGTCTGATGCGGGTTGGCTCCCACAGAGTGGCAGATGTTAATACCACTCTATTAGTGTAAGGAGTAACACTTAGTAGAAATAGTGAATCCCTGGGCCGATGGCAGATGACGGGGCCCTCAAGTGGAGATCCTGAGAGGGACCACCGGCTAGGCTGGAGTATTGAGACAAACACAGATAGTTCTTTATTAGACTGGAAGTAGAACCACCAGAGGTGGCAGTAGTGAGTTGATGTACCCGGCAGGGCTGAAGCCCCTCTGATACTGGAACTACGATCTCTGAGTTGCTGAGCTGTAAAGAGAGACTATAGGTAGTGAGTAGACAGGGTATGCTGGGCATAACCAGTGGTAGATGATACACTCACAATTGTAGATATCTGTAATGTCTTCTTATGCAACAGAGAGTCTTCAGTATTCAGGAACAGGAGCCGCAGGCGAGTACTGGTTCCTGTAGGCAGTCTGAAATAGAACTCACAATAACTGTGTATGGGATGGCTTCTGGAATAGAAGAGAGGCTAGAAGAGATTTAGGAATATAGGCCCTCGTGGAGTGAGTACCAGTTCCTATCTGTTAATCTGTAATAGTAATCCATAAGATATGGGTATGCGATATCTTCTGAGGAAGAAAAGAGTCTGAGAAAGGTATTAGGAACATAGGCCCTCGTGGAGTGAGTACCGGTTCCTATCTGCAATCTGCAATGGTAACTCACGATCTCCATACCTGCGATAACGTCTTAGGCTGAAGGGAGCCTTAGCGATTAAGAACAAGGGCCCTCGTGGAGCGAGTACTGGTTCCTGTCTGTAATAGGACTTACTGTGTTCACGTCTGCGATCGCCTCCAGGCAATAGGAGTCTTCGGGAACGTAGGCCCTCGAGGAGCGAGTACCGGATCCCGTCCAACAATCTGAAATCAAGAAGAGAGAGAGCGGAGCCCCCGAGGAGTGGGTACTCCTGGTAAGTTTGAAAAGGCCGAGCAGTGGAGAAGACTTCCCCTTGCTGACTCGGAACATAGTTGCAAGTAGCGTGGACTGCCGAAGCAAGTCCCGTTGGAGTTCCTTGCTAACTCAATTGTAGTTAGCAAACAAAGACCTTTAAAATTGAAAACGGATGACGTCACTATGGGGGGCCGCCCCCGAGGTTCGCCCCCTTGCTGGTACAACGTCTGGAGTGCGCGCGCGTGCCCTTACGTCATCAAGAACATGGTGGATCCGTAGCATCAAGCCAGCCTGGGGATTCCGTGACCAAGAGGCGGAGAGAAGCCGCGGCTGCATCTGTCCATCTGAGCCGAAGGGATTCACCACAAAGTTAGAGAGGGTGGAGCGAGGGCGAGAATAGGCATGAACGCAACATTCCTCCACCTACAATATGCAAGAAAAGACTTATTAGCAGTTCGTTGCAACCTGTAATGCTTGCACTAACATAATATACTTAAAAAACCACTTACTGGTATATCCTCACATAAATCTCCTCACCACTCTTCTCATTTCTCAACTTTCATATATGAATCCCATTGTCTGATTTTGTAAAATCGACATCACCCTTATCAAAAAAACCCCAACAGCATATGTATCACTTTTATTAATTTGGTCAACACATATAGTTCAAGCCTACCACGACTTTATCACAAGATGGCGATTTCACCAAACAGACGCTCCTCCATTTCCTCTGAACGGGTTCCAAAATCTGTTCTCATTCCATTGCATTACAATATCTACGTGCACACAAAATATCTTCTAGTGAGTTCAACTTAACATTATTTCTCACAGGACAAGCAGGATGGTTGTCCTCACAAATGGTGACATTGAGGATGGAGCCCAGCCACGGAAAACTTCTGTCAAAGTTTCAGGAACTTTGACTGGCCCCTACTGGGCATGCCCAGCACGGCACTAACCCTGCAGCCAGCAGGGGTCTTCCTTCGGTCTTCTTTTTTCCGCGTAGCAGTAGCCACGCGGTTAAGGAGCTCTTACCACATTCCTGACAGGAAATCTTTAAACTAATTATTGAAGAAAAATTTGCCCCTCAGGGGTCTCCCTTCTTCAAATTTTCCTCCGTGGGACTTCGGTAAGTTTTTGCCATAAGTTTTGGTCGGCTACCGTCGAGTTCGGCCCTCGAGGCCTGTTGGCAGTCGACCATCCCGTGGCTAAATTTTTGGCATACGGCCATGGCGTCGGGGTTCCGTCGGTGCCCGGACTGTACACGTACTATGTCCATCACAGACCCACATAGAGTCTGTGTTTTGTGTTTAGGGAGTGAGCATGATGTCCTGACTTGCACCAAATGTGCCCTAATGACACCAAAAGGTCGCAAAGCCAGAATGGAGAAGATGGGACTCCTTTTCCATGCTCACACTCCGACGCCATCGATTGCATCGACATCATCGGAACCGGCACTGTCGAAGTCTCATCATCATCGACAGCCTCCCGGTGACCGTCCGCCATCGACGACTTCACGGCCATCGACTCCTGTCCCTTCCCCCGAAGATCGAGGGGATCGGAAAGAGAAGCATTGCCATCGACGTCATAAGTCTCGGACCATCGAGGAATCGAAGTCATCGACCTCAGTACTGTCCGAGCTTCTTTCGAAGAAGTCTCGACCAGAAGTGGCACCGTCCACTTCTGTCTCGCAGACACTGAGGCAACCCTCACCCCTTTGGGGTTTGGGAGCCGCGATTCCACCGGTGATGGTGGTCCCTCCGGCTCAGCCTCAGCCTCCCTCTCCCGTTGAGCCGGGTCTTGTTACCCCAGGTCTCCGGGTAGAACTGGACCGGCTGGTCCAGGAGGCCATCGACAAAGCGATGCTACGGTTCCAGACTCCTCCGGCACCGAGAGTGGAACCGGTCACCGACCCGATTCCAGCGGCACTGGCACCGCTGCTTGCCCGGATGGAAGCGCTCATGACTGCCCTTCCACCGGCAAGACCCGGGTCACCGACAGCTTTCTCATCAGGTGGAGAAACACCGTAACGAATTCCCCCTTCGGGGGTAGTTCCATCGGTGCCATGTCGTCCCTCGCCACCGATACATTCCTCGGGGGCAATACGCACATCAGCTCCACCGATGACGGCACCGATTCCTTCGATGCCGACACCGATTCCTTCGATGCCAGCACGGGCACCGATGCCGACACCGATTCCATCGAGGACATTCTCGATGCCCCCGGTAATTCCTTCGAGTTTCTCGGAGTCTCAACCGGGGCCCTCAGGTATTCAGCCCCCTCAAGGTCCTACAGGTCAGCAACCTGATCCCTATGACACCTGGGGTGATGATACCTCTACAGACACCGATGATTTGCCTTCACCACCCTCTCCTGCGGAAAGTAGAAAGCGTTCTCCCCCTGAGGACCTCTCTTTCGTAAATTTTGTGAAGGAAATGTCGGAGTTGGTCCCTTTTCAGCTTCAATCAGAGCAAGATGACAGGCACCAGATGATGGAGTTGCTCCAATTCTTGGATGCCCCTAAAGTCATCACCTCTATTCCAATTCATCAGGTTTTTCTGGACCTTCTAAAAAAGAATTGGGAATCTCCTGGATCTGTTGCTCCAGTAAACAAAAAAGCTGACTCTACCTATCTTGTACAGTCAGCACCTGGCTTTCAGAAACCACAGCTAGACCACCACTCTGTTGTGGTAGAATCAGCTCAAAAGAAAGCTAAAAGAATAAAGCCACATTCTTCCATACCTCCTACTAAGGAAAATAAATTCCTAGATAGTATAGGTAGGAAAGTATCGCAAAAAAAGAACTAGCTGTAAAGTACCACAAGTTATATGGATAATGTTATAAATTAATAGTAAAAAACAATCTTTATTCTACTAATGGTTGGAAATTCTGAAAAATGTTTATTATGGAGACAAAAACCTCAGAACTGGTAAACCAAGTAATTTTACAATGGTTTTTTGAACCAGTGAACTCAATCAAACTGATCAATCAAACTGATCTACCTTCCACGCCAATCCTTACCTTCACATACACCATGACTAACCTTCTTGTTTGAATTTTATATTATTTTACACTATCGTTACATGTTTGAATTAATAACCTGTCCTTTCTCTTCTCTCTCTGCCAAGTTCTAATCTCCCTGTTATTTGTAACTGCCTTTTTCCGCACCATTGTTTTAGTTTTGTTTACGATGCACACTTGTTTTAATGTGAACCAGCATGATGGGACTGCGTTCTCGAATGCCGGTATATAAAAACCCTAAATAAATAAATAAATAAATAAATCATAGGTTTCTATAAGTCTCCCTTTTTTTGTTTTTCTTAAAAATAATTTCACTTCTTGGCGTGATGAAATTTGATGTTCTAACTTATTTCAAAATCAATAATGAATTCTCATTTTTGATGAAACTTTTCATGACATGTGAGCGAAAAACATTTGAAGAAAATAGACTCTTTAGTAATACGTCTATTTCTTTAGCAGAGTTAATCTGCTTACTGGTAACATAGTCGGCGTGTTTACCGCTTGATACTTCACTTGATATATGTATATTTCAACAAGAGAGCTTCTCCGCTTGCTCACATCATCTTTTCTTAAAAATGATATCCATATTCACTTGTGTGTTAAGAGCCCAAAATTGATATATTTGTTAATTGAAAGGACAAGATAAATTTCCAATTTCTTTGCCCTGCAAAGTATAGCACTTATCTTTAAGACTTGTTGCGATTTTTTGACACTTGAACAAGTCTGTGCTTAGAATCCCCACCAACGTCAACGTTTCGCATACGCTTCCTCAGGGCGGATTCTACAAAACAACATGATGATAGAGACAACATTAGTGTTTTTAAAACAAAGTGATTTTATTATCTTTATATGCAATTGTACTCACGATACGGTCTGTGACTTGTAACACGCGGGCTTCTAACTGCCGATCGCCTCGGCTAAGCTCATTTTATAGTACTCCAGCGTTTTGAATCGTGACCAATCACGTCGTTCGTTTTGAACGTACTTCACGTAACACGTAACTTTATTGCGGGATTTTTTAAAGCACTTCACGTCCCCTGACCATTACGGTGCAACATTGTAATAGGATAGGGAAAATCATTACAGAAATATTGACCTAACAATAATGCTTATATGTATTGTATAGATTCAAATCAGCATGTTTTAAATTTGAACAAATCTCATGAACTTGATAGTTTTAAATTGAACCATGCTCGATAAAAAGTGCCGTAAAGATTTTTGAAGCACTTATCGTGCCCTGGCCATTATAATGCAACGTTTTGATTTGATATAAAAAATCATTGCAAAAATATTGTGTCAAATCGCTGTTCCAAAGGCCGATTTTTTATTCACAGTAATCATCTAATCAGACTGTTCCATTCGATTTTACTATTCAATCCCAAAGGTTCCTCGGCACCTAATTTGAAAATCCACTCCTGTTCTCTAATATACAGTGTTTTCTCTCTATTTCCTCCTCTAACATCTGCAGCAATGTGGTCTATTGCAAACCAACGGAGCTCATGAACTTGATGATTTTCAGATAAACAGTGCTCTACGATAGGTGCCGTTAGTCTCTTATTTTTTAAGCAGCTTTTATGTTCGCTGATGCGAGAACTTAAATTTCTACTGGTTTGACCAACGTATATCTTTTTACAAGGACATACAATAACGTAGATGACAAAATTTGTTTGACATGTGGTGAATTGATGTAATCTGTATACGTATCCTGTAATGGCACAAGTATATTCTTTTAATTCCATAGTTTGACTACAAATCTTACAATGTCCACATTTATAATGACCCTGCAAAACAGTGCCTTCTAACGTTGTAGATCTTGTATTTTTATCTTTTAAAGTAGAAGGACATAAGATCTCCTTGAGATTTCTCCCCCTGGAAAAAGCTGCTCTAAATTCAAGTTTCTCCAAACCTGGAATCAGTTGGATAAGATGCCAATGTTTGCGCATATTCTGAACAATTTTTTTAGACATTGGAGAGTATTTGATTACACATGTCATCATATTGACATCATCTTCTTTGAGGGAAGGTGTTAATAAAGCATCTCTATCGTAGTATAGAGCTCTTTTAAATCTGTTGCTGATACTTTTTTTAGGGTATCCTCTGTTTTTCAAATCTTTACTTAATTGTGTTGCTTGCATTCTGTAGATGTTAGTTTCTGAACAGTTTCTTCTATACCTCAAAAACTGTGAAAAAGGTAGGCTGGTTTTTAATGGTACTGGATGTGCACTTTGATAGTGTAACATAGTATTTCTGTCAGTGTTTTTCTTGTATACACTTGTTTTCAAGGATCCATCTTCATCTTTTTCCAATGTTACATCTAAAAAAGATATCTTCCTGAAATGGTACGTTAAGGTGAACTGTATCTTGTCGTCACAGGTATTTAACCATTTGAAGAAAGAATTTAATTCTGATTCGTTACCATTCCAAAGAATAAAAATGTCATCTATATACCTTTTGTATAGATGTATTCTTGAGAAAAATGGTGAATGTTGTATCCATTCTTTTTCAAATTCTGCCATGAACAAATTGGCTAAGGACGGGGCCATCGTTGCTCCCATCGCAGTTCCGGAGATTTGCTGATAATATTTCTTTTGAAAAAGGAAAACGTTTTTTGTTAATGCAATAGTGGCAAGTGTCAGAAGGAATTCACTAGGTATCCTACATGGTTGTTTCCTTTCATCCAAGTACATCTTTACAATCTTTAATGCATCAGCTTGTGGTATGGAGGTATAGAGAGACTTAATGTCAAGTGTGACAAACCATTTGTCTGAAATCTCATCTTTAACTTCTTCAAGAATTCGTAAAAAATGACTAGTATCTTTAATGTATGATGGAATATATGGGACAAAGTCCTTGAGAAAATAATCTACAAATCTTGACAAAGGCTCCAGTAAGGAATCATTAGAGGAGATTATTGGTCGTCCAGGAGGATTCACAAGTGTTTTATGCACCTTTGGAAGGATGTATATAGTAGGCACTTTGGGATGTTTGGGATTCAAAAAATTGTACTCTTTCACTGTAAGAAAGCCTTTCTCTTTTGCATGATCTGTATGCTTTTTTATGATTTTTTGTAATTCAACTGTGGGATTTTTTGATAATTGAAAATAGGTCGTCTGATCTTCTATCTGTCGGTGAATTTCCCTTATATAATTTTCCTTGTTCATAACGACAATAGAACCACCTTTATCAGCAGGTTTCACTATGTAAGTTGGGTTCTGTGACATTGAATGAAGAATGGAACGTGAATGTTTATCTAAATTGTCCACATATTTATCTGTTACGCCTGGGCTGAGTTCAGGGGTAGTGAACACCACCCAAAGGGGTGGCTCCAGGTGGAGAGAGACAGGGATGGCTGGAAACCGTGGCTGGGTCAGGGCAGACAGCAAGAAGCAGTGTCTGGGTCTAGGCTGGGTCAGGGCAGGCGGCAGAGCAAGGCAGGTCAGAAGGCCCATAGGCCACACACCGTAAGCGGGGCAAGGCAGGCCAGAAGGCCCGTAGGCCACACACACACAGAAGGCCCGTAGGCCACACACCTGTAAGCGGGGCAAGGCAGGTCAGAAGGCCCGTAGGCCACACACACACACACAGAAGGCCCGTAGGCCACACACCGTAAGCGGGGCAAGGCAGGTCAGTAGGCCCGTAGGCCACACACACACAGAAGGCCACACACACACAGAAGGCCCGTGGGCCACACACCGTAAGCGGGGCAAGGCAGGTCAGTAGGCCCGTAGGCCACACACACACAGAAGGCCACACACACACAGAAGGCCCGTGGGCCACACACCGTAAGCGAGGCAAGGCAGGTCAGTAGGCCTGTAGGCCACACACACACAGAAGGCCCGTAGGCCACCCACAGTAAGCAGGGCAGAGAGCCCGTAGGCCAAACACACACAGACAATAGAGCAGAGGGCCCGTAGGACCGCATGCACAGTAAGCAAGGCAGGGTAGGGCAGAAGGTCCGAAGACCATACACAGCACAAGGTAGAAGGCCCGAAGGCCGCGCAGGGCAAGGCAAGACAAGACAAGGTAAAAGGCCCGAAGGCCGCGCAAGGCAAGGCAAGACAGAAGGCCCAAAGGCCACGCAAGGCAAGGCAAGACAGAAGGCCCAAAGGCCGCGCAAGGCAAGGCAAGACAGAAGGCCCAAAGGCCGCGCAAGGCAAGGCAAGACAGAAGGCCCAAAGGCCGCGCAAGGCAAGGCAAGACAGAAGGCCCAAAGGCCGCGCAAGGCAAGGCAAGACAGAAGGCCCAAAGGCCGCGCAAGGCAAGGCAGAAGGCCCGAAGGCCGAGCAAGGCAAGACAGAAGGCCCAAAGGCCACACAAGGCAAGGCAAGACAGAAGGCCCGGAGGCCGCGCAAGGCAAGGCAAGACAGAAGGCCCGGAGGCCGCGCAAGGCAAGGCAAGACAGAAGGCCCGGAGGCCGCGCAAGGCAAGGCAAGACAGAAGGCCCGGAGGCCGCGCAAGGCAAGGCAAGACAGAAGGCCCGGAGGCCGCGCAAGGCAAGGCAAGACAGAAGGCCCGGAGGCCGCGCAAGGCAAGGCAAGGAAAGGCCCGAAGGCCACGCAAGGTAAGGAAAGGAAAGGCCCGAAGGCAGGGCAAGGCAAGACAAGACAAGGTAGAAGGCCCGAAGGCCACGCAAGGCAGGCTAGAGCAGGGAGTCCAGGTGAGCTCGATGCCGAAGCACCGAGGCAACTGTCAGGCAGGGTTATAAGGGCACACCCAGAGCATAGAGTGGACAGAGGAGATGGACTGGGCCTGTCAGGAAAGCCAGCTCTAGAGGGACCCCTGGTGGTGAGGCGGTTGCACAGCAGCCACAGCCGTAACAGTACCCCCCCCTCAAGGCCTCCCCCTCCTCCAGGGTCCCATTTTTGCAGGGGGTACTCAATAATAAAGTCAGACCCCTCCGGGGGCGATGCAGCAGGTTCAACTCCTTTCTGAGGCAGCAAGGCAGTCCATAACCCCTCCTGGGGTGATAAGGCAGGCACAACCCCAACCTGGGGCAGCAAAATCATCCATAACCCCTCCTGGGACAAGGCGGCAGGTTCCATTCCTTCCTGAGGCAACAAAACAGTCCATAACCCCTTCTGGGGTGACAAGGGGAACACAAACCCCACCTGGGGCAGTGAAATAGTCCATAACCCCTCTTGAGACGACAAGGCAGGTGCTAACCCCTCCTGTGACGACAGCAGGGACGGTCCGGACCCTTCCAGGGTCGGCATCAGGGCCGGCACAGACTCCTCCCGAGTCGGCAGCTGGATCGGTACAGCAGGCTCAGATGGTTGAACAACAAAGTCTGTTGGCAGGACCGGTTCGGACCCCTCCGGGGACTGCAACAGGGCCGGTTTGGACCCCTCCGGGGACTGCAACAGGGCCGGTTCAGTAGGCTCGGATGGCTGAGTCAGAAAGTCTGTCAGTAGGACCGGTTCAGACCCCTCCGGGGACGGCAGCAGGACCGGTTCAGTAGGCTCAGATGGCTGAATCAAAAAGTCTGTTGGCAGGACCGGTTCGGACCCCTCCGGGGACTGCAACAGGGCCGGTTTGGACCCCTCCGGGGACTGCAACAGGGCCAGTTCAGTAGGCTCGGATGGCTGAGTCAGAAAGTCTGTCAGTAGGACCGGTTCGGACCCCTCCGGGGACTGCAACAGGGCCGGTTCGAGCCCCTCCGGGGGCGGAAGCAGGACCGGTTCAGACCCCTCCAGGGGCAGCAGCAAAACCGGTTCGGACCCCTCCGAGGACGGCAGCAAGGCCGGTTCGAGCCCCTCCGGGGGCGGAAGCAGGACCGGTTCAGACCCCTCCAGGGGCAGCAGCAAAACCGGTTCGGACCCCTCCGAGGACGGCAGCAAGGCCGGTTCGAGCCCCTCCGGGGGCGAAGCAGCGGGCTCGGACTCCACTCGAAGCGATGAAGCAGGCTCGAACACCTCTCCGGGCGTTGTAGCCGGTTCGGACCCCTCTCGGGGCGATGAAGCAGGCTCGGCGCCTTCTCGGGGCGATGAAGCAGGCTCGGCGCCTTCTCGGGGCGATGAAGCAGGCTCGCACACCTCTCCGGGCGTTGTAGCAGGTTCGGACCCCTCTCGGGGCGATGAAGCAGGCTTGGCCCCCTCTTGGGGTGAGACAGCAGGCTTGGATCCCTCTTGGGGCGATGAAACAGGTTCAGGCCCCTCTCGGGGTGATGAAACAGGCTTGGACCCCTCGCAGGGTGATGCAGCAGAGTTGGACCCCTCTTGGGGTGATGAAACAGACTTGGAACCCTCTCGGGGTGATGAAACAGGTTCAGACCCCTCGCGGGGTGATGAAACAGGCTTGGACCCCTCGCGGGGTGATGAAACAGGCTTGGACCCCTCTTGGGGTGATGAAACAGGTTCAGGCCCCTCTCGGGATGATGAAACAGGCGTGGACCCCTTGCGGGGAGATGCAGCAGACTTGGACCCCTCTTGGGGTGATGAAACAGGTTCAGGCCTCTCATGGGGTAATGCAGCACGCTTGGAAGGCAGAGCAACAAGGTTAGAATTAAGGCGCAGGGAGGACAAAGATTGTACTGCCGTGGGCTTGATACTTTGAGCCAGAAGCTCCTGCTTTTGTTTCTGGAGGAGCTGCTTAGAGAGGGCACAGGCAGTTCTAGGACGTCTAGGGAAGGTGCTCGTTAGTGTCTTAAGTGCAGCTGTGGGAAGCAGAGCTCTGCTAGAGTTAATTACTTCTCTCAGCTTTCGTTTCTGAGGCTCTAGCGTGGAAGTTATAGAAGGCTTCTTAACCCGGTGAGTTCTAAGATTTTCAGAATTAATACTTGTTTCCTGGTAGCAAGTTTTTTCAAAAGTGTCCAGAGATGAAGTGCTAGAATGCTTAATCCACAAACTGCTACATGAAATAATGTTGCTAACTGGGCCAGAAGCTGAACGCCCGGTAGTAGAACTAGCTGAGCTTTTGGGAGAAACAGATGGCCCGTTAGCTTTGCAGCGGGGGCAGGGTTCGCCTGGAGGCAAAAGGCACGGAAGACAGGAACATTTCCACCATCCTGGCTGTGGAGTAGAACAGTTTAAACACTCTTGATAAACAGAGACATTTCTCTTATTGCAGTTACTGCACAACCAGTGTTCCTGACCAGCAAGTTGACAGGCTAGACAGTTCTGATAGCTTAGGTAATTCAAGGTCTGACAGGAATTGCAGGTATAAAACTTTGAAGGAGGCATCTTGTAATAGGGAAAAAAAAAGGTTGACTCACCGGTTTAGCACACAGAGCTATCTCTTCCCCTGGAAATTTATGGCTTCGGCATACTGTTACGCCTGGGCTGAGTTCAGGGGTAGTGAACACCACCCAAAGGGGTGGCTCCAGGTGGAGAGAGACAGGGATGGCTGGAAACCGTGGCTGGGTCAGGGCAGACAGCAAGAAGCAGTGTCTGGGTCTAGGCTGGGTCAGGGCAGGCGGCAGAGCAAGGCAGGTCAGAAGGCCCATAGGCCACACACCGTAAGCGGGGCAAGGCAGGCCAGAAGGCCCGTAGGCCACACACACACAGAAGGCCCGTAGGCCACACACCTGTAAGCGGGGCAAGGCAGGTCAGAAGGCCCGTAGGCCACACACACACACACAGAAGGCCCGTAGGCCACACACCGTAAGCGGGGCAAGGCAGGTCAGTAGGCCCGTAGGCCACACACACACAGAAGGCCACACACACACAGAAGGCCCGTGGGCCACACACCGTAAGCGGGGCAAGGCAGGTCAGTAGGCCCGTAGGCCACACACACACAGAAGGCCACACACACACAGAAGGCCCGTGGGCCACACACCGTAAGCGGGGCAAGGCAGGTCAGTAGGCCCGTAGGCCACACACACACAGAAGGCCCGTAGGCCACACACAGTAAGCAGGGCAGAGAGCCCGTAGGCCAAACACACACAGACAATAGAGCAGAGGGCCCGTAGGACCGCATGCACAGTAAGCAAGGCAGGGTAGGGCAGAAGGTCCGAAGACCATACACAGCACAAGGTAGAAGGCCCGAAGGCCGCGCAGGGCAAGGCAAGACAAGACAAGGTAAAAGGCCCGAAGGCCGCGCAAGGCAAGGCAAGACAGAAGGCCCAAAGGCCACGCAAGGCAAGGCAAGACAGAAGGCCCAAAGGCCGCGCAAGGCAAGGCAAGACAAGACAGAAGGCCCAAAGGCCGCGCAAGGCAAGGCAAGACAAGACAGAAGGCCCAAAGGCCGCGCAAGGCAAGGCAAGACAGAAGGCCCAAAGGCCGCGCAAGGCAAGGCAAGACAGAAGGCCCAAAGGCCGCGCAAGGCAAGGCAGAAGGCCCGAAGGCCGAGCAAGGCAAGACAGAAGGCCCAAAGGCCACACAAGGCAAGGCAAGACAGAAGGCCCGGAGGCCGCGCAAGGCAAGGCAAGACAGAAGGCCCGGAGGCCGCGCAAGGCAAGGCAAGACAGAAGGCCCGGAGGCTGCGCAAGGCAAGGCAAGACAGAAGGCCCGGAGGCCGCGCAAGGCAAGGCAAGACAGAAGGCCCAAAGGCCACACAAGGCAAGGCAAGACAGAAGGCCCGGAGGCCGCGCAAGGCAAGGCAAGACAGAAGGCCCGGAGGCCGCGCAAGGCAAGGCAAGACAGAAGGCCCGGAGGCCGCGCAAGGCAAGGCAAGACAGAAGGCCCGGAGGCCGCGCAAGGCAAGGCAAGGAAAGGCCCGAAGGCCACGCAAGGTAAGGAAAGGAAAGGCCCGAAGGCAGGGCAAGACAAGACAAGGTAGAAGGCCCGAAGGCCACGCAAGGCAGGCTAGAGCAGGGAGTCCAGGTGAGCTCGATGCCGAAGCACCGAGGCAACTGTCAGGCAGGGTTATAAGGGCACACCCAGAGCATAGAGTGGACAGAGGAGATGGACTGGGCCTGTCAGGAAAGCCAGCTCTAGAGGGACCCCTGGTGGTGAGGCGGTTGCACAGCAGCCACAGCCGTAACATTATCTTTTTTGTCTTCCAACATCTTTACTTCTTTTAGTACCAAACGTTGAAAAGATTCTATCAATGGATTAATGGGACATGGAGGTAGCCAAGTAGACGGATTACTGATGATACTAGCATCTTATCAGCTATATATGACCCAATACAATAGGGTCATCCTTAAACAGATACAGGAGTACTCAGATGCCTTACCAGAACAGTTCCAGCCACAACTTCAATCCCTCCTAAATAAAGGGTTTGAAGCTGGGAAGCATGAGATAAGAACAGCTTATGACGTTTTTGATGCTTCCACTAGACTTTCTGCTACGGCCATCTCTGCCAGACGCTGGGCTTGGCTTAAGTCGTCTGACCTTCGCCCAGAAGTTCAGGACAGGCTCTCTGACTTGCCCTGTCTCGGAGACAATTTGTTTGGGGAGCAAATTCAGCAAATTGTCGCTGAATTGAAGGATCATCATGAGACACTTAAACAGCTCTCATCCATTCCTTCTGACTTACCTTCTAAACAGCCGTTTAAGAAGGACCCAAAAAAGTAATTCTTCCGTCCACGGAAGTATTATCCCCCACTAGCCAAGTCTAGGTCTGCGAGGCCTTATCATAAATCTCAGCCTCGCCAGTCTCGTAAACAAAAGCCCGCAGCAGCTCCACAACCTAGCCCTGCCTCGGGTTTTTGACTTTCAATTAGAGAGCAGATGCCACATCCCTCTTCCTACCATACCAGTAGGGGGTCGGTTAAGCCACTTTCTAGAAAAATGGCATCATATCACCACAGATCAATGGGTGATAGCGATAATTGCACAGGGTTACCACCTCAACTTCCTGACTCTTCCTTCGGACTCCCCACCCCTACAGGCGTGGAGACTCACCGATCACTCCGTTCTTCTAGAGCAGGAAGTTTCCCTTCTCCTCCAGTCAAACGCTATAGAACCCGTTCCTCCCTCACAACAAGGACTAGGGTTCTATTCCAGGTACTTTCTGATCCCAAAAAAGTCAGGAGGTCTTCGACCAATCCTGGACCTACAGGCTCTCAACAAATACCTTTACAGACAGAAGTTCAAGATGGTAACCCTGGGATCGCTTCTCCCTCTGCTGCAAAGAGGGGACTGGCTATGCTCTCTAGACCTAAAAGACACCTATACTCACATTGCGATAACTCAATCTCATCGCAACTACCTCCGTTTTTTAGTAGGCCGAAATCACTACCAATACAGAGTGCTCCCTTTCGGCCTGGCATCCGCACCACGAGTTTTTACCAAATGCCTCGTGGTGGCTGCAGCTTTTCTCAGGAAGGAAGGTGTCCACGTCTACCCCTACCTGGACGATTGGTTAATCAGGGCCCCAACCCAGCAATTCGCTCGGTCCTCCCATGACCCTGACAATTCGAACTCTGCTTTCTCTAGGGTTTCTTGTCAATTACGAGAAATCCTGCTTAGTCCCATCTCAGACCTTATCCTTCATTGGGGCAGACTTGGACACCTTTCAGGCAAAAGCCTTCCTTCCTTATCAACGGTCCAAATCCTTGTGTCTCTAGCTTCCCAGTTGCAGTCTCAACACACAGCAACAGCTCGCCAATTCCTCATTCTGCTGGGACACATGGCCTCCTCAGTTCATGTAATTCCCATGGCCCGCCTGGCCATGAGAGTCATGCAATGGACTCTGAGATCACAATGGACCCAAGCTGTTCAGCCTCTGTCCTCCATTGTTCGCATCACCGATGCACTCCGTCTGTCTCTTGCCTGGTGGACAAATCAATCCAACCTCCTACGGGGCTTGCCTTTTCACCTACCAGATCATCAATTAATTCTCACAACCGATGCTTCCAACGTCGGTTGGGGAGCCCATGTAAACAATTTACAAACCCAAGGATTCTGGTCTCTAGAGGAAGCCAAACACCAGATAAACTTCCTGGAACTTCGAGCAATACGGTATGCTCTCAGGACTTTTCAAGATTGCCTATCGACCCATGTCATCTTGATTCAGACGGACAACCAGGTGGCCATGTGGTACATAAACAAGCAGGGGGGCACAGGTTCCTTTCTTTTGTGTCAGGAAGCTGCGCAGATTTGGGCAGAAGCCCTCTCCCGCTCCATGTACCTCAGGGGCACCTACTTGCCGGGAGCAGACAATGTATTGGCAGACCAGCTAAGCCATGTCTTCCAACCACACGAGTGGTCACTCAATCCCTTGGTAGCGACCTCTCTTTTCCAGAAATGGGGTTATCCCCACATAGACCTCTTTGCGTCCCCTCAGAACCACAAAGTGGACAATTACTGCTCTCTCATTCGGAGCCAGCACTCTCGACCCAGGGATGCATTCTCCCTCACGTGGACAACCGGCCTGCTTTATGCATTCCCTCCACTTCCTCTTCTATCGAAGACTCTCGTGAAGCTACGTCAGGACAGAGGAACTATGATCCTGATAGCACCGCACTGGCCACGCCAAGTGTGGTTTCCCATACTTCAGGATCTCTCCATCCGCAGGCACATTCCTCTGGGAAAGGACCCACATCTGATCACTCAAAACGATGGATGCCTCCTCCATCCCAACCTCCAAGCCTTGTCCCTAACGGCATGGATGTTGAAAGGTTAGTCCTTCAGCCATTTAACCTTTCGGATTCAGTTTCTCGTGTCCTGATCGCTTCACGAAAGCCTTCCACAAGAAAATATTATTCCTACAAATGGAAAAGGTATACATCATGGTGCACTTCTCAGTCCCTTGATCCCCTTTCCTGTCCAATTTCTAAATTCTTGGACTATCTCTGGCATCTATCAGAATCAGGTCTAAAGACCTCTTCCATTAGAATGCATGTCAGTGCGGTAGCCGCTTTCCATAAAGGTATCGGGGGTGTCCCTATTTCAGCACAACCCCTTGTAACACGCTTTCTTAAAGGCTTGCTCCATTTGAAGCCACCTTTACGCCCTCCGGCCCCATCTTGGGACCTTAATCTGGTTCTTGGTCGCCTTATGAAACCTCCTTTCGAACCTCTTCACTCCTGTGACCTAAAATATCTCACATGGAAAGTGTTATTCCTTTTGGCTATCACTTCAGCTCGCAGGGTTAGTGAATTACAGGCCCTAGTTACCTATCCGCCTTACACTAAACTCCTGCAGGACCGGGCGGTACTCCGCACTCACCCTAAATTCTTACCTAAGGTAGTTTTGGAGTTTCATATTAATCAATCCATTATACTACCTATCTTCTTTCCCAGGCCCCACTTCAACTCCGGGGAACAGACTCTGCATACCCTTGACTGTAAACGTGCTCTAGCTTTCTATCTAGACCGTACTGTTGCCCACAGGAAGAGCACTCAATTATTCGTCTCTTTCCATCCTAACAAGTTAGGTCAACCTGTGGGTAAGCAGGCTCTTTCCTCCTGGTTGGCGGACTGCATGTCCTTTTGCTATCAGCAAGCTGGCATTCCTTTCCAAGACCGTGTCAAAGCACACTCTGTGAGGGCCATGGCGACTTCAGTAGCACACCTTCAATCAGTGCAGCTTCCTGACATCTGCAAGGCTGCCACCTGGAGTTCCCTCCATACATTTGCAGCCCATTATTGCTTGGAAAAAGCTGGAAGACAGGATTCCATCTTCGGCCAGTCTGTCTTGCGTAACCTTTTTCCAGCATGATGTACCAACACCCTTCCACCTCCCGGTAGGGTGCGGATGTCCTCTACCAAATTTCACCCCAGTTGTTGTGCCTGTTGCACGCCATTGGGTACATTTGGTGCATGTCCGGACATCCTCAGCTCGGTACTCACCCATTTGTGAGGACAACCATCCTGCTTGTCCTGTGAGAAAGCAAATGTTGCTTACCTGATGTAACAGGTGTTCTCACAGGACAGCAGGATGTTAGTCCTCACGAAACCTGCCCGCCACCCCGCGGTGTTGGGTTAGTTTTTATTTTATTTTCGGCACTGCCTGTAGCTTTGAAACAAGACTGAAGGGAGACCCCTGCTGGCTGCAGGGTTAGTGCCGTGCTGGGCATGCCCAGTAGGGGCCAGTCAAAGTTCCTGAAACTTTGACAGAAGTTTTCCGTGGTTGGGCTCCATCCTCGATGTCACCATTTGTGAGGACTAACATCCTGCTGTCCTGTGAGAACACCTGTTATATCAGGTAAGCAACATTTGCTATTTCACATATTATCTCCAATAAACACGAAATATTTACCTGATCTCTTCTTTTCTCTTCACAAGCCGCTCCACTTCAAAAAATGCCATCCTACCGAGCGTCACAGCTGCAGTGCGTCACTCTGAGTACCGCCGTATATAACGCATATTTAACCAATTGAATTTATCCCTGCCCATCATCCAGTCATGCCCCCTATCTACTAACCCACTCCCTTTACTTCATCTACCACACACCCCGTCATCAACCATCATACCCATCACACATTCCATAACTAACTTACCCCCACCCTTCATCCACTTATATGCTCAGTCCCAACATTTCATCATAATCCAATCCTAGACACCAGTACTCTATACCTGATCTATTATTGCCAACAACTGATAATGTCCATACATTCCTGCCCCTAACCATTCCACTTTACTATTGAGTCCACATGAATAATACTGTATTCCACCGGAATATGAACCTTTGTTCCATTTGCCATATCCATCGGGCCACCTCCCCCCAATGGTTATCTACAATGGTTATCTACACTTTGTAAAACAAGAAAGAATTTTAGCTTGTCAATCTGATGCTTAGCACTAACCCAGTGGGCTACAAGGGGCACCCCCTCTTTTTGGATACGTAAATTACTTTTGTGTTCAATGATTCTCCGACGAATCATGCGTTTAGGATAGTCCACATTTAGTAACTTATAAGGGTATACAATCACATACACCACCCTCTCCGATGTACATGAAAAATTACCTTCTATCAGATATGGAGCCCTCATATTTGAATATTGAAACTTCACCACCAAGACATTCTCACATACAGAACAACCAGAGCATGTGGTTTGTCCCCTACCACCACTACATTCCTGTCCCTTATATCCCTGAGCTACCAACGTCCTAAGATTCTTTCCCATCTTGAAGGGAAATACAGGTTGTTCTATGCATCCAGGAATAGATTTTAATAACGTCCAGTGTTTCAAAATAATCTTTTTGATATGTGTAACCTTCGAGGAGTACGGAATGCAACATACTGTTCTATCTATTTGAGAACGCATTGTTTTGATTAATAAATTGTCCCTGTTGGCATATAGAACTCTTTTGAAAGCCCGCTTCACACATTTCTTCGGATAACCCCGTCTAATAAATTTCTGGAAAAGTGACTGTGCCTTCATCCTGTATTCATCAACTGAATTACAGATTCTACGATATCTCAAAAATTGACTAGTAGGTATGTTTTCCCTCAATCTCCAAGGATGAAAACTACAAAATGGAGAATAGAGTTTTTATCAGTAGGTTTAACATGTACCGAAGTCACCAATCTACCATCTTCCCAATACACCACCATATCCAAAAATGTAATAAGTTGTTTATTAGACTGTAAAGTGAACACTAAATTGTTATCAACCTGATTGATCCAATGACCAAATTCATTCAACTGTTCCTCACTCCCTGACCATATCGAGAACAGGTCATCAATAAATCGTTCCCAGAAAATTATATATCTAAAAAATGGACATGGATATATGTGTGCTTCTTCAACCCTTGCCATATACAAACATGCCACTGATGGTGCTACTGGGGACCCCATCAGGATACCCTTGATTTGTTTATAAAAAACACTTTGAGGCAGGGGGGTGGAGTCAAGATGGCGGCAGGACCTTAGCACTGCTCCGCTCGAGGTCTGCGTTTCCTTAAAACTTTCCACTTTTTGATTTAACATGCCGGCAAAAAGGGAGGGGAAGACTAAGATCTATCCCTCGGTACCCCCGACTCCTACCGGGCAGCAAACTATCCAGCAGTGCTTTGAGACGGCTACAATGAAGGGGCCAGGAGCTCCGGCTGTCGAAGGAAGCAGAGGAGAGCTCCCTTCAACCTCGGAAGAAGTCTCTCTGATCCTGGATGTCAGACCTCCACCGCAGGAGCGAGAGCACCAGCAGAAGCCAGAGCTACAGAACTGTTGCTACTGGTTTGGTGTCCGAGGGGGCGACTGCAGCGAGCGCACCCGCTCCAGAGACGCTGGAGTCTTCAACCGGAGAGACGGACAGAGTCCCGGCTGAAGAAACAACTGCTATTGGAGGCGAAGGTGAGACACTGAATATTCTTCAGCCAGCCTTTACTATGATTTCAAAACCAGCAACAATAACCCTTGAGTCTATTTGGGACCTATTAAAAGATATGGGTAATGTTGTGAATGACTGTTCAAGAAAGATAACAACTTTATCTCAACAAATGGATATGATTTCTAAAAATAATAAAGAACAAATTAAAGAAAATCAGGAAAAATTCCAAAAAATGGAAGAAGATTTAAAGGTAATTAAAGGTGTGCAGAGTTCCCACATCCAGGATGGCGACATCCTGAGTAGGGGGTCGAATATGTGGAGAACAGACTAAGACACTTGAATTTGTGCTTTTTAAACTTTCCCAAAGTGGTGGGGGAATTACCTCGTATTACACTGAGGAGATATCTTCTGGAAGTATTAGAATATACCTCTGATCAAACCCCACCCATGGACAAAGTTTATTTTCTACCATCGGGCGCAAAGCCTCAAATCCAAATTCAACCTATGGATCTTGAGAACCTCACAGATTATCTTGAATCATCCCACTATGAAATTGTAGAAAGAGCTACATTATTGGTTACTTTTTTGACTGAATCGGACCTGAGTGCAGTCATGAAGAAGTATTTCAGAAAAGCAAATAATCCATTTATGGGGCAACCAATTAGGATATTTCCTGATTTATCTAAGATTACTCAGGCAAGAAGAAAAGGCTTTTTAGCCCTAAGACAAGATACTTTGAATCTTGGGGCTTCTTTTTATTTAAGATATCCTGCAAAATGTTTAGTGAAATTAAGAGGAGATAATTTTGTGTTTACAGCACCTGAACAGTTGAGAAATTTTGTAGACTCAAGGAAAATGGGAACAGCAACTGGAATCGTAGACTGACATATTAGTGAATGTAGCTGCTAGGTCGCTTCCTATATTCCATGTGTTTTTCTTTTTATTTCTCCTTGATATTCTCCACCCCCAGGGCTTGGGGTCTAACGGATACTAGGATGAAAGTTTACTATGTATCTTTATTTACAAATGTGGAATGTGTTTGTTTTCCTGAAATTGTATCATGTTACTTAAGCAAGGTTTATCTTTGTGAAAAATTTTGAAATTCAATAAAATATAAATTAAAAAAAAACCCAAACACTTTGAAACATGAAGTAGAAATCAAACAGTACCACCTCTGCCAATTCCATAATTACCATCATTCTTTTTTCAGATAACCTTTCTTGCTCTAATACATGATGGATCACTTCCAGTGCACTGGATTGGGGAATATTTGTGTATAATGCCATAATGTCAGCTGTAACTAATATTCCACTCTTTTGGTTATATTCAATTTTATCTAATTCCTTGATAAAATCAGTGGAATCATGAATAAATGATCTGATATCTTTAACCTTGGGTTGCAAGAAACTGTCTATGAATTTAGCCAGAGGTTCAAAAATGGACCCAATACCTGAGACAATCGGTCTACTAGGAGGATTTCTCAAAGATTTGTGAATTTTGGGCACAAAGTATATGTAAGGCTTAGCAGGACTTCCCAGGGTCAAACATCTAAACTCCTTCTTTGTGATGGCTTTTCCCCGTAATGCACCCTCCAAAATTCTCTTCACTTTTTTCTGTAATGTATATACAGGATCAGCCTCAATCACCTGGTAATATCTTATATCATTCAATTGTGTCATTGCTTCATATGAACATTTATTGAGAACTGCATTCCATCACATTACAAATTCCTTGTCATTCGCAAATAATGATGGTTCCTTTATCATTCTCAATCCCCTAGGGATCCTTTTCATGTGGCAGTACTCAGCTAATGTTGCAGCATGAAGTTCCATCCGGATTAACTTCTTCTTATTTTTCATTAATTCATTCTAATCTCCCTCTTCATTATCATTTCCTGTATTATCCAGAAGGCGAAGCCCAGATAGAATATCAGAAGCTGCCTGATCTGAAAAACTGTATAAATCATCCATTCTATATACCTATATTGTAACCACTAATTATACCCACCCACACACATACAACTCTCAAAACAGGTAACCGTTTATGGTAATCACAACAGAGAGTCTCTTGGGTAGGAGCCGTGGTATCCATGTGCACGACTATCCAGGTATGGAGTCACTAGGGTTCATTATCAACTACCCCAAGTCCTATCTCAGCCTGTCACCTTAATTGGAATTCATTGGAGCCCTGCTAGACACAACTCAGGCAAAAGCCTTCCTGCCACAGCAATGGGCTGTCATCACCATTGCAGCAGAGATTCATAGAAGCCAGCAAGCAACAGCATGGCATATGTTGAGGCTGTTGGATCATATGGTGGCAACCATGCATGTTACTCCCCTGGCACTCCTGCACATGAGAAGAGCCCAATGGACCCTAAGATCCCAGTGGACTCAGGTCACTCAGGATCTTCGGAACTGCATCCAGGTCACGCATTCACTTCGGGACTCATTGTCCTGGTGGAGAAAAATTTCTGATTTGAACAGGGACTGTAATTTCATATTCCTCAGGTTCAAATTGTCTTGACAAAAGATCTGTCCAACCTGGGTTGGGGAGTGCATGTAGATAGGCTCAGCACCAAGGGCCATTGGTCTGCCCAGGAATGTTAGTTTTATATCAACTTCCTGAAGCTCCAGGCGATCAAGTACATGCTGTGGGCTTTCAGAGATCTCTGTCCAACAAAATTGTGTTGATTCAGACAGACAACCAAATGGCGATGTACTAGCTCAGCAAGCAGGGAGGTACAGGCTCTTACCTCCTGTGTCAAGAGGCGGTCCAGATTTGGTCTTGGGCCCTCTCCCATGGGATGGTGCTCAGGGCCACATATCTGGCCAGTCTGGAGAATAATTCGTTCTTTCTGATCTCACATACGGTCCCTGGACCAAGGGTTTGTGAAAGGGATCTTCTGTCTCTGGGGAACTCTGGAGGTGGACCTGTTTGTGGCCCCTTGGAACAGGAAGATTCCTCTATTCTGTTCCATGTACAGCGCACATGGCAAGTTAGCCTTGGATACCTTCACCCTCCATTAGGGCCAGGGTCTCCTGTACATGTATCCTCCAGCATCGCTGGCAGCTAATACTTTATTGAAGCTCGGGGAGGACAAGGGAACTCTGATTTTCATAACCCCCCATTTGCCGAGGCACATCTTATTTCCACTCCTGTGAGAGTTATCCATCTGGAAACCGCTCAGACTGGGGACTTCCCCAGATTTCATCACTCAGGATCAGGGCAGGTTGCAGCATCCCAACCTCCAGGCCCTCTTTCTCAAAGCTCGGATTTTGAGAGGTTGATTCTGCAATCCTTTATTCTGTTGGAGGATATGTCTTGTATCCTTGTAGCTTCCAGAAAGCCTTCCACCAGAAAGTCCTATGAACTGAAGTGGAGGAGGTTTTCCATTTGATGTGAGCCAAAGGCCCTAGACCCTTTCTCTTGCTCAACAAAAAACTGCTTGACTCAGTTAGGATTCATCTTAGTACTAATGGCGCATATCACCATAGTGTATAGGGTTTGCTTCAACTGAAGCCTCCACTAAGGCCTCCCGCTGTGTCCTGTGACCTCAACAAGGTTTTATGTCAGCTGAAGAAAGCTCTTTTTAAGCTGCTACCTTCCTGTGATGTGAAGTACCTGAGCTGGAAGGTAGTATTTTTGGTAGCAGTCACTTCAGTGCTCAGGGTCAGTAAGCTCCAAGCCTTAGAGACATATCCACCTTATACCAAGTTTTTCACGATAGGATTGTTCTGTGTACGTTCCATATCTTCCTGCCTAAGATGGTGTAGGTCTTCCATCTTAACCAGACAGTTGTCCTGCCAACATTCTTTCCCTGGCCTCATGCTCACTAAGGTAAACAAGCCCTGCAGAATTTGGAGTGCTTGACAAATCCATATACAGTCCACCCAGCTTTTTGTTTCTTTTGATCAGAACAGACTGGGAATTGCCATTTCAAAACAGTCATATCCAATTGGCTGGTAGACTGCATCTTCTTCTGTTATGCCCAGGCAGAGTTGCATCTTGCAGGTCATGTCAAGGCTCACTCTGTCCAAGCCATTGCAGGATTAGTGTATGTTCTTATGTTCTTATGTTAGTGGCCTTCTTGCGAGCAGTCCCCGTGGAGGAGATCTGCGGAGCTGCGACATGGAATTCCATTCACTTATTAAAATCCCATTACTTTTTGGACAGGGATGGCAGATGCGATAGCAGGTTTGGCCAATCTGACCTTTGGAACTTGTTTGAGGTTTAGAGTCCAATTTAGTTCCTGCCAGGGAGCATACATAAAAAAGGCCTGGTGCCAATTAAAACCGTTTGCTGGTGCCCGTTGGTACCTATTGTTTTTCTCCCTCTTTTGTTAAGGGGTCGCTTGTAGCTAAGGATTCACCCATGTGTGAGGATTGCCATCCTGCTTGTCCTCAGAGAGAGCAGAGTTGCTTACCTGTAACAGGTATTCTCTGAGGACAGCAGGATATTAGTCCTCACAAGATCTGCCCAACTCTCCATGGAGTTGGGTCTCCCCCTCATGAGATTTTTCTTAGAATTCTATATTATAAGACTACAGGGAACCACGTGGATGCACTGTATAATGCATGCTTGAGCATGCTCAGAGAGGCTCAGTCAAAGGTCTAGAAACTTTGACATAAGTTTTCCGTGCCGGGCTTCATCTGATGATATCACCCATGTGTGAGGACTGACATCCTACTGTCCTCGGGGAACACCTGTTACAGGTAGGCAATTCTGCTTTCTCACAGGACACGCAGGATGCTAGTCTTCACATATGGATGACATCACAGGATGGAGCCCAATCACGGAACACTTTTGTCAAAGTTTCTAGAACTTTGACTGGCACCTACTGGGCATGCCCAGCATGGCACTAAACCTGCAGCCAGCAGGGGTCCCCCTTCAGTCTTCTTTTTTCCGTGCAGCAGTAGCCACGCGGCTTAAGGCGCTCCACAGAGATTCCTGACAGGAATTTTCCTCACGGAATTACTAAAAACTTTCATACCCCACAGGGGTCCCTCTTTAGAATACCTCTTTAGAATACCTCTTTCATACCCCTCTTTAGGGGTCCCGCGGTACTCCGGTAAGTTTTTTTACAAGTTTTTGGTCGATTCCTGTCAAGTTTGGCCCTCGCGGCCGACTGGCCGTTGACTGCACCACGGCTAAATTTTTCAAAGGCCATGGTGTCGGGGTTCTGTCAGTGCCCGGACTGTACTCGCACCATGTCCATAACAGACCCGCATAAAGTCTGGGTAATGTGTCTCGGGTGCGAGCATGATGTCCTGAATTGCACCAAATGTGCCTTAATGACACCAAAAGGTCGCAAGGCCAGAATGGAGAAAATGGAACTTCTCTTCTGTTCTCAAACTCTGACGCCGTCGATTGCATCAACGTCGTCTGAACCGGCACTGTCCACTTCGCGCCAGTATCGGCCACTGGCCGGTGACCGTCCGGCGTCAACGACTTCTCGGCCTTCGACTACCTCTACTCCCCCTCAGGACCGAGGGGATCGAAGAAAGAAACATCGGCATCGACACCGGAAGTCTCGGACCATCGATGACGGAAAATCATCGACCTCGCCATTGTCCGAGCCGCCATTGAAGAAATCCCGTCCAGAAAAGGCATCGACCCTTTCTGCATCCGGGTCACCGAGGCAACCCTCACCCGGACTGGTATCGGGAGCCGCAACTCCGCCTTTAATGGTGGTCCCTCCGGCTATGCCTCTGCCTCCTTCTTCCCTTCCGGAGCCGGGGCTGCTTGCTCCAGGTCTCCGTAAAGAACTGGACTGGATGGTTCAGGAGGCCGTCGATAAGGCGATGCACAGACTCCAAGGTCCCCCGGTGCTGAAATCGGTGCCGGTCGCGGAACCGACTATCGATCCCATTCCGGCAGCATTGGCACCGCTGCCCTCAAAGATGGAAGCGCTCATAGCCGCTTTTCCACTGATGGACCCTGGGTCACAGATGGCTCCGGTGCCTTCCTCGCTTACCCTGTCATTGGAAGGAGAAACACCATTCCGCATTTCTCCATCGGGAGTCCTTCCGATGCCTCAACCATTGATGCCGATGCGCCCATCGGTGCCACCGATCCATCCATCGATCGATGTCCTCAATGCCTGCACCGGTGCCCTTGATGCCTTCATCGGTGCCTCCAGTATTTCCCTTGATGCCTTCAGAGCCTTGACCAGGACCTTCAGGAATACCATCGCCCCGTTCTTCTCAGGTTCCTAGAGGGGCAGGTGCTGATCCCTATGACACCTGGACTGACGATTCATCTCAAGACACCGATGATTTACCATCGCCTCCTTCTCCTACTGAAAGTAGGAAGTGTTCTCCTCCAGAGGACTTATCCTTCATAAATTTTGTGAAGGAAATGTCTGAATTGGTTCCCTTCCAATTACAGACTGAGCAAGATGATAGGCACCAAATGATGGAGCTGTTACAATTCCTGGATGCTCCCAAGGAAATAACCTCCATCCCTATTCACCAGGTTTTTTGGATCTTCTAAAAAAGAATTGGGAACACCCTGGTTCCATAGCCCCAGTCAACCTAAAGGCAGATACCACTTACTTGGTACAGTCAGCCCCAGGGTTCCAGAAACCTCAGCTGGATCACCAATCTGTGTTTGTAGAATCTGCCCAAAAGAGGGCAAGACGCTCAAAACCCCATTCTTCCTTCCCCCCAGGTAAGGAGCAGAAATTCCTGGATGCCATTGGCTGGCGTATCTTCCAGGGTTCAATGCTCATCTCTCGGATCACCTCTTACCAGCTCTATATGACCCAATATAATAGGGTCTTATTCAAGCAGATACAGGACTTTGCAGAGTCCCGGCCTCAGCAATTCCAGGAACAGCTTCAAACCCTGGTACACAAGGGTTTTGAGGCAGGGAAGCATGAAATAAGTTCCTCTTATTATATCTTCGACACCGCTGCCAGAGAATCTGCAGTTGCTATTTCTGCAAGAAGATGGGCCTGGCTTAAGTCTTCGGACTTGCGCCCTGAAGTACAAGACAGATTGTCTGATCTGTCTTGTGTAGGAGACAATCTGTTTGGCGAACAGATTCAATGGACGGTGGTGGAACTCAAGGAGCATCATGAGACCCTTCGCCAATTCTCTCTGATGCCTTCTGAGTATTCCTCCAAACAGCCATTCAGGAAGGATACTAAAAAGTCATTCTTCCATCCAAAGAAGTCCTATCCACCACCGTCTAGAACTCGTTCCACGAGACCTTTCCAAAAGGCCCAGTCTCGTTAATCTCGGAAACAAAAGGCACAAGCAGCTCCTCAGCCGGGCCCTGCTTCCGGTTTTTGACTCCTGCATAGAGAGCAGCAGCCAGCTTCCACTGCCTCAGATACCAGTGGGAGGCTGATTGTGCCATTTCCACAACAGGTGGCACACAATCACCTCAGACCATTGGGTCCTTGCCATAATCTCTCAGGGTTATCACCTGAACTTTCTCTCCATCCCACCGGATTCCCCACCTCTGCTGAGGTGGGGAACATCCAACCACTCACCACTCCTGGAACAGGTGGTCTCCCTCCTCCTCCAGTCCAGAGCAATAGAACCAGTGCCCTACTCCCAACAAGGCCTAGGATTCTATTCCCAGTACTTTCTAATCCTCAAAAAATCAGGCGGCGTTCGTCCAATTCTGGACCTACGTGCCCTCAACACGTACCTCCACCGAGAAAAGTTCAAGATGGTAATCTTGGTTCCCTTCTTCCTCTTCTGCAAAGAGGAGACTGGCTCTGCTCTCTAGATATCCAGGACGCATACGCACACATTGCGATAACTCCATTTCATCGCAAATTTCTGAGGTTTCTTTTAGGCCCCCTAGCACTATCAGTACGGAGTGTTAGGGGCCGCGGCAGACCGCGACCGGGACCGGGTGTCATGGCCGCCAGCCACGGTCGGCCGCTACGTAGGCAGCAACAGGGGCAGTAAGCTTCACTCACCCGGTTCGCCGGGGTTAGTTGCGGGGTCTGCCGGGGAAAGCTGCCCTTCTTGCTCCTCCCTTGACTGCCACCCTCGCCGAGCCGGCAGCGAGGATCCGCGGCCATCTGACTCCTCACCCTGTGCCTCATAGGGCCGCGCGCGCGGCTGCAGGATATTCTTAAAGGGGCCATGACAGGAAGTGTCATGGCTCCCCCTGATGCTCCTCCTCCTGCTTCCTGTATTTATTATTTATTTTATTTATTTATTTAAAGCTTTTCTATACCGGCATTCATGATACAATCATATCATGCCGGTTTACATATAACAAGGGGTGCAATAACTTTCTTTTAACCAGTGTCGAGGAAGTAAAAAGTTACAATATAACAAGGTTGTTGAAACTGGGAAGGAAAGAGACAGGGAAAGACAAGATTTATATAATCTTTACAGAGGTAGCTTATTTACATTGTGCCGTAATGTCCCTTAATGGAAATTATTTACATTGTGCAGAAGTGTCTCTCAATTGTGCAGTAAGGTCTCTCCCTGGGAATTACCTTGTCCAGCTCTTGGAGAGACCTTACTGCACAATTAAGGCAAGGGCTGAGCAGTCAGTCCTTGCCTTGGTATTAAGGTTCCTGCCTTGAGTGTGTTCCTGGCTCCTGATTCCTGCTTCTTCGTCCCGTCTTCTCCCCTGCTCCGTGGATTGATTCTTGGCTGCCGACTTGAACTGGTGTTCGTGTCTTCTCCTGGCTTGTTCCTGGTTCGGTTCTGGATTCTTCTCTGGCTTGACCCTGGTACGGATTTGGACCCTTCTCCTGTCTCGACCCTGGTACGGCTTTGGATCCTTCTCCTGCTTCAACCCTGGCCTGGATTCGGACCCCGCTGGTATTTTGAACTTTGGACTGGACTTGGACTTTGCTTCGATTCTATCCTCAGGACTGTCACGACCTGCTGGAGGCGCCAGCCATCTGGAACTCACGACCTGCAGGAGGCCCCTACATCCAGACCTCTTACAGTCTTCAGAGGAGTCTCCTAAGTCCCAGTGGCCGGACCCCTACGGGCTTCTCCTGGGGGGGTTGCGTGCTTCCAGGGTGAAGTCTTCTAGCAAGAGTCTTCGGTCTGAAAGGCCTCGCCCTTCGGTAGCTGACCGCGAAACAAGGGTCCACTTTCATAACAGAATACCAAGGCCATGGACCGGCAGAGGCCTCGGCTCGTCAAGCCATTCCAGGGTTGTCTCAGAAGGTTATGGAACAACAACGGATTCTGGAATCCATGGCATCATCATTAGAACGACTGAATGCACGTATGGAAGCCATGGCAGCTGCTCAGGCCACCGCTGCCGCCGTACCAACATTGGTGCCAAATACTGGCCGAACCACAATTCTGATACCCATACCTCCACGTTATGCAGGAGATCCTCATTTGTGTCAAGGATTCATTGATCAATGCAACATGCATTTTCAACTCCAAGCCTCTTCGTTTCCAGACAACCTTACCATAACCTCGTACATTTTGTCACTGTTGGAGGGAAAGGCCCTGGCCTGGGCATCTCCTTATTGGCGACGATCAGACCCCATCCTGTAAAACCTTCAAAAATTCTTGGAACTTTTCATCACAGTCTTCGATGATCCTGGAAAACAGGTAGTCGCCGGTTCTAAACTGCTACAACTACGACAAGGTAGCCGAGCCCTCGCAGATTACACTATTGAGTTTAGAACTTTGGCCTCCGAACTGCATTGGGAAGAGAACTGCTTGCGTTCCATATACTTGGAGGGTTTGTCGTCAAAGATCAAGGACGAGATGACTGCACGAGAACTACCGAAGTCCTTAGACGCTATCATCGACTTAGTGAACCGGATAGACCGTCGGCTGCAAGAAAGAGCCCGTGAAGGAGCTAACTCTAGAAAAACCAGCTCTTGGAACTCTCCTTGCCCAGTATCAACCACCCCACAACCTACCACATCTTCTGGAGGTAATACTGAAGAACCTATGCAACTGGGGCGTGGTCCTCTTTCCCCTGAGGAACAACAGAGAAGCCGTCGGGCAGGCCTCTGTAGGTACTGTGGAGGATCGGGTCACCTCATAGCCCGTTGCCCGATTCGTCCAGGAAACTTCAAAGCCTAGGCTCTGGCGGTGGAGTAACCCTAGGCAGTACCTCTCCAGCTCCTCCACTTACTCTCCAGATCTCGTTGGTACTAAAGGACCTTCGTTTTTCCACCATGGCCCTAGTAGACTCGGGCACAGGTGGAAGTTTAATTCTCCAAGATATCGTGGAGAAACTCCATATTCCTCTGCAACTTTGTCCCACTCCATTGATTATATCCTCAATTCATGGAGACCCGTTACCAGGGAGGATAACCCATCAGACTGTTCCTCAGGAGTGTCACATCGGACCCAAACATTGCGAACAAATTTCGTTTTATGTTATCCAAAGGGCTATACATCCCGTGGTGTTGGGAATTCCCTGGTTGCAACGACACAACCCTCAGTTTGATTGGACGACTCTGAAACTTCTGCAATGGGGAGCTGCTTGTCAAAAGACTTGTCTTCAAGAATCTATACCTACGGACAGCTACCTCTGCATCACACGACTTGAAGGGCTATCTGCACCGTACAGCCAGTTCGCGGATGTCTTCTCTAAAAAGGCAGCGGAGATCCTGCCTCCACATCGAGAGTTCGACTGTGCCATTAACCTATTTCCAGGGGCCTCTCCTCCCCGAGGGAAAGTCTATGCCTTATCCGCTTCAGAGACTCAGGCTATGACCAGCTATATTCAGGAGAATTTACAAAAAGGGTTCATTCGACGCTCTACCTCGCCGGCTGGAGCTGGCTTCTTCTTTGTGGGAAAAAAAGATGGAACACTTAGACCATGCATTGATTTCCGTGGACTCAATGCTATCACCATTAAAGATCGCTACCCACTGCCTTTGATCGCTGAACTCTTTGATCGTTTACAAGGGGCCCAGATATTTTCCAAATTAGATCTCCGAGGGGCCTACAATCTTATCAGAATTCGCGAAGGTGATGAATGGAAAACGGCGTTCAACACGAGAGACGGACATTATGAATACCGTATTTCCACGCATATAACCCGCGGGTAATGTGCGTTTTTACCTACCCCGCATGCCCCCCGCGGGGTATAAACGTGGGCGGGTTATCCAGAAAAAATTTTACAACCAATAAAGTTTCCCGACTCTGAATAGGCTGCAGCTGAGAGGAGTCCGTCCTATCCCTGCGCCCGGCCGCTTCCTGATTGGTCGCGTGTTAAATCTAGGCCGCAGGCGGGTGGGCGCTTGTTCCAGGCGGCGGCGGGGGCGGGTGGACGCGCGTTAGTTCGAGACGGCCGGCGGGTGGTCGCGTGTTAAATCTAGGCCGGGTCGCACAGGCGCGCATTCATTCACTGCCGGTGGGGGCAGCCCCCACCGGCAGTGAATGAATGCGCGCCGAAAGCAGCTTGTTCCAGGCGGCGGTGGCGGGTGGACGCGCGTTAGTTCGAGGCGGGTGGTCGCGTGTTAAATCTAGGCCGGGTCGCTCAAGGCAATCTAGGCCGGGTCGCTCAAGGCAGTCACATGCCGTGACGTCACGGCATGTGACTGCCTTGAGCATCGAATCGCAGGGGTCGCATTCATTCACTGCCGGTGGGGGCTGGGGCAGCCCCCACCGGCAGTGAATGAATTCATTCATCCAGGCGGAGGAGCCGGCTGCTTTCAGCTGCCGCTGCCGGCTGCTTTCGGCGCTCAAGGCAGTAGCGGCGAAAGCAGCCGGCTCCTCCGCCTGGATGAATGAATGCGACCCCTGCGATTCGATGCTCAAGGCAGTCACATGCCGTGACGTCACGGCATGTGACTGCCTTGAGCGACCCGGCCTAGATTGCCTTGAGCGACCCGGCCTAGATTTAACACGCGACCACCCGCCTCGAACTAACGCGCGTCCACCCGCCACCGCCGCCTGGAACAAGCTGCTTTCGGCGCGCATTCATTCACTGCCGGTGGGGGCTGCCCCCACCGGCAGTGAATGAATGCGCGCCTGTGCGACCCGGCCTAGATTTAACACGCGACCACCCGCCGGCCGTCTCGAACTAACGCGCGTCCACCCGCCCCCGCCTGGAACAAGCGCCCACCCGCCCGCGGCCTAGATTTAACACGCGACCACCCCGGCTCCCGCCGCCCGCCTGGACCCACGCGGCCCTCCGACAGGTATTTAAAAATTTATTTTTTTTTTGAATTGCGGGTTATATGAGGAGGCGGGGTATATTAAAACTTTTTTTCATAAATCTTGAAAACCTGCGGGTTATGTGTGTGGGCGGGTTATATACGTGGGCGGGTTATTGTCGTGGAAATACGGTACTTGGTTATGCCGTTTGGATTGACTAATGCCTCTGCAGTATTCCAAAACTTCGTTAACGAAATTTTCCGAGACCTGCTTTATATTTGTGTTGTGGTCTACCTGGATGACATTCTGATCTTCTCGGCTAATTTGCAAGTTCATAGACTACACGTCATTCAAGTATTACAGCGGCTAAGAGAAAACAGACTGTATGCTAAGATTGAAAAATGTATCTTTGAAAAAGAGTCCTTACCTTTCCTGGGCTACATTATATCTAAACAAGGATTTCAAATGGACCCCGCTAAGCTAAAGTGCATCAAAGAATGGCCTCAGCCTAATGGACTGCGTGTGCTTCAACGTTTTCTAGGTTTCGCAAATTACTATCGCAGTTTTATTCAGAATTTTTCTAAATTGCCGACCTCTGACTGCTTTGACTCGAAAAGGAGCTAACATCAAGACCTGGCCTGTGGAGGCAGAGGAAGCATTTCAAGCCCTTAAAGACTCCTTCCTTCGGCAGCCCTGTCTTCGGCATCCCGATCCCAAGCGTCCATTTTTCATAGAAGTTGATGCATCAGCCGAGGGAGTTGGGGCTGTTCTAAGTCAAGCTACTACATCTGGAGCGGCGCATCCTTGTTCATATTTCTCTAAAAAATTTTCTGCAGCAGAACGTAACTATTCCATTGGAGACAAGGAACTGCTTGCTATTAAGATGGCGCTAGAAGAATGGAGACAGTGGTTGGAAGGAGCCCAATATCGCATAACCATCTTTACTGATCACAAAAACTTAACGTATTTACAACAAGCTCAACGATTAAACCCACGTCAAGCTCGTTGGGCCCTCTTTTTCACTCGTTTCGATATTGAAATACGATATCGCCCTGCCGACAAGAACGTTAAGGCTGATGCCTTATCCCGTTCATTTTCTACGGAAGATATTGAGGAACCAGAACAACACATCATTGATCCGGCCCGTATCATCCTGTCCGCTACCTTCACTGTACCACCTGGGAAAACGGTGGTACCTAAGCGGCTACGCAATAAAGTTTTGGCTTGGGGTCATGATTCCAGATTGGCAGGACACCCTGGGCGACTGCGAACTCAGGCGTTGCTACAACAGTATTATTGGTGGCCAGAGATGCATAAGGATATACGGGCTCATGTGGACTCCTGTCCAGTCTGCGCTCAACATAAAGTTCTCACCGGGAAACCTTGGGGCCTATTGCAACCGTTGCCCATTCCCACCAGACCTTGGACACATATCTCCACCAGTTTTGTAGTAGAACTACCTCCTTCTGATGGCAATACAGTGATATGGGTAGTGGTGGATCGCTTTTCTAAAATGGCCCATTTTATTCCACTCCCCTCCCTCCCATCTGCCCCACGACTAGCTCAATTATTCATGTTGCACATTTTCCGTTTACATGGACTGCCTCAACACATCACCTCGAACAGGGGACCACAGTTCACGGCCTGATATTGGCTTAACCTCTGCAAAAAGTTCCAGATTTCCTTGGATTTCACTACAGCTTTTCATCCTCAGGCGAATGGTCAGGCTGAACGCACTAACCGTACACTAAAACAGTTCCTACGTTTGTATGTTAACTCTTGCCAAGATGACTGGGCATCTCTTCTCTCCTGGGCGGAATTTTCACATAATTCGCATGCTGGGACCTCTACAGGAGCATCTCCGTTTCAGATTGTCTTCGGTCGTCAACCCCGTCCACCTTTGCCTGTAGCCTTACTGGTGCCCTCGCCAGCTGCTCAGTTGACTGCTACCCAACTGAAACAACTTTGGGCTCATACTCAACAGATGTTACAGAAAGCAGCCCGCTCCGCAAAGAAATTCACTGATCCGCATCGACGCCAGGCTCTGCAGTTCCATTCTGGGGAGAGGGTGTGGCTCAGCACCCGGCATATCCGTCTGAGAGTCCCCTCTGAGACTGGCTCCTCGATATATTGGTCCGTTTCCGGTGTTGAGACAACTAGGTCCGGTAACCTATCAACTTCGGTTACCGGCTTCATTGCGTATTCACAATTCTTTCCATGTGTCTCTTCTTAAGCCAGTGATCCTCAGGTGGCCTAGTCGGAAACCGCCAGAACCAACGCATCATCAGGCCGTGGATGAGACGATCTATCAAGTGCGAGATGTATTAGATGTCCGGAAATGAGGCACCATTTGGGAGTATCTCATGGCCTGGGAGGGATTTGGTCCAGAGGAGAACTCGTGGGAACCGGCAAAGAATATATTGGACAAATCATTGCTCAAAGACTTTCATTCCAAACACCCTGGTAAACCCAAGCCTTCTAGGGGGAGGCCTAAAGGAGGGGGTACTGTTAGGGGCCGCGGCAGACCGGGACCAGGTGTCATGGCCGCCGGCCGCTGTCGGCCGTGACGTAGGCAGCAACAGGGGCAGTAAGCTTCACTCACCCGGTTCGCCGGGGTTAGTTGCGGGGTCTGCCGGGGAAAGCTGCCCTTCTTGCTCCTCCCTTGACTGCCGCCCTCGCCGAGCCGGCAGCGAGGATCTGCGGCCATCTGACTCCTCCCCCTGTGCCTCATAGGGCCGCGTGCGCGGCTGCAGGATATTCTTAAAGGGGCCATGACAGGAAGTGTCATGGCTCCCCCTGATGCTCCTCCTCCTGCTTCCTGTATTTAAGGCAAGGGCTGAGCAGTCAGTCCTTGCCTTGGTATTAAGGTTCCTGCCTTGAGTGTGTTCCTGGCTCCTGGTTCCTGCTTATTCGTCCCGTCTTCTCCCCTGCTCCGTGGATTGATTCTTGGCTGCCGACTTGGACTGGTGTTCGTGTCTTCTCCTGGCTTGTTCCTGGTTCGGTTCTGGATTCTTCTCTGGCTTGACCCTGGTACGGATTTGGACCCTTCTCCTGTCTCGACCCTGGTACGGCTTTGGATCCTTCTCCTGCTTCAACCCTGGCCTGGATTCGGACCCCGCTGGTATTTTGAACTTTGGACTGGACTTGGACTTTTCTTCGATTCTATCCTCAAGACTGTCACGACCTGCTGAAGGCGCCAGCCGTCTGGAACTCACGATCTGCAGGAGGCGCCTGCATCCAGACCTCTTACAGTCTTCAGAGGAGTCTCCTAAGTCCCAGTGGCCGGACCCCTACGGGCTTCTCCTGGGGGGGTTGCGTGCTTCCAGGGTGAAGTCTTCTAGCAAGAGTCTTCGGTCCGAAAGGCCTCGCCCTTCGACGGTAGCTGACCGCGAAACAAGGGTCCACCTTCATAACACGAAGTGCTACCATTCGGCCTGGCATCTGCACCACGAGTCTTCACCAAGTGCCTCGTAGTAGTAGTAGCCTTCCTCAGGACTCAAGGTGTTCACGTCTACCCCTATCTAGACGATTGGTTGATCTTACTCCATACTGTACATAGTTCACCACCGTTTACCGTTTACTGTTTCTGCATCCTCGCCTTATCTCCTCTACAGCCTTTGCTATGTCCCCTCCCCACACCCCTGTTCATTGTATTTCCTTTCCTTCCTTTTTAGTTCCAATGTAAACCGACATGATGTTTGCACACTAATGCCGGTATATAAAAGCCTTAAATAAATAAAATAAATCAGGACTTCCACTCAGCAAACTGCTCTGTCGTCCCTATATCTTACCTTACACACTCTGATTTCGCTAGGCTTTCTCGTCAACTACGAGAAATCATGCTTAGTTCCATCTCAAACTTTGTCCTTCAAAGGGGCAGACTTGGACACCCTTCAAGCAAAGGCATTTTTGCCTCGACAGCTCTCTCTCTCTCTCATTTGTCTCGCACACCAGCTACAATCTCAGCACCACTCGACTGCATGCCACTTCCTCATCCTGCAGGGACACATGGCGTCCTCAGTACAGGTTACCCCAATGGCCCACTTGGCCATGAGAGTCATGCAGTGGACACTAAGGTCACAATGGACTCAATCTGTCCAACCTCTATCGACCATTGTCCACATCACCGACCCACTTCATCAGTCTCTAGCCTGGTGGAAAAATCAGATCAATCTCCTCCAAGGCCTATCCTTCCAGGCTCTAGACCCTCAAATAATTCTCACCACCGATGCTTCCAACCTCGGCTGGGGAGCTCATGTCACCAATTTGCAGACACAAGGAGCTTGGTCTCCAGAGGAAGCCAAACACCAAATCAATTTCCTGGAGCTGCGAGCAATCAGATATGCTCTCAGGGTATTTCAGGATCACCTTTCCAACCAGGACATCCTGATTCAGACGGACAACCAGGTGGCCATGTGGTACATCAACAAACAGGGAGGAATGGGCTCCTACCTACTGTGTCAGGAGGCTGCGCAGATATGGGCGGAGGCCCTCTCCCATTCGATGTACCTCAGGGCCACCTACTTCCCGGGAGTGGACAATGTGTTGGCAGACAAGCTGAGTCGCGCCTTTCAACCGCACGAGTGGTCCCTCGACCCGACAGTAGCGGACTCAATATTCCAATGTTGGGGTTATCCTCACATAGACCTCTTTGCGTCACCTCAAATCCTCAAAGTAGAGAACTTATGCTCTCTCACTCTCAGCCAACAGATGCGTTCTCCCGCTCATGGGCAACCGGTCTCCTATGTGCATTCCCTCCCACTTCTCTCGAAGACTCTCGTGAAGTTATGTCAGGACAAAGGGAAGCATGATCCTGATAGCACCTCACTGGCCTCGCCAAGTGTGGTTTCCAATACTTCAGGACCTCTCCATCCGCAGGCACATTCCCTTGGGAACGGACCCGCATGTGAATCGTTTTTTTACTCTTTCGGATAATAGAAAGACTAGGGGGCACTCCATGAAGTTAGCATGTGGCACATTTAAAACTAATCGGAGAAAGTTCTTTTTCACTCAACGCACAATTAAACTCTGGAATTTGTTGCCAGAGGATGTGGTTAGTGCAGTTAGTATAGCTATGTTTAAAAAAGGATTGGATACGTTCTTGGAGGAGAAGTCCATTACCTGCTATTAAGTTCACTTAGAGAATAGTCACTGCCATTAGCAATGGTAACATGGAATAGACTTAGTTTTTGGGCACTTGCCAGGTTCTTATGGCCTGGATTGGCCACTGTTGGAAACAGGATGCTGGGCTTGATGGACCCTTGGTCTGACCCAGTATGGCATTTTCTTATGTTCTCTCCATTCGCAGGCACATTCCCTTGGGAAAGGACCTGCTTCTGATCACTCAGAACGATGGGTGCCTACGCCACCCCAATCTTCATGCCTTGTCTCAGACGGCCTGGATATTGGAGGGTGCACAGAAAAGCAGTTTTTACTGCTTTTCTGTGCACTTCCCTGGCACTGGCAGAAATTAACGCCTACCTTTGGGTAGGCGCTAATTTCTTAAAGTAAAAAGTGCGGCTTGGCTGCACATTTTACATACTGTATCGCGCGGGAATATCTAATAGGGCCATCAACATGCATTTGCATATTGCGGGCACTATTAGGTTCGGGGGGGGGGGGGGGGGGTTTGGACACGCTAGCGCGTTGAAAACACGTGTCCAATCGCGGGTTAACAGTGCGCTCCGCTTGAACTCCACCAGCACTGACCCTTTCCTGTTTTTCGACTCTGCTTGAACTCTGCCAGACCTCACCCTGTACCTTGGTTCTTCCCATGATGAGTCAGCTGCTGCCTGTCTGGACCAATTCCAGGTTTGCTCTGTCTTGGTTGCATTAATCTGACAGCAATTCTTGGGCTCACTTCCTGAATCCTAACAGGTTTTCACTAAACAGCATATGCATGTGTGTTGTGATTGCCTTATATGCTATAAATATAACAGAACAAAGTTACAGAAGTCAGCATCTACAGCAGATAGGTCTTCTTCCAGGAGCTTAACTGGCAGAAAAAATCAACACCAGATCATAATCTGTAATATTTGTAACAATAAAAACAATGAAAAATTGAATCAGAAGCCATTATGTTAGCCAGTGTAATACAGTTTTGAGCACCTCAGGAAAACAAATTGCGCTAAAATGGAAACAGAAGTGCTATAACCTATGTAGAAATTACCTTGAACCTCTGACAATTTCAGGTACCTAGTATACCCCCTGACATGGTTTTGAGAGACAATAACCACACCCAGGTATCTCCAGTAATGTTTCACTTTATTTTCTTTTGTATACGTGTTGTATTTGTGGCATTGTGGACCCTTGGTCGCTGTCGAGATGACTCCGCCCACGGGGAGGGGCCCCATGGGGAACCATAGCGATAGGCTAAATTCAGATAGCAGACACGGAATGAATGGAAGGCTTTATTGTACTGCTGTAGTTAGATGGTATGAATCAGGAAGGTAAGGCACAGAGGTCTGCGAGGTGCCAATACATTCAACAGTCTCAGATGTAGAATCTCACCCAGATGTTCAAGAGAGATGGGGACCCGCGATGCGGACAACGCCGAGCCTGGTGGGTGGAGTTGGAGCACCGGATCGTAGAGGTACTCTCAGGAGTGTAGGCGTCTTCCTGGTAGTGAGATGATGGGACTGAAGGTCCGTGGTACAGGATACATAGACTGGTAGGTCCTCGAGGAGCGAATACCTGATAGTCTGGAGATCCTGAAAAGAATAAGAGAGAGAGACCCCCAAGGAACGGTTGTCTCAGTTAGTAGAGGCCCCGAAGGGTGATGGAAGCAAGAGACCCCCCGAGGAGCGGGTGTCTTGAGCTTCTAAATGAGCGAGGCCCTTGGAGTGTAGAGTGGCGTCTAAGCGTGCAGCTTAGAGCGGTCAGAGTAGCTTAAACCGAAGTCCTTGCTAACTCTAAGGTGATAACAAAGCGGAGGCTTTAAATACCTGGAGGTATTGATGTCATGCGGTGGGGTCGCCCCAGAGGTTCCCGCCATCACATGCATTAGAGCGTAGGAGATGTGCACACACGCGTCCTAGGAAGCCACGGGAGTGAGCATGGCGGACTGGAACGCCCATGCTAAGCTGGAGACGCCGAGGCCCTCGGCACTCAGCACTCAGCACCGGAGGCAGCCATCTTGCCCAAGGAGGAAGAAAAGGGAAGAAAAGAGGTAAGGCAGAGTGGTCGCAGCCGTCTGTGACCGACGGACGCAACAATACGAGGTAAAGCGCTGAAGCAGTCTTTGTGCCATTGTCAGGAAGTACAAAGCATTATATTACTTCAGGTCATACATGAATATTCAGTCATTGATTAATTGTATACACTTGCTCATTTGTTGCTACTACTTTAGGGTATTACCATAGTATTCCTATGTAATTATTTATTCCCTGTATGTACCAGGATCATTCCAGACGGTGGGGGTTATGTCCCCCGTCCAGCAGATGGAGTCAGAACAAAAACTTCCAGGGGAGGACCTATGTAGCCACTCCTCCCCTGCCTCAATTCTCAGTATAGTTCTGACTCCAGCAGATGTGAGCAGGGGACATGGTGGTCCCCAGCGCTTTAGATTAAGCCTAGTTTCTGAGGGATCAAGTTAAAAAAAAAATTTTTTTTCAAACAAAAAGGGAGATTATTTTAGAGGGGAGAGCCAGGTTTTGTGGACCCTTCAGACAGGGGAACGGCTCTCAGACCCGTTGAGCTAGGGAAACTGACTCTCGGCCAGGGGCTTGCTGACAGGCTGTTCTTTCCTGTCGCTCTCTCTCTCTCCCATCCTCTTCCCTACTGTGTTGGTTAAGGGGTAAGTCTCTTTGTTTTTGTTTTCAGCCGCCGGTAGGGAACAGGATTGTGTTCGTGGGGTGCACGTCGGTGGGACCGACCTCTCTCCCTAGTCCCGGAGCGTTCCCCCCTCCCCTTCGGGGAGCGAACGGAGTCTCGACCTGCGGCCCCGCGAAGACCCATTCCCCGGGGCTGCTGGCCGTCGGGAGGGTACATTCTCTGATGGTCTCTTTGGGTCGGTGGGGGGACCGGAGGCCGTCTGCCTGCGCTCTGCGGTGCCAAAGTTTTTGCCGCGCGCCGCATCCGCCCCTCCCCTTTCCCCTGCCGCGATGCAGAGATCGCCGCCCAGTGGATTAGGCGGCCGACACGGAGATCAACCGCCGGCGGAGGGGCATTGTTCAAGCTTCCCTGAGGGGGAGGGCAGCTCACCTGGAGGTGATGCTGGCCGAGAGTCGGACCGCATCGGGAGGAAGCGCCAGGCCTCATTCCCTCTAAGCGCGGGAACGGTGGCCATTTTGTTTCCAGATTCGGAGGCCGGTCTCTCAGAAGAGGACACGGATGCTCCGATTTCGGCTCCTTCACACGGTTTGGGTCCTTTGAACGCGGCAGAACTTGGCAGACAGGGGGAGGAGCCCTCGGGGGGTACCCCCTCGGGAGTCTCAGCCTTCTCACCCGAATTCATCGTTTTAATGCATAGGGCCTTCCTGCAAAGCAGGGACTTGGGCTTCGGGGCCTGGGGACCCCCTCCCCCCAAGCTAGCCTGCCCGGCCACCCGCCTGGGTGGAGACCTTCCCCTGGGTCGATCTCTGCTATCCGGAGGGGGACCTGCTACCGCTCGTGTTCCCCCCGCGACCCCGGCGGTGCTGCAGGCCCACTCGGGGGGTGTGGGGGGGGGGGACACACTCCTCAGGATCTGGATACTGACGATCCCACCCTGGCGGCCCAGGTGGAGGGCGACAACCCGAGAGTCCTCCGCATCTTCCAAGCGGCGGAGTTGGATGATCTCATTCCCTACATCCTGCAGGAAATGGATATCGACCCCCCTCCGGATCCGGTGGCACCTGACCCGAAGCTCAAGAAGGGGGATCCTCTTCTAGCGGGCCTGCGACCCCTAGATAAAGCTTTTCCCACGCATCACATCATTTTGCAGTTGATCACAAGGGAGTGGGATACTCCAGAGGCCAACCTTCGGGTCGGGAGGGCCATGGAAAAGTTGTACCCTCTTCCGGCTGACTTCCTGGAGATTCCCAAGGTTCCCACGGTAGATTCTGCGGTTTCCGCTGTTACGAAGCATACCACCATCCCTGTCATGGGTGGGACAGCGTTGAAGGATATCCAGGATCGGAAGCTGGAGGTGTACCTCAAGCGGATCTTCGAGGTCTCAGCATTGGGGATGAGGGCTGCTATCTGCACTTCCCTTGCACAGCGTGTGGGTCTTCGTTGGGTCCAACAGCTCCTGACATCACAAGCCTTGCCGGACACGGAGGCTCTTCAGGCGGACAGACTGGAAGCCGTGGACGCCTATGGGGCTGACGCTCTGTATGATCTGTTATGGGTACTAGCCCGGTGCATGGTGGCGGCGGTGTCAGCTCGTCGGTTATTGTGGCTGCGCAACTGGTCGGCCGATGCTTCATCCAAGACACGTCTAGGTTCCTTTCCCTTTAAGGGTAAGTATCTGTTCGGGGAGGATTTGGACCAAATCATCAAGTCCCTTAACGAAAATGCGGTACATAAGCTGCCAGAAGACTGGCCACGTTCTTCGAGATCTTTTAATTCCTCCAGAAACAGGTACCGAAATCAGCGGAGAGCGCGCCCCATGAGACAGCAGCCACCCCGGGCTCCATCTTCTCGTTCACACACCTGGAACCGGTCCTTTCGTGGGCGCCGCCACGGTAAGGAAGCACAGGGATCGGGTTCCTCCTCTAAAGCTGCTCAATGATGCCAGACGGACCCGCGAGTCGATTCCTCGTCTGGGGGGTTGCCTTGCTCTCTTCTACGAAGAGTGGGTCCAAATCACGTCGGATCAGTGGGTGCTGGATATTTTAAGACACGGCTACGCCTTGGATTTTGTACACGTGCCTCGAGACCGGTTTCTGTTTTCCCCTTGCGGGTCCCTGCTCAAGCAAAGAGCTGTTCGGCAGACCCTCGATCGCCTTCTACAGTTGGGTGCGATAGTATTGGTGGCGGCCTCCGAGCTGGGGTGAGGTCATTATTCTGTTTACTTCGTGGTTCCCAAGAAGGAGGGTACCTTTCGACCTATACTGGATCTCAAGACGGTCAACAAGTCACTCGGTTTCGCACGGAGACTCTCCGTTCGGTGTAGGCTGCGGTGCATCCGGGGGAATTCTTAGCGTCCTTGGATCTCACGGAAGCGTATCTACACATCTTGATCCATCACAACCATCAGCGCTACCTTCGTTTCAAGATCTTGGGTCAGCACTTCCAGTTTCGCGCTCTTCCTTTTGGCCTGGCCACGGCCCCGCGGGTTTTTACCAAGATCATGGTGGTAGTGGCGGCAGCGTTACGCAGGGAAGGTATCCTGGTACACCCTTACCTGGACGATTGGCTCATTCGGGCAAAATCGCGGACACAGGGTCACCGGGCAGTCGACAGAGTTGTTCAACTCCTCCAGTCGCTGGTATGGATCGTCAACTTCACAAAGAGCAAGCTGATACCGTCCCAATCGTTGGACTTCCTGGGGGCCCACTTTGACACAAGGCAGGCCAAAGTGTTCCTGCACCCGGAGAGAGCACAGGCCCTTCGCGATCAGGTCCAAAGGTTCATGGCACTCGACGCCCCCACTGCGTGGGACTACCTGCAGGTACTAGGGACCATGGCTTCGACCATCGATCTGGTCCCGTGGGCTTTTGCTCATCTGCGCCCTCTCCAGAGGTCCCTGCTTACTCGGTGGAAGCCAGTGTCGAGAGATTACCAGGCGATCCTACCCATTCCAAGGGTAGCCTTGCTCAGCCTCCACTGGTGGCTGGACCCCCAGCGCTTGGCTCAGGGAGTATCTCTGGAGGACCCGGATTGGGTAATCGTCACCACAGATGCCAGCCTCGCCGGCTGGGGGGCAGTTCAATTCAAGGCCGGTGGACGGAGGAGCAGTCGAGGTGGCCCATCAACCAGTTGGAGACCAGGGCAGTCCGACTAGCATTACAGGGCTTCTTCCCAATGGTACACCGTCGAGCGGTCAGGGTTCTCTCGGACAATGCGACCACGGTGGCGTACATCAATCGCCAGGGAGGCATGAGAAGTCATCTCGTTTCTTCGGAGGCCGACAAGCTGATGGAGTGGGCGGAGCTCCACTTACAGCGACTAGTGGCTTCGCACATAGTGGGCGTGGACAACGTGCAGGCGGACTTCCTCAGCCGACAGCATCTGGATCCAGGAGAGTGGGAACTCTCGGAAGACACAATGCAGATGATAGTGGAGCGCTGGGGGACACCGCACGTGGATCTAATGGCAACCGCGGGAAATACAAAGGCTGCCCGTTTCTTCAGCCGCAGGCGAGAGCGCGGCGCGGAAGGGGTCGACGTGCTGGTCCTGCCCTGGCCACGTCTGTGCCTCCTATATGTCTTTCCTCCGTGGCCACTAGTGGGCAAGGTCATTCGAAGGATAGAGGCGCATCACGGACCGGTGATCCTGGTGGCGCCGGAGTGGCCCCGACGACCGTGGTTTGCAGATCTCCTCAACCTGGCAGTGGAAGGCCCTCTTTGGCTCAGTCATCTTCCACATCTCCTCCGCCAGGGACCAATATTTTTCAAGTAGGCAGATCGCTTCTTTCTTGCGGCTTGGCTTTTGAGAGGCGCCAGCTAAGGCGGCGCGGGTATCCGGAATCCGTCATCTCTACGCTTCTGAGAGCACGTAAGACGTCCACTTCTGTCACCTATGTCAGAATATGGAAGGTTTTTGAGGAGTGGTGCGGAGCGAATGCGATTCTAGCGACGCAGGCCTCGGTGGCGCAGGTTCTCTCCTTTCTTCAGGCCGGTCTGGATTTGGGACTTGCCTATAATTCACTCTGGGTTCAGGTAGCGGCCTTGGGGGCTTTTCTCCGTTGTGACGACAGGGAGTTCCTGACCTCACATCCGGATGTCCTACATTTCCTCAAGGGAGTGAGACACTTGAAGCCTCCGATTCGTCCGCCTTGTCCATCCTGGAATCTGAATCTGGTACTTCGTGCTCTCTGCGGTCCACCTTTCGAGCCTCTGAGTACAGCCACCATCAAGGATGTCACCCTCAAAACCATTTTTCTGGTTGCGATCAGCTTGGCGCGACGGATTTCCGAGCTGCAGGCTCTATCCTGTCGTGAGCCATACCTTCGGTTTACGCCTGGTGGAGTGTCTCTGCATACGGTGCCATCGTTCCTTCCTAAGGTGGTCTCAACTTTCCATCTCAACCAATCGGTGGAGCTCCCATCATTTTCCTCCTCTGAGTCGAGTGACATGTGCAGGATAGATGTACGACGTTCTTTGATGCACTATCTGGAGGTCACTAATGATTTTCGGCTCTCCGATCATTTGTTTGTCCTTTGGTCGGGGCCCAGGAAGGGTTGCATGGCACCCAAGCAATCCATTGCTCGCTGGCTGAAGGGAGCGATTATGGCGGCGTACATTGGAACGGGTAAGTCTCCGCTGTTAGCGGTTAAGGCCCAGGCAACGTCTTGGGCGGAAAGCACTTCAGTCTCTACTCAGGAAATCTGTAGGGCGGCCACATGGAAGTCGCTCCACACTTTTGCGAGGCATTATCGCCTGGACGTCCGCGCGCCGTCTGGCGGTCAGCTAGGAGACAGGGTCATACGGGCAGGGCTGTCCGCGGCCCACCCATGATGGGGAAGCTTTGGTACATCCCTCCGTCTGGAATGATCCTGGTATGTACAGGGAAAAGAAAATTATTCCTTACTCGCTAATTTTCGTTCCTGTAGTACCATGGATCATTCCAGACACCCTCCCTTGGTTGGGGGTTGTTTTATTTATTTATTTATTTATTTTTAACTTTTATATACCGACATTCTTGCATTAAATGCAAATCATGCTGGTTTACAGTGAAACAGAAAAAGCAGGAAAAAATTCCTTAGTCGAATACAAAGTTTTGTGGGACATCCCTGCTTACCTGTCTTTTCCATTTCTCACTCGGTACTTCTTGGTGCTGCGAGCCTGTTCTATACCGCAGTACTGTTCGCAAGTTCACAGTTAAGAGTTTTGATTCCAAGTTTAGTTGCTGTCGGTTGACAGCTGTTATTAAGATTTGCGATTACTTGATCCCTCTGGTTCTGTCTCTTCTCTTCTTGGCTTTGCTAGTCCAGTTACTGAGAATTGAGGCAGGGGAGGAGTGGCTATATAGGTCCTCACCTGGAAGTTTTTGTTCTGACTCCATCTGCTGGATGGGGGACATAACCCCCACCGTCTGGAATGATCCATGGTACTACAGGAACGAAAATTAGCAGGTAAGGAATAATTTTCTTTTCCTAGCAAAAATCATTATTTCTAAGTGGACTGGAGTGGCTGTAACTAGTTAAAACTTATTTCAAGCGTCTTCATTTCTAAGGGTTACTACCTGTCAGAGCAAATGCACAGCTGCATAATATATTCTGGATCTATGTGTTGCATGTGCTGGCAGCAGCAGTCCCGCGGCCAGGCCCTCTTACCCTCTAATGCCGAATCCAGCGTCTGCCTCCACGTCCCTTGCAGCGGTAGCCTGCCAGCTCCGTCCTTGGGCCTCCCTCTGTGCTCCTGATACTGCGACAAGCTCCTGTGCTCCGCGACGGGCCTCTCCACATGGCCCGTGGAGAGAAGCCGCTGTTCAGTGCCGTGCCCCTCCCTAGGCGCGCGCACATCACTGCTGTTTATGAAGGGCCCGCGGCGGGAACCTGGCTGCAATCCTGGATGATGACGTTGCTGAAGCTCTGGTACATAAGGCTGGGCTCAGCTCCTGTTAGTCGCCTTTGCAACAGGTCTCCACGCTGGTCGTGCACTTTGTTGCCTCCTGGTGATTCAGTTCCTGATTCCTGTCTCCTTCGACTTCCTGTTCCTGATTGTCATCTTTGTCTTGTGTTCCTGCTACCAGGCTTCCTTACGGACTGACCTTCTTGGACACGACCTCTGCTTTGCCCGACCACGCCATTGATCTCCTGGACACGACCTCTGCTTTGCCCGAGTACGCTACTGATCTTCTCCTGGACCCGACCTCTGCTTTGCCCGACCACGCCATTGGTCTTCTCCTGGACCTGACTTCTGCTTCGCCCGACTACGCTACTGATGCTCTCCTGGACCCGACTACTGCTTAAACCATGCTACTGACCATCTCCTAGTCCAGACATTCGCTTTGCCTGACCACGCTACTGATCATCTCCTAGTCCAGACCTCAGCCTTGCCTTGCCACTGCTCTTTGATTGCCGCCAGCCCTGACTTCAGCTTGTTCAACGACGCCTCTTCAGTCTACGTCCTGGACTTGGCTCTTCAGGCTTCGTCCTGCTCTTGTTTGGGTGCCCCCTGTCAAACTTTGGTTCCTGCTGGCGCCCGGGTCTCCGGGACTCTGCCTTGTCCAGTACAGACTTTCCAGTTCAGCTGTTGCTGCCTTTGGGCTGACCACACCATCCTTCCTTCGATAACTACATAGGGAGGCCCACCTAACTCCAGCCGGCCCCGGTACCCAAAGGCTCAGCCCGTGGGGAACGAGGGCTGGTATTGGCGAAGCTCCAGCCGGCCTCTGTTAATCAGCCCACTCCGCCTGCCGAAGGTGGGGACCCGTAGGATCCCTCCTACGGGTAGCGTCAACCCCACCTCAGCCCAAGGGTCCACCTCCTACACAACACTATGAGACCTGTGAAAAACACACCATTGGTCACACTTCGAGTGCCCCACAGTATTAAAAACTCGTGACAGTAGCACTTTCTGTATGCTGATCTTGTGATGTATGAGATCAGCATGAAAGAAGTGCTAGGCCCACAAATTTTTTATATTGCAGGGACTGCACAGAAGAGGCAGCAAAACAGGCTTTGATGCCAGTAGCAGCTGTTGGCTCCTCTCCAACAGCTATGCAGTGCAGTGACAGCGGCAGCAGATTGAGAGGCTCCCGGCAAATGAAAGAGGGGACCTTCCTTAAGTATATGTATGTGTATGAATGGGAGCTTGCCTGGGTGTGTGTGTGTGAATGAATGGGTGCCTCCTGGGGAGTCTCTGTGTGTGTGTGTAAGATGAATGGGTGCCTGCCTGGGGGGGTCTGTATGTGTTTCTATGTATGTGTGTGAGAATGACTGGGTGCCTGCCTGGGAGTCTCTGTATGGGTGAGATCAATAGGTACCTGCCTGGGGGTCTGTGTATGTATGTGTGTTTGTGTGTGTGTGTGTGTGTGTGTGAGATGAGTGGGTGCCTGCCTGGGGATCAGTATGTGTGTGAGAATGGGTGCCCTCCTAGGGGTGTGTGTGAAAATGAGCTCTTGCCTAGGGGTCTCTCAATCTGTCTGTGTGACAATGAATGGGTGCCTGCCTGGGAGTTTGTGGGAGCTTGCCTGGGTGTATGTGTGAGAGAATGAATGGGAGCTTGCCTGTATGTGTGTGTGTGTGTGTGTGTGTGTGTGTGTGTGAGGGAGCCAGTGAGAGTGAGTGCATGAATGTGTGTGATAGATAGCATGTGTATTTGTGTGAGACAGCATGTGAAGTGAGAGCCTGTGTATAAGAGAGTGAGACAGCATATGAGAGAACCGGTGTTTATCCCAGGACAAGCAGGATGCTAGTCCTCACATATGGGTGACGTCACTGACGGAGCCCTATTGTGGGAAAACTTTCTGTCAAAGGTTCTAGAAACTTTTGACTGGCCCTGTGAGGCCACTGAGCATGCCCAGCATGCCATGATATTCTCTGCCACAGGGGTCTCTCTTCAGTCTTCGTTTTTCCATGCTGCTGTAAGAATCGTGGATCAAGGAGCCTTGTGAGTTTTCCTCACAATATATCTGACTGAAAAGTCATCAAATTCTCAAAAGATTTTCTCCCACAAGGGATCTCTCTTAGTTTTACACCGGCCGGTGAGTAAACTCAGTCTCGTTTTTACTTTTAGTAAAAACTTTCTCTCATTTTCTTTTCCTATTTTTCCATTGACGGCTGTCGACAGAAAATGGCTTCCGGATTTAAAAAATGTCCGGTTTGGAATAGAACAACGTCCATAACAGATCCACACCTAGAGTGTGTTATCTGTTTGGGAGATAAACACAATGTTTCATCCTGCCCTCAATGTGCAGAGATGACTCCTAAAGGAAGAAAACTTTGACAGGAGAAGATGGAACATCTCTTTCACCTTCAGCTCCTTCCTTCTCCTTCAACATCAATGAAGTCGTCCCCGGTGGGGGGTTACAAAGCGAATTTTATTAAAAAAACATCAGCTGGAGGGATCGGGAGATCATCCATCGCCATCGACTTCGACGGCATCGATAAGATCGGTAATCGAACATCGACCAAAACATCGCCACCAACATCGACACACATCGACTCCAGCGACACCCCTCTCCCCGGAGGAACCGACCGCTAAACGGCAAAAACCTCAGGAAACTCCGCTACCTTTGGTGCCGGGGCCTATGCCTGCATCGATCGAACCTCCACAGGGATCTGCGGACGTGATATCGATGCCTACACCGCCATCGTGTACAGCTGCTCTGACTACACCGGCTGTATCGCAGGAATTGTCAGATTTTAGCAGACAAGCGGTGCTCCAGGCCCTGAAAGAACACATACCTACTCTGGCGACTTCGCCGATGCTGGCGCCATCACCGATGCCAGTGCCGTCACCGATGCCGGTTATTGAACCGATGCCGGTACCTTTACCGATGTCGGTGATTGCATCGAAGCCGGTAACAATACTGATGCCGACGACCCCATTGATGCCGGTACCTATACCGATGCCGATGATTCTGTCGATGCCATCACCTACAACGATTCCAGTTAAAGTGATGCCGGCATGACCACCGAAGATACCGACGCCATCGTTGATTTCGGCACCGTCACCATCGATGCCAATCTCTCCCGGGGATCCGGGACATCCAGAACTGGCACTCTTCCAACTTCTAATAAAGAGATTCGATGAGGTGGTAGGTGCTCTTCCTCCCAAGCCTGGGAAAGAACACCTGTTGGACTTACCCTTGGAAGATCCACAACCAGGTCCTTCAGGGATTCCTAGACCGCCTAGAACTTCCACAATTTCTCCACCTGAACAGGATCCATATGATACTTGGAGTGATACACACTCTGATACTTCATCTGAAGCTTTCATGTCAGATCCTTCACCACCAGATCCAAGGAAAAAATCTCCACCTGAAGATTTTTCATTCACGACCTTTATCCAGGAAATGGCTGACACCATCCCGTTCACCTTGGTCATAGAGCAGGACATAAGGCAACAAACATTGGAGGTTCTTCAATTTGTAGACCCTCCAAAACAAGTGGTGGCTATACCAGTCCATGATGTGCTTTTACAATTACATCGGATTTGGGAACATCCATGCTCAGTACCAGCTGTTAACAAAAGAATGGACACTACATATTTGGTGCAGTCTGCTCCTGGCTACCAAAAATCACAGCTTCCTCACCAGTCAGTAGTGGTAGAATCTGCGCAAAAGAAGTCCAAGAGAATTAGACCACATTCCTCAAATCCCCCAGGAAAAGATCACAGATTTTTAGATTCCCTGGGGCGGAAAGTCTATCAAGGGGCCATGTTGAATTCCAGGATATCTTCATATCAATTATACATGACCCAGTATCAAAGAAATTTGTGGAAGCAAATGCAGGACTTTATTCCATCACTTCCATCACAGCATCAGGAAGCAGCCCAAATGATCATTCATAAAGGGCTAGAAGCAGGCAAACACGAGGTCCGTGCAGCCTATGATGGTTTTGAGACAGCTTCCAGAGTGGCTGCATCGGGTATAAGTGTCAGACATTGGGCATGGCTTAAAGCCTCGGACCTCAGGCCTGAAGTCCAGGACAAGTTAGTAGATCTCCCATGTCTTGGTGATAATCTTTTCGGATCTAGTTGCTCAATTAAAAGAGCATATAGAGACCCTGAGATAGCTTTCATCGATCCCGCAGGATCCACCTACGCAGCCAATTCGTAGGCCTCAAAGGAAGGATTCTAGAAGACCTTTCTATAGACAGAGGCGGTATTACCCCCCTACATCTAGGAGCAGGTCTTCTAGGCCGTAACAAAGGGCTCAGCCCAGACAGCCTAGACCATCCAGGCCTCAACCTCCACCAAAGACTGGTCTGGCTGCTGGCTTTTGAGGCCATTTCCAGGGAACACAGCCATCTCTCTAATCCTCATCCAGAGCTTCCGATAGGAAGTCGGGTATCCTCCTTTTACACCCATTGGGTAAAAATAACAGACCAATGGGTGCTCGCAATAATATCTCGAGGTTACCAACTCAATTTCCTCTCAATCCCAACAGATTCCCCTCTGAGACCTCTTTCTCTCAGCGAAAATCACATAATCCAATTGAAAGTAGAATTATCCACCCTTCTGAAAGCCAGGGCTGTAGAGCCAGTGCCCCGGACTCAGCAGGGCAGAGGATTCTATTCCCGTTATTTCCTCATTCCAAAGAAAACCGGAGGCCTACGTCCCATCCTAGACCTCAGAAATCTCAACAAATTTCTAAAGAAAGAAAATTTCAGGATGGTTTCTCTAGGCACCATGCTTCCACTTCTTCAAACAGGAGATTGGCTTTGTTCTCTGGATCTTCAAGATGCATACGCTCACATTCCAATATTCCCTCCTCATCGCAAATATCTTCGCTTCATGGTGGGTCATCGACATTTCCAGTACAGAGTACTACCATTTGGACTTGCCTCTGCTCCCAGAGTATTCACCAAATGTCTGGCAGTAATAGCAGCACACTTGCACAAAGAAAGTGTCCATGTCTTTCCCTATTTAGATGAATGGCTCATCAGAAGTCAATCTCAACAAAGAGCTCTGGCTTCCCTCAGTCGAACAATTACTCTACTTCACTCCATGGGCTTTCTCATCAGTTATCAAAAGTCCCATCTTACTCCATCTCACCTGCTTCAATTCATCGGAGCAGAATTGAACACCATCCTCTCAAAAGCTTTTCTACCCGAGGATCGAGCAAAAACACTTTCCCTACTGGCAAACTCGATTCACTCAAAGAAACAAGCAACAGCTCATCAGTTTCTAACTTTACTAGGCCACATGGCCTCCACAGTTAATGTCACTCCTATGGCACGGCTCGCCATGAGAGTAACCCAGTGGACATTAAGATCACAATGGATCCAAGCCATTCAACCACTGTATTCTCCAATTCAAGTAACCCATCAGCTACGTTCATCCCTACTTTGGTGGGCAAACAAGGACAATTTGCGCAAGGGTCTACCCTTCCAACAACCAGTCCCACAGATAACTTGAACTACAGATGCATCCACCTTGGGTTGGGGAGCTCACATACACAATCTCCAAACCCAGGGTACTTGGACAAAACTCGAATCAACATTTCAAATCAATTTCCTGGAACGTCGAGCTATACGTTATGCACTGAATGCGTTCAAGGACTGCCTTTCACACAAAACTGTTCTCATCCAAACGGACAACACAGTAGCCATGTGGTACATCAACAAACAGGGAGGTACAGGCTCGTATCTCCTTTGTCAAGAAGCTGCACAGATTTGGGACTGGGCCCTGACACTCTCCATGTTTCTCCGGGCAACTTATCTGGCAGGCATTCACAACGTAGTGGCAGATCGACTCAGTCGTCAGTTCCAACCACACAAGTGGTCCCTGGATCCCTTAATAGCGACCAGGATATTTCAGCGTTGGGGACAACCAACAATAGACCTCTTTGCGTCACATCTGAATCACAAAGTGGACAGATTCTGTTTTCTACACAAACAGAAAAACCAGCCAGCCAAGGACGCCTTTGCTTGCCCTTGGAACTCAGGCCTTCTATACGCGTATCCTCCAATACCGCTCATAACCAAAACTCTAATGAAGCTACAACAGGACAAGGGGTCCATGATACTCATAGCCTCATATTGGCCTCGACAAGTATGGTTTCCCACACTTCTAGACCTCTCGATCAGAGAACCAATTTGCCTGGGTGTAGCTCCCACTCTCATAACTCAGGATCAGGGTCGGTTGCGCCATCCCAACCTTCAATCCCTATCCCTGACAGCATGGATATTGAAAGTTTGATTTTACAACCACTCAATTTTTCAACCAATGTATCTCAAGTGCTTATAGCTTCACGTAAACCTTCCACACGTAAGAACTATTCTTCAAAATGGAAAAGATTTACTTTATGGTACAGACAAAGAGTATAGATCCTTTCACCTGCCCCACAACTTCTCTACTAGACTACTTATGCCATCTTTCAGACTCTGGTCTCCAGACTTCATCTGTAAGAGTCCATTTAAGTGCAATCTCAGCTTACCATAACAAGATGGGAGATGCACCAATATCCATACAACTTCTTGTCAGCAGGTTTATGAGAGGTTTAACTCAATTTAAACCACCAATTCGGCCACCAGTCACAGAATGGGACCTGAATCTGGTCTTAACGAGACTCATGCATTCTCCCTTTGAACCCATGAACTTCTGTGAGCTTAAATTTCTCACATGGAAGACTATCTTCCTCATAGCCATTACATCGTCTAGAAGGGTTAGTGAGTTACAAGCACTTGTCACGTATTCACCCTACACAAAATTCCTACATGACAGAGTGGTTCTCCGTACACATCCAAAATTCCTCCCCAAGGTAGTTACGGAATTCCACTTGAACCAATCCATAATTTTACCCACATTCTTTCGAGGCCTCATTCACACCAAGGAGAACGGGCCTTATATACCTTGGACTGTAAGCGTGCGCTAGCATTTTACTTAGACCGCAAGGCAGTCCACAGGAAATCCACTCAACTTTTTGTATCTTACGATCCAAACAAACCGGGTAAAGCAGTGGGTAAACATACTCTATCCAACTGGTTAGCAGATTGCATACAGTTTTGCTATGAAAAAGCAGGCCTTTCTCTCCAAGGGCGAGTAAAGGCACATTCAGTAAGAGCAATGTCAACCTCAGTAGCACACTATTGTTCAGTGCCAATTCTTGACATACATAAAGCAGCAACATGGCGTTCTCTTCACACCTTTGCAGCTCATTACTGCTTAGACAAAGAAGGATGACAAGATTCAGCCTATGGACAATCTGTCTTAAAGAACTTGTTTCTAGTATAATCCCAACTCCTTCTACTTCCAATCTACTGTAATCTTCGGCTGCCTCATTTTCAACAACAATACATTCTGTTGCTTCACTACAAATGACTCAGCCTCTAGCTTGCTAATCACCCATATGTGAGGACTAGCATCCTGCTTGTCCTGGGATAAAGCAAAATTGCTTAACTTGTAATAGGTGTTATCCCAGGACAGCAGGATGTATTCCTCACAGAACCCAACCGCCACCCCGCGGAGTTGGGTCCGATACGTTTATTATTTTATTTTTGCTAATGCTTATTGCTACATACGAGACTGAAGAGAGACCCCTGTGGCAGAGAATATCATGGCATGCTGGGCATGCTCAGTGGCCTCACAGGGCCAGTCAAAAGTTTCTAGAAACTTTGACAGAAAGTTTCCCCGCAATAGGGCTCCGTCAGTGACGTCACCCATATGTGAGGACTACATCCTGCTGTCCTGGGATAACACCTATTACAAGGTAAGCAATTTTGCTTTATGTATGAGAGAGATATAGCATGTGAAAGTGAGAGCCGTGTGAAGCCATAGCATGTGAGAGAGCATTTGAGAGAGAGAAAGCATGTGAGAATGAGCGCCTGAGTGTGTGTTTGAGGGAGGAAGGGAGGAAGACAGGTAGAGAGAGAAGAAACAGAGAAAAAGGAATTGGGAAAAGACCCATAAAGGGAATGTGGAAATAAAAATCCTGGGACCACCTGATTAGAGAAAAGATCAGACAACTGCGCGAGGGTAGAAAAGTTGTACACGGCTGCGCATGCTTGCAGCTTAGAGGGAACATTAATTACTAAGGCTGAGACCTGTGTGCCTAGTGCCCACCCATATTAACCTTAGATTCCCCACCCCCCAGTACTTGTGGGTGTAAGATTCATGGACCCTTGTTGCTGTGGTGAGATTGGCTCAAACTACTGGGAGGGCCCTGGCACACCTAGAAGAGGGACAGACAGGTCAGGAACTTCATCTATTCCAGTCCCTTTCCCTTGGATTGAGCCCTTGGATTCTGGGGGTCAGCAGATCTTAGGTGAGAGTCTCTTATTTTATGTGCAGGCGGTTTTTGTGTGCCCATGGGCCTCAGCCCAGGCCCAGACCTTCAGGGCCGAGCCGAGGGTTGACGGTGGCTCCGCATGGCTGACGGTCTTACCCTCTGCCAGGCCGGCAAGCTCCCAAGGCCAACATCCGAGGATGTTGGAAGTTGAATGGTCCTCCGACCATTCCAAGCCCTTTCGGACCTGCTGCAAGCAGCATGGAGCAGCAGGCCTGGCCTGAGGTTGAGGGCAGACGGCCTTGACACGAAGACATGACATTGATTGATGCGACGGCATCTAGACGAAGACACTGGGTTGATGCAACGGCATCCATGACGAAGACGCAGGGGATGATGCAACGGCATCCATGACGAAGACACATGGCTGATGCAACGGCATCCATGACAAAGAACTTGGCTGATGCAACGGCATCCATGACGAAGAACTTGACATCCAAATAGGCAAAACACAAGGCATGGACATTGGCACTGTCTCTCAGGGCGCCCTACTCAGGCCACCCGTGGGACTGAGTCGCGGACCACCCAGTCCCACTGCGCACCCTACACAGCCCTTGCAGGCTGGTCACGGACCACGAGGAGAATGGGACAGCGCAGGAAAGATCCAGGACATGACAGCTCGAGAGCGCAGGACACCAGTCCACCTGCAGGCCACTCCAACCCGGGAAAGACGTCGTCCGAAGGAGTCCGGCCCACAGGACCAGAAGGCTCAGGAGCGAGAAGACGAGATGCAGGAACACACATCAGGACGTGGAGGAACATAGCGAGACATCACAACATGGACCAGGACCTCAGGCAGAACACCAAGACATGAAGACATGGAAGAAGGCAGATGAGACGAGGAGCTCCACGAAGACAGAAGACCTTACAACTCTGGCAGGCAGGAGCCTCCAGAAGGAAGTCACCACGATGCAAGGCGAAGAACAGACTGACGGAGCAGCCCTTTATAGGGCTGAAGCAGGAAACAGTCACAGAGGTGAGGCCAGCACACTTCCTGTGCCTGGCCCTTTAAATCTTGAAGAGAGGTGCGCGCCGGCGCCTAAGGGAAGCAGGAGAAGCTGTGCAGGACAGTGGCCTGCACCGACGCGCAAGACAGAAGAGGCAGGACTGAGCCTGGACGCAGGCTCCGACGTCGGCAGTGGCTCCAGCCGCTGCAGGAGGCCCCGGGGGCGGCTCCAGCCGCTACTCCAGCCCGGGGCTGCAGCCTTAGTGCCGTGAAGATGAAGCAGATGTCGGCGGCATTCCCAGCCACGCAGAAGAGGGCAGAGGGCCCGCGGCACCGGCCAAGATGAAGGGAGACCCGATGGGCGGCCTCCGGGCCGCAGGGGAGCGCAGAGTCCGTGGCTCCGGCCGTGTGGGAAGGCCGACGGCGGCGTCCTGCTGCGTCGGCTGAAGAGAAATAGCATGAGGTAAGTGAGCCTGCTCGCGGGGGGACCCGAGGGCAGTGCAGTTATAACATTTTATGAGAAGGCTAGAGCATAGGTCCGCAGTCAGGAAAGGGTCAGAGGAAGTTGGAAAGCAAGAGTTGTTGATTTCCAAGCTTGGAGAGATGTAGGTAAAGTAAAGAATCACAGGTGGGTAGTACAGGAAGTGGGGAGTAGTAGGTTGATATAAGGAATGCAGTTATATTTGTGGTGGTGGTATTATAAATGAACAATTAAAGAGAACGTTTGAAATTTTAATTTGTCTATGTGTTTTAAATGATGTATTTTTATGTATTTTATTGTTGTGAACTACCTTGATTGGCTATATGAGTATGGTATGTGCAGTAGATAAATAATAAATGAAATTAAAAGTTCAGAAGTGAGTCTGAAGGTAGGCGAGGAGGGTGAGGAGAAGGACTGACAGGGACTGTAGGGGACAAGGCAGGCTGGGCTGTGGAGCAAGGCAGGCAAGGCTGGAGAGACGAGGCAAGCAAAGCTGGAGAGACACAGGAGCAGCAACTCACATTACAAAAATGCAGGTGACCCATTGTTGAGACAGAGAATGAGAGTCCTGGAAGGCCCTTTCAGAGAAAGGAGAAAGGTCCGAAATGGTATGTGAAATTGAAAGGTGACAATGATCAGTGTGAGGAGGGAGACGAAGAAATGGATGAATTATTAAACAAATACTTCAGTTCGGTGTTCACTAAATAAGACCCTGAAGAAAGACCGTCGCTAGTTGACAAGACTGTGGATGGGAGTGGAGAAGACAAAACTCAGTTTACAGAAGAGAATGTATGGAAAGAGCTAGGAAAACTAAAAGTGGACAAGGCCATGGGGCAGATGAGGTACATCCCAGGATACTAAGGGAGCTCAGGGATGTGCTGGCAGGTTCGCTGAAGGACCTACTCAATAGATCTCTGGAAACGGGAGTGGTGCCGCAAGATCGGAGAAGAGTAGTGGTGGTCCCGTTTCACAAGAGTGGGAGCAGAGAGGAGGCTGGAAACTATAGGCTAGTTAGTCTCACCTCGGTGGTGGGAAAATTAATAGAGACTCTGCTGAAGGAAAGGATAGTGAATTATCTACAGTCAGGAGGATTGCTTGACCCCAGGCAGTATGGATTCATCAGGGGAAGGTCCTATCAGACAAATCTAATTGATTTTTTTGATTGGGTGACTAAAGAATTGGATCAAGGATGAACGCTCGATGTGATCTACTTGGATTTCAGCAAAACTTTTGAAGACGTCTCACATAGGAGGCTTGTCAATAAAATGAGAAGCTTGGGAGTGAGCGCCAATGTGGTGGCGTGGATTACAAACTGGATGGCTGATAGAAGACAGCATGTGATGGTAAATGAAACTTACTCTAAAGAGAGAACACTCTTAAGCAGAGTGCCACAAGGATCGGTGTTGGGACTGGTCCTGTTCAATATCTTTGTGAGCAACACTGTGGAAGGGATAGAAGATAAAGTTTGTCTGTTTGCGGATGATACTATCTGCAACAGCAATGAACAAGGATATTGAATTTTACAGTTTAGGAAAACAAGTACCGGTAACTTGCTGATGAAGCTGTTACTAACCTTGACCAATAAGCCTGATAATTTTGATGTAACTCCAACATTGTTCTCTGCTTCAACAGTAAGAAGTAACGGGGAATTCAACTCAGACAGTAACCAGTTGTAAATATCTATTGATGAACTGTGCTTATATGATGTGGGAATAAAATTTTCTAAAAAGTAAGCAAGGGCTCTGACTTTCACGGTTTGGGAACTTAAGTATGGGGGTGACCTGTATGGCGTGACAGATGCTACATAGGCTTGCTGGGCAGACTGGATGGACTGTTTGGTCCTTTTCTGCCATCATAGTCTATATTTCTACGATAGGAAAAGCAAACAGGAAGTCCTATGCTGGGGAAACAGACTTTGGAGAGGTTTTTTGTAGTGCTGTAGTGATAGTAGACTGCAGGAATAGAGAGAGCAAGTGTGCCCAGTTCATCTGCATGGAGCCTATAAATTCCTCAGAATTGTTAAGAAATTGTTTAGTGAAAAGAATGATATTTTGATTTTCAGGAGAAAGAAAATTGTGTGTTAATTCAAAGCCTGCTAAAACAAAGGATAGTGCAGTTTCTGGAATCCAGTAGATTGCAAGATCCAAAGCAGCATGGTTTTACTAGAGGGAAATCTTGTCAGATGAATTTGATCAATTTCTTTGATTGGTTTACCAGAGAGTTGGATCAAAGGATTGCACTAGACATAGTGTGCTTGGATTTCAGTAAGGCCTTTGACATGGTTCTGCAGAGAAGGCATAAATAAATTGAGCACCTTTGGTATAGAACCTAGAGTTACTGACTGGGTTAGAAACTGGCCGATTGGGAAGCAACAAAGGTTAGTGGTAAATTGAATTTACTCTGAAGAGGGGGGTGTTACTAGTGGTGTGCCTTAGGGTGTCCTAGAACTTGTTCTTTTCAACTTTTTGTGGGTGACATAGAAGGATTGCTAGGAAAGGTTTATCTTTTTGCTGATGATTCCAAGACCTGCAACAGGGTAGACAGTCAAGAAGGTGAGGAAAGCATGAGCAGAGATCTAGCAAAGCTCGAAGAATGGTCTAGAAACTGGCAGCTAAGATTTAATGCTAAAAATGCAGAGTAATGCATTTAAGATGCAAAAATCTAAGAAAGAGATACAGTATTGGAGGTGAAAATCTAAGACAGTCAACATTGGCTCACTATAACAAACTTAAGCACTGAATAGATTTATTATTTATAATACAATCTAATTATTTATTCTGAAATTTCTCTCTTACCATTTAAACATAATTCAAGTGATAAATCTCTATATACTCATCTATTTGTAATTCCCCTATGTCCAAAAGAAATTTAACCACATGAAAAACAGACTAAAATATATACCACACATAATCACATAAACAGACAAGACATCACATATATATCCCACAAAAAGGGGGAAAAAAAGTAGTAACAAAAATCCAAAAACCAAAAAATACACATACAACTGTTAATAAAGTTTCAAAAAAGGTCTCAATAGTTAAAAAAATATTTGGAAAAAAGATATATCAAAAAAAGTCTCTGGAAAAGTCAACATTATAGAATTCCTTTAAAGAGTTGTAATCTACTCCAAAGGGTTAGTACACCTCACTCTGCCTGCACTGCCATTCCCATAACGTTATTTCAGCAATAGTCAAGCTATGTAGTTAGAAGTCCTTCGGTCCCAACTCTGCTTAAGTGTTTACATTTCTTTTGGACATAGAGGAATTAATAATAGATGAGTAGATAGAGATTTATCGCTTGAATTATGTTTAAATGGTAAGAGAGAAATTTCAGAATAAATAATAAATAATTAGATTGTATTTCTTTATTATCTCCAAATACATATCAGAATATTAACGTTAGATTTGAACCGTATGATAGTCTTCCAACCAACATATAAGCTATAATCTACACATATTTCTCTTATCGAATATGTTACCGTTCAACAATGGCATATCTATAACTTGTTAACTGTACCAATTAATTTTTATTTCTTTTGTGCCTTTTTTGTAAACCGTTGTGATGGTGAACTAACTTAACGATGGTATAGAGGAGTTTTTAAATAAATAAATAAAGAATAAAGAATAAATCTAGTCAGTGCTTGAATTTGTTCTAGTGAGCCAATGCTGACAGTCTTATTTTTTTGGGTGTTCTTATTTATTTATTTATTTATTTCGGATTTTTATATACCGGCATTCTCAATACAAGTATCGAATCAGGTCGGTTTACATAGAACAAAACTGTCGCAATAAAGGCGTTACATTAAACAGCGTTTCTTGACATATGAGTAACATATAACATATAACATATCATATAAAATATAAATAAATAATACAAATTTTAAATATAACATAGACTATAATAATACTAATAACTCGTCAACAGGACGTGGATAAATACAAAGGATGTTTAAGGCCTGAGTATATATCTTGAATAATTAGAGGGGTAGTCTAAATAGTGATATGTGGGTACATAGACCTTGTTGCTGTGCAGAGTCCGAGTAGTGCATGAGTAAAAGGAGACTGATAATCCGAGAAGGAGTCTTAAAACAGGTGTGTTGTTCAGATCTGACGTGGTTAGATCTGGAGGGGAGTATGGCTGATCGAGGATCTGATGTTGGACTGTTTTTCTCTTTGACCGGTGTCGGAGTGATCTTGTGATTCTGTGTAGGCTTGCCTGAAAAGCCACGTTTTTAGGTTTTTCTTAAAAGTTGGATGACAAGTCTCTTGGCGAAGATCCGGCGGTAATGAGTTCCAGAGGGTGGGCCCGGCTGTGGAGAGTGCTCGTTTTGTTCGTTTGGTTTTGATCGGGGGAGCATATAAGGAGCCTTTGTAGTTGTGCCTGATGGGTCTTTGTGAAGTGTGAGGGCGGAGTCGTGAGTTTAGATTTAGGTGGGCAATGCCCATGATATCCTTGTGGATCATTGATAAAGTCTTGTAGGTGATTCTAGCTTTTATAGGAAGCCAATGAAGGCTGTGAAGAATAGGTGTTATGTGGGCTCTTTTAGCAATATTGCGATTTGACAGTTTGGAGTGGGTTTTTTTGGGGGGGGGGTTTTGAGTGAAAATCTAAGCACAAAAAAGAAGCGGGATTTTAAAGTGACCAAATAGATGGAAAAAGTGACGGCAAATGCCAGTGTTAGGATTAATGGGTTTCGTGGACCCTAGGCCAGAGGTGAGGGTTGATACCACCTGTGGGGAGGAGCCCCACAGGTCCTCACCGTCGGGAGGCGAGGCCAGCTGTAGCAGGAGGTCAGGTAGTAGTGGCAGAGAGATAGGGTGTCCTGTGTCACAGCCACATGATCGCAGGAGCGTGTAGAGAGGATATTGTGAGGTGCCCCAAGGAGTGGGGGTAAGAGACACAGTTCAGAGGGAACCCACAGTACTCAGGCAGGACTGGAGATGCAAGTACCAGAGCAGGAGCCTCCGACAGGGGTGTCCTAGGCAGGCTCCGAGGAGCGGGGAGCGCGAGGCAGGAACTGTAGGAGGAATACAGCCAAGACTGTCCCAAGGGGCGGGACAGCATAGCGTGTGAGGCTCTGGTGTGATGACGTAGGCTGACCCGAGGAGCGGGGAAGCCCGAGTTGAATCTCTGAAGCAGTGACGTAAGCCGCCCCAAGGAGCGGGGGTGCACACGAAGGAATCTCTGGTAAAGAAATGAGGCACGGCCCCGAGGAGTGGGGAAGCACAGAGTACAGTCACTTATGTAGAAAGTAGGTACTGCCCCAAGGAGCGGGGAAGCACAGAGTGCAGTCTCCAAGGCAGGAAGTTGGTCCGAGGGGCAACCCTGAGAAGCAGGGAAGCCAGCAGGCAGGGTCTCTGGAAGGCGCAGTGGCTAACCCGAGGAGTGGGGAAGCCTAGAGACAGGGTCTCCAACTGGAGCAGGCCCCCGAGGAGCGGGTACCCGAGCTAGAGTTCAGAGCCGCAGGCAGATCCGATGCAGGAACCACGGGTCCGAGGAGACAAGAGCAAGCACTAGGCGAAGGAACTCGTTGCCAAGTCCGCTAGCAAGGGGTGAAGGAGGTCCTTAAGAATCCCAACCTTGTGGTGCCATCAGTCCAACCCTGAGGTTCCCGCCATTGGGCCTTCAAAGGGAGGCCCGGTGGCACATGCGCCTAGGAAGGCCCAGAGTTGGCGTGGGTGGCGTCGGCAGCCCAGCCGCCATGAGGAGCCTTGATCACCTGAGATGAGCGGCGGTAGTGGCTAGCCTCAGTTGCGAGCTGACCCGGAGAGGACAGCAGACCAACACATGTCGTGAGTTGAATTGGTCGCAGCCATCTGGTGGGGATCTGAAGAAGCTCAGTCAATTGTCTCAAAATAAAATTCTCACCAGCCCCAGAGTCTGCCAAAGCCAATGTGTGGAGCTCCTGATTGTCCAGCTTGATGGAGACAAGTACTGTCAACAGAGGAAAAGGCAAAGTCAGGCCTAAGAGCAGTCCTCCTGCTGAACCTAGGCCTTGGAGTTTCCTGGACAGAGACTATGGCATGTCCAGATTGGCTGCATTACAGGCAGAGGCCGTATTGCTGGCAATGGCGTTGTTCCTTCGGAGACAGTCTGCTCTGACCCATTTGCATGGGCTCATTCTCAGCTTTGCTCGGAGCCGCGTTCAATCTGGGTGAAGATGAAAGTTGAATTCGGGCTGAGCATGGTGTAGATTTTCTGGAGGCTTTGGACTCCTGTAAGCGCTCTTGCAAGCGGCGGTCGATGCGGCCAGGTAGGTCTATTAATGAGTCCAGGAATGCAGGTAATTCACGAGCTGCCAACTCATCCTTAATCTGGGAACTCATACCTTCTAGGAATATAGACCGTAAGCAGTCTGAGTCCCAGTGAAGTTCAGACAAAAGGGTCCTAAATTCAATGACATAGTCAGTTAACAGCCTCGAGCCTTGCTTAAGATGGAGAAGAGAGGACCCGGATACTGCTCTTCTGCTAGGGTCATCGAAGGCTGAGCGAAATAAGGCAAGGAAATCGGGCAGGTCTCGAAGATTCAGATCAGCATGCTCCCAGGGCCTTACCATCCAGAAGGGAAATGTAGTCTTGGTGATCACATCTGGGAAGTAAGCTGGTTGCAGACAGAAATGCATATTACATTGATTCAGGAAACCCCTGCACATAAGAGGTTTTCCTGAGAAGCAAGGAGGTGCCGGCAAGGGCACGGTAAGCCGTGGATCCAGCAAGGTGATGGAAGAATTGAGCTTGGGAGACGTCATGGTGGCAGACACGGTAGTGTCTAAACGAAGGCTCAAGTTATCAATGGCTGCTGCCAGTATTTCCAGGTACTTTTGCTGCTCACTGATTATTTGTGCCAGGCCAGGGATGGCCTGTATAGCTGAAACTTCTGCCGGTCCATGGACATGGCAATCTGTTAGGATTCATGGGTTTTGTGGACCCTTGGCCCCTAGGTGAGGGTTGATACCACCTGTGGGAAGGAGCCCCACAGGTCCTCACCATCAAGAATCCTAACCTTGTGATGTCATCTGTTGGAGATGCCCCTGAGGTTCCCGCCATTGGGCCTTCAAAGGGAGGCTCGGTGACTGCCCGCGCCTAGGAAGACTTGGAGTCAGTGTGGGTGGTGGCGGCATCCTGGACACCACGAGAAGCCTTGATCACCCGGAGATATGCGGCAGTAGTGGCTATCCCCAGCCGCAAGCTGACCCGGAGAGGAGAGCAGACCAACATATGTCGTGAGTTGAATCAGTCACAGCTGTCTGCGACCGACGGAAGAAAGATGCTTGGCTGTATAGGGAGTGGAATTGTCAGCAGAAAAAAGGAGGTGATATTGCCCCTGTTCAGGTCCCTGGTGAGACCTCATTTTGAATACTGTTTATGGAGACCACACCTTCAAAAGGATATAAACCAGCTGGAGTCGGTCCAGAGGATGGCTAATAAAATGATCAGTGGTCTTCATTCTGAAGAATATGGGGATTGACTTAAGGATCTAAACATGCACATTCTAGAGTAAAAACGAGATAGGGGAGATATGATAGAGACATTTTTTTTTATTATTGTTTATTTTTATTTATTTATTTATTTATTTATTTATTTTCAAAGGTTTCCATGTACAGAGGCTAGCCTCTTTCACTGGAAAGAAGGCTATAGAACAAGGGGTCATGGGATGAAGGTGAAAGGGGTTAGACTAAGGAGTAATCTTATGAAATATTTCTTTACAGAAGGGTAGTGCATACATGGAACCGTCTCCCAGTGGAGGTGGTGGAGGCAAAAACGTTAACTGAATTCAAGAAAGCATGGGATAAATGCAGTGGATTTCTGAGGGAGTGATGGGAATTATAAGGGCTAGATAAATTAGACGAATGGGCCATATGGCTTTTTCTACTATCATATTTATATGTTTCAATGAATGTGTGGATAATTGCATGTGAAGTTGGGCCTCTAGCAAGTTAGATTAAGCTTGAGCAGGACCCAGGGAATAATCCTTATTCCAACAGACATTGTTTGACAAAGAGTATAAAAGCTAAAGAATATCTTTTGGGCTGTAAGAAAAATCAAAGTGGGAAGCTGACAGATAAATACTGGAGATCCATATTAAGATAAGAAATTCTGAGTGATTATTTTATAAACCTCTTTGGGAGTTATGGTTGGCTACAACAGTTTACTAAAAAGAGTGTTCCAACAAAGACACGCCGAACATTGGTATTTTTTGATCCCTTTTGAAGAGAGAATTCTGGAGGTATTTTGTATGCATGCTGTTACGAGCGCGCGCGGGCGCGGTCGTCTCGGGCGGGTGGTGAGCCCTTGGGCCACGGCAGGACCCCAGGAGGAGCCCAAGGCCACACCGTGGGAGGTGAGCTGAGCAGGCATGGTGAGCCAGGCAGGCAGGAACAGAAACAGGGAGTCCGGCCCTCAGCCGGACCTGCATGCCCATGGTAGCCAACACGGGGAAGTTGACTAGTGAACGGTCCTCCGACTGTTCCCGGCCCTTTCGGACCCGCCGCAGGGAACGGCAATGGGCAGCAGGCCGGACAGAGGCGAGGGCAGACAGAGTCCTTAAACAGACGACATCAGACGGGGCAGAAGCAGGCTGAAGCAAGACGGAGACATCAGGTCAAGGGCTGAAGCGAGACACAGGAAAGGCCCAGGCGAGCAGGAACTCCGATGCTGGGATACTCACATCCAAAGCCCCCTCGGCTGGCAGAAGCTCAAGAGCCCCTGGGACGAATCCCTCCTGTTGGCCACTCCAGGGCCCAACAGGACAGAAGGCTCAGGAACCAGGTCAAGGCAGAGACAGGTAGACATCCGGACAAAGGCTGAAGCAGACACTGAAGACAAGGCTGGACGGGAACATTGCACTGTCCATCAGGGCGCCCTACTCAGCCCACCCGTGGGACTGAGTCGCGGACCACCCTGTCCCAGACGCGCCCTACACAGCCCAGGAAGGCTGGTCGCGGACCACGCTGAGAAGGGGGGCGCGGGGAAGACCCAGGCGAACAGGAACTCCGATGCTGGGATACTCACATCCGAAGCCCTTACGGCTGGCAGGCACAGGAACAAACATCTAGGCAGGGTCAGAGACAGGCATCAAGGCAGAGACACTGGACATCAGGAACATCAAGCAGAGACAGGACAAGGCACCATCAAACATGGAGGACCTGGATCGGCTAGGTTACAGGCGACTGTAATGCTCAGATCCAAGGCCGAAGACAAGCAGGAGTCGGAGTCACGGACCGGAGTCAAGGCAGGCTGAAGACAAGCAGGAGTCAGAGTCACGGACCGGAGTCAAGGCAGGCTGAAGACAAGCAGGAGTCAGAGTCACGGACCGGAGTCAAGGCAGGCTGAAGACAAGCAGGAGTCGGAGTCACAGACCGGAGTCAAGGCAGGCTGAAGACAAGCAGGAGTCGGAGTCACAGACCGGAGTCAAGGCAGGCTGACGACAAGCAGGAGTCGGAGTCACGGACCGGAGTCAAGGCAGGCTGACGACAAGCAGGAGTCAGAGTCACAGAGGACCTGGATCGGGAGAGGCCACAGGCAACTGTGTAACCCAATCCGAAGGCCGAAGACAAGCAGGAGTCGGAGTCACGGACCGGAGTCAAGGCAGGCTGAAGACAAGCAGGAGTCGGAGTCACGGACCGGAGTCAAGGCAGGCTGAAGACAAGCAGGAGTCGGAGTCACGGACCGGAGTCAAGGCAGGCTGAAGACAAGCAGGAGTCGGAGTCACGGACCGGAGTCAAGGCAGGCTGAAGACAAGCAGGAGTCGGAGTCACGGACCGGAGTCAAGGCAGGCTGCCGACAAGCAGGAGCCGTAGTCACGGAGGACCTGGATCGGGAGAGGCCACAGGCAACTGTGTAACCCAATCCAAAGGCAAAGACACAGTGAACAGAAAGTCCTTAAATACTGGAGGTAGAAGGCAACTCCCTGGGAGGAGCTTGCCAGGACCGCCCACCGCTGGTCCTATAACTAGGGTAGAGAGCTGCGGGCCAGCCCCTAGGGAAGGGCGTCGCCCAACAGGAAGTCCAAACACTGAGGCTGCAAGCCACAGGCATGCCTCAGGAGCAGCTAGGCCTCTGGAGGAAGGTAAGAGACCTCCTGCAGCGCAGCAGCAGGGGGGATCGCAACACATGCCACCTTCTTGCAAAATTGTTTTCTGTATGCTAACTATACAGGCCGCAGTCCCTAGTAGCAGTTTGACTGCAGTCTTAGAGGATCATATTCAAACAACTGCATGTGGCAGCATATACTTGCATATATGGCCGCATGTAGTTTTACAATAGCATTTTGTAACCCATGTGTTTCATAAAATACACGCATCATTACCTCACAACTTACATGCGTATGTATGCCCACATGCAAATACATGCAGTGCATTGAAACTATGTACTTCAATGCATTTAATGTGCATACTTTTCCTATCATAATTAAAAATATAAGCAAGAATATTTTACATGTGAAAATAAAATAGGACTTACAGAATTCCCGATTTCCCGATGAGGACTATCCAATGTAACTATTGTGGAGCCTTTATTCTGAGGGAAAGCATCTGGAAACTTAGAGCTTGCCCCATTTGTGCAGAACTCTCTTCCTTGAAAAAGGAGCTGGCTGAAGTTAAAGCTGAATTAGCTTCAGTAAAGAGAATTTCACCCACATTACATTACTCAGGAATTAATTCCCCATTACCACAGAAAAACCAGGAGTCAAGAAAAAAAGAGAGATACAGTGAGCTTAGGTAGGATAAGACATGTGACCCACAGACACCCGTTATTGACAGCTGGGCAGCCCACAAGTATACCCCCCCCCCCCACTCACACAGGACATTAAGGAACTCAATAAAAACCAGGATTACAGTGGGCTCTGGTAGAATTAGACCTGTGATGCGGAGACACGCACTGTATCAAGTGCAACAAGTACAAAAAGCCTTCTCTATATTAAACACTGAAGAAGTTATTGAGAAAAAGATTGAAGTGTTACCTGAAAAGAGAGAAGAAACCCAATGCATACAGAAATTCCAGATCAGTAACCAAAGGAAAAAGCTCATTGTGATGGATGACTCTGTCATCAGTGGCACAACTGCAAAGGGAAAGAGTGAAGTGAATAACAAAACTCAACTAAAGTCTCAAAAGGAGTCCAGTAAAAGCAGTAACCTTAACGAGAAAAGCTGGAAAGCTATGACCACAAATGCTTGTAGTTTGGGCAATAAAATCCCAGATCTGCAAGCCCTAATGGTGGAGGCGGACTTGGACGTTGTTGCTATCACAGTGACGTGGTTCACGGAATCTCATGATTGGGATACGGCAATACCGGGCTATAACTTGTTAAGGAAGGGCAGCGTGGATAGGAAAGGGGGAGGTGTGGCTTTTTATGTCAGAAACAATAACCAAGCATCTGAGCTGCAAGGAAGATGGGGCAATGAAGAAGCACTATGGGCCGACCTAAAAAAAATGATGGGGCATCCATTTATATTGGAATGGTTTACAGACCTCCAAACCAAAAGGAAGAGCATGACAGAGATCTGGTTGAAGACATCCAAAAGATGGGAAAGAGAGGAGAAGTGGTGATCATTGGGGACTTTAATCTGCCGGATGCAGACTGGAGAATCCCTTCTGCAGAATCTAATAATAGTAGAGAAATAGTGGATGCCCTGCAAGGGGCTTTGTTGAAACAAATGGTATTGGAACCCACGAGAGAGGGAGCTATACTCGATTTAGTGCTCACAAATGGAGATAATGTCTCTGATGTCCAGGTGGGTGCCTACCTCAGCACCAGTGATCATCAAAATGTATGGTTTCATATCACACACAGGATATGTAGAAGAAGCATGAAGATCCGAGTTTTGCAGTTCAAAAACACAGACTTTGATGAAATGGGGAAGTACCTGGAGGAAGAACTAAAAGGTTGGGAGAACAAGAAAGATGTGGATCAACAGTGGACCAATCTAAAAGGAGCAATCATCAAGACAACTAATCTATATGTCAGAAAAGTAAAGAAGAGCAATAGGAAAATGAAACCTATGTGGTTCTCAAAGGAGGTGGCTGACAAAATAAAAGCTAAAAGAACAGCATTCAAGAAATATAAAGGTTCCCAAAGGGAGGAGCACAAAGAAGAACATATGGTACAACTGAGAGAGACGAAGAAAGTAATCAAGACGGCAAAAAGTCAAGCGGAAGAAAGGATTGCCAAAGAGATAAAGAGAGGTAACAAAACATTTTTCAGATACATCAGTGAAAGGAGAAAAGTTCAAAGTGGTATAGTGAAATTGAAAGGTGAAAAGGATCAATGTGTAGAGAGACGAAGAAATGGCAGAAATATTAAATGAATTCTTCAGTTCGGTGTTCACTAAAGAGGACCCAGGTGAAGGACCATCGCTAGTTAGCAAGAAACTGGAGGGGATTGGAGTTTATGTAACTCCGTTTACAGTGGAGAATGTGTGGGAAGAGCTGGGGAAACAAAGTGGACAAAGCCATGGGGCCCGATGAGGTTCATCCCAGGATACTGAGGGAGCTCAGAGATGTGTTGGTGGGACCGCTGTGTGATCTGTTCAATAGATCCCTAGAAACAGGAGTGGTGCCGAGTGATTGGAGAGGAGTGGTGGTGGTCCCGCTTCAAAAGAGTGGGAGCAGAGAGGAGGCTGGTAACTATAGGCCGGTTAGCCTCACCTCGGTGGTGGGAAAAGTGATGGAGACGCTGCTGAAAGAGAGAATAGTGAATTATCTACAGTCGGGAGAATTGCTGGACCAGAGGCAGCATGGATTCACTAGGGGAAGATCCTGTCAGACAAATCTGATTGACTTTTTCGACTGGGTGACTAGGGAGTTGGATCAAAGAGGAGCGCTCGATGTCATCTACTTGTATTTCAGCAAGGCTTTTGATATGGTCCCGCACAGGAGGCTGGTGAATAAAATGAGAAGCTTAGGAGTGAGTGCCGAGGTGGTGGCCTGGATTGCAAACTGGTTGACGGACAGAAGACAATGTGTGATAGTAAATGGAACATACTCTAAAGAGAGAGCGATGTTAAGCGGAGTGCCGCAAGGATCGGTGTTGGGACCGGTCCTGTTCAATATCTATGTGAGCGACATAGCGCATGGGATAGAAGGTAAGGTTTGTCTGTTTGCGGATGACACTAAGATCTGCAACAGAGTGGACACGCCGGAAGGAGTGGAGAGAGTGAGACAGGATTTAAAGAAGCTGGAAGAGTGGTCGAAGATATGGCAGCTGAGATTCAATGCCAAGAAGTGCAGAGTCATGCATATGGGGTGTGGAAATCCGGAAGAACTGTATTCGAAGGGGGCTGAAGGGCTGATGTGCACAGAGCAGGAGAGAGACCTTGGGATGATATTGTCTAACGATCTGAAGTTGGCGAAACAATGTGACAAGACGATTGCTAAAGCCAGAAAAATGCTGGGCTGCATAGAGAGAGGAATATCGAGTAAGAAAAGGGAAGTGATGATCCCCTTGTACAGGTCCTTGGTGAGGCCTCACCTGGAATACTGCGCTCAGTTCTGGAGACCGTATCTCCGAAGAGACAGAGACAGGATGGAGGCGGTCCAGAGAAGGGCGACCAAAAAGGTGGATGGTCTTCATCGAATGACTTATGAGGACAGATTGAAGAATCTAAATATGTATACCCTGGAGGAAAGGAGGAGCAGAGGTGATATGATACAGACTTTCAGATACTTGAAAGGTTTTAATGATCCAAAGATAATGACAAACCTTTTCCGTTGGAAAAAAATCAGCAGAACCAGGGGTCATGATTTAAAACTCCAGGGTGGAAGACTGAGAACCAATGTCAGGAAGTATTTCTTCATGGAGAGAGTGGTGGATGCCTGGAATGACCTTCCGAAGGAAGTGGTGAAACCAAAACTGTAAAGGACTTCAAAGGGGCATGGGATAAACACTGTGGGGTAGATTTTCAAAGGGGTACGCGCGTACCCCTGACAACCTACCCGAAACCCCCCCTGCGCGCGCCGAGCCTATTTTGCATAGGCTCGGCGGCGCGCGCAAGCCCCTGGATGCGAGTAAGTCCCGGAGCTTGCATGGAGGGGCGTGTCGGGGGGCGTGCCGCGAGTGACGCGGCATTTCGCAGTGACGCGAGAGACACAGGCGTAAATCTGCCAACAAAGGTAGGGGGGGGTTTAGATAGGGCCGGGGGGGTGGGTTAGGGAGGGGAAGGTGAGGGGAGGCAGATGGAAAGTTCCCTCCGAGGCCGCTCCGATTTCGGCGCGGCCTCGGAGGGAACAGGCAGCGAGCGCTGGGCTTGGCGCGTACAGGTTGCACAAATGTGCACCCCCTTGCGCGCGCCGACCCCGGATTTTATAAGATACGCGCGGGCTACGTGCGTATCTTATAAATCTAGCGTACTTTTATTCGTGCCTGGTGCTGTGAACAAAAGTACGCGCTCGCGCCAAAATTATAAAATCTACCCTGTGGATCCATAAAGTCTAGAGGATGTGAATGAAGAGTGGGTGGCTCATGGGAACGATGGCTACTACCTGGTGATAATACCCTTATTCAATAAACATATACACGGTTAATGCGACTCCAATATTGCTCTAAGCTTCAGCGGCAATGAGGAAATGTGGCATGCGGGGAGTAGCTTGCTTGTTACAGCGGTTACTACCCCAAACCAAATAAGCCTGATACTTCACTTTCAATGCATATCCAGCATAGCTCTCTGCCTTCAACAGCAGGGGAGAAAGTTTGACCACTTCACGCATATCCAGCATAGCCCCTCTGCTTCAACGGCAGGGGAGCAAGACTGATACTTCACTTTCAATGCAAAGCCAGCATAGCTCTCTGCTTCAACAGCAGGGGAGAAAGTTTGACACTTCACGCATATCCAGCATAGCTCTCTGCTTCAACGGCAGGGGAGCAAGACTGATACTTCACTTTCAATGCATAGCCAGCATGGCTCTCTGCTTCAATGGAAGGGGGAATGAAGAAAGGTGGATCTATATTCAGGGAACAACCAACAAGGACTGAATTACATAGTCTGGATAAACAGATAAGCATGGGTGTAGTTTGCTTATTGCGGTGGTTAATACCCCTAACTAATTAAGCTATTTCACTTAGATGCAGTTCCTACACTGCTCTCTACAATAATGGCGGGGGTGGAAGGGAAATAGAATAAAAAAATGGTTACTAAGAGCCAAGAGAAACAGATAAGTATGTGAGAGAAAAAAAAAAGTGCCAAAACTTGCTGAGCAGACTGGATGGGCCGTTTGGTCTTCTTCTGCCGTCATTTCTATGTTTCTATATGTTTCTATTTGATTTAGGCACATAACTCAGCCAATTTTAAAATATACCCGGATGAAAAAAAATTAACTAGTTTACCAATTAGTCCACCAGTTTGCCCACTCCTCCTCCAGGTCATCGAGACCTTCTGCCTGAACTCCCTCCCAGTTCATCTAGTTGTCCCACCCAGTGAATAGTATACAATAAACACACAAATCATTAAGTATGCATGTCTTTGGGTGTTTATGAAATACTGCTTTCACGCATATGTGTAACTTAAATTCGTTTATGCGCATTAACGTTTGAAAGTTCATTGTTTAGTTTTTATAAACCTGGCAGGAGTCATACTGTCCATGCTTCCAGGGAAAAAAATAAGAGAAACCTGTGGTTGTGTGTGGCTGTATGACAGAGTGCTGTAAAGCAGCAGAGGGTTGTAGACTAGAGTGAGAGAGTGCCTGTGTAAGTTGTACCAATATCCTTTTTTTTTTTTTTTTTTAGTACTTTCAAGTGCCTGTGCAATTTAACTGGGAAATACCAGAGAAAAGACAGGGATTACATTATGTGACAGAAGATGCCAGAGAAAGTCTTGGGACACCTTAAAGGACCAGTCCCAAAGCTCTGGTCCCGGTCTACCTTAAGGCAAAGCATTCTAGGTGTGGGGTGGCTCCTCTGAGCAGGAATAAAGGGTATGCTCAGAGACGAATAAGGGAGGCCTGGGAAGATATGGAAAAGGCAGCTTCAACTAACTACTGCTTTGTTGATGTTCTCTTTGTGAATTACTGTAAGGTAAGCAGTCTGAACTTTGTTTATTGCTGTGAAGAATAAAATTTGTGCAAAGAAAAGCCGGCATCCTGCATGTGTTTGCCTCTGGTAGGCTGGAAACTGCTCATTCTTTACTACACAATGCTTTTATTATCTATTTTGCACTTAGCTAGTTAAATTCACAATCAACTAGGTTCCAGATTTATGTTATTAACATTTCTAGAAAGCTTTCCTGTGGAAGATTTGCACAGTTAAGGCCCGATTTTAAATGGCCCATGCGCGTAAAAAACAGGGGTTACACGTTTGGCCAGACCTTGCGTGCAGTACACACATTTGAAAGGGGCCCGGTCATGTACCTAATCCCTGTTACGCACACAAGAGCTGGACCTCAGCAAAGGGGTGGCCCGGGGAGGGTGGGGGCGAGGAGAGGGCTGGAGGTGCCCGGTACAGTGGCCATTTGCACCCTGCCGGCGCACGCAACTCCATTGGAGTAGCAAAAGGTAATTAAAAAAAAATAGGGTTACCTAGTGTAGGTATACGGGTGGGTAGGATAGGGGAAGGGGAATGGAGGTTAGGGTAGGGAATAGGGAAATTCCCTCTTTAATTGGAGTGGACTGGGGAAGCCTGACGATATGTCGCCCGCCACAAATTTTGCGTTATATCTGCCCCCCCCCCCTTGCACGCGCCGCCTGCAATTTTATAACATGTGCGCACTGGAACTAAAGGAACAAGGTTTTGCCTCTTTTTATTTCCTTATAGTTAGAGAGTATGTACCCTGAAGAGTAGGAGACAGAAGATTCTATTGGAACAACAGTCTAAATTCAGAGGTCGCTGGAGAAACAGGACAGAGATAAGTGTGTACACACCTGACACTAAAAGATGAATTTTAAAAGCCTGGAACACACCAAAACTGGGAGATATGCAAATATGTTGGGCCAGTGCACGCTGAGCGGATTTTATAAACTGCCTGGATGTGCATCTATCTCCCACTGCGTGCACAAAAATTATTTTCTAAAAACGGGGTGTGGACGTGGTCTGGGCGGAGCATGGGCGTTTCTAGATTTCTCAAACCAGCATGTTAATACTACAAGACGCACCAGAGTTCCCTGCCACGTAACTTTACTTCTGCTATATGATGGTGTGTAAGTCATAAAACAAAAAAGTATAAACATGTCAGCAGGTTTTTAAGTGTCGAGGTTTTAAGATGTGGGAAAATGGAGGCTATTAAACCTGGGGGGGTTTGGAAGTCCTATTCCTGCCTGGGCCAATTGGGAACGAACTGGTGAAACTAGGCAATGGTGTGGACATGCGCCCCCTTTAAAATCCCCCAACCTATGTGGTGGAAACGGTATTTGCGCGCCACAAATGCATGCCCACTTAAAATTGCATGCACATATCATGCACTCCAGCCTATTTATAAACATGCACGCATATACACGTGTATGTTATAAAATAGCCAAGTCCCTAGGTGCAAGCTGACAAAATGTGCATATGTGCGCCACGTGCCTGTTTTAAAGTTACCATCCCTATTTTTTGGTCTAGCCTGACTAAAGAAACAGTCTACTAGTACTAATTCTACAGACTAAATTCCTCAGAAAGCACAATCTAATAATACTGACTAGTTACACAGAGTAAATACAGAATAATCAGCTGAAACATTTTTTTGAAGTTCAAACTTTACCTACCTGATGAGTTTACAGGAGACTTTTAGAAGGAGGAAAAATCCTGGGGAAAAAAAGAAAGGATCAATTTTTATAACACTGAAGTCTCACTAAGGGGGTCATTTTGTAAAGCTTATCATGTGTGATAAGCCGTTCCCTGTACATACCAGCAGATGGAGTCAGAGAGCAAAACTGTGGGCACTGCCATATATACTATAGTGCCACCTGCAGTCCCTCAGTATTTCTCTGACTCCAGCAGACAGTTAGAAATACACCTGCAGTCTTAGTGTTTTTAGTTTGAATTTTTTCAGGTTAGATAATTAGAATTATTCTTTTTTCCTGCGATAGCTTCTTGAAGTGTTAGGTACCTTCCTGGGCCATCCCTCAGTTGAGGCCGGGTGTCCGGGGGGTTAGATACCCCTGCCTGGGTTTTGCCCGTTCCAGCTCAGGGGGTGAAGGCCAGGGGCTCCTGGCTACTCACCTCTGTAGCTGTTTCAGCTGCTCCCTTAACCCCTGCAGGAGGCAGACTCTACATAAAGTTGACAAAAAAAAAAAAAAGGAAGATCAGTTTGCCATCTTTTTCAAAAGCTGAGGTGAGGAGTCTGTGCAGGGGGGGGGCCTGCGTTTCGGCAGCCATTCAGGGAGATTAGCTGGGCCTTTCCTCGGATCCTGGGGCTCCAGGATGAGTCTAGAGGAGGAGGTAAGTGTGTTTTGGCTGTGACCCTGTTTCTCTGCGCACCTCGCCGCGATTCTCATTCTGACGGGGCCCGGAGCGCCATTTTGGATTTTTTTTCCCACGTCTGCTCAGCGCGCGATTTTCTCCGTCCAGACCTTCCTCCTCAGCATGGGCTGCGTGATGGCGCAGTTTTGCTGATGGGGCCCGCGATTTCGGCCGGCAGACTCCCCGGGGGTGTGGGGGCACTAGAACTCCTCCTGTTTCTAGTCTTCCCGGATGGGCAGCTGCCTGGGGGATGGAAGGCTCGGCTGAATCGGCTGCTCCCTCCCACGGGGAGGATATAGAGGCCTCTTGCCGCGGATCGGGGGGAAGAGGTTGCGCCCCCCATTTTAGCCCCAGTGGGGGCCAATGTCACCCTTGGGGCTGGTGATCTGGCACCATTCAATTCCCCGGAGGGGTTTTCACCTGAATTGATTTTGCTGATGCAACAAGCCTATTTGGCAAGGAAGCATACAGCATTTAAGAGACAGGGGCAGCTGGGGGACCAGGCGGAGTCGCCTGCAAAGCTGGGGCGGAACATGGACCTGCAGCCACGGTCGGGAGAGTACCCCCGTCCTGGGAAGGATGCCCGAGAGCCGCAGGATCCGGCCCCTGGGGCAGGGGCTATGTCAACCTCGGCTGTGGACCCAGCGGATCTGGATCCGATCCCGGATTTGGGGGATACGGATCTGGCTGACCCGGATGATGATGACGACATCCAGCCTATTGAGGGGAACGATCCCAGTGTGGTGCGGCTGTTTAAGCGGGATGAGCTGCGCCCGCTGATTCCCCAGGTGTTGGATATCCTAGGCCTGAAGATTTCCCAAGAAGATTCCGATAACAAAGGGGTTAATCCTGCTCTTGATGGGATCCGGGGCCCCACAACGACTTTCCCATTACCTAAAAAGATTCGCAAGCTGGTTACCCGCGAGTGGGATGCTCCTGATGCGGGCCTGAAGGTGGGTAGGGCTATGGCGAAGCTGTACCCTCTGTCGACAGATGTTTTGGACCTCCTAAAGATTCTGAAGGTGGACGCAGCGGTGTCTGCAGTTACAAAGAAGACCACGATCCCGGTGGCGGGGGCGGCCGCCTTGATGGACATGCAGGACCGCAAGCTGGAGGTCCAGTTGAAGCGGGTTTTTGAAGTGGCTGCATTGAGCCTGTGGGTGGCGGTTTGCGCTAGCCTTATGCAGAGGGTGTGCCTATACTGGGTGCAGGATTTGGCTGCCAACACCGGGGCCGCTGGTGGTGATGCCCTCCATCTCGCCAGATTGGAAGTGGGCATCGCGTATGTTGCAGATGTGCTGTATGATCTAGTGAGGACCTCGGCGCGGAGTATGGTGTCCGTGGTGTTTGCACGTCGACTACTCTGGGTTCTAAATTGGGCGGCGTTGTCGAAGCTGCCTCCGACAGCTTCGACAACGGAATTGGAGCCCGTGGCTTCATTGGGCAGGTTTACTGGTTCCTGCGCCGAGGTGTCCAGGGTCTCTACCGGTGCGATGATCCCCACAAAAGGACTGCTGACATCCTAGAGCTTGTTTGGAGGTCGAAGGCGTGGAATATCAACCGGTACAAAAACGGCGGTACTCCCAAAAGCGAGACCGAGAGGGAAACGTCTTCTTAGAAGACCTCCTATCTTCTGGCAACTTATGGCCCTTAGATTCACCTAGCAGTTTAACCAGCTAATCGAGTTCCTTCCCGAAAAGTTGCTTGTCCTTAAAGGAAAGATTACAAAGCTGCGACTTTGTCATTCAAGTCGCAGCTTTGTAATCTTTCCTTTAAGGACAAGCAACTTTTCGGGAAGGAACTCGATTAGCTGGTTAAACTGCTAGGTGAATCTAAGGGCCATAAGTTGCCAGAAGATAGGAGGTCTTCTAAGAAGACGTTTCCCTCTCGGTCTCGCTTTTGGGAGTACCGCCGTTTTTGTACCGGTTGATATTCCACGCCTTCGACCTCCAAACAAGCTCTAGGATGTCAGCAGTCCTTTTGTGGGGATCATCGCACCGGTAGAGACCCTGGACACCTCGGCGCAGGAACCAGTAAACCTGCCCAATGAAGCCACGGGCTCCAATTCCGTTGTCGAAGCTGTCGGAGGCAGATTATCCAACTTTTACACGGAATGGGAGCAGATCACCTCAGACCGCTGGGTTCTGGAGGTGATCAGAGACGGTTACTCTCTAGAGTTTTTGCGGCCAGTGCAGGAGGTTTTTGTGGAGTCCCGCGTGGCCTCTCACACCAAACGCGAAGCAGTTCAGGTAACTCTGTAATGCCTCATCGAGCTACGAGCGATTGTCCCAGTTCCGGATGCGGAGCAGGGATGGGGAAGATACTCGGTTTACTTTGTGATTCCCAAGAAGGAGGGCACGTTTCGTCCCATCCTCGATCTTCAGAAGGTGAACCACTGTCTTTGGATCCCTTGTTTTCGCATGGAGACCCTGAGGACGGTAATGGCTGCTGTATGGAAAGGGGAGTTTCTAGCCTCCTTGGACCTCACCGAGGTGTACCTTCATATCTCTATCCGGCTGGACCACCAGCGGTTTCTGCATTTCAAGGTCCTGGGACAACACTTCCAGTTTCGAGCCCTGCCGTTTGGTCTCGCAAACAGCCCCTCGGACGTTCACCAAGGTGATGGTGGTCATAGTGGCCTTCCTTTGCAAGGAGGGGATTTTGGTCCACCCTTACCTGGACGACTGGCTGATTCGTGCAAAGTCACGAGAGGACTGCGAGAGATCTGTGCGCATGGTGATGGGGACCTTGCACTCGCTCGGCTGGGTCATCAATGTGCAGAAGAGTCACTTGGAACCCATGCAGGAGTTGACTTACTTGGGAGCGCAGTTCGACACCTTGCGCTGAAAGGTGTTTCTGGCGGCGGACCATGTGACAAAGTTACAGGACCAGATCCACTCTCTTCTTTGGAGAAAGAGCCCCACAGTGTGGCATCATCTGCAAGTTCTGGGGTCCATGGCTTTAACCTTGGATTTAGTGCCGTGAGCGTTCACTCACTTGCGACCATTGCAGCGTGCGTTTTTATCTCTATGGCGTCCGGTGTCCGAACAATTCCACCTACCAATGCCATTGCTTCCAGAGCCCAGAGTTAGTCTGTCATGGTGGCTATCGCGCAACAATCTGGAGCGGGGGGTGGACTTGGAAACCCCAAATTGGCTGATAATTTCCACTGATGCCAGCCTATTCGGTTGGGGAGCGGTGTGTGCGGACCGGTCCGCCCAAGGTCTCTGGTCGTGGATGGAGAGCGCATGGTCCATCAATCGGCTCAAGACACGAGTGGTGTGGCTAGCCCTACAAGTATTCCTTCCCTGGATCTGGGGCAGGGAAGGACAATGCAACGACAGTGGCTTACATCAACAGACAAGGCGGGACAAGAAGTCCGGTGGTGGCACTCGAAACGCGACTCCTATTCACCTGGGTGGAACATCATTTACAGGGGATCGCCATGTCTCATGTCGCAGGTGTGGAGAACGTGCAGGCGGATTTTCTCAGCAGACAGCAGCTCGATCCGGGAGAGTGGGAGCTGTCTCCCGATGCCTGGAACCTCATTTGCGCCAGGTGGGGCGTACCGCAGTTGGATCTGATGGGAACGCGGGCGAACACGAAGACGGAATGCTTCTTCAGCCATCGACGGGAGCCGCGCTCGTTGGTTCTCGACGTGCTGGTTGGCCACTGGCCCACAGGAATACTTCTTTATGCCTTCCGTCCCTGGCCCCTCATCGGTCAGCTTCTCCGTCGCATAGAACTCCATCCAGGCAGGGTGGTACTTGTAGCCCCAGAGTGGCCGCGTCGTCCGTGGCTCGCGGATCTGGTTTGCTTGGCTCTCGAGGGCCCTCTGTAACTCGCGGATCTACCGCGACTACTTCGTCAGGGTCCAATATTTTCGGATCGGGAGGATCACTTCTCTCTCGCGGCTTGGCTTTTGAGAGGCAACGTTTACGTTTGAAGGCTATTCCAAACAGGTCATTTCTACGCTTCTACAGGTGAGACGTCCAGCCACCTCTATGGCCTATGTGAGAGTGTGGAAGCTGTTTGAAGCATGGTGTCAACAGCGTTTCTGCGATCCGTTAGGAGTCCATGTCCCACAGGTCCTGGAGTTTCTGCAACAGGGACTTGCTAAGGGGTTGGCGTTCAATTCCCTTCGTGTTCAAGTAGCAGCACTCGGTGCCTTGCTTGGCAGGTTTGATGGCGGTTCACTGGCAGTGCACCCGGATATTGTTCGTTTTTTCAAGGGGGTTAAACACTTGTGGCCTCCCATCCGTTCTGTGTGCCCTGATTGGAGTTTGAATCTAGTGCTTCGAGTGTTCTGTGGTTCCCCCTTTGAGCCTCTCCGTGGAGCTTCCTTGAAGGATCTCACTTTAAAGACGGTATTTCTGGTGGCTATTTGTTCGGCACGTCGGATTTCTGAGTTACAGGCGTTGTCGTGTCGGGATCCCTTTCTTCGCATTCATGACGATAGGGTATTCTTGCGCACGGTTCCATTCTTCGTTCCGAAAGTTGTTTCGGCTTTTCACGTCAATCAGACTGTGGAGCTGCCGGGGTTCCCTCACTGGTCTCGTGAGTCCTCCCAGGGCAGGGATCTGCATTTGCTGGACATGCGGCGCATCTTGTTGCGTTACCTGGAAGTTACCAATGATTTTCGACGGTCCTATCATTTGTTCATTCTCTTTGGTGGCCCAAAAAAGGGGGACAAAGCATCTAAGGCGACCATTGCTCGCTGGATTAAAAAGGGCATTTGTTCGTCATACATTGCCCTCGGACGCCAAGTTCTGTTGGGCCTCTGCGCTCATTCCACTTGAGCCCAGGTTACTTCCTTGGCGGAATGTCAATTGCTGTCGCCTCAGGAAATCTGTAGGGCGGCGGTGTGGTCTTCGTTGCACACTTTCACTAAACATTATCGTCTGGACGTAAGGGCGACCGAGGGGTCATCCTTCGGTGAGAGTGTTCTGCTTGCGGGTCTTTTGGGTTCCCGCCCAATGTAGGGTGGCTTGGGTATATCCCACTTCTCTGGACTGATCCTGGTACGTACAGAGAAATGAAAATTGGTTCTTACCTGCTAATTTTCGTTCCTGTAGTACCAAGGATAAGTTCAGAGGCCCACCCCTTTCTTCAGCTACTGAAAGATAGCCTTACTGAGTTTTTTTCTTGTTGTGCTGATGGTTGCACAGAGCTTCGTTTTTGCAGACATGGTTGATGGAGCAGTTGTTTTCCTACTGGTTTTTTCGGGTAGATAATTTATGAGGCCGAAGGGCAGTTCTGTTGGGCTGAGTTCCCTTCGTCCATTAGTTATGTTAGTTTGGTACATGTGGGCTTGGGTACAAGTCAATACTGAGGGATTGCAGGTGGCATTATAGTATATATGGCAGTGCCCAAAGATTTGCTCTCTGACTCCATCTGCTGTTAGGGATACACAACCCACTTCTCTGGACTGATCCTTGGTACTACAGGAATGAAAATTAGCAAGTAAGAACCAGTTTTCATCTATCGCACGTGAAAAGTCCCTTTTCGCATGCGATAGCTTGCTAGGGCGGAGTCAGGGTGGCGAGGGGAGGAGTCAGGGCGTTGTCTGGGCAGACTCCGCAATGTCTTCGCTGGCGGCGATAAGGTAAGCCACGTTAGCATCACCAGTAGCACACCCAATAGCGCCACCTTTCACGGCGGCGCTATTGGGTGCGAAAGCTGGCAGCGAAGGTGGTGGTGCGATGGCTGCCGGCTTTCGCAGGCCTGGCCCTCCTTCGCCCTCCGTTTTCGCTGGATTCACCATTCTGTGATAGAAAGGTGAATCCAGGCATAAGGATCTTTAAATTTGAAGCCAGATTTGTTTAATGGTATGTGGTGAAGGGCTTTGAGTTTGTAGTGCTCTTTCAGGCTGATACAATACGATGCGCTGGCCTCAGCTCAACACGCAATTGGACACCAGTTTTGGATGCATGCCCATAACACCCGATGCAAAATGGGGGTTAGAATGTCCAAAACGCATGTCCGACCAAGCGCATAGCTAATAGCACTCATCACATGTAAATTCATGTTGATGAGGCTTTTAGCTGTTTCCCCCAGTGCAAAAAAATTTGTGCCTGATGCACCCATTTTTACCCTCAGGCAGGGCTGGTGGATGCACTAGGTGAACTAGGCCTGGGCCTAGGGCGCCGAGTATTAGGGGGCGCCGTGAGCAGTGGTATCCTGAGGGGAGCCAATGCCCCTGGGCGCAGGGAGGCTCATGCGGCCGCCAGTGGACCTCATCCCACTGGCGGCTGAGCAGTGACACATAGCAGGCAGATCAGCAGGGCTGTGGTGGAGCTCACTTCACCACGGCCTGAAGAAAAAGATTGCGTTTAAACGCGCTGATGCTCCTCCTCCTTCCTGCCTGCGTGGCCCTGGAAGTAAACGTTGCTGGAGCTGCGCGGGCAGGAAGGAGGAGGAGCATCAGCGTGTGCAGAAGAGGAGCAGCCGCCGCAGGCCGCCGTGAATCCCAAGTCGCAGCGGTCCGAGAAGAGGAAGAGGCCCGGTAGCAGGGCCGCTGCAGAGCCCATCCTGTGGCGACCCGCGAAGAGGCCCAGAGGTGAGAGAGAGGCTGAGGGTCTGTAGAGTGTGTATGTGTGTGTGTGTATGAGATTAGATGAGAGACTGTGTGTGGGAGTGAGGACCTGAATGTTTGCAGAGATAGCATGTGAGAGCATCTGTGTGATTGAATGATTGTATGCGAGAGAGCATGTGACAGAGCCTGTGCTTGAGCAAGACAGCATGTGGGAGTGAGAGAGAGCCTGTGTGTGTGAGAGTCAGACAGCATGTGCCAGTGAGAGACTGTGTGTATGAATGATTGTATGAGAGAGAGCATGTGACAGTGAGAGCCTGTGCTTGAGCAAGACAGCATGTGGGAGTGAGAGAGAGCCTGGGTGTGTGAGAGTCAGACAGCATGTGACAGTGAGAGCCTGTGTGTATGAATGATTGTATGAGAGAGAGCATGTGACAGTGAGAGCCTGTGCTTGAGCAAGACAGCATGTGGGAGTGAGAGAGAGCCTGGGTGTGTGAGAGTCAGACAGCATGTGACAGTGAGAGCCTGTGCTTGAGCAAGACAGCATCTGGGAGTGAGAGAGAGCCTGTGTGTGTGAGAGAGAGAAATGCATGTGAGAATGAGAACCTGACTGTGTGTTTGAGGGAAGAAGATAGAAAACAAATAAAAAAAAGACAATATAAAAGGAATTGGCAAAAAAATAAGAAAGGGAAGGTGGAAAAAATAAGAAAGGGAAGGTGGAAAAAAAAAGCCTGTGACCAACCGATTAGAAAACTAAGATCAGACAGCAAAGGTAAAAAAAAAAAAGACTTTTTAGTGATTGGCACATGTAATCTTTGGGAATATGCAAGAGTAGCACTTTCTCTATGCGGATCTCACCATGTACGAGATCAGCATGGAGAAAGTGGAAGCCCACAGGGCCTGCACAGAGGAGGCAGCAGAATGGACTTCAGTGTCAGTAGCAGCAATCGGCACCTCCCCAATAGCCATGTGGCAGCAGTGACAGTGGCAGCAGAGGAATGAGAGAGGTTCCGAGGTTGCTGGCAAAAGAAAGAGAGGGGGGTCTGCCTTTATTGTATGCATGTGTATGAATGGGACTCTGCCTGGGGATGTATGTGTGTGAATGCATGGGTGCCTGCCTAAGGGTCTGTGTGTGTGATTGCCTGGGGATGGGGAGGGAGTCGTATGAAAATGAATGGGAGCCTGCCTGGGGGTCAGTGTGTGTGTGTGTGTGTGTGTGTGTGTGAGAATGACTGGGAACTTGCCTGGGTGTGTGGTACATGAGGGAGCCAGTGAGTAAGAACATAAGAAAATGCCATACTGGGTCAGACCAAGGGTCCATCAAGCCCAGCATCCTGTTTCCAACAGTGGCCAATCCAGGCCATAAGAACCTGGCAAGTACCCCAAAACTAAGTCTATTCCATGTTACCATTGCTAATGGCAGTGGCTATTCTCTAAGTGAACTAAATAGCAGGTAATGGACTTCTCCTCCAAGAACTTATCCAATCCTTTTTTAAACACAGCTATACTAACTGCACTAACCACATCCTCTGGCAACAAATTCCAGAGTTTAATTGTGCGTTGAGTAAAAAAGAACTTTCTCCGATTAGTTTTAAATGTGCCCCATGCTAACTTCATGGAGTGCCCCCTAGTCTTTCTACTATCCGAAAGAGTAAATAACCGATTCACATCTACCCGTTCTAGACCTCTCATGATTTTAAACACCTCTATCATATCCCCCCTCAGTCGTCTCTTCTCCAAGCTGAAAAGTCCTAACCTCTTTAGTCTTTCCTCATAGGGGAGTTGTTCCATTCCCCTTATCATTTTGGGAGCTCTTCTCTGTACCTTCTCCATCGCAATTATATCTTTTTTGAGATGCGGCGACCAGAATTGTACACAGTATTCAAGGTGCGGTCTCACCATGGAGCTATACAGAGGCATTATGACATTTTCCGTTTTATTCACCATTCCCTTTCTAATAATTCCCAACATTCTGTTTGCTTTTTTGACTGCCGCAGCACACTGAACCGACGATTTCAATGTGTTATCCACTATGACACCTAGATCTCTTTCTTGGGTTGTAGCACCTAATATGAAACCCAACATTGTGTAATTATAGCATGGGTTATTTTTCCCTATATGCATCATCTTGCACTTATCCACATTAAATTTCATCTGCCATTTGGATGCCCAATTTTCCAGTCTCACAAGGTCTTCCTGAAATTTATCACAATCTGCTTGTGATTTAACAACTCTGAACAATTTTGTGTCATCTGCAAATTTGATTATCTCACTCGTCATATTTCTTTCCAGATCATTTATAAGTATATTGAAAAGTAAGGGTCCCAATACAGATCCCTGAGGCACTCCACTGTCCACTCCCTTCCACTGAGAAAATTGCCCATTTAATCCTACTCTCTGTTTCTTGTCTTTTAGCCAGTTTGCAATCCATGAAAGGACATCGCCACCTATCCCATGACTTTTTACTTTTCCTAGAAGCCTCTCATGAGGAACTTTGTCAAACGCCTTCTGAAAATCCAAGTATACTATATCTACCGGTTCACCTTTATCCACATGTTTATTAACTCCTTCAAAAAAGTGAAGCAGATTTGTGAGGCAAGACTTGTCCTGGGTAAAGCCATGCTGACTTTGTTCCATTAAACCATGTCTTTCTATATGTTCTGTGATTTTGATGTTTAGAACACTTTCCACTATTTTTCCTGGCACTGAAGTCAGGCTAACCGGTCTGTAGTTTCCCAGATCGCCCCTGGAGCCCTTTTTAAATATTGGGGTTACATTTGCTATCCTCCAGTCTTCAGGTACAATGGATGATTTTAATGATAAGTTACAAATTTTTACTAATAGGTCTGAAATTTCACTTTTTTAGTTCCTTCAGAACTCTGGGGTGTATACCATCTGGTCCAGGTGATTTACTATTCTTCAGTTTGTCAATCAGGCCTAACACATCTTCTAGGTTCACCGTGATTTGATTCAGTCCATCTGAATCATTACCCATGAAAACCTTCTCCATTACGGGTACCTCCCCAACATCCTCGTCAGTAAACACTGAAGCAAAGAAATCATTTAATCTTTCCACGATGGCCTTATCTTCTCTAAGTGCCCCTTTAACCCCTCGATCATCTAACGGTCCAACTGACTCCTTCACAGGCTTTCTGCTTCGGATATATTTAAAAAAGTTTTTACTGTGAGTTTTTGCCTCTACAGCCAACTTCTTTTCAAATTCTCTTTTAGCCTGTCTTATCAATGTCTTACATTTAACTTGCCAATGTTTATGCTTTATCCTATTTTCTTCTGTTGGATTGTGAGAGCATGAGTGTGTATGAGAAAATCCAAAGGAGTAAGAGTTTGTGTGTGCGTGTGTGTGTGTGTGTGTGTGGCGGGGGGGGGGGGGGTAGTGTGGTGCGGGAGAGAGTGTCTTAGAGCCTGTCAGTGTCAGTGAGAGCGAGAGGTTATGGTGGATATAAGAGCATGAATGTGTATGTATGTGACAGTATATGTGTGAGAGAGAATGGACATGTGAGTATGTGTGAGAGAGAAAGAGGATAACCTCCTAATCCTCGACAATATCAGGGTGACTGGAAATCAAGAGCTCCCACAGAAGGGGACAGCAGGGGCTTTTTAAAATCCTTATTAATTTTAATTATTGAATGTTATTTGATATATGTGCTGTTTTGAAATATTTTATTAGTGTTTGGGAAATTGTAAAAAATGTATATGATTTTAATTAATAGAAATTCTATTTATCAGTAGTTTTAAAATATTCTTTATTATGGTTTTACTATTATAACTGATGCTTTATGTTTCTTGATTTTATTTGTTTTATGAGGAATGGTGGTTCTATTTTTCTATTGTTAATACACGGAGTCTGGCTTCTTGGAGTTTCCATTTCAGTTTTTGTCTAATTTGTGCTCCTTCATTTTGTATTCTGTATTTGGTGAGAGTCTGTCTCTGCTCGCCTAGGGCGCCTAATCCCCTTGCACTGGTCCTGCCCTCAGGCGTTAATTCTTGAGGAGCCCAAAACGTTTACAGAAAAGCAGACAATATTGCTTTTCTGTAGCTTCTCTGACTTAATATCATGGCGATCTTGTCAGAGAAACCAAAAAAGGAAAAACCTTAAAAAAAAAAAAAGGTTGCCGGCAGTCAGGTTAGGAAAAGGGACACTCAATTAACGAACGTCTATTTTCCTAACCCACTGACAGCCACCTTTCCTGGGCACCCGCTGCTGAGGAGGTGCTAGGGGCACACAATTTTCCCTAGTGCCTCCTTTTTACCATGGCAGCCCATTTAAATATTACATCTGGCGCCCCTAAGAGGTGCATCGGCATGCATTAGGAGAGCAGGCGCTCAATTATGAGCGACTGTTTTCTGTGTGCCAATATTGCATTGGTCTGTTTTGAAATTGACTAAAGTCAGAAAGCAACATAGAAAAGGTTTTTTTTTCTGGGTTATACACATTTACTGCTTGGAATAATTTGGTAGTACAAGTCTTGCGTTTGATTTTTGTTTATTACTGGTATGTGTTGTTAAATGTTATGAAGGGACCCTTCTTTATTCCATCTTGTGATACCTAGATCGGGGTGGAGTCGGGGCGGCGTCAGCACCGGAAGGGGAGGAGTCGGGGTGGCAGCGGGGCGGACACGGCGGAGACATCGCTGGCGGCGAAAAGGTAAGAAGCCTTATCGCCGCCAGTAACGCGCCCAATAACACCACCTTTCAAGGTGGCGCTATTGGTTTGCGAAAGCTGGCAGCGATAACACCGCGGTGGTGCGATCGCTGCCGGCTTTCACAGGCCCACCCACCACTTTGCCCACCTGCCCCTCGGTACCGCGCGATTCTCAAAGGCCTGCAATTTTAGAAAATCCAGCCCTGTGTGCGGGAAGGTTTTTCTGTTCCTCTGTGTGTTACAATATAGTTTTAAAAGATATTTTATGTATCCTTACTTTTTTGTGATCTGAAACCCCTTTATTTTCCCTTCCTTACTCTTTACTCCTTCCTTCTTTTTCTCCTACTTCATTGGTCATCCCCCTTCTCCTTCCTTCTTTCCCCCTCCTTTCTGTTCTCTTCATTTCCTTTTTCTTTTCATTTCCTCCTTTTTTCCTTGTGTGTCTACGTTCCCCACTTCTTTTTAGCAATTTTTCAATTTTTATTTTATCCCTTTTTTGCAGCAGAATCCTTTATCATTACAGCTCGATAGAAGGAACAGGCTATATAGCAATTCCGTTTCCATCTTAGCTCTGTTTTCCTGTGGCGCTTACAATTTGTATTACACTCTTTTCTAAGGCAAAAGCTCATCCTTTTTACAATACTCAGGAATTAATTCCCCATTACCACAGAAAAACCAAACGTCAAAGATAAAGAGATTTACAGTGGGCTCAGGTAGGATAAGACCTGTGACCCACAGGCACCCGTTCTTGACAACTGTGCAGCCCACAAGTCTACCCCCCCATTCACACAAGACATTAAGGAACTCAATAAACAACAAGCTTACAGAGGGCTCTGGTAGAACTGAACCTGTGATGCAGAGACAAACACTGTATCAAGTGCAACAAGTACAAAAAGCCTTCTCTGTATTAAATAGTGAAGAAGTTCTTGAGAAAAAGATTGAAGTGTTATCTGAAAAGAAAGAAGAAACCCAATGCATACAAAAATTCCAGATCAGTAACCAAAGGAAAAAGCTCATTGTGCTGGATGAATCTGTCATCAAAGGCACTAATCGTTTCCCTTGCACAAATGCAAAGGGAAAAGGAAAAGTGGATAACAAAACTCAACTAAATAAGTCACAAAAGGTGTCCAGGAACAGCAGTAACCTGAACGAAGAAAGCTGGAAAGCTATGAGCACCAATGCTTGTAGTTTGGGCAATAAAATCCTAGATCTGCAAGCCGTAATGGTGGAGGCGGACTTGGTCATTGTTGTTGTCATGGAGACGTCGTTCATGGAATCTCACAATTGGGATACGGCAATACCGGGCTATAACTTGTTAAGGAATGACGGAGAGGATAGGAAAGGGGGAGGAGTGGCTCTTTATATCAGAAACAATATCCAAGCATCTGAGCTGCAAGGAAGATGGGGCAATGAAGAAGTACTATGGGCCAACCTAAAAAAAGATGTGATATCCATTTCTACTGGAGTGGTTTACAGGCCTCCAATCCAAAAGGAAGAGTTTGATGGAGATCTGGTTGAAGACATCCAAAAGATGGGAAAGAAGGTAGAGGTGGTGAACGTTGGAGGCTTTAATTTGCGATGTAGACTGGAGAATCCCATCTGCAGAATCTAACAATAGTAGAGAAATAGTGGATGCTCTGCAAGGAGCTTTGTTCAGACAAATGGTAATGGAACCCACGAGAGAGGGAGCTATACTCGATTTAGTGCTCACTAATGGCGATAATGTCTCTGATGTCCAGGTGGTCGCCCACCTCAGCACCAGTGATAATCAAATGGTATGGTTTAATATCACAAAAAGAATATGGAAAAGAAGCACACGGAAGTTCAAAAACATGGACTTTGATGAAATGGGGAAGTACCTGGAGGAAGAACTAGTAGGCTGGGAGAACGAGAGAGATGTGGAACAACAGTGGACCAAACTAAAAGGAGCAATTACCAAGGCAACTAATCTATATGTTAGAAAAGTAAAGAAAAGCAAAAGAAGAATGAAACCTATCTGGTTCTCAAAGGAGGTGGCTGACAAAATAAAGGCTAAAAGAACAGCGTTCAAGAAATATAAAGGATCCCAAAGGGAGGAGCACAAAGAAGAATATCTGGTAGAACTGAGGGAGACAAAGAAAGTAATCAAGACGGCAAAAAGTCAAGCAGAAGAAAGTATTGCCAAGGAGGTAAAAAGAAGTGACAACATTTTTCAGATACATCAGTGAAAGGAGAACAGTTCAAAGTGGTATAGTGAAAGTGAAATTGAAAGGTGAAAAGGATCAATGTGAGAGATGACGAAATGGCAGAAATATTAAACGAATACTTCAGCTCTGTGTTCACTAAAGAAGACCCTGGAGACGGACCATCGCTAATTAACAAGAAATTGGAGGGGAATGGAGTAGATGTAACTCCATTTACAGTAGAGAATGTATGGGAAGAGCTGGGGAAACTGAAAGTGGACAAAGCCATGGGGCCTAATGAGGTTCATCCCAGGATACTGAGGGAGCTCAGAGATGTGCTGGCGAGTCCGCTGTGTGACCTGTTTAGTAGATCCCTAGAATCGGGAGTGGTGCCGAGTGATTGGAGAAGAGCGGTGGTGATCCCGCTTCACAAGAGTGGAAACAGAGAAGAGGCTGGTAACTACAGATTGGTTAGTCTCACCTCGGTGGTGGGAAAAGTAATGGAGTCTTTGTTGAAAGAAAAAATAGTGAACTATCTACAGTTGGAAGAATTGCTGGACCAGAGGCAGCATGGATTCACCAAGGGAAGATCCTGTCAGACAAATTTGATTGACTTTTTTGACTGGGTAATCAAGGAATTGGATCGAGGAAGAGCCCTCGATGTCATCTACTTGGACTTCAGCAAAGCTTTTGATACGGTTCCGCACAGGAGACTGGTGAATAAAATGAGAAGCTTAGGAGTGAGTGCCGAGGTGGTGGCCTGGATTGCAAACTGGTTGACGGGCAGAAGACAATGTGTGATGGTAAATAGAACTTATTCTGAAGAGAGAGCGGTGTTGAGCGGAGTGCTGCAAGGATCGCTGTTGGAACCGGTCCTGTTCTATATCTTTGTGAGCGACATTGTGGATGGGATAGAAGGTAAGGTTTGTCTGTTTGCGGATGACACTAAGATCTGCAACAGAGTGGACACGCTGGAAGGAGTGGAGAGAATGAGAAGGGATTTAAAGAAACTGGAAGAGTGGTCGAAGATATGGCAGCTGAGATTCAATGCCAAGAAGTGCAAAGTCATGCATATGGGGAGTGGAAATCCGAATGAACTGTATTCGATGGGGGGGGGAAGGCTGATGTGCACGGAGCAGGAGAGAGACCTTGGGGTGATAGTGTCTAATAATCTGAAGTTGGTGAAACAATGTGACAAGGCAAAAGCTAAAGCCAGAAGAATGCTGGGATGCATAGAGAGAGGAATATCGAGTAAGAAAAGGGAAGTGATTATCCCCTTGTACAGGTCTTTGGTGAGGCCTCACCTGGAGTACTGTGTTTAGTTCTGGAGACCGTATCTCCGAAGGGACAGAGACAGGATGGAGGCAGTCCAGAGAAGGGCGACCAAAAAGGTGGATGGTCTTCATCGAATGACTTATGAGGAGAGATTGAGGAATGTAAATGTGTACACCCTAAAGGAAAGGAGGAGCAGGGGTGATATGATACAGACTTTCAGATACTTGAAAGATTTTAATGATCCAAAGACAACGACAAACCTTTTCCATTGCAAAAAAAATCAGCAGAACCAGGGGTCACGATTTAAAACTCCAGGGAGGAAGACTCAGAACCAATGTCAGGAAGTATTTCTTTACGGAGAGGGTGGTGGATGCCTGGAACGCCCTTCCGGAGGAAGTGGTGAAGACCAAAACTGTGAAGGATTTCAAAGAGGCATGGGATAAATACTGTGGATCCATAAAGTCTAGAAGATGTGAATGAAGTGAAGAGGCATGGGGGTGGCTTGCGGGAATGACGGCTACTACCTGGAGATTAATATCCTTATTCAGTAAACATACACACGGTTAACGCGACTCCAACATTGCTGTATGCTTCAATGGCAAGAGGAAATGTGGAAAAAAGGATTTGCACATAAAAGCAGGGGAGTAGCTTGCTTGTTACGGCGGTTACTACCCCAAACCAAATAAGCCTGATACTTCACTTTCAATGCATACCCAGCATAGTTCTCTGCTTCAGTGGCAGGGGGAATGAAGAAAAGATGATTTATATTCAGACAACTACCAACAAGGACTGAATTGCACAGGCTGGGTAAACAAGCATGGGAGCAGCTTGCTTTTATGGCGGTTACTACCCCAAACCAATTAGCTAGATACTTCACTTAGATGCAGCTCCAGCACTGCTATCTACATCGTTGGCGGGGGTGGAAGGGAAATAGAACCAAAAAGTTACTTAAAAGGGACAAGAGTAAAGGAAAAGTATGAAAAAAATGTGTGAAAGCTTGCTGGGCAGACTGGATGGACCGTTTGGTCTTCTGCCGTCATTTCTATGTTTCTATATGTTTCTATGTTTCTTTGATAGTTTTTTGCCTATGATGTTCATTACTGAGTTGGAATACTGTGTAATTATTTTTGTTTATTGTATGTATATCTTTTCTTCTGCAGATATACAGTGTCGAAATATGGCCTTATTGGGTTTTAGCTATGGTTATTTTATGTGTAATAAATTATTTGTGTTTCTTTTAATAAATTATTTATATATTTATATATAAATTTTTTCTGTCATTTTTATTAATTTATTTCATTTATTTTTTATTTTTATTCCCTGCTTCCTAGTGTGCATCTCCTCACCCTTTTTCAGAGAGCTTGCCTCTATTTTTTCTGTCCCAAAAATTTGGATAAGCTTTGGTCTGCAGTTGTTGCTAATATTTAGGCTGTGATCTCTCCCTAGTGTGTGATCTGCTTTAATGCTGCTGCTGCTGCTGCTACTGCTGAAGAGGAGGGTGCTGAAAAGGATACTGGAAGTTTCTCCTCTTAGAATAATGACCCTTAATGAAATTTACTATTTCTTTTATCTTTTCTCTGAAGAGATTGTAGCCTGTGCATGCAGCCACAAGTTTGTCATGCATATTCTTATGGAGACCTGAAGCGTGCAGCCAAGCTAGTTCTTACCTGCAACATTCACTGCAGAAGTTCAAGAAGTGTCACAGGCTTCATAGAACTACCTGATAAGGTGTTTAACACATTCTTCAGCTTCTTGTATTACAAGTACAAAATGATTCATAATCATCTGTTGGAAGTACTTCTGCTAAGAATTGTAGCTTTTGCAGGGAAGAATGCATATACTGAATCATATATAACTGATGGGCAGCTATTCTGGAATTTAGCATTGCTGTATAGGGAAAAATCTACAGATCCCTAAGTATATGTTTAAGAGTTTATTTACAAGATTGAACGCTGAATAACATTTTCTTCAGTATGTTAAGATTTAAAATAATTTTTTTGTTTTATTAATTAAACATAATTGATTAAGTATTACACAGATGTAGCAATTGCTTTAGATAGTCAAGACAGATGTACTTCCACTCGGGCCGATACAGTACAGTGCACTTTGGTGGAGCGCACTGTTAACCTGCACTTGGACGCGCATTTTCGACACGCTAACTTTACCCCTGAAAGCTTTACCCCTGAAAGCTTGGCTGCACATTTTACTTTCTGAATCGCGCGGGCATAACTAATAGGGCCATCAACATGCATTTGCATGTTGCGGGCGCTATTAGTTTCGGGGGGGTTGGACGCGCGTTTTCGGCGTGCTATTACCCCTTATTGAATAAGGGGTAAAGCTAGTGCGTCCAACCCCCCCAAAACTAATAGCGCCCACAAGATGCATATGCATGTTAATGGCCCTATTAGTTATGCCCGCGCGATTCAGAAAGTAAAATGTGCAGCCAAGCTGCACATTTTACTTTCAGAAATTAGCTCCTACCCAAAGGTAGGCGTTAATTTCTTTCGGCACCGGGAAAGTTCACAGAAAAGCAGTAAAAACTGCTTTTCTGTAAACCCTCCGACTTAATATCATGGCGATATTAAGTTGGAGGTCCCAAAAGTTACAAATAGTCAAAAATTTAAAAAAAAAAATTTAAAATGGGCCCGCGGCTCACGGGTTGAAAACCGTACGCTAAATTTTGCCGGCGTCTGGTTTCCGAACCCGTGGCTGTCAGGGGGTTTGAGAACTGACGCTGGCAAAATTGAGCGTCAGCTGTCAAACTCGCTGACAGCTGCCGCTCCTGTCCAAAAAGAGGCGCTAGGGACGCGCTAGTGTCCCTAGCGCCTCTTTTTACCGCTGGCCCTAATTTAAATAAATTAATTTACTGAATCACACACACAGGAGAGTGGCCTGTGCGCTCTCCCGTGATTTTTACTGTATCGGCCTGACAGTTTCTAAACTATCACAATAGCTTATTGACCAAAAATGTGCACAGATTTCATTCACAGAAATTATGGGCTATCAACTTCTAAAAAAAAAAACCAAAGAGTAACTTCTGACTTCTTAAATTTAGTCTGTTCTCTTATGCTGGCAAACAACAATTGACTCCCTCAAGCCCCAAACATACCACACTGACCTCCCAAACCCAGTAAGACATCACATTGATCCCTAATCCATTAACATAATTCAGTGATCCCTCAACCCTGAAGCACACACACTTAACATTCTAACCCATTAACATTGGCTTGCTAGGCTGGTTATTGCAGCAGTGGTCTTAAGCCAGAGGCCATGCATCAGGGCTTCTTCTGAAACCCTTCAATCATAGGTCCTAAATCTGGTCCCTAGGGCTCGCTCTTTGAGTGATGACCCTACCCCTATTAAACCAAAGATCTTCCACATGGCAATACACAGCGCTACCACTGGGCTAGCCTGGGTACGTTTTTTTCCCCTTAAGTTTCTTGATCATATCAGAGGAGAGTATTTCTATCTATCCTTTTCCTATAGGTAATATAATGAAAACAGTTGTTGGCAGAAATTGTAATATCCATAAAAGATTCTAAAGTGAAGCTGGAATGTAAAACAAACTTGAAATTTTTATCATTAATCTCCAACAAAAAAAGTTATAAAACTTCTATGCTTCCTTTGAATAACTTAAAAACATCATTGATACATTTCCTCCATTAACAAATATTATCTTTGAAATGAGATAAAAGCAGCCATTGCTGTTCAATGTTGGGCCATGGCTGCCCCCATTTTTGTACCTCTCAGCTCACTTATATATAAAAGGCAGTTGTTTGGGTTGTCTTTGGTGGTTTCCTGGTAGTGGTTCTGGTTACATTTATTTGGTTCTGGTTACATTTGGTTACATTTGGTTCTGGTTACATTTCTTTGCTAATTCTCTCTTACTATGTAATCCCTCCCCTGATACCTGTTTTATTGTAATTTCCACCTGCCGTTCTGCTGTAAACCGATATGATGTCGCCACTAATATCGGTATAGAAAAGTTGATAAATAAATAAATAAATATAAATAGTGCTGTATACACTGCTACATACTATTGAAGATAAAGCTGTGCGTTGGTTAGCTAAGTTATATCTGTAGATCTCAGTGGTGCAGTTGACATGGAGTCCTTCCCTGCCAGCCACAGAGATAGTAGCACCAGGGTAATTGAGCAATGCCAAGAAGTAGGATACTAGTGGTGAATGAAGTGGGGGCTGTCCAGGAAGGAAGAAGGATGTAATCAGGGTTGTGTCTATGAACATTATACATGTATGAATTCATATTTTTAGATTTTATTTTCTCATGCTGGTCTTTAATACATTTTATGGGCTTTCCTTGCCCAATGTATATTTGCAATTTGTACTGTGCCTTGAAATATGGATATGAGCGGGTTATACTTTTTTTTTTTTTTTTTAATAATAGGAGCATCAAAAGGGGGAAGATTAGGAAAAGTGGAGGAGGAAGGATCAGGAAAAGGGAAGGGGGAGAGAAGTGAAACAGAGACTCTTTATACCCCTCCATTCCATTTCATCCTGCTACACTAGTACAGTACAGTCCAAACTAGTGGGGTTATGTTCCCTACCAGCAGATGGAGGCAGAACACACAGTCTTTCTTCATGATATTATTGCCACTATGTAGGGGTGGTGCAGCACAGAGAAACCCCAGTATATGCTGCCTCAATAGATGGAAGGACTCACTGGTGATGCAGCAGGATTTCTGAAACAGCCCTGACTCCATTGCGGGCCAGGCCCCTGGTTCATCCAGGAATGTGAGTTTGCTTTGAGATTCCCAGACCCAAAGAGGACTTAGTAAATATAGGGAATTGAGGGGCCGGGGAAGCTTCTTGACAAAGAAAGAGGGTTTTTTTATTTCAGTCAAGAGAACCTTTTGGTTTGTGCTGTGAAGAGGATTATCCAGCTGCCGCACCCCCCCCCCCCCCCACACACACACTTTCCTTTCCCTTTCTTCTTTTCTCCTGACTTTGCCTGCAGAGAGAGCTGTTTAAAGGACTAGTGGTTCCCATGCAGAGCCTTTCAAGCAAGGGTCTTGGGTAAATGGCAGGCCAGTTTACTGCTCCCTCCTCAGTAGGATAAGTGTTTGCTGTAACTTCGAGAGAAGAGAGGGCCTTATGGAGAAGGTGGATCATAACTTCTGCTGTGGCATCACTTACTATCTGTACGCAGATGACATTCAACTACTCATCTCTGTAATGAACACCATTGAAAATGCTCTCAAACTAGCCACCACCCATCTCACCATAATAAAAAACACTATAAATAACATGAATTTATGCCTTAACTTGGAAAAGACCGAATGTATACTACTTGAAAGAAAAAACCAACATAACCAACCCAAGAACTCAATCCAAATTAGCAACACCATGATCAAACTAAATGAAAATGTAAAAGACCTGGGAATTTGGCTTGACCCTAAACTGAACTTCAAAAAACATATAACCATGAAAACCAAAGAAGGATTCTACAAGCTTGCAATACTTAAGAAGCTAAAACCACTCCTAAACCAACCTGAATTCAGAACCATTCTTCAATCCCTAATATTCACAACCTTTGACTACTGCAACTCACTACTAATAGGATTACCCAAATCAACCACATGCCCCCTACAGCTACTTCAGAACGCCACAGCGAGAATACTCACCAATCACAAAAGATCGGAACACATCACCCCAGTACTAAAGGAACTACATTCGCTGCCCATAGTGAAATGCATAGAATACAAATTACTCTCCATAATTCACAAAATCATAAACAACAATGAAAAAGAATGCCTAAATACGATATTCCAGAAACATATCCCTCAGCGCAACACCAGATCAGCTAATAAGGCTCTACTCGCCATCCCATCAGTAAGAACTGCTAGCCTTACTACAACTAGAGAAAGAGCAGCTTCAATAGCCGGCCCTCGCCTATGGAACTCACTACCTGAAAACCTCAGGTTACAAAATGACACAAAACTATTCAAAAAACAGCTCAAAACATTCCTATTTAAGCAAACTTACAAAGACAGCATCAGTTAACAAAATCACCGCCAAAGATACACACCAAGATTAGAAACCTTTGGGGTAGATTTTCAAAGAGTTACCTTTGGGGTAGTTTTTCGGGGTTACGCGTAACATACACGCGTAACCCCGAAAACCTGCCCCTGTGTGCGCGAAGCCTATCTTGCATAGGTTTGGTGGCGCGCGCAAGCCCCGGGACACGGGAATGTCCTGGGGCTTGCAAAAAGGGGCGGGGTGTGGGTGGTCCTCAGTGGTTCGGGGGCGTGGCGTGGCCGGAGCCTCCAGGCACAGCGGCCATTTGCCGCTGTGCCCGGGATCGTGGGCTGGCCGTTGGCCGGCGTGCATAAGCTATGCTTGCTGGAGGCAGGCTCAACGTCTCTGACAAAGGTAAGGGGGGGTTTTAGATAGGGCTGGGGGGCGGGTTAGGTAGGGGAAGGGAGGGGAAGGTGGGGGAGGCAGATGGAAAGTTCCCTCCGAGGCCGCTCTGATTTCGGAGCGGCCTCGGAGGGAATGGAGGAAGGCTGCGCAGCTCGGTGTGCGCAAGTTGCACAATTGTGCACCCCCTTGCGCACGCCAACCCTGGATTTTATAACATGCCACCTATCTTGTACAGTCAGCTCCTGGGTTTCAAAGATCACAACTGGATCATCACTCTGTGGTTGTGGAATCAGCCCAGAAAAAGGCACGGTGTTCCAAACCTCATTCCTCCATACCTCCAGGGAAGGAGCAAAAATCCCTAGATGCTTTTGGCAGAAGGGTCTTTCATGGCTCAATACTTATATCTCACATTGCTTCCTACCAGTTATACATGACCCAGTATAACAGAAACCTTTTTAAGAAGATCCAGGATTTCTCTGAATCTTTACCTGACCAATTCCAGGATGAGCTGGCTCAAAAAGGCCTGGATATAGGCAAGCATGAGGTCCGCGCTGCGTGCGACATATTTGACACTGCCTCTAGGGTGTCCGCAGGGGGGATTAGTGCAAGAAGGTGGGCCTGTTCTGTTCAAACCGACAATCAGGTGACGATGTGGTACATCAACAAGCAAAGGGGAACGGGCTCCTACCTCCTCTGTCAGGAAACTGCACAGATATGGGTGTGGGCCCTTTCCCACTTGATGTACCTCACAGCCACCTACTTGCTGGGCATGGATAATGTGTTGGCGGAAAAGTTAAGTCACATGTTTCATCCGCACAAGTGGTCTCTCAACTCCACGGTAGTGGACGCAATATTCCAATGTTAGGGTTACCCTCACATAGACCTCTTTGCGTCAGTCCACAACCGCAAAGTAGTAAATTTCTGCTCTCTAACTCGCAGCCACCACTCACCACTGAGAGACGCTTTCGCCCTCTCTTGGGCCAGCGGTCTCCTCTATGTGTACCCTCCACTTTCACTCATATCAAAGACTCTCGTGAAGATACGGAGAGACAAGGGTGTAATGAATCTGATAGCCCCTCACTGGCCACGCCAGGTGTGGTTCCTAATCCTCCAGAACCTATCAGTACGCCGGCACATTCCTCTGGGGAAGGATCCACTTCTGATAACTCAGAGTGAAAGATACCTGCGCCACCCCAACCTCTAGGCCCTATCTCTGACTGCCTGGATGTTGAAAGGTTAATACTCCAACCCCTTAACCTTTCAGAGTCGGTGTCCCGAGTCCTGGTAGCTTCACGAAAGCCTTCCACGAGAAGGTCTTATCATTCTAAATAGAAGAGGTTTACAGTCTGGTGCACTTCCTTGTCAATAGACCCCTTCACTTGTTCCATGGCGAAGTTTCTGGACTATCTCTGGCACCTGTCAGAGTCTGGCCTGAAAACTTACTCCATCAGGGTCCATGTCAGCGAGGTAGCTGCGTTTCATAACGGCGTGGGGGATGTCGCTATTTCAACACAACCCTTAGTAACACGCTTCATGAGAGGCTTGCTCCACTTAAAACCTCCACTGCGCCCTCCGGCCCCTGCTTGGGACCTTAACGTGGTTTTGGGGCAGCTCATGAAACCTCCGTTTGAGCCTCTCCATTCTTGTAATCTCCGCTATCGCACCTGGAAAGTAGTTTTTCCTTCTCGCTATCACCTCTGCTCACAGAGTTAGTGAGTTGCAGGCTTTAGTTACCTACCCGCCTTATACTAAGATTCTGCATGACAAGGTAGTGCTCCGCACTCACCCTAAGTTTTTACCAAAGGTAGTACTGGAACTTCATATAAATCAATCCATCATCCTACCTACCTTTTTTCCCAGGCCCCATTCAAACCCAGGAGATCAGGCTCTGCATTCCTTGGACTGCAAACGTGCCCTAGCCTTCTATATAGACTGCATGTCGGCCCACAGGAAATCCACTCAATTGTTTGTTTCTTTCGACACCATCAAATTGGGAAATCCTGTGGGAAAACAAACCCTCTCCTCCTGTATTTCTTTTTGCTACCAGCAAGCAGGCATTCCGCTGCAAGACCGTGTGAAAGCACACTCTATCAGGGCCATGGCGACATCAGTAATGCACCTCCGTTTGGTGCCGCTTGCCGATATTTGTAAGGCTGCTTCCTGGAGTTCTCTCCATACCTTCACAGCCCATTATTGCTTAGATAAGGCTGGCAGACAAGATTTCATCTTCGGCCAATCTGTTCTACGCAACTTGTTTTCAGTTTAACTATCCAACATCCTTCCACCAACCCGTTCAGGGTTTCAGGATGCCCTCACCAAATTCCACCCCTGTTGTTGTGCCCGTTGCACATCTTTTGGGTGCATTTGGTGCATTGCTCGAGCATCCTCAGCTTTGTACTCACCCATATGTGAGGACTACCATCCTGCTTGTCCTGTGAGAAAACAAATGTTGCTTACCTGTAACAGGTGTTCTCACAGGACAGCAGGATGTTAGTCCTCACGAAACCTGCCTGCCACCCCGCGGTGTTGGGTTTGTTACGTTTTCTTATTTTAATTTTCGCACGTACTTTTCACTATAAAACGAGACTGAAGGGAGACCCCTGCAGGATGCAGGGTTGGTGCCATGCTGGGCATGCCCAGTACGTGCCAGTCAAAGTTCTAGAAACTTTGACAAAAGTGTTCCGTGATTGGGCTCCATCCTGTGGTGTCACCCATATGTGAGGACTAACATCCTGCTGTCCTGTGAGAACACCTGTTACAGGTAAGCAACTCTGCTTTCTCATTTTTTCTCTTTGTTTTTCTTCTTCTCTTCTTTTACCTTAACTTCGGTGAACCCCCAAGAGCACTTTAAGTGCTACCATGGCTCCGAAGACCCCAGGCTTCAAATATTGCTAATGTGGCAAAGTTATGTTTGTCACAGATGGACATAACTGTTGCTACTTGTGCCTAGGGCTGGATCATGACCAGACAGTCTGCCACGACTGAGGACCCAGAGCCAGTGGGCCGAAAAGATCGCCAGGCACTGGGAGCTGAAAGGGGCCTCCTCGGGCTCGTACACCCTGACACATCATTCCAGAAGATGTGGTAGGCCTGATTGACAAATTGAAGAGTAGTAAATCACCCGGACCGGATGGTATACACCCCAGAGTTCCTAAGGAACTAAAAAATGAAATTTCAAACCTATTAGTAAAAATTTGTAACTTATCATTAAAATCATCCATTGTACCTGAAGACTGGAGGATAGCAAATGTAACCCCAATATTTAAAAAAGGCTCCAGGGGCGATCCGGGAAACTACAGTCCGGTTAGCCTGACTTCAGTGCCAGGAAAAATAGTGGAAAGTGTTCTAAACATCAAAATCACAGAACATATAGAAAGACATGGTTTAATGGAACAAAGTCAGCATGGCTTTACCCAAGGCAAGTCTTGCCTCACAAATCTGCTTCATTTTTTTGAAGGAGTTAATAAACATGTGGATAAAGGTGAACCGGTAGATATAGTATACTTGGATTTTCAGAAGGCGTTTGACAAAGTTCCTCATGAGAGGCTTCTAGGAAAAGTAAAAAGTCATGGGATAGGTGGTGATGTCCTTTCATGGATTGCAAACTGGCTAAAAGACAGGAAACAGAGAGTAGGATTAAATGGACAATTTTCTCAGTGGAAGGGAGTGGACAGTGGAGTGCCTCAGGGATCTGTATTGGGACCCTTACTTTTCAATATATTTATAAATGATCTGGAAAGAAATACGACGAGTGAGATAATCAAATTTGCAGATGACACAAAATTGTTCAGAGTAGTTAAATCACAAGCAGATTGTGATAAATTGCAGGAAGACCTTGTGAGACTGGAAAATTGGGCATCCAAATGGCAGATGAAATTTAATGTGGATAAGTGCAAGGTGATGCATATAGGGAAAAATAACCCATGCTATAATTACACAATGTTGGGTTCCATATTAGGTGCTACAACCCAAGAAAGAGATCTAGGTGTCATAGTGGATAACACATTGAAATCGTCGGTTCAGTGTGCTGCGGCAGTCAAAAAAGCAAACAGAATGTTGGGAATTATTAGAAAGGGAATGGTGAATAAAATGGAAAATGTCATAATGCCTCTGTATTGCTCCATGGTGAGACCGCACCTTGAATACTGTGTACAATTCTGGTCGCCGCATCACAAAAAAGATATAATTGCGATGGAAAAGGTACAGAGAAGGGCTACCAAAATGATAAGGGGAATGGAACAACTCCCCTATGAGGAAAGACTAAAGAGGTTAGGACTTTTCAGCTTGGAGAAGAGACGACTGAGGTGGGATATGATAGAGGTGTTTAAAATCATGAGAGGTCTAGAACGGATAGATGTGAATCGGTTATTTACTCTTTCGGATAGTAGAAAGACTAGGGGGCACTCCATGAAGTTAGCATGGGGCACATTTAAAACTAATCAGAGAAAGTTCTTTTTTACTCAACGCACAATTAAACTCTGGAATTTGTTGCCAGAGGATGTGGTTAGTGCGGTTAATTTAGCTGTGTTTAAAAAAGGATTGGATAAGTTCTTGGAGGAGAAGTCCATAACCTGCTATTAAGTTCACCTAGAGAATAGCCACTGCCATTAGCAATGGTAACATGGAATAGACTTAATTTTTGGGTACTTGCCAGGTTCTTGTGGCCTGGATTGGCCACTGTTGGAAGCAGGATGCTAGGCTTGATGGACCCTTGGTCTGACCCAGTATGGCATTTTCTTATGTTCTTATGTTCATACAATCTTCTCCAGGCTGAGAGCTCAAGAAACCAGCGGGGCAGAAGCAAGTGTAATCGTTGGAGCTTACATCCAGGAAGGCCCAGGTGGGAAAACCTCTCAGAGAGCCGGGAGGTAAGAGTGCAGTGACAAACCCCTCAAAAGCCCATCTGCATTGAACAAAATGGTGCAAAAGGTGGTGAGTGGCTGTGCAACGAACCATTCAACTTACACTGTGTCGAAGCCGGATCAACATGCAGATCAACACACCTATGAAGCATGACACGCGGCGCATGCTTTGGAACAACACACGGCGCCCGATGTAGAGCATCGCATGAAGCAAGACATGGAGCATCGAAGGCATGCGTCAACTGAAACAACACCGACGCATTGGTACACACATCGACAGGGATGTTCCCTCGATATGGAAAACGAAGGACAAATCCCGTCACCATGAGCCTGATGCATTCAACACAGAAAAAGCAAGCGTCACGGCCAAGCACACGCAAAAGTGGAGACTCTCAGGGAAAGATAGCAAGTACCTTCATGATTTTGGCAAGAAGGTATTCCAAGGTGCGATGCTTAACGCCAATATTCAGCAGCATCAATTATACATCACACAATACCTCTCTGAGTGCCTTCAGGGGTTGAAACCAGGGGTTGATCAGTCCGCCGCCAACCAGCCATGGGCTCAGGTCATAGCAGATATGGAGAAGGGTTTACTCCACCTGCTTCACACCATTTATGAAGCATTTGACACATCGGCAAGGACATCGGCAGCATCGATAGCAGCCAGGAGGATAGCCTGGCTGAGGGCCAGTGCAATCTGCGATGATGTCCATGAAAAGCTGGCAGATCTCCCTTGTAAAGGGACAGTTTGTTTGGAGATAAACTTTAGGAGACGGTTTCCCAGCTCGGAACAGCGCGCTACAGTCTCCTCCCTCACATCATCTGTGGAGCAGGCTTCCCCCAGATGGTTCTATCTGACATATAAGAAGCCCTTCTACCAACAGTGCTCGTACAGACCCTTTGCATCCTACAGATCTCCACCCTATCAACCGCAGAGGCAGCAGCCACAGCAAACTCAGGCCCAGGGACACACCAGGACTTAACGTCCTCAAAAGCAGCCCCAAAGTATCAACCAAAAGTCGCAGCAGTCTTTTTGAAGTTGATTCGACTACAGTTATAGTTGGCAATTGGCAGCAGGCTTTTTTCTTTTTACCAAGCCTGGACCCTCATAACTTTGGATTGTTTGGTTCTCAGTGTTGTAAGGAATGGATACAGACTAAATTTTCAGAGGGTTCCGATGTTGCCCCACCTTACTCAACCGTTTCGGGGAACAACGGACGTATGCTTCTCCTTCAGGAAGTACGGAGGTTGCTCAAACAACAGGTGATCCAAGTAGTGCCTCAATGTCAAAAAAATCAGGGATTCTGTTCCCAATACTTCCTCATTCTCAAAAAGAGTGGAGGGTTACGACCCATCTTGGATCTCCGAGCCCTCAACAAATTCATTCTAAGAGAAAAATTCAAGATAACTTCTCTCAAGTTCATTCTGCCTATTCTGCAACCCAACGAATGGATGTGCTCCTTGGATATGCTCCCACATTCAGATGCACCCGTCTTCCTTGCACTACCTTTGTTTTCAAGTGATCGCTCAACACTACCAGTATAAAGTCCTTCCGTTGGCCTGTCATCAGCACCCAGAGTATTCACAAAATGTTTAGCAGTAGCTGTGGCCTACCTATGCATGACGGGGATAAAGGTTTTTCCCTACCTCGATGATTGGCTACTAGTGGCCTCGAATTTCAAACTGCTCTGCTCACATCAGGCTCAAATGATAGCCTGCCTGGAGAATCTGGTCTTCATCATCAATTATGAAAAGTCGAGTCTCAACCCCTCTCGACCCCTTCAGTTCATAGGGGTGGTCATAAACACTGAAATTTGCAAAGCTTTTCTACCAGCAGACAGAATTCAGACCTTTCGCAACCTCGCCTACATGTTGCAGAGCCAGCCACATCCCACAGCTCATCAGGCTGTCACTGTATTGGGACATATGGCAGCAGGAATATATGTGGTCCCCCATACACGTCTCTACATGCGTCAGCTCCAGTGAGGTTTCAAATCTCAGTGATCTCAGCATAACCACCCAACGTCATTACAGGTGGTCATGACTCAGCCAATCATCTCATATCTGAATTGGTGGCTATCGTTATGGTCCCGGGCTGAGCCCGGGTCCTCCCACTCACCTCTAGGCCAGCCCGGGCCATTGAGCCTCCTCCCCCAGGTGGCAAGGCCCGATCCTGGCCCTGCCGCGGTGCTCCCTCCTCGAGGGAGACGCCGTCGACCCAAAGTGTCTGGCCCCGCCCCCTAGGCATGTGTGGGGGCTCCATATTTAAAGGGGCCAGCACCGGAGAAGTCAAGACAGCCCTCCGATGACGTCAGACACTGCAAACCCTGCAGCTAGGCCTGTCCAACGCCTTGCAACGAGATTCACTGTGGTTAGAGTTGCTAGTTGCTGCTTCGGATCCCTGATCTTGTCTTCGGCTTCTGACTTCTGGTTTTTGACTCAGGCTTCCGTCCCTGGACTTCCGATTCTGCTTCCGTCCTTGGCTTTGACTTCGGCTTCTGACTCCTGGCTTCCGACCTTGGCTCGTCCACTGACTTCTGGCTTCAGCTTCTGTCCCTGGCTGGACTCTGGCTTCTGGCTTCTCTTCATCCAAAGGTATCCGGTTCTTCGCCCACCAGGGGGCCTCGCCTAAGTCCCAGCGGCTCGGGTCCTCACAGACTCCTCCCGGGGGGACCGCGGGCTTCCAAGGGTGAAGCCTTCCAGGGCCATCTCTTCAGTGCCACCTCCCGGCTGCAATGTCCATTGTGGGTTCCCACAGTGCATCACCATCTGTCTTAGCCGACTCAAGGGTCCACATTCCTAACAGTATCTCCCATGACCCTAGAGTCAGGAGCACCATTTCGGAACCTGGCACATCAGATAGTTTTGACAATGGATGTATCCGCACTTAAAGATGCAAGGGCTTTGGTCCCCCAGAGAAAGGACTCTGAAATCAACCTTCTGGAATTGAGAGCTGTAAGGAATGCTATCTTTACCTTCTCCCATCTGCTAAAAGGGAAAAGAGTAATGGTCTACACAAACAATCAGGTGGCCATGTTTTATCTAAACAAAGAAGGTGGGTCCAGTTCCAAGACACTTTGCAGTGATCCTGGAGTGGGCACTGGCACACTCCATTCAGTTGCAAGCGACCTACCTACCAGGGATCAAGAACACAGAAGCCGACAGTCTCAGCAGAATCTTTCATCCTCATGAGTGGATGCTGCATCTGGATGTAGCATGCTTTCTCTTCAAGAGGTGGGGGATACCCTGCATGGACCTTTTTGCGACTGAGTCCAACATGAAGTTGCTAAAGTTTTGTTCTCTTTACCCAAGCGATCAAAGAGTAGCTCAGGTGGCATTCCTAATTCTGTGGGAAAGAAGCCTGTTTTATGCATTCCCTCTGATACTGCTAGTAGGTTGGGTAATTCAGAAATGTATTGCGGAATGGTCAGATCTCTTCCTCATAGCACAGGCGTGGCCCAGATAACCGTGATATGTCTATCTCATTCATCTCTCCATACAGCCATCTATCCCTCTGTGAAGCAGAATGGGCCTCCTGATGCAAGAGGATGGCATGCTCCTTTATTCCATGCAGGACTCACTACATTTGTCGGTCTGAAGATTGAAAGGGAAGTGTTGTCATTTCCCTCTCCCGACGGAAATTGAGGAAATACTTATCTCCTCCAGAAGGCCATTCACAAGGAAAAATGATGTGGGGAAATGGTACAGATACCTGCATTGGTGCGCATCAGTATTGATCAACCCCTTTGGATCTTCCTTGGAACAGTTGCTAGAGTACCTGCATTTGTTATACTCGTCTGGCCTGATGGTATCATCCACCAGAGTACACCTCAGAGCCATAGTGGTGTACATCCTTCCATTCAAGGAAATTCCATCTCCACATATCCCTTAATGTCTCATTTCATGAGAGGTGCTCTAAAACTCCGTCATTCAGACTCAAGCCTGGCGATTCCTTGGGACATCAATCTAGTGTTGGAATCACTTATGCTTCCGCCCTTTGAAGCAATGCAAACCCCTTCCATGAAGTTCATCATGTGGAAGATATTGTTTTTAGTAGCAGTAACCTCAGCGAGGCAAATTAGTTAGCTTCAAGCGCTAGTCCACTATCCACCTTATTACCATGACGAGGTCACCTTGTGGACCCATCCATCTTTCCTTCCAAAGGTGGTCTTATCCTTTCATCTGAATCAGACAATAACTTTCCCTGCATCCAGTAGGGAAAGACTGCTTCATATTCTGGATTGTAAGAAAGTCATAGCATACTATAAACAGAGAACTCATTTATCTAGCCGACATTCTCAACTCTTTGTCTCCTTCAGTCCAAATGCTCTGGGGTTACCTGTAGCCAAAAGAACATTAGCCATCTGGTTTACCCAGTGCATTTACATTTGCTACTCATCTCAGCCATAACGCCCTGACTCCAGAGGTAAGGTGCATCAGCTCAGTGCCATGGCAATCTCTATCGCCCATCTTCACAATATGCCAGTTCAAGACATATGCAAATCGGCAACTTGGTCCTCTCTGCATACCTTCACGTCTCATTACTGCCTCCAATAACAAGCCAGATCTGATGCAGCTATGGGGCAAGAGATACTACATTACGCTACTGGCACATAGAGCTGTCCACCGATGACCGGGATTCTCTGCACACCGTGTATAGGCAGTATGACAACAAGAAGGACTGTCATCCAGCGACATACCAAACAGTGTGCTTTAACTCTCCTGCTGGGGACTCCAAGACAGCATGGCTAATTCAGCCTGCTTATCGATGGGGAAAAAAGCAAGTTTGCTTACTGTAAATGGTGTTTTTGTTTTCTGTAGATAGCAGAATAAATTAGCCATGTGTCACTGCCCTCCTCCTTGGACAGCCTCTAATCCTTTCTATCTGCTCTTACTCTTTTTTGCTGCTTTCTCAACAACTGAGGCACTGCAGGCAATTATATGGGAATTGCTGTGCAGAGCAAAGCTCTGTATATCTGGAGAGAAATTCCTGCCTCTGGCTGCTGGAAGGATGTCCCAGACAGCATGGCTAATTCATCCTGCTATCTATGGAAAACACTGTTTAGGGTAAGCAAACTTGTTTTTCAAGTACTTTCAAAGTGGATTAGATTGAAGTGCTATAGGTATTTCCTTATCTGCAGAGGGCATACAGTTTTAAGTTTGTACCTGAGGCAATGGAGGGTAAAGTGACTTGCCCAAGGTCACAAGGAGAAGCAGTGGGATTTGAACCTTGGCTTCCTTGATTTGCAGCCAGTTGCTCTAATCACTAAGCTATTCCTCCTCTCCATGATGGGGATTTTGGAGATTCTCCATGTTGTGATGCCGCCATGGGACAAGCCCGTGAGTAGCCTCTCACTTCCTGCTGGCGGACGCCCGCTCAGTTTTGTTCTGTGGCATGGAGCCCCGCCACCAATGCTTGCCACTTCGTGGCTGAGTGCCGCCGCCACCACCACCTATAGCTCTTTGTGGCTTGAGCTGCAGTAACTCTCTTTTATCTTTTCAGCCTGGATGCCGACGACGCTGGCTCCAGGTGCAGTCTAGGGAGGCCACCAATGCTGTCTTCTGCTTAGCAGCAAGGGGCTACCGACTCCTCTTCGCGGCCTGGATACCGCTGATGCTGGCTCTTCAGTGCGGCTGGGACGCTACTGACACTGCCGTTCCTGCACCTGACATCTCTAGGCATGTGCGTGCCTCTCTTCACAACTTAAAGGGCCCATGGCTGGAAAAGCCTCACAGCCCCATTTGATGATGTCATCACCTCGTCAGTCCAGCAGTCCTATAAAAGGGCTCTCTGCCAGCTCCTCGAGGCCTTCATTGGGGTCCTCATGGTCATCCATGGTGTTGACTTCCTTCAAAGTCTTCCGTAGTCATGCTTATATCTTGATGGTCTTCATGTTCCTTGTTGGGTGTTCCTGGTCTCCATGTTCTTCATTTTCCTGGTCTCCTTGTCTTTCGTCAGAGCTCCTTCATGTTGCCTGTTACATGTTCCTGGTCTCTCGTCAGTGCCTTGTCCAAGTCTTCTGAATCTTCGCCTCGTGCAAGTTTTCAGTCAAGTTCCTGATGTTTCTGTCTTTGTTTCAAGTTCTGCCTTCCAGCTCTTTTCTCATCCTTCCTCCAGGCATGTCAGTGTTGTGGTCCGCGACCAAACCATGGGGGGCTCTGTAGGTCGCTTTCTGGCACAAGGCCTATCTTCAAATCCATCTTCAATGGATCAAGTCCTCAGAGTCCATCCTTGTTTTTAGAGTTCCAAGTTCCAAGTCAAATTCCAAGTCAAGTTTCGAGTTTTTAGTCATGTTCCTAGTTCCAGGACTCGTGGAACTTGTCCAGCCAGAGGATCTCCTTGTTCCTTGTTCCAAGCCATTTCTCGTCCCAAGCCATGTTCCTTGTTCTAAGCCATGTTTCTTGTACCAAGTGATGTCCTGAATCCTGTCCAAGTCTCAGTCCAGAACCTGTCCCACTTCTGGCGTGGTCCATGACCAACCCATGGCGGGTTGTGTAGAGTGAGCTGCTGAGCAGTGCCTGTGGAAGATGAACTATAACCTGAACCTTCGTCTATGTTCCTCGTCTCCAGAGCCTTCGTCCATGTTCTTTGGATTCAAGTCTTCAGTGTCTTTATTCATGTTCCTTGTCTTGCATGTCTTGTCCTTAGCCTTTTTCTGTCCTGATGCACAAGCCGTTCCCAAGTGGTAGGTCTGAAAGGGCTATTGAGTGGCCAGAGGGCTACCCTAGAGACCAGCATTGTGTTGTTGGGTCTCACTCTGTTGGTGCAGGTTCAGCGGAAGCCTGAGAACTATGTTCCAAGCTATGTTCCAAGTCCAAGCTACGTTCCAAGTCCAGCCCATACCTGAATACACTCGCCTCCCACTGTGTTTATCTTGGAGTCTTGCCCTGAGGTTGTGCCATAATCCAAGGGCTCACTCTCTCTCAAGCAAACAACCACATCCCGCGTTCGCAGAACTCTGGTTCTGGCCATTGTGGAATATGGAGAATTTCTTTCCTGAAGTATTTTGCTTTCTTCATCAGGTTTTCTGTGATTTTCAGAAGCCCTAAGGGAAAGCACAAATCTCCTTTAGGATCCACTGCTTTCCTGACTGGGGGATTCAATTCCTTACAAGCGATCCAGGGATGTAGTGGATCCACTTTCTCCTGTTTTAAAGGAGTTTCAGGGGACCTTGATGATCAAGAGGATTCCGTGAGTTATGTTTCAGCGGAGGAATGTGAGATCTCTTCAGACAGAGAGGATGACACTGTGATTGTTTTACAGGGATAAAATTGCATCTCTTATTGACCAAGTTGTTTCTTGTTTCAGGTTTTGGCATCTTAAAGTTGAGCCTTCAGTTTGGGACACCATTATTAAGCTGGTCCGCAACATACCTCTCCATTCTGAGTTGGAAAAGATGCTGTTGGCAGAATAGGAGGTCCCTGAGAATGGTCTCAAGAGGGTGAGGAATCTCCTTAAGTTGTACCCTCTCTCTCAGGATGCTGTATAGTACTTATTTCAGATGCCTCAGGTTGATACGTTTGTCATAGCATTCACCAGAAGGACTACAATCCCTATCGAGAGAAGCACTTCTCTAAGATTCTCAGGATCATTCTCAGGATACATCCATTTGCTTCCACAGCTCTGGCAGTCCAGATTTCCATTTGCTTTTGTGGATAGAGCAATCTTGTGCTGAATCCAGTAGCCCCCTGAGAATGAAGAGACAGCTAGAATGGAATCTGCAGTATTCTTTTTAACTGATGCCCTCTATGATCATCTTTGAACTTTCCCTAAATCAGTGGCATCTTCTGTGACAGTAGGGAGGTTTCTTGTAACTGATCTGTGAATTCTTGGTCAAAGTCTTGATTGGGAAAGCTCACTTCAAAGGCAAGCTCCTTTTTTGGGGAACATCTGGAGCAGCTGGTTAAGAACCAGGGGGATCCAAAGCTGTCTGAAGATAAGCCCCGATCTTAAAACTAATAGAGTTTATGGGCAATTTCAAGACGAGGCGCGCTGTAGGCTGGGTAGACAGTTGGCCTCCTGTTTCTTTTGAGGCTTCCAAAGTTTGAAATGGTCGGCCCTTTCTTAGTTTCTGGAAACCAAGATTAGACTTAGCCCCCACCTCAGGAGCTGGTCGTTGTTGCGCCGGAGGTGGACCCTTGGGCCGAGGTGGGGCTGATGCTAACCGTAGGAAAGATCCTACGGGTCCCCACTGTCAGCAGGCAGAGTGCGCTGAACAACAGAGACTGGCTGGTGCTTCACCAATACCAGCCCTCGTTCCCCGCGGGTTGAGCCTTTGGGTGCCGTGGCTGGCTGGACTTAGGTGGGCCTCCGTATGTCGTCATCGATGGAAGGATCGAGAGGTCAGCCTAGAGGCAGCAACAGTGGAGAGAAGAAATCTTTACTGGACGAGGCGGAGTCCCGGAGACCCGGGCGCCAATAGAACCAAAGTCAGACAGGAGGTACCCGAGCAAGAACAGGCCGAAGTCTGAATAGGCCAAGTCCAGGATGTAGACTGAAGAAGCGTCGTAGAACAAGCTGGAGTCAGGGCCGGCGGCAATCTGGAAGCAGTGGCAAGGCTGAGATCTGGATAGGAGAGAGGCAAGTAGAGTAGTCAGGCAATGCAGAGGTCTGAGCTTGGAGAGAGGCAAGTAGAGTAGTCAGGCAATGTAGAGGTCCGGGCTTGGAGAGAGTCAACGGCTTGGTCAGGCAAAGCAGAGGTCTGGGCTTGGAGAGAGTCTGTTATGGCTGCCGGGTGCGGCAAGCCGCGACCGTGGCTATCTATCATGGCCGCCGGCCGTGGCGCTCCGCAGCCGGGACCAAATACTCACCCGTGGCGTCGGGTTGGTCCGGAGGCTCCTGCATGAGCAGGGGCCTCCTCCGGCGTTCTCCCCGCGGCCATGGCCGCTGCTAGACCGGCTGCAGGGCCCTTCAATGCTGTGATGACTCCTCCCCCTTCCTAGCTGCCTTAGAGCCGCGAGCGTGGCTGAAGATAAGATTTAAAGGGGCCATGACAGGAAGTTGTCGTGGCTCCCTCCTGAGACTCCTCCCTCATTTTAAGTATTTAAGGCAAGGTCTGCTCCTCAGACCTTGCCTTGATATTGAGGCTTCATGCTTGGTTTCTGGTGCCCGTGTTCCTGGACTTGCTTGGTTCTTCGTCCCGCTCCTCCTCTTCGTTGGATTGATTCTTTGGCTCCTGACCTTCGGACCGGCTGTGGTGAGTTCCTGGCGTTGATTTAGGATTGGCTTTGGACCCTTCTCCTGTGTTGCTCCTGGACTGGCTTCCGACCTCTCTCCCGTCTGTCCCCAGACTGGCTCTGGACCGCTCTCTGGACTTCGACCCTTGGACCGGCTTTGGATTACCCTTCGACTTCTACTCCCAGACTATCTACAACCAGCTGGAGGTACCAGTCGTCTGGAATCCACGACCTGCAGGAGGTGCCTGCATCCAGACCTTCATTAGTCTTCAGGGAGATCCTTAAGTCCCAGTGGCCGGAACCCTACAGGCTCCTCCTGGGGGGATCACGAGCTTCCAGGGTGAAGTCTTCTTTCAACATGCATCTCATCGAACCTTGCCCTCTGACGGTAGGGACCTAACGGGTTCTCGGTCCGTTTGGGTAGTACTAACTCTACCTCGGAACAGGGGTCCACCTCCTGAATTCGTAACAGAATACCAAGGCCATGGACCCGGCAGAGGCTTCCGCTCGCCAGGCCATTCCTAGACTCGCCCAAAAGGTCATGGAGCAGCAACATATTATTGAATCTATGGCATCTTCCCTGGAATGACTCAACGCCCGGCTGGATTCTGTGGCCGTGGCTCAGGCTGTTTCTTCACCTGTACCCGTTATACCAGGGATTCAGAGCAACACTCAGACCATGAGTCCATTATCTATTCTTCCACGTTATGCGGGTGAGCCTAGGTTATGCCAAGGATTCCTTGATCAATGCAGTATGCATTTCCACCTTCAAGCTTCCTTGTTTCCGGATGACCTTACAAAAACCACCTATATACTGTCTCTTTTAGAAGGTAAAGCCCTGGCCTGGGCTTCTTCTTTCTGGCGATGGTCAGACCCAGTCTTACAAGACCTTTCTAAGTTTTTGGAATTATTTCAAGCAGTATTTGACGATCCAAGGAGACAAGTGGTCGCTGGCTCCAAGCTTCTACAACTTCGACAAGGAAATCGGCCGCTGGCTGACTACACTATTGAATTTAGAACTCTTGCATCCGAACTCCACTGGGAGGAGAATTGCCTCCAGTCCATATATTTGGAGGGTCTGTCATCCCGAATTAAGGATGAGATGGCAGCCTGTGAGTTACCACCCTCATTGGACTCTATCATGGACTTAGTCACTCATATTGACTGCCGGCTACAGGAAAGAGCACGAGAAGGATCAAGCACGAGAAGGCACTTGGCGGTACCTACTTCTTCTCGCTCATCTACTTCGGTCTCTCGAACTGCATCTACCATAGAAGGGACTATGGAGGAACCCATGCAACTGGGCCGCGGACCCCTCTCTCCAGAGGAGAGGCAAAGATGTTGCAAGGCAGGCCTCTGTCTATATTGTGGAGGCGCGGGCCATCTCATCGCTCGCTGCCCTACTCGTCCGGGAAACTCCCAATCCTAGGCTCCATTGGGGGAGTAACCCTAGGCATTGCTTCCCCGGCTCCCCCACTAACCCTGCATGTAACCCTGTGTTTTGGAGATAACCAATTCTCTACGCTGGCTTTAGCTGATTCTGGAGCCAGAGGAAACTTCATCCTGCAAGATGTAGTGGAACGACTGCACCTTCCCATTTGCCTGTGTCCTAAGCTGTTAGTCATATCTTCCATTCACAGAGATCCCCTGCTGGGGAGAATAACCCATCATACAGTTCCTATGGAATGCCACAATGCACCAGACCACACCGAAAATATCTCTTTCTATGTTATCCAAAGAGCCATGCATCCTATAGTTCTTGGTATTCTGTGGTTGCAGCCGCATAATCCTCAGTTTGACTGGACATCTTTAAAACTTCTCCACTGGGGTCCAGCATGCCCTGAGACCTGCATTAAGGGATCCAATTCTTCCGATAGTTTCATTTGCACCTCTTGCCTCGAGGGACTACCATCACAGTACAGTCAGTTTGCGGATGTGTTTTCAAAAAAAGCTGCTGACACTTTACCTCCACACCGAGAATTTGACTGTAGCATCAATCTAACCCCTGGAGCTATTCCACCTCATGGTAGGGTCTATCCTCTATCTGCTTTGGAGAGCCGTGCTATGTCTGAATATGTCCAAGACAATTTACAGAAGGGATTCATTAGGCACTCGACATCTCCAGCTGGGGCTGGCTTCTTCTTTGTCGGAAAGAAAGATGGGACCCTGCGCCCGTGTATTGACTTACGCGGACTGAATGCCCTTCTATCAAAGACTGATACCCATTACCATTAATAGCTGAACTTTTTGGTCGTTTACAGGGGGCCAAGGTGTTCTCAAAGTTGGACCTGCGTGGAGCATATAATCTCATCAGAATTCGGGAGGGGGACGAGTTGAAGATGGCTTTCAACACCAGAGATAGACATTACGAGTATCTTATTATGCCTTTTGGCTTGACTAATGCTCCGGCAGTGTTTCAGCACTTCATTAATGAGATATTCTGAGACTTGCTTTATGTTTGTGTGATAGTCTACCTGGATGATATTCTGATTTTTTTCTGCTAATCTACAAGCACATCGACAACATGTTATTCTAGTTTTACAATGTCTAAGAGAGAATCATCTTTATGCTAAAATTGAAAAATGTATCTTTGAACAAGAGTCTCTTCCGTTTCTGGGATATATCATCTCCAAACATGGTTTTCAAATGGACCCCTCCAAATTAAAATGCATTCAAGAATGGCCTCAACCTAATTCTTGGGTTTTGCCAACTACTGTCGTAGTTTCATCCAGAATTCTCAAAGTTAGCTGCACCTCTCACTGTTCTTCCTCGAAAAGGGGCAAACATCAAGTCTTGGCCTGTAGAAGCTGAAGAGGCATTCTGAGCGCTTAAGGACTCGTTCCTTAAAAAGCCTTGCCTTCGGCATCCGGATCCCAGACGCCCGTTTGTAGTCGAGGTGGACGCATTAGCCGAAGGAGTAGGAGCTGTCTTAAACCAGAATGACCCACAGGAACTGCCAATCCTTGTTCTTATTTTTCCAGGAGGTTTTCATCGGCAGAACATAATTACGCTATCGGCGACACGGAGCTACTTGCTATAAAATTAGCATTTGAAGAATGGCGTCAATGGCTGGAGGGTGCTCAACATCATATTACAGTCTACTCGGATCATAAAAATCTGGTGTACCTCCAGCAAGCCCAACGCTTGAACCCACAGCAAGCTCGGTGGGAGATGTTTTTTACGCGCTTCAATTTTGAATTGCGATATCGACCAGCCAAAAAGACTATTAAGGCAGATGCTTTATCCAGATCCTTTTCTACAGAGGATATTGAGGAACCTATTCAACACATTATAGACCCAGCACGTATCATCTTTTCTGCAACATTTACCGTTCCATCTGTTAAACTGTTGTACCTAAAAGACTGCGTAATAAGTACTAGCTTGGGGGCACGACTCACGGTTTGCTGGATACCCAGGAAGAGCTCGGACGCAAACACTCTTTCAACAATACTATTGGTGGCCTGAGATGTGCAAGGATATTCAAGCTTATGTGGACTCCTGCCCAACTTGTGCACAACACAAGATCCCTGTTGGAAAAACCTGGGGACTTTTACAGCCATTACCCATACCCAAGAAACCATGGACACACATTTCCACTGATTTTATTGTGGATCTTCCGCCTTCAGAGGGTAATACCGTGATATGGGTAGTAATGGATCAAGTATTCATGCTCCATATCTTTCTTCTCCATGGCCTTCCCCAACATATTGCATCAGATCATGGATCTCAATGCACAGCTCGTTACTGGCTTAATCTTTGTAAAACGTTTAGCATTTATCTGGACTACATGACTGCGTTTCATCCACAAGCAAATGGTCAGGCAGAACGTACTAACCATACCTTGAAACAATTTCTTCGGCTGTACATCAATTCCCGTCAAGATGATTGGGCAACACTCCTCTCATGGGCTGAGTTTTCTCATAATTCTCATGCTTGTACCTCCACGGGGGCATCCCCGTTCCAGATTGTGTTTGGAAGGCAACCCAGGCCTCCATTGCCGTTGCCTTTGGCAGTGCCTTCACCTGCAGCTCTACTCACAGCGGTACAGTTGCAGCAGCTCTGGATTCAGATCCAACACAGACTTCGAAAGGCGGCCCATGCTGCCAAGACTTTTGCCGACAAGCATTGGCGACCTGCTCCACGGTTCCATCCAGGAGAGCGAGTGTGGCTCAGTACCAGACATATCCGGTTGAGAGTTCCTTCCAGGCGCCTGGCACCACGTTCTATTGGACCGTTTCTGGTGCTGCGACAGCTTGATCCGGTGACTTACCAACTGCGGTTGCCGGCCACATTGCGTATCCATAACTCCTTCCACACATCCCTTTTAAAGCCTCTGGTTCTCTCTTTGCCTCATCGGAAGGTTCCCGACGTTCCTCAACCCCGGGCAGAAGAGGAGACTATAAATCAAGTACATGAAGTACTAGATGTCCGGAAACGAGGCAACATATGGGAATATCTTCTAGCGTGGGAAGGATTCGGACCGGAGAATTCTTGGGAACCTGCTAAAAACATCCTGGATAAAACGCTTCTCCAGAACTTTCACAATGAACATCCAGGTAAACCCAAGCCTTTTAGAGGGAGGCCTAAAGGAGGGGGTACTGTTATGGCCGCCGGCCGTGGCAAGCCTCAACCGGGGCCATTTATCATGGCCGCCGGCCGTGGCGGTTCGCATCCGGGACCAAATACTCACCCGTGGCATCAATTTGGTGCGGAGGCTCCTGCAGGAGCAGGGGGCCTCCTCCGGTGTTCTCACTGCGGCCATGGCCGCTGCTAGACCGGCCGCAGGGCCTTTCAATGCTGTGATGACTCCTCCCCCTTCCTAGCTGCCTTAGAGCCGCGCGTGTGGCTGAAGATAAGATTTAAAGGGGCCACCACAGGAAGTTGTCGAGGCTCCCTCCTGAGATTCCTCCCTCATTTTAAGTATTTAAGGCTTCGTGCTTGGTTTCCGGTGCCCGTGTTCCTGGACTTGCTCGGTTCTTCGTACCACTCCTGCTCCTCCTCTTCATTGGATTGATTCTTTGGCTCCTGACCTTCGGACCAGCTGTGGTGAGTTCCTGGCGTTGACTTCAGATTGGCTTTGGACCCTTCTCCTGTGTTGCTCCTGGACTGGCTTCGGACCTCTCTCCCCTCTGTCCCCGGACTGGCTCTGGACCGCTCTCTGGACTTCGACCCTTGGTCCGGCTTTGGACTATCCTTCGATTTCTACTCTCGGACTATCTACGACCAGCTGGAGGTGCCAGTCATCTGGAATCCACGACCTGCAGGAGGCGCCTGCATCCAGACCTTCATTAGTCTTCAGGGAGTTCCTTAAGTCCCAGCGGCCGGATCCCTACAGGCTTCTCCTGGGGGGATCACGAGCTTCCAGGGTGACGTCTTCTTTCAACACGCATCTCATCGAGCCTTGCCCTCCGATGGTAGGGACCTAACGGGTTCTCGGTCCATTTGGGTAGTACCAACTCTACCTCGGAACAGGGGTCCACCTCCTGAATTCATAACAGAGTCAACGGCGTGGTCAGGCAAAGCAGAGGTCCGGGCTTGGAGAGAGTCAACGGCGTGGTCAGGCAAAGCAGAAGTCGAAATCCAAGTAGGCAATCTGAGAGTAGGTTAGGGATCAGAAACACAGGAATGAAGAAACCAGGAACAAGAGTCAGCGAGGATCAGGAACCAGGAACGGAGGAGAATCACCAGGAGGCAACGAGTACACAACCAGCATGGAGACCTGTTGCAAAGGCCTTAAGTACCAGAGCTCTGCTGACGTAAATTATCCGGGGCCGCGGCTAGGTTCCCGCTGTGGGCACTTCTTAAGACACAATGATGCATGCGCGTGCTCCTATGGAGGGGCGCAGCGCTGACTGGTGGCGTCTCTTCGTGGGCCCCGCGGAGAGGCCCGATGTGGAGGACAGGGAACTGCAGCTGAGCCGGAGGCACCAGGGGCAGCCTGAGGATGGAGTTGGTGGCCTACTGCCAACAGGGACGAGGAACCAGGCGCTGGATTCATCTGAGAGAGGTGAGTGGACTGGGCCACGGGTCTGCTGCGGCTGGCACGCTTAACAGTCGTTCTTCTTAATGAAGCTTGGTGGATCCACTCTCTGGTTCTGCCAGTAGGAGGTCACAGCAGTTCTCACAGGACAAGCAGGATGGTAGTCCTCACATATGGGTGACATCACAGGATGGAGCCCTGTAAGGAAAACTTTTCTATCAAAGTTTCTATAAAGCTTTGACTGACCCTGGCACACTGAGTGCACTGAGCATGCTCAGCCTGCAATTAACCCTATGAGCAACAGGTGTCTCCCTCAGTCTTCTTTTTTCCACTCTGCAGTATGCACATCGGTTAGGAGCTCTGTGAGAAATTTTAACATATTTTCCTCATGGAAACACTTAGGGGCGGATTTTAAGAGCCCTGCTCGCCTAAATCCACCCAAATCCGGGCGGATTTAGGCGAGCAGGGCCCTGTGCGCCGGTGAGCCTATTTTACATAGGCTCACCGGCGCGCGCAGACCCCGGGACTAGCGTAAGACCCGGGGTTCTCCGAGGGGGGCGTGTCGGGGGCGGGCCCGGTCGTCGCGGCGTTTAGGGGGCGTGCCGGGAGCGTTTTGGGGGCGGGCCCGGGGGCGTGGTTACAGCCCGGGGCAGCCCGGGGGCGTGGCCGCGCCCTCCGGACCCGCCCCCAGGACACGTCCCGGTGCGCTAGCGGCCCGCTGGCGCGCGGGGATTTACGCCTCCCTCCGGGAGGCGTAAATCCCCCAACAAAGGTAAGGGGGGGGCTTAGACAGGGCCGGGTGGGTGAGTTAGGTAGGGGAAGGGAGGGGAAGGTGAGGGGAGGGCAAAAGGAAGTTCCCTCCGAGGCCGCTCCGAAATCGGAGCGGCCTTGGATGGAACGGGGGTAGGCTGTGTGGCTCGGTGCGCGCCGGCTATACAGAATTCATAGCCTTGCGCGCGCCGATCCAGGATTTTAGCGGATACGCGCGGCTCCGCGCGTATCTACTAAAATCCAGCGTACTTTTGCTGGCGCCTGATGCGCCAGCAAAAGTATGCCTATTTGCGTTTTTTGAAAATCTACCCCTTAAAGTTTTACTTCACAAACACTTTTCCCTGCACAGGTCTCCGCGTACGTTTATACGACGCTCGGTGAGTACTATGCCTTATTTTTTCGGTAGGTTCTTGTCACCTTTCTGGCCTGCCAACCAACTGAGGCCTTCCCTCTCCCTATTTTTTCAGTTAGCTACACATAGCCTGTGAGTGTCCCTCGGTGACACTCTGCTTGGTTATTAGCGCTAGTGGGACAGGGACTTTCACAGTTTCCGTTGCCGCCAGGGCCCCTGTAGATTCAGGTCCTTCATTTTCCCCGGAACCCTCGCGCAGTCGATGCCCCATCGCTACCGTCGGTACCCCCTTCAGACCGCCCTGGATTCTTAGATGCCATCGGTACCCCTCCCCCCGTGGTACCCTGATGCCATCCTCCATGCATCATTTCTATCAGTACTGTCATGTTTTTTTTAAATCCATGGCACTGATTTTTCCTTGGGTTCCAACGGTGCCATCACTGCCTGGATGGATGCCATCGACGCACACCTTTGTCTCGTCGCTGCCATCCATACTCGGGTCGATGCCACCGTTGCCCGGGGCACTTCCATCGATGCCAGGGTCATTCTCATCGATGCCATCCCTTATTTCATGGATGCCGTCGGTGCTCAGGACCTTTCCATCGATGTCTAGGTCCTTTCCATCAATGGGCATAGATGCCAGCTCAATTCCATTGATGGACATCGATGCCATGTGGTTTCCATCGATGGCCATCGATGCCAAGTGGTCTCCATCGATGGACATCGATGCCCAGGTGTTCTCCATCAATGGCCATCGATGCCCAGGTCGATTCCATCGATGGATATCCATGCTGGGTTGATTCCATTGATGGACGTCCATGCAAATGCCATTTCCATGCATGCCATCGATACCAATGCCAATTCCATGGGTGGCATTGGTGCCAAAGTAGATTCCATCGATGCCAATGTCAGTTTCATCGATGGGGTCCATGCCAACATAGAATCCATCAGTGCCCATGTCGCTGCCATCGACACCCATGTCCGTGGCATGGAGGCCATGCACGCCATTGCTGCCCGAGTCTATCCAATCGATACCGTCCACGACCGTGGCCATACCGTCGATGCCTGTGGCCATGCCACCGATGCCATTGGCGCCTGCCTCCATACATCAATGCCCTCGACACCCACGTCGATTCCATAGGTGTGTTTGATGTTCCTATCGATGCGGTCATCGACTCCGTCGATGCCGATATCTTTTTTCCAATAACAACAATGTTTTTCCAACTATTTGATGCCACATCGTTCCCATAGATACCTACGCCGATGCCGTCAGTGCTCCGTCACTGTCATCATTGCTCTGGCCGAGTCATTGACGTTTTTTACGATACCCTCGAGGCTGCTTCGGCCGCCATCGATACCGTCAACACCGACATAGCACCGCCACGTATTGCCCTCGCCTGAACACAGTGCTCCATGCTTTGGTTTCTTATTAAAGCCCTGTATTAGCCTATGACACTACATAGTGCCAGGAGCAGAGCAGGCATGCTGACAGTCCGTCATCGATTGCCATTCAAGACAGCAAGGGCTTCCATCTCGGCACTGGGGAAAGACCGGGATGAGCACCGTGGCACGCATCATCGCCGACGCAGTGATCGTCCGCCGCCGATGCCATCCAGCACACTGGTGCCATCCTACTCGATGCTGGACAATGCTTGGGCCGAGCAACATCACCACTGCTATAAGCACTGTTCCGGAGTTTTGGCAGTCCTTGGTGCTCCAGAAACACCGGATCGAAGTCCGAAGAATTCTGCATTGGTGTCATGAGACATCGAGCCACTGCCACGAGGCTCGGGATCACGAGCTCGTTAATCGGCTCTCCAGTTCCCAGCATGCCCCACCGTCATCGGTGCGGAATTGTGGCCCTCCACTAATCACGGTGTAAGCGCCGGCCACGCCCAGCCTGTCTCCTCTATACCTGCACCACCATACCAGGCATCAGTGTTGAGACGTACATCTACGTCCACAGGCTACCCCTCAATGACCCCAGAAATCGTTGGAGCCAGCAATCTTCACCAGCTCGTCCTGCGGCGATCCACGTCGGATGGTAAGTACCTGCTTCTGCGGCATTCCCATTGAGATGTGTTCTCTAATTCGGGCCACATGATTCGAAAAGTTCTGGGTCATGTACCTTCCAAGAACTGTATTAGTGTCACATATCGCTATGCCAGCTATGTCAGCCACAATACTAGGAGAACCTCTCTGTCATTTCTTGGGATTGCATCAGGGCTTCCTCCCTTTTTCAGCAACGAGGTTCTGTACTAATTATGCTCTGACTTCTGGTTCCTACTTCAAAATCAAAGTTCCAGATGCATTCGCTGATCTGCTAAACACGAGATTCAGCAAATATTGCCTCAAGTACAAGTCCACCTTGAAGCCCGATGACAGGTCTCAGTGTCTCCTTGTACAGCACACAGAAATGCGGGTAAGACTTTACCGCCTACACTCCCGTGGGAGCTTACATGATATCCAGATTACATCAGCCCCTCCAGTTGGACACCTCCTGGTCTCCCATCTGGTCGGATATCAGAGCGGCAACCCCACCTTGTACCAAAGTTCCTGGTACATTCCCCCAGATGCTACAAAGCGCAGAGGGGGGAAAGGAGGGGGGGTTGGGGAGTTTTAATTACACTATTCTTTCTTTCATCTTAAAGTAGTTACTCTCTGCTCATCCTGGACCTCAGAAATACCAACTTTCTTCAGAAGGCACAGGTAAAATGGTATCTCTGTTTATCCCAGGACAAGCAGGAAGCTAGTTCTCACATATGGGTGACATCAGTAATGGAGCCCTATGTACGGAAAAACTTCTCTCAAAGTTTCTATGAAACTTTTGACTGGCACCAGAGTGCCTACTGAGCATGCCCAGCATGCCATGATATTCCCTGCCACAGGGGTCTCCCTTCAGTTTTCTTTTTTCCGCGGAGCCGTTAGCCTCGCGGTTAATCTGGAGTCCTGTGGTGATTTTCACCACACATAAAACTTTAGAAAAAGTTCAGAAAAAACTTTCCACCACAAGGGTCTCCCTTCCGTTCCATCATGGTAAGTTTTTTTCCCCGTGATTTTCGCGGTTCCATACCGTTTTCTCGCCATTGCCGTCGACGGCTGTCCGGCAAAAATGGCCTCGGGTTTTAAAAAATGCCCAAATTGTGCGAGAAACATGTCCATTACGGACCCGCACCAAGAATGTGTTCTTTGCCTCGGCGAGAAACATGACGTCAAGTCTTGTAGTTTATGCGCCGAGATGACATCGAAGGGACGTCGGCTCCAGATGGAGAAGATGGAGCACCTCTTCAAAATTCAACTGCTCCCATCGGCTTCGACATCAGCCCAGTCATCGCCGTCTAGATTGATACGGCAAGTTGTACTGAAACGACGCCTTCCAGGTGAGGCTGGAGACGCTTCTACTCCCTCCCCCTCGCCATCGTCGAAGGCGTCCACCTCCGGCAGCGAAAAACATAAAGAGAAGCATCGGCATTGACGCCAGCAAGTCATCGAACCGGTACCCGCTGAGCCATAGAAGGATGCGGCCTCCTCCGCTAAGAAAGCTCGGACGACCGCGGAGGCTCCAAGGCCTACGATACCAGGGCGATCCCCACCGCTATCGGTGCCAGGCACCATACCTCCTCAGGGCTCTGAGGAGGTATCAGTATCGCCATCGCCGCCTCCCCCCATAGCTGCTCTGATACCATCAGCTATGCGAGCGGAACTTGACAAGTACATCCGTCAAGCGGTGCGACAAGCTCTCCTCGATGCGGTACCATGCCAGCCATCGACACCGATGTTGCCATCGACACCAGCTCCGATACCTAGGGATCCATCACCATCGATGCCGGTACCGCCATCGATTCCGCAGCCGATGCCCTCGATGCCGTGCCCGATGCCTTCACCGATTCCACCGGTGACTCCATCGGTGCCATCTTCAGAATTCACGGTTCTTCAACCACTGATGAATAAACTGGACACTTTGCTCGATGCAATCTCGAAGAAGCCCAGAGATATTGATGAAGAACCTGTTCCAGGACCCTCAGGAGTTCCCAGGCCTCCTCAGCCTCGGTCTCCTTTATTACCACTGAGGCCGAGAGAGACATCGCTGGGGCCAATTACACCACGACCACTGACGTCCCCAAAGGATACAGGCACAGATACAGACACGGAATACTCCTCAGACGAAGACATTCTGTCTGAACCATCTCCTCCTGAGGACCGTAGAAAGTCTCCCCCAGGAGATTTATCTTTCTCAAACTTTGTGAAGGACATGGCGGACACCATTCCTTTCCAGTTGCATGCAGAGGTGGATTCCAGACAAAAGACAGTGGAAGTCCTACAATTCGTAGATCCTCCCAAGGAGATTTTGGCAGTGCCAGTACATGAGGTTTTACAAGAACTCATGTACCAAATATGGGAACATCCCGGTTCACTGGCAGCGGTAAATAAGAGGTCAGATGCCACCTATTTAGTCCAACCAATCCCTGGCTTTCAAAAGACCCAGCTACCTCACCAGTCAGTGGTAGTGGAGTCGGCCCAGAAAAAGGCTAAAAGATTGAAATCTCATGCCTCTACACCACCTGGAAAAGACAACAGGTTCATGGATAACTTGGGCCGTAAAGTTTTCCAAGGCTCTATGATGGTATCTCGGATTGCATCTTACCAACTTTTTATGAACCAGTACCAAAGAAATCTTTGGAAACAAGTCCAGGACCTGGTAGTCACACTTCCTGATCAATATCAGGAACCCTTCCATCAACTGGTTCATAAAGGCCTAGAAGCAGGCAAACATGAAGTCAGAGCTACCTACTACAGTTTTGAAACTGCAGCACGTCTCTCAGCTTCTGGAATAACAGCACGTAGATGGGCCTGGCTTAAGGCATCTGATCTCCAGCCAGAAGTACAGGAGAGACTGGCCGACCTTCCTTGCTTAGGGGATAACCTGTTTGGCAACAAGGTTAAAGAAGCGGTTGCAACTATCAAAGATCACACAGAGACACTCAAGCAGCTCTCCTTACTGCCTCAGGAGACTCAACCCCCGGCCAGGAGACCTCCTAGAAGGGATATAAGGCGCCCTTACTACCGCCAACACCGCTACTATCCCCCATCAAACCGGGCACGACCATCTTGCCCAGCTCAGTGTCCACAGGCTAGGCAAAGGCCTGCAAGGCCTCAACCTCCTCCTCAAACTGCCTCAACATCAGGTTTTTGAAAGAAAATCAGAGAGCAGCAGCCAACCCACCAACCCACTCCCACACCTGCCGGTAGGAGGTCGTGTAACCTTTTTCCATCACACCTGGACCTCCATAACCACAAACCAATGGGTACTTTCCATAACAGCTCATGGCTACCGATTGGATTTTCTCACTGTACCAAAAGAAACTCCTCCAATCTCATCTTGGACAGTGAACCACCATTCCAAAATTCTACAAGCAGAATTATCCACCCTTCTGAGAACCAGGGCCATAGAACCAGTTCCCAGGCCTCAGCAGGGCAGAGGATTCTACTCCCGCTATTTCCTCATTCCAAAGAAAACTGGAGGCCTCCGTCCCATCCTAGACCTCAGAAATCTCAACAAATTTCTCAAAAAAGAGAAATTCAGGATGGTATCATTAGGCACCATGCTACCTCTTCTTCAAAAAGGGGATTGGCTCTGCTCTCTGGATCTTCATCCGCTATTTGGAGATGATAAATTATTTTTGCAAGTCTGATAGACTGTGTTGTTTGGAGGTCTGCATAAGGGTGAGGCTGTCTTTAAAACTACTTTAATATGTTGGATCAGAGAACAATTTCCTCAGCATTCCTGATTAGGGGTCAATGTACTCCTGAGCTTCTTTATGTGTATTCTACTAGGGCGCAGTCTTCTTGGATGGAAGCGATTGCTGTAGCATCAGAGGACATTTGCAAGGCAACTACTTGATCATCCTTGCATTCCTTTGTGAAGCATTACCTCCTGGATGTTCATGCTAAGGAGGACACAATTTATGGAGCTGGGGTCCTCACAGTGGCCCTTACTTACCCACCTCTCTCAACAGTCAGGCTTAGGTACTTCCCACCTGTTTGGACTGGACTTGACTAGTGTAGCAGAATTAAATGGAAGGACAAATTTTCTTACCTGCTAATTTTCTTTTCATGAATCTTGCTATACTAGCCAGGACCCTCCTGAGAAGTTGGGTCTGCTGCTTTTATGTTCCTGATTCCACTTCTATATGTATATATTTTCTGAAGATCAAGTCTCTGTCTTTGCCTTCTTAATCCCTTGTTATCTTTTCTTAGAAGGTCCTCGGACAGGAGGGCTGGATATGGGGATTGGTTCTCTCCAACCATATTTGAAGTGTTTGATTTAGTTTGTGTTCAGTGGTTTGTCGTAGGAATACTGGAGTTCCTCTGTGCTGCACCTCCTCTACATAGTGGCAGAGAAAGTCTGTGCACTCTTTTTCCATCTGCAGATAGAGAAATATAACCCCACCTATTTTGACTGGACTGGATTGGTGTAGTAGGCTTCATGGAAAGAAAATTAACAGGTAAGAACACTTCTCCTTTGTTTTTCCTTTGTCATTGAATGACAGGCTTTTCTACAAGTTTGCTTAGCCTTCAAAAGAACTAATTTCTCATTAAAGCAAAAGTTGCCAGTTCATAAAGGGGCGGATTTTAAAAGCCCTGCTCGCGTAAATCCGCCCGGATTTACGCGAGCAGGGCCTTGCGCGCCGGTGCGCCTATGTTCCATAGGCCTACCGGCGCGCGCAAAGCCCCAGGACTCGCGTAAGTCCCGGGGTTTTTCAAGGGGGGCGGGGTGGGGCGCGGGGCTGATCGGCGCGGCGTTTTGGGGGCGGGATGCGGCGTTTCGGGGGCGGGCCCGGGGGCGTGGTTTCGGCCCGGGGCAGTCCGGGGGATTTACGCCTCCCGGAGGGAGGCGTAAATCCCCCGACAAAGGTAGGGGGGGGTTTAGATAGGGCCGGGGGGGTGGGTTAGATAGAGGAAGGGAGGGGAAGGGGAGGGGAGGGCGAAAGCGAGTTCCCTCTGAGGCCGCTCCGATTTCGGAGCGGCCTCGGAGGGAACGGAGGCAGGCTGCGCGGCTTGGCGCGCGCTGGCTACACGAAATCGGTAGCCTTGCGCGCGCCGATCCAGGATTTTAGCAGCGCCTGATGCGCCAACAAAAGTACGCGAAGGCGCGCTTTTAAAAAATCTACACCATAGGAAGTAGTAACTCATACGAACATCATAAATAGTAGCTGAAAAAGATTGAGTGAATAGAATGTGGAAACACTGAGAGGAGAGGATCACCTTGCTGGTGGCTGAAAGGAATCAGTAAGGTTTTGCTTGGGACATTGACATTGACTTTTTTAAAAGTATTGGGGCAAAGTTAACTATTTGGAAATATTATTTAGTGTGTTTGTGTGTTTGTGCCTTTAATAGTCAGGCAGTGAATAAACAAGTTAGACTGTTTGCATTTTTAGTCAGTCAATAAGGTAGCAGTAGGTAGGCAGTGAATACACAAGTTAGACTGTTTGTATTTTTAGTCAGTCAATAAGGTAGCAGTAGGTAGTGTGTTTATTTTTTAAAATTCTGCCTGACTATTAACTTGTCCTCCAGACTTTTAAAGAGCTAAGTGTTTTATTTAATAATAACTGAGTGCATTGTATTGAAAAACAAAAAAAAACCCACAAAAAAAAAAACCCCACAAAAAAGTAGCCAGAAGCTAGAAATAAGCTAGGAGCAGTATATACCAAAGTAAAAAAGTTGAATAGTTCAGCTCAGTTACTCTCCTTGGAAAGGTGTTGAGGTAGTGTGATTAGGTTTGAATAGGGAACAACATTTGTTAATCAAGGGAGCTGTGAGTCACTCAGGCTGACTAACTAAAGTTAGACTGTTTGTAATTCCCAACCCTCCCACCCCTCGCCCACCCACCCCAAGCTCATCCCTTAATTTATAGGCAGGTGCCACTTGCACAAAAAAAAAAAAAACCAACCCATCAACAAAACTTTATTGAGAATTCGATCAGACCCCAGTAGGCCACTACCAGACATATAGTGAATTCACTAATACATTTAAAGGAACTTAGACACATTCCTACTCCCATAGCAACCTAAAACTTAACTAGGAACTGATCAAAATTGAGATGAAGGCAGCAGTCCAGCAGCAAGAGGGGGGCTTCCCAGTCTTTTGCATCGAGTGTCACATGTATGATTTTTTACCCACCGGTGAGAAGTTGTATATGTGCATGCGATGCAAAGAGCTCCTGGCTCTCAGAGAACGAGTCCGATCTCTGGAGGCTAGAGTGGCAGACCTGGAGGAGCTGAGGGAGACAGAGAGGTATATAGATGAGACCTTCAGGGACATAGTAGTCCAGTCCCAACTTCAGACTGGCAGCCCTGGTGCTGCCTTGGAGGAAGAAGGTCTCATAATGGGAGAGCACCAACCAGGTGTAGCAGGAAAGGATCCTGTAGCAAGGACCTGCTCTCTAGGTGATGCATTGTCCTTTCGCACTGAGGATATCTCCCCAAGGCCTACTGCCCAGGAGGGAAGGGTTAGGTTGGCCGTCATAGTTGGTGATTCGATTATTAGGAATGTAGATAGCTGGGTGGCGGGTGGGCGTGAGGATCGCCTGGTAACATGCCTACCTGGTGCGAAGGTGGCGGACCTCACGCGTCACCTAGATAGGATTTTAGACAGTGCTGGGGAGGATCCGGCTGTCGTGGTACACGTGGGCACCAACGACATAGGAAAATGTGGGAGGGAGGTTCTGGAAGCCAAATTCAGGCTCTTAGGTAGAAAGATTAAATCCAGAACCTCCAGGGTAGCATTCTCTGAAATGCTCCCTGTTCCACGCGCAGGTCACCAGAGGCAGGCAGAGCTCCGGAGTCTCAATGCGTGGATGAGACGATGGTGCAAGGAAGAGGGATTCAGTTTTGTTAGGAACTGGGGAACCTTTTGGGGAAGGGGGAGTCTCTTCCGAAGGGATGGGCTCCACCTTAACCAGGGTGGAACCAGACTGCTGGCGCTAACCTTTAAAAAGGAGATAGAGCAGCTTTTAAACTAGAACAAAGGGGAAAGCCGACAGTCGCTCAGCAGCGCATGGTTCGGAGAGATGTATCTTTAAAGGATACTAATGATGCATTAGAATTAGGGCATCCCGACAGTGAGGTTCCAATTAGAAAAGTAGTCCAAGTGCCTGTAACTAAAAACTCACCTGAGCTAAAAAATTCTAACTTATCCCTATCAATTAAAAAGCAGAATAAAAATACAAACAAAAAACAAACTTTGAAATGTTTGTATGCTAATGCCAGAAGTCTAAGAAGTAAGATGGGAGAATTAGAATGTATAGCAGTAAATGATGACATAGACTTAATTGGCATCTCAGAGACATGGTGGAAAGAGGATAACCAATGGGACAGTGCTATACCGGGGTACAAATTATATCGCAATGACAGAGAGGAGCAGTCGGGAGGAGGTGTGGCGCTTTATGTCCGGGATGGCATAGAGTCCAACAGGATAAACATCCTGCATGAGACTAAATACAAAATTGAATCTTTATGGGTAGAAATCCCTTGTGTATCAGGGAAGACTACAGTGATAGGGGTATACTACCGTCCACCTGGTCAAGATGGTGAGATGGACAGTGAAATGCTAAGAGAAATTAGGGAAGCTAACCAAATTGGTAGTGCAGTAATAATGGGAGACTTCAATTACCCCAATATAGACTGGGTACATGTATCATCGGGACACGCTAAAGAGATAACGTTCCTGGATGGAATAAATGATAGCTTTATGGAACAATTGGTTCAGGAACCGACGAGAGAGGGAGCAATTTTAGATCTAATTCTCAGTGGAGCACAGGACTTGGTGAGAGAAGTAACGGTGGTGGGGCCGCTTGGCAATAGTGATCATAATATGATCAAATTTGATTTAATGACTGGAAAAGGAACAGTGTACAAATCCAAGGCTCTCGTGCTAAACTTTCAAAAGGGAAACTTTGATAAAATGAGAAAAATTGTTAGAAAAAAACTGAAAGGAGCAGCTACAAAAGTAAAAAATGTCCAAGAGGCGTGGTCATTGTTAAAAAATACCATTCTAGAAGCACAGTCCAGATGTATTCCACACATTAAGAAAGGTGGAAAGAAGGCAAAACGATTACCAGCATGTTTAAAAGGGGAGGTGAAAGAAGCTATTTTAGCCAAAAGATCTTCATTCAAAAATTGGAAGAAGGATCCAACAGAAGAAAATAGGATAAAGCATAAACATTGGCAAGTTAAATGTAAGACATTGATAAGACAGGCTAAGAGAGAATTTGAAAAGAAGTTGGCTGTAGAGGCAAAAACTCACAGTAAAAACTTTTTTAAATATATCCGAAGCAGAAAGCCTGTGAGGGAGTCAGTTGGACCGTTAAATGATCGAGGGGTTAAAGGGGCACTTAGAGAAGATAAGGCCATCGTGGAAAGATTAAATGATTTCTTTGTTTCGGTGTTTACTGAAGAGGATGTTGGGGAGGTACCCGTAATGGAGAAGGTTTTCATGGGTAATGATTCAGATGGACTGAATCAAATCACGGTGAACCTAGAAGATGTGGTAGGCCTGATTGACAAACTGAAGAGTAGTAAATCACCTGGACCGGATGGTATACACCCCAGAGTTCTGAAGGAACTAAAAAATGAAATTTCAGACTTATTAGTAAAAATTTGTAACTTATCATTAAAATCATCCATTGTACCTGAAGACTGGAGGATAGCAAATGTAACCCCAATATTTAAAAAGGGCTCCAGGGGCGATCCGGGAAACTACAGACCGGTTAGCCTGACTTCAGTGCCAGGAAAAATAGTAGAAAGTGTTCTAAACATCAAAATCACAGAACATATAGAAAGACATGGTTTAATGGAACAAAGTCAGCATGGCTTTACCCAGGACAAGTCTTGCCTCACAAATCTGCTTCACTTTTTTGAAGGAGTTAATAAACATGTGGATAAAGGTGAACCGGTAGATATAGTATACTTGGATTTTCAGAAGGCGTTTGACAAAGTTCCTCATGAGAGGCTTCTAGGAAAAGTAAAAAGTCATGGGATAGGTGGCGATGTCCTTTCGTGGATTGCAAACTGGCTAAAAGACAGGAAACAGAGAGTAGGATTAAATGGGCAATTTTCTCAGTGGAAGGGAGTGGACAGTGGAGTGCCTCAGGGATCTGTATTGGGACCCTTACTGTTCAATCTACCTTATAAATGGCCTGTGACCGACGGCCCGCAAATGCGCAGTAGAGCGCAGCTCTACTGCGCATGTGCGGGCAAGGATGTCGATCAGAAAAAAAAAATGGCGGTGGGGCCGCAGGAGCGGGAGGAGAAGCAGCGGCGCCGCGCGCGCGCGCGGTGCCGCTGCTTCTCCTCCCCAGATCTGCCGGCAGATCTCGGGGGGGGGGGGGGTGTCACTCCCGCGCCCCCCCCACCGAGATCTGCCGGCAGATCTCGGGGGGGGTGTCACTCCCGCGCCCCCCCCCCCGAGATCTGCCGGCAGGAGCGGGAGGAGAAGTAGCGGCACCGCGCGCGCGCGGTGCCGCTACTTCTCCTCCCCAGATCTGCCGGCAGATCTCGGGGGGGTCACTGCCGCGCGCGCGGGAGTGACCCCCCCCGAGATCTGCCGGCAGGAGCGGGAGGAGTTAATGGAGCCGGGTGAGGGTTGCGGGAAGTCGCGCTTACGGCGCCGGGAGGAAATGGAGGTGGGTGAAGGGAGGGAGAGGGGGACTGAGTGAGTGGGAGGGAGAGGGGGACTGAGTGAGTGGGAGGGAGGGAGGGAGAGGGGGACTGAGTGAGTGGGAGGGAGGGAGAGGGGGGACTGAGTGGGAGGGAGTGAGGGAGAGGGGGGACTGAGTGAGAGGAGAGGGAGGGTGGAGAGGAGTGGGTGGGGGAGGGGGGTGGTGAAGAGTGAGGGGAGAGAGAATGAGGGGGAGGTGAGAGACAGAGGGATGTAGCCCGTTTTAACGGGCTTTACGGCTTGTATATTTATAAATGATCTGGAAAGAAATACGACGAATGAGATAATCAAATTTGCAGATGACACAAAATTGTTCAGAGTAGTTAAATCACAAGCAGATTGTGATAAATTGCAGGAAGACCTTGTGAGACTGGAAAATTGGGCATCCAAATGGCAGATGAAATTTAATGTGGATAAGTGCAAGGTGATGCATATAGGGAAAAATAACCCATGCTATAATTACACGATGTTGGGTTCCATATTAGGTGCTACAACCCAAGAAAGAGATCTAGGTGTCATAGTGGATAACACATTGAAATCGTCGGTTCAGTGTGCTGCGGCAGTCAAAAAAGCAAACAGAATGTTGGGAATTATTAGAAAAGGAATGATGAATAAAACGGAAAATGTCATAATGCCTGTGTATCGCTTCATGGTTAGACCGCACCTTGAATACTGTGTACAATTCTGGTCGCCGCATCTCAAAAAAGATATAATTGCGATGGAGAAGGTACAGAGAAGGGCTACCAAAATGATAAGGGGAATGGAACAACTCCCCTATGAGGAAAGACTAAAGAGGTTAGGACTTTTCAGCTTGGAGAAGAGACGACTGAGGGGGGATATGATAGAGGTGTTTAAAATCATGAGAGGTCTAGAACGGGTAGATGTGAATCGGTTATTTACTCTTTCGGCTAGTAGAAAGACTAGGGGACACTCCATGAAGTTAGCATGGGGCACATTTAAAACTAATCGGAGAAAGTTCTTTTTTACTCAACGCACAATTAAACTCTGGAATTTGTTGCCAGAGAATGTGGTTCGTGCAGTTAGTATAGCTGTGTTTAAAAAAGGATTGGATAAGTTCTTGGAGGAGAAGTCCATTACCTGCTATTAAGTTCACTTAGAGAATAGCCACTGCCATTAGCAATGGTTACATGGAATAGACTTAGTTTTTGGGTACTTGCCAGGTTCTTATGGCCTGGATTGGCCACTGTTGGAAACAGGATGCTGGGCTTGATGGACCCTTGGTCTGACCCAGTATGGCATTTTCTTATGTTCTTATGTTCTTAATGTGATACCTCATATAACACTTGAGCCTCTCAATATTTGTCAGAGGGTGCTCGCTTCAAATATATCAAATATGCACAACGTTAACCAAAGCGTTGAGAGATTGGTTTAACGCAAAATACCTTATTTATAATCATTGGTATCTACTTCACAATTTTGTGTTTTTTGATTTTTTTCTTTTTTACATTCTATATTAATTATTTATGAAGACAGATCACTTATCATTATGCGTAGCGTGAAATGGTGACAGCTTTTGCCAAACACCAGCGTAGACCCACCCGACACGATCCGTGTTTCGTGGACTTCTTCAGGGGTACGATATTGTTGCGGTGTATTTTTGAAGTCTGTCCCGTAACATGACGCTATAGCATGATCACAGCTTTAGGTAGAGCAGGGATGTGCAGGTATAGCAGCACATTCTATTCACTCAATCTTTTTCAGCTACTATTTATGATGTTCGTATGAGTTACTATTTGAATAATACATCATAATTGTACAGTTCTTGTTTGTAATTCGAGTTCATAAAGAAAGCAGTAGGAACATATGTATTAAGAACATAAGGATTTGCCAAAGGTCCATCAAGCCCAGCATCCTGTTTCCAACAGTGGCCAATCCAGGCTACAAGTACCTAGCAAGTACCCAAACAAAGTACATCCCATGCTACTGATGCCAATAATAGCACTGGCTATGCTCTAAGACTGTTTAATTAATAGCAGTTAATGGACTTCTCCATTAATTTATGCAAACCTTTTTTAAACCCAGCTACACTAACTGCACTAACCATATTCTCTGGCAACAAATTCAAGAGCTTAATTGTGCGTTGAGTGAAAAAGAATTTTCTCCGACTAGTTTTAAATGTGCTACTTGATAACTTCATGGAGTGCCCCCTAGTCCTTCTATTATCCAAAAGAATAAATAACTGATTCACATTTACTTGTTCTAGACCTCTCATGATTTTAAAGACCTCTGTCATATCCCCTCTCAGCCGTTTATTCCTCAAGCTGAACAGCCCTAACCGCTTTAGCCTTTCCTCATAGGGGAGCTGTTCTATCCCCTTTATCATGTTGGTTGCCCTTCTCTGTACCTTCTGTATCTCAACTATATCTTTTTTGAGATGCGGCGATCAGATTTATACACAGTACTTAAGGTGTCGTCTCACCTTGGAGCGACATCATTTCCTTCCTAATTATTCTTAACATTCTGTTTGCTTTTTTGACTGCTGCAGCACACGGAGCTAAAGATTTCAATGCATTATCCACTATGATGCCTAGATTTTTATCCTGGGTGGTAGCTCCTAATATGGAACCTAACATCGTGTAAGTATAGCATGGATTATTTTTCCCTATATGCATCACCTTGCACTTTCTGTTGAGAAGGGGCCTCAAAAGGCCTTGCATTCTGTTGAGAATGGCCTCTTAGGCCTTGCATTCTGTTGAAAAACGCCTTGAAGGCCTTGCATTCTGTTAGCAATGGTGGTTTTTAGTGTGCCCTTGGGCCTCGGCCCGAGCCCAGACCTTCAGGGCCGGGCTGAGGGTTGACGGTGTGTCCCATGATGGCTGACTGACTGACCCTCTGCCAGGCCTGCAAGCTCCCAAGGCCAACACAGGATGATGTTGTAAGTTGAATGGTCCTCCGACCATTCCGAGCCCTTTCGGACCTGCTGCGAGGAACAGCATGGAACAGCAGGCCTGGCCTGAGGTTGAGGGCAGACGGGCCATAAGAACATAAGAAATTGCCATGCTGGGTCAGACCAAGGGTCCATCAAGCCCAGCATCCTGTTTCCAACAGAGGCCAAACCAGGCCACAAGAACCTGGCAATTACCCAAACACCAAGAAGATCCCATGCTACTGATGCAATTAATAGCAGTGGCTATTCCCTAAGTAAACTTGATTAATAGCAGTTAATGGACTTCTCTTCCAAGAACTTATCCAAACCTTTTTTGAACCCAGCTACACTAACTGCACTAACCACATCCTCTGGCAACAAATTCCAGAGCTTTATTGTGCGTTGAGTGAAAAAGAATTTTCTCCGATTAGTCTTAAATGTGCTACTTACTAACTTCATGGAATGCCCCCTAGTCCTTCTATTATTCGAAAGGGTAAATAACCGAGTCACATCTACTCGTTCAAGACCTCTCATGATCTTAAAGACCTCTATTATATCCCCCCTCAGCCGTCTCTTCTCCAAGCTGAAAAGCCCTAACCTCTTCCGCCGTTCCTTATAGGGGAGCTGTTCCATCCCCTTTATCATTTTGGTTGCCCTTCTCTGTATCTTCTCCATTGCAACTATATCTTTTTTGAGATACGGCGACCAGAATTGTACACAGTATTCAAGGTGTGGTCTCACCATGGTGCAATATAGAGGCATTATGACATTTTCTGTTTTATTAACCATTCCCTTCCTGCCTACATGTCTCGTCATGATCTTCCACCTCCTGATGTGCCTGCCTTCCAGGATGTTCTTCCCTGCGTCTTCGTCTGGTGCTCTTGAGCCTTCTGTTCCTGTAGAGCTGTGGTTCTCGGATGGTATATGCCTGAGAATGGAGCGGTCTGCAGGTGGGATTGGTCCCTGTGCTCCGGAGCCTCTGTTCCCGCCAGCCATAGAGGGAACTTCGGATGACACCGGCTTCGTCATTGGAGTTCCTCTTTGCCTGGATCTTCCCCGCACTTGTTCCGCTCTCCTCGTGGTCCGTGACCAGCCTCCATTCTCAGGCATACACCATCCGATGCAAGGCAATGAGAGACTGAGAAGATAGCCCTTTTATAGGGCTCAAGCAGGAAGTCCACTCCCTAGGTGGGGCCAGCACACTTTCTGTGCCTGGCCCTTTAAATTTGGCAGAGAGGCGCGGGCCGTCGCCTAAGAAGCAGCAGGGAGCTGTGCAGGACCGCGGACAGCGGCCTGCACCGACGCACAACGCAGAGAGAAGCAGGACTGAGCCTGGACGCAGGCTCCGACGTCGGCAGTGGCTCCAGCCGCTGCAGGAGACCCCGGGGGTGGCTCCAGCCGCCACTCCAGCCCCGGGATGCGGCCTTAGCGCCGCGAAGATGGTAAAGGCATCGGGGGCAGACCCGGCCCCGCGGGGAGGGGCAGAAAGGCAGATGAGACCGCAGCTCCAGCCGCGCAGGAGGCCCGACTGTGTTTATTAACCCCTTCAAAAAAATGAAGCAGATTTGTAAGGCAAGATTTGCCTTGGGTAAATCCGTGCTAACCATGTTCCATTAAACCATGTCTTTCTTTATGCTTTGTGATTTTGATCTTTAGAATAGTTTCCACTATCTTTCCCGGCACTGAAGGCAGGCATATTTGTCTATAATTTCCTGGATTGCTCCTGGAGCTCTTTTTTAATATTGGGGTTACATTGGCCACCCTCCAGTCTTCAGGTACAATGGATGATTTTAATGATAGGTTACAAATTTTAACTAATAGATCTGAAATTTCATTTTTTAGTTCCTTTAGAACCCTGGGGTGCATACCATCCAGTCCAGGTGATTTTCTACTCTTTAGCAAATACGACGAGTGAGGTAATCATTATTCAGAGTAGTTAAATCACAAGAGGATTGTGATAAATTGCAGGAAGACCTTGTGAGAATGGAAAATTGGGCACCCAAATGGCAGATGAAATTTAATGTGGATAAATGCAAGGTGATGCATATAGGGAAAAATAACCCATGCTATAGTTACACAATGTTAGGTTCCAAATTAGGAGCTACCACCCAAGAAAGAGATCTAGGCGTCATAGTGGATAACACATTGAAATCGTCGGTTCAGTGTACTGTAGCAGTCAAAAAAGCAAACAGAATGTTTGGAATTATTAGAAAGGGAATGGTGAATAAAACAGAAAATGTCATAATGACTCTGTATCGCTCCATGGTGAGACTCCATCTTGAATACTGTGTACAATTCTGGTCGCCGCATCTCAAAAAAGATATAGTTGCGATGGAGAAAGTACAGAGAAGAGCGACCAAAATGATAAAGGGGATGGAACAGCTCCCCTATGAAGAAATACTAAAGAGGTTAGGACTTTTCAGCTTGAAGAAGAGAGGGCTGAGGGGGGATATGATAGAGGTGTTTAAAATCATGAGAGGTTTAGAACGGGTAAATGCGAATCGGTTATTTACTTTGGCTTCCAGAACCTCCCTCCCACATTTTCCTATGTTACTGGTGCCCACATGTACCATGACAGCCGGCTCCTCCCCAGCACTGTCTATAATCCTATCTAGGTGACACATGAGGTCCGCCACCTTCTCACCAGGCAGGCAAGTTACCAGGCGGTCCTCACATCCACCAGCCATCCAGTTATCTACTATCTACATTTCTAATAATCGAATCACCAACTATGATGGCCACCCTAACCTTTCCCTCCTGGGCAGTAGCCCTGGGAGACTTGTCCTCAGTGCGAGAGGACAACACATCACCTGGGGAGCAGGTCCTTTCTATAGGATCAGTTCCCACTTCAGCAGGGTAATGCTGTCCAACTGAGAGACCTTTCTGATCCAAGGCAGCACCGGGGCTGCCAGACTGGATTTGGGACTTGAGTACTATGTCCCTGAAGGTCTCATCAATGTAACTGTCTGTCTGCCTCAGCTCCTCCAGGTCTGCCACTCTAGCCTCCAGATATTGGACTTTTTCTCTGAGAGCCAGGAGCTCTTTGCACCGGGTGCACACATACGATCTCTCCAGCGGTTAAAAAGTCATACAGCCTTGACCCTGCTGTCTTAGTCAATTTCAGACCTATTTCCAACCTCCCATTCCTATCTAAAATCCTGGAAAAGCTAGTCAACTCTCCTCTCTCTGATTACCTAGAACACCACAACATTCTTCCCTCCACACAATACGGCTTTCGCAAAAACCTTAGTACTGAAAAATTGCTTTTATCCCTATCTGACACCATTATCAGAGGATTTGACTCTGGAAATTCATTTCTTCTCGCCTTGTTAGATATTTCCGCTGCATTTGATACTGTTAACCATTTCACACTTCTCCACATTCTTAGTAACATCGGAATCTCTGGCACCGCCCTCTCCTGGATTGAATCATACTTACAAGATCATCACTACACAGTTTCCACCGGCATTAATGAATCTGACCCAATAAGCCTTGACCGAGGTGTCCCTCAAGGCTCCTCTCTTTCCTCCACTCTCTTTAACATTTACATGCTTCCCCTTACCACCCTCCTCACCATGCTTGGCGTAAAACACTTTATCTACGCAGACGACGTTCAAATTCTTTTCCCATTCACGGACTCCCTCCAAACCGCTCTTCAAAACTGGGAATCATGCCTGACTGCTATCAACCAGCTTCTCACTGACATGCACCTTGCCCTGAATCCACAAAAAACTGAACTCCTCATCATTTCCAACAAACATCCCCCTCCCGCCATCCCTCCTGGGTACTCCACTATGTCTTTCCCCTCCCACACCCGTAATCTTGGTATCCGTATTGACAACCAGCTCTCTCTCAAACCCTTCATTAAATCTATTCTAAGTGACTGCTACTTCAAACTCCAAACAATCAAGAAACTCAGACCTCTCCTATACTTCACTGATTTCCGTATAGTACTACAGTCTATTATATTTTCCAAAATAGACTACTGTAACTCACTCCTTCTTGGCCTCCCTGCCACACACACCAAACCATTACAACTCTTGCAGAATGCCGCAGCGCGCATCCTTACTAATGCCAGAAAACATGACCACATTACCCCGACACTCATCGAACTCCACTGGTTGCCTATTCAATCCCGCATCCTATTCAAAGCCCTTTCCCTCATACATAAAAGCATCAACAATGAGAACACCGACTGGATAAACCCCCCTCTACTTCCTCGCAACTCCACCAGACCAACTCGTCCTGCTCTCCAAGGTACTCTCCGCACCCCTTCTATCAAATCCACCAAACTTATTACCACAATGAATAGAGCGTTCTCACTGGCCGGCCCCACCCTATGGAACTCCATGCCCCCAGATCTACGCACCGAGTCTTCCACTCCCAAATTTAAAAAAAAGCTAAAAACCTGGCTGTTCCTACAGGCCTACCCTTCATGCGATTTCCACCAGTCTGACAACCCACAGAGCTGCAGCTAGTACCTCTGCTCTGAACTAGTGCAGTTAGTACCACCGTTCTGAACTACCTCTTATAACTCCCTGCCTCCCCACCTTGTGTCAACAATCTTTTAGACTTCTTTTGCTGTCCCCCCCCCCCCCCCCCCCGCTATAACTTTCCCTGAAACTCTACTCTTTTAAGAGTTTGTTCGATCCCCAGCTACTCAATCATACCTTGGACTGCTTTTCCTGTAACACTATTACGCCTGTAATACGCTTATGCCTTCCCTGTTACTCAAACACACTATGGACTGTTTCTCTAACCAAATTATGGTCTATATACCATCGAATTCTGTAAATAGTTTCTCAGTTACACAGTTTATCTAGTTATTGCAAGTTACTGTACATTTTGTTCCTGTTCTATGTAAGGGCACTCCCAACTATTTATTTAGATCAAGTGTTTTTTACTTGTTTCAAGTCTTGTTCAATGTAAACTGTTCCATGTAAACTGTTCTATGTAAACTGCCCCCCGGCAGTAGTTCTTCTGTTAACTGTGAACCGGAGTGATATGTATTGTATACAGGAACTCCCGGTATATAAAAACTATAAATAAATAAATAAATAAGTTATATGTAAACCGATACGATGTGCAAACGGCTGTCGGTATATAAAATTCTCTAAATAAATAAATAAAATAAATAAATAAAAGACTGGAAAGGCCCCCCTCTTACTGCTGGGGTGTTGCCTTCATCTTAATTTTGTTGAGTTCCTAGTTAGGTTTAGGTTGCTAAGGGAGTAGGAATTGGAGTACTTTAAGTTTATAGGTGTATTCATTAATTAATCTGCTAGTGACCTACAAGGGGATGATTAAACTCTCAATAAGGACTGGTGCAATAGTATGAATTTAAAAAGAGCCTGATAGATTTTTACTGAGAAAGTGTCTCTTGCCTAAAAATCAAGGATTGAGCTAGGAGTGGATGGGAGGGAAAGACAGGCACTAGAATTAACTCCCTCTGAGGTAGATCTTTAAAAAGTACGTACGCCGGATTTTATAAGATACACGCGTAGCCGCGCATATCTTATAAAATCCGGGGTCGGCGCGCGCAAGGCTGCGTTAAGCCGCGCAGCCTGCCTTTCCTTCCGCGTCCCCCCACCTTCCCCTCCCTTCCCCTACCTAACCCACCTCCCGGCCCTACCTAAATCCCCCCCCTACCTTTGTTGGGCAAGTTACGCCTGCTTGAAGCAGGCGTAAGTTGCGTGCGCCATCTCGCATTCCCCGGCACAGGCCGCAGTGCCGGGGGACTCGGGACCGCCCTCCCAGCCCGCCCCCGAACCGTCGCCATGCCCCCGGACTTGCCCCGGACCGCCCCCTGACCCCCAGACATGCCCCCGGACACACCCCTTCCCGCCCCTTTTACGAAGCCCCGGGACTTACGCGCGTCCCGGGGCTTTGCACGTGCCGGTGGCCTATGCAAAATAGGTGCGCCGGTGCGCGCAGGGCTTTTAAAATCCAACCCTCTGGCTTTGTTATTATCTCAGAAACACACAAACACACAAACACACTCTTCAACCAACATTAATTTGATCTTCACTCAAAGGTTTGAGAGCTTGTGTTCGAAACCGGGATCGCTTGCTGTGACCTCTGGAGTCCTCTCTCGGGGGCTGCTGGGAGCAGTATGCAGATGAGTCTTCTGGTCCTCTTGTACTGCAAAGAGTGTAGGGGCCTCTGTATGCTGGGGCTGTGGAGTTCAAAACCTGGATTGCTTGCTGTGACTTGTGGAATCCTCTCCTGTGGGATGCTGGGAGCAATATGCAGATGAGGTTTCCGGTCCTCTTCTACTGCAAATGGTGCGGGGGCCTCTGGAAGCTAGGGCTGTGGAGTTCGAAACCTGGATCACTTGCTGTAACCTCTGGAGTCCTCTCCCAGGGGATGCTGGGAGCAGTATGCAGACGAGCCTTCCAGTCCTTTAACTTTCAGGAAAATTGTATTTTCAATGATTTCAAGTTAACTATCTCGAGGAATGCCTCAATATTCAGTGTCACAAGGAACAGAACCTGTGGATAAGATCACCTAATGTAGTGATAATAGTGACAGTATCTTGGATGACCAGGAAGATTGATGAGTCTTATATATCTTTGGCAATACATAAATTACTGGAATTCTGGGTTGCCTATGAACGGAAAATGTAAATATCTTTCAGTTGTAAAGCCTTGTGTTTTAATAGCAAAAAGAATTGACTTGATTGCTCATAGTATTTTTACATAATGATTAAAAGACATTTTATGATAAAAGAAATATTAGAAAGATGTCTAGTGATTTCAGCCACATACTCTCATTGGTTTAAAATGAAAATGGCTTCCTTATTTATTAACAGACTTAATTATAAGGTTGTTAACTCAAAAGACTTTAAGAACAATCTGTTCAACCTTGGTCAGATTCATAAACCAAGCAAATGGGGTAGATCATTCAAAGCAGATAGGTAAAACGTTTTTTATAACAAGAGTCCTCCGAACCTGGGCTTATTCAAGTGGACCTAGAGACTATAGATACATGGAAACGTTAATTAGAATCTATGAAAAGCACTTAAGATGTAGTGACCTAATACATTTAAAGAGATACATTAATACATTCCTTAGCTTCTCTTTTTTTGGTTTATCTGTGGAAAGTATAAAGGATCACAGAGAGTGGAAGACAGAGAGGTGCTGGTAGTACCTCTGACAGTCTTGTTCAAGTACTTTCTGGGGGCAGTTGTTGCAGAACACTGAAGAAGGAGATGGGCAGATGCAGGGAGAATAGGAAGGAGGCTGGAAACTACAAAGCAATTAACCTGATCTTGAAGTCGATGGTAATTTTAAGGAAATTTCTACTAAAGGAAAGACTAATGAATCCTAGAGATTATTATGAAATCAAAGGCACTATGGCAACCTGATGGGAAAATTATATCAAACAAATTTGATTTTTTTGAATTACAAATGGTTATATCAGGCAGAGTGCTAGATGTGATATACTTAAATATTGATAAGACATTTGATACTGTTTCACATTTGATGCTTATGCAATAGAGCCTTGGGGTGAATTCTAAAATGGTAAACTGGACTATAAACTGTTTGGATGATATGCAACAAAGTATACTAAAGGGAACAATTTTATAGCCAATTCTATTCACTATTTTTATAGATAATATCACAGGGGGCTAGTAAGGTTTGTCTTTTTGCAGTTATTAGTATGATTTGCAGCAGGGTTGACAATCCAAAGGAGTAATACAAATGACGAGCAACCTAAATAAATTTGAAGAGTGATAGCGAATTTGGCTGCTTCAGTTTCAGTCAGAAAAGTGTAGTAGGGATACAGAAACCCTAGAAAGCAGTATATAAGTGGTAAAGTACTGATGAGCACCAAGCAAGAATGGGATCTAGTGATGATTATATCTGATAAACACAAAGTTGTCAAAATAGTGTTAGAAGGGAGTAGGAATGATGAGTGTGATGCTAGGGTATATAGGGGATGGTCTAATTGGTAGAAAATAATTAACTGTGCATTAATCTTTGTAATATTATGTATAATTTTGGGGAGTATTATCTGCTAGAAGGATAGAGTAGAGGCACTCCTGAAGAAGGCAATCAAAATGTTGTTCACTTTGCACCACAAGTCCTATGAGGGCTATTTAAGGACCTAAATACTTAAATATGCATATTTCTGAGGAGTGTCAGGGGGTATATTATAGAGACCTTCAACTATGTGAAATATATAAGTAAACAAGAAATAGTCCAAGCAGAGAGAGTGACTAAATTCTAGCAAAAACTTCCAGCTTAATGAGAAGAAAACTTTCCGTATATTATGCATTAAAGGACCTTCATAATGCTGGGCTGCTGATCACTCTCATGAGTATTTAATGATGTTGTAAAGTGTGTTATTTCCTAAATATAATTATAGGTCTAGAAAAAGTATTAAGTCCAAGACATGATCTGTGTTTTGGAAATGGTTTTTTTCCTGTATGAGGGGGGATCTCAAAACTAATCTCTCCAGCACTTCAAATGCTGGATTTTCTGTTTCAAGAATTAGTTTGAAATGCTGGAGAGAAAAGCTTTGAAGTCCCCCTCCTTCATTTTCAGTTTAAACTGATTTTCACCCATAAATTCCAGGTCTTTTCCAACGATGACAATTGGTTTGAACAGATATTCATCCTAATTTTAGGATGATTAAAGAGCAGCTCTAGAGCTATGGATGCAGCATTTCAAGGCCTCCCACCATTGCTAGAAGCTAATGCGGGTTAAAGCACATGCTGCTTTCCACCCGCCATCTGTGAAAGATCTTGCTAATATATTGTTTCAAGTTCTGCCTCCCCTCTCCTTCCTAACCAGCAAAAGTGCCTGCTGTCTGGTACCACTAATGCGGCATTTGAAGTGCCCCCCCCCCCCCCAACACCAGAATGCCTTCCAGCAGTCTCCCTGGCCTGTAGTGCTGCAGAGCGCAGGAGTCACAGCAAGCATGCTACCAAAGACAGAGGGAGGAGGAGCCTGGAGCCATCACCAGTAAGGATGAATGCTATTGCAGTGGAAGGTTGGGGCAAGAGAATAATTCCTATTGGGGGCAAGCAGAAAGAGAGACATGCTAGGCAAGGAATGGGGGTAGAGATGGATATGCTGCTGAGTGGTGAGTGGGAGAACCTACTTAATATTTTTTTTATTGTGCTGGCTTCTGTCCACCAAAATAAATTCTGATATTTACCCTGTAAAATGTCATTTTTTTCCCACTGATTTTCTCCTGTTTTTGTTCTTGTCATAATAAATCCTGATAAATTCCTGGAAAAAATAAAAAAAACATGAAGGTCCCTAAATATGCTATAAACCGTACTTTGTGAAATTTATATTCTAAATGGTGGGTAATAAATCCAAATAATAAATATCTTGTTACTGTTTTAGAATGTATGTTTTGATCTGTAATATATAAAATAGTTTAGAAAGCTTTTTTAGTACATAAATGCACATTTTATCTTGCCGTTTCTTTTTAGAGCAATGAACTTCAGGCGGAGCAGAAATTCCAGTTCAAACGTTCACTTCTTAATTTACAAAACAAAAATCAGGAACTAGAACGAGAGAGAGACAATTTGGTGGACGCAAGGTGTGTAATATGAGAATAATAATAGCTTGAACAGCAATGCAATAGAAAATATATAATATGATATAATAAAATAGTTAAGAGAAAACTGCCAAAACATTTAATATAAGCTGTGCCAGGTGCCTGCTTGAGTAGGTATTTATAGTTGCATTAGTATATCGTATTCTAATTGAAATTTATTTAATATTTAAATGCATTCTTTTAAAAATCTGTAGAGTAAGCAGTCCACTGAGTCACACTGCACTCAATGCAAAACAGATTATTACGGATTCTTCTAGAACTTTTTGAAAAGGTCAAAAGCCTTTATCCCAGGACAAGCAGGATGCTAGTCCTCACATATGGGTGACGTCACTGAACGGAGCCCAGGCGGGAAAGCTTTCTGTCAAAGTTTCTAGAAACTTTTGACTGGCCCTGTGAGGCCACTGAGCATGCCCAGCATGCTATGATATTCTCTGCCACAGGTGTCTCTCTTCAGTCTTCACTTTTCCACGCTGCCGTTCGCACCACGGACAGATAGCCCTAACGTTTGGGAATCTCTTTTTTGACTGAAAAGTCAATTATATTCTCTGTCACAGGAAACTCTCTACTTCGCCGACTGGTGAGTACTGTATTTTAAAAAATTTTCGGACGAAAATTTTTCTCACACACACACACACGCTCGTTCATCGACGGCCGTCGATCGAAAATGGCGACCGGTTTCAAAAAATGTCCGGTCTGCAACCGCAATATGGGGCGGATTTTAAAACGAGCACAAATAGCCTACTTTTGTTTGCGCTCCAGGCGCAAACAAAAGTACGCTGGATTTTAGTAGATACGCGCGGAGCCGCGCGTATCCGCTAAAATCCTGGATCGGTGCGCGCAAGTTCCCTCCAAGGCCGCTCCGAAATCGGAGCGGCCTCGGAGGGAACTTTCTTTTGCCCTCCCCTCACCTTCCCCTCCCTTCCCCTACCTAACCCACCCGCCCGGCCCTGTCTAAACCCCCCCCTTACCTTTGTCAGGGGATTTACGCCTCCCGGAGGGAGGCGTAAATCCCCGCGCGTCAGCGGGCCTCCTGCGCGCCGGGACGCGACCTGGGGGCGGGTCCGGAGGGCGCGGCCATGCCCCCGGGCCGCCCCGGCCAGTAGCCACGCCCCCGGAACGCTCCCGACACGCCCCGAAAACGCCGCGTGGTTCGGGCCCGCCCCCGACACGCCCCCAACACGCCCCCTCCGAAAACCCCGGGACTTACGCGAGTCCCGGGGCTCTGCGCGCGCCGGTAGGCCTATGTAAAATAGGCTTCCCGGCGCGCAGGGCCCTGCTCGCGTAAATCCGCCCGGTTTTGGGCGGATTTACGCGAGCAGGGCTCTGAAAATCCGCCCCTATGTCTATTACCGATCCGCATTTGGAGTGTGTACTGTGCCTCGGGGAACAACACGATGTCAGTACATGCACCAAATGCGCAGAAATGACAGTCAAGGGAAGAAAAGCCAGGCAAGAGAAGATGGAACACCTATTTTCTCTTCAGCTAATCCCTTCTCCCTCAAAAGCACCGAGGTCGTCTCCAGCTGGAGCAACAAAAAGAGTTTTACTCAAAAAACCGCGTCCGGATGGATCCGGTGATCGTCCGTCCTCGCCATCGTCTGTGATCTCCACAAAGTCGGCAGAACGTTCTAAAACCAAACATCGCCATCGACATCGATCATCATCCGCATCGTTGTCCCAGGACGAGTCGATGCCGAAGCGGCCTAAAAATCAAGACACGTCGGTGGTTGGGCTTTCGCCGACACCGACACCTACGACGTCATCGATGGACATCGCAGCACCGCCACTGCATACACCATCGGTGTCTTCACACATACCACAGCCAGAATTGTCTACACTTATTAGACAAGCTGTCTTACAAGCTCTACAGGAGCAACAACTTCCGACAGGCCTGTCGATGCCGACCTCCGGGTCGATGCCGATACCCTCGATATCGATGCCGATACCCTCCGTATCGATGCTGATGCCTCCAGCATCGATGCCGATGACCCTAACATCGATGCCGATGACTCTGACATCAATGCCGATACCTCCACCGTCAGTATCGATGCCGATGTTTGTTCCTTCAACATCGATGCCGGTGATAACACCGATGATAACAATATCTTTCCTTCCAAGATCCTCGACGGGTTTCATAACTACCACACCGAGGCTCCAAACACAATCTACATCGATGTTATCTCAAATTCCATCGATGATCCCAACAACAGCATCACTGCCACAACCTGATCAACCTCTGGAAGTCCAGGATGAGGCATTTTACCGTCGCCTCCTACAAAGGTATCAGAATGTCATCGACAACTTACCAACCATCACACCAAGGACAACATCTGCTGATATTTTCATCGATGATCCACAACCTGGACCTTCAGGGCTTCACGTCCCACCAGCACCAGTGACTCAGACAATTTACAGGGAAGATTCAGAAGACTCCTGGGATGATGAACCCTCTCAATTTTCATCAGAGGAGTTCATGTCCAATCCTTCTTCTCCTGACAGAAGAAAGAAATCACCCCCAGAAGATCTTTCCTTCTCATCATTCATACAAACTATGTCTGATTCCATTCCATTTAAGTTGACTGCTGAAGAGGACACAAGAGCACAAACTCTTGAAGTATTACAGTTCGTGGATCCACCCAAACAGGTACTAGCAGTACCTGTACATGAAGTCTTGCTGGATCTTCAGAAGAGAATCTGGGAACACCCAGCCTCTATACCTGCAGTCAACAAAAGAGTAGAAACTACCTACATAGTTCAACCAGCTCCAGGGTACCACAAACAACAATTACCCCATCAGTCTGTCGTTGTGGAATCAGCGCAAAAGAAATCTAAACGTGTGCGGCCACATTCTTCCATCCCACCAGGCAGGGAGCACAGATTCCTAGATATCATGGGTAAGAAGATCTATCAGAGTTCTATGCTGAGCACAAAAATCGCTGCATACCAACTCTATATAACTCAACACCAGAGAAATCTCTGGAAAGAGATGGAACAATTCATCACTTCCTTACCCACTCAATTTCAAGAGCCTGCTCAAGCAATAATATCAAAAGGTCTTGAGGCAGGAAAACACGAAGTAAGAGCAGTGTATGATAACTTCGAAACTGCTTCAAGAACAGCAGCAGCGGGAATCACTGCTCGCTGGTGGGCCTGGCTCAAGGCATCTGACCTCAGGCTTGAGGTACAAGATAAGCTTGTTGACCTTCCCTGTCTCGGTGACAATCTCTTTGGAGATAAAATTCAAGAGGCTGTACAACAACTCAAAGATCATACTGAGACACTCAAACAACTGTCTCAAACCCCTCAAGAACCTGCTAACCAACCTTCTCGTCGTCCTCCACGTAGGGATGTGAGACGTTCTTACTACAGACCACGCAGGTACTACCAACAAACAACTAGGGGTAGATCTACCAGGCCAACACAGCGATCTCAAGCCAGACAATCCAGACCTGCCCGTCCACAACCTCCTGCACAGCCAGGGCCTGCAATAGGCTTCTGAGGATTACACCAGAGAACAGATTCAACCTTGCAATCCCAAGCCAAATCTTCCAGTGGGAGGCAGAATATCCCTTTTTCACACAAATTGGCAATCCATAACCACAGATCAATGGGTTCTTTCCATAGTTGCCAGTGGTTACAAACTAAATTTCACCTCCATTCCTCCAGAGTTTCCACCAACATCCTGTCATCAACAAAACTCTCAACTCCATCAATTACAAACAGAATTATCCACCCTTCTGAGATCCAAGGCCATTCAACCAGTGCCCCGGAGCAGGGCAGAGGATTCTACTCCCGATACTTCCTCATTCCAAAGAAAACAGGAGGCCTACGTCCTTCCCAAGGTAGTTACGGAATTCCACTTGAACCAATCCATAAATTTACCCACATTTTTTCCAAGGCCTCATTCCCATCCAGGAGAAACAGCCTTACACACCCTGGACTGTAAGCGTACACTTGCTTTCTACTTAATCGTACTGCAGTCCTCAGAAAATCCACTCAGCTTTTTGTTTCTTATGATCCAAACAAACCGGGTAAAGCAGTGGGTAAACATACCCTATCCAATTGGATAGCAGATTGCATAGAGTTCTGCTATGAACAAGCAGGCCTTCCTCTTCAAGGGTGAGTAAAGGCACTTTCAGTAAGAGCAATGTCAACTTCAGTAGCACATTTTCGTTCAATGCCAATCCTAGACATATGCAAAGCAGCAACATGGAGTTCTCTTCACACTTTTGCAGCCCACTACTGCTTGGACAAAGAAGGAAGACAAGATTCAGCCTATGGACAATCTGTCTTAAAGAACTTGTTTCCAGTTTAATCCCAACTCCTTCTACATCCAATGTTTTGTGATCTTCGGTTGACTCATTTCAAGAACAATACTTCACTGTTGCCTCAATACAACATGACTCAGCCTCTAGCTCGCTATTCACCCATATGTGACGACTAGCATCCTGCTTGTCCTGGGATAAAACAAAATTGCTTACCTTGTAATAGGTGTTATCCCAGGACAGCAGGATGTAGTCCTCACAGAACCCACCCGCCACCCCGCGGAGTTGGGCCTCGGACTTTTATTATTTTATTTTGCTAACGCTTATGCTATATAACAGACTGAAGAGAGACACCTGTGGCAGAGAATATCATAGCATGCTGGGCATGCTCAGTGGCCTCACAGGGCCAGTCAAAAGTTTCTAGAAACTTTGACAGAAAGCTTTCCCGCCTGGGCTCCGTTCAGTGACGTCACCCATATGTGAGGACTACATCCTGCTGTCCTGGGATAACACCTATTACAAGGTAAGCAATTTTGCTTTCTCTGAGTTGAAGCAACATGGGAGAGTCCTTATAGGTAGATGATGCCATGGGGCAGAACCCAGCCAATAAAGCTGACTTCATAGGTTCTAGAGCTTTCAAAGGTCTACTGAATATATGCAGGCCACATGCTGCATTGAGGGTATTATGTGGGGACCCTCTCAGTTCTGAGTGGTTCACTCCTGGCAAAGGAAACGGTTTCCTTTGCCTTTTTAACTCATTCTGGGCTTTTTTTTACACATGGAACCCTTTTTGAAAACATTTTCTCTTACTTCTTAACTTCCTAGGTAGGATTTTCAAACATTTTAAGTTTTGTTTATTATATCACTGCTATATTGGTGCAGATACTAGTACATTGATCAATATTGGTCTGATTTTTTTAATTGAAAATCATTTAATTTTATATTCGCTATTTTTTGTCTTATGTCCTCCAAGCTGAATAAGACTAGCTGCTTCTCCAATTGCAGCTGCATCATGTAGGTCACATACCCACATGATATGTGTGTTTTGTGTCTTGGGCATGAAACAACATCTTGGGATGCTCCTCATGTGGGAAGATGACTCCCAGAAACCATCTAACCTGGTTAGAGTTCATGGAAAATGTTACATAAGTTCAAGTCGTTTGCATCGGCAATGGAGACATTGACATTGAAGGGTCCAAGAGCTGCACTGAATACTGGTGGTACATCATTACTACTCCCTCAAAGATTCTCTATGCGTGTCCTATACTTTCTTGAATTCAGATATTATCCTTTTCCCATTGATAACAGGGCTGAATTAGCCATGCTGTTATGGGAGCTGTCTTCAGGTCCCGGGAGGCAGAGCTTCCCCAAGCAGAGGTCAGAGCTTTCTCCCTCTGCGGCTGCGCGTGGGTTCCCGCGCAGGAAAGTAACAGATTCTCCTTAGTCTGTTTTTTCCGCGCATGGGATCGCACGTGGAGCTTCTGATCTCCTCAGAAGATTTTTTTCTTTTTTCAAAAAGATGTCTTATCGTCCTCCTCTAAGGGGTTTCCATCTGATTCGCCAGATCAACCTCAGGAGCCATACTCATCTCCTGAAGACCTTTCTTATCCCGTTTTTAGATCTGATGGTAGCAATTCTACATCTAGAGACCCAAAAAACTCCTGATCCAAGAGCAGAAACTTTTGGTCTCCTAAACATTTTTGATGCTTCAAACGAACCAACCTCACTTCCTCCACAACCAGTTCTTGACAAAGTAAGGGAGAAATCTTGGGAAACCCCTTTTTCTATACCAGCCGTGGCCAGAAAAACAGATCTCAAATACAAGATGCAGAAAATATATTGTTATTCAACACCACAACTCCCACACACATCTATCGTGGTAGAGTCAGCGATGCAGCGGGCGAGGAAGTCAAAATTACATGCACATCTGCCCAAACTGGAAAGCGATAATAAGTGCTTGGATAACTTCGCAAAAAAGATATATCAGAATGCCATGCTCACAGGTAGATTAGAGCACCACCATTTCTATATGGTGCAATACCTTTATGAGTGCATCCAAGCAACTAAGGGCATGCTGGTCTCCACAGCAGACTCTGTACCACGTCCTCTTCAAGACATGGAGGAGTGTACCAGGCATTTGCTTCGTTCCTTTTACAAAGGATTCGAGACTACATCAAGGGCCTCCGCTACGGCGATCGCAGCCAGATGTATGGCATGGCTTAAAGCCAGCGCCATACAGGAAGATCTTCATGAAAAACTAGCTAATCTTCCCTGCACGGACAACAACCTTTTCGGAGACCATTTTCAAGAAACAGTAACGAAATTAAAGGATCAAGCGATTGCTGTTCAATCTCTTATGGGTCCATCTCAATACTCAACCTCACGGCGCACTTTTGGTCCCTCACGTTGACTTCAATACCCACGCCAACCATATAGATCTTATCAACCATTCAGGGCCACTACTTACCAACCGTACCAGCGCCCTCAATAACAGCAACAACAGTTGAGCAGAAGAGGGAAACCAAAAGCTCAATGTACACAATCTCAACAATCAACAACAGCAAAAACTTCACAATCTTTTTAAGTTTTCTGCCACCACCTCCACATCAAATGCCCCCGGGAAGAATTACGGCTCGTTTTCAGGCATGGACAGAGATAACATCAGATCGCTGAGTCCTGGACATTGTTCGAAGGGGTTACCAAAGAATTTAAAAAGATGCTAAAATCCCATCTGTTTAATGATGCTTATAAATACAATAACTGATTTCAATTTATACTGCTACTTAACCTAACTCTTTGATTTGATAACCTGTTAAGAATAACAAGTTTGCTTTTATTATGTATGTAGGTTTGTAAACCGCCTAGACGGACATGTAATTGCCCAAGTGTGCGGTATATAAAAAACTTTTAATAAATAAAATAAATAAATACCAATTACAATTCCTAACACCCCCCTTACTGCCCTCATCCACGGAACAGACAAACAAGATGTCTCATCCCCTAGTCGAACAAGAGATCATCTCGCTCAAACAACAGGGAGCGATCCGTCATATGTCACAAACAACCCACACCAATGGGTTTTACTCTCCATATTTCCTAATTCCAAAGAAATCCAGGGGCCTTCGCCCGATCTTAGATCTTCACAAGCTCAACAAATGTCTCAGCAAAGAGAAATTCAAATTGGTATCCCTCAAATCAATTCTGCCTCTCCTTCAGCAGAACAACTGGATGTGCTCAATAGATTTGAAGGATGCATACACTCACATTCCTATCCATCCATCTTCCTGGAAATACCTATGCTTCCAATACAAGAAGCAGAGATATCAGTACAAAGTTCTTCCTTTCAGCCTTTTGGCAGCCCCAAGAGTTTTCACCAAATGCATGGTGGTGGTGGCACATCTCAGAACGAAAGGCATGCATATCTTTCCATACCTGGATGACTGGCTTATAGTAACCTCGACCCCTGCTATATTAAAAGATCACCTTCACCAGATAATTGAATGCCTGGACAAATTGGGCCTAGTAATAAATTTTCAGGAGCGCGGCTAGACACTATTCGTTGCAGAGCGTTCCTTCCGGAAGACCTTCTGGAAGACAGAAAATAAGAGATGACATGACTTCTTCACGACCTGATCACTATGCACAGGCCGACAGCGCAACATATACTCAGAATTCTGGGACATATGGCGGCCCAATATGGCCATATTTACTGTTCCCAATACCAGACTACACATGCGTCAACTGCAATGGGGACTAAAACAGCAATGGAAGCAACATGTCCAACCATTAACGAAACGCCTCTTCTTCCCCTCCGAGATGACGAAGGACGCAAACTGGTGGCTCAACGACTCCATTCTTTCCAAGGGAATGCTGTTCAGCCTTCCCCCACCAAATGCAGTCCTCACCACAGATGCCTCTCGCAAGGGATGGGGAGCACATCTGGACCTCTTAGAAACGCAAGGTCTGTGATCTTCACAAGAACAGAACTTACAAATAAACTTACTGGAACTCAGAGCGATCCGACTTGCTCTGAAAACTTTTCAAACTCACTTAAGAGGCCGACGACTGATGATCTACATGGACAATCAAGTAGCCATGTATTACATAAACAAACAAGGAGGGTCCGGTTCATGGTCCCTCTGCAAGGAAGCTCTCCAGATATTTCAACAGGCACATCAACATTTGATTCATCTACAGGCAACTTACCTTCCCAGAGTGATTAACACCAGGGTTGACAGGCTGAGCCGAATATTCCATCCACACGAGTGGTCTCTCAATCGGGACATAGCTCAGAACATATTCAATATATGGGGACTCCCCATGATGGATCTATTTGCCACAGAAGAAAACATGCAAGTCCCTCGCTTCTGCTCGGTATGGCCCAGCAAAATAAGAACAGCACAGGACGCGTTTCTAACAAGTTGGACAGAACGATTGATGTATGCCTTTCCTCCCATTCCTCTCATCACAAGAATGATACAAAAATGTATTGCGGACTCAGCTCAACTTATACTTGTAGCACTGGCCTGGCCCAGACAACCATGGTACAGCTACCTATTACAACTCTCCATTGAAGACCCGATAACCTTACCGAACAGACCAGATCTTCTCTTACAACAGGAGAGAACTCTCCTTCACCAGCTTCATTCGTCCCTTCATTTAAAAGCCTGGAGATTGAACGGTTCCTTTTATTAGAACAAGGAATTTCAATTGCAGCACAGGATGTGATATTACAATCCAGAAAGCCATCAACCAGAAGAAATTACAGTTTTAAATGGAAATGTTACTCATCCTGGTGCACATCTAAGGACATTTCACCTATAGACTGTTCACCGGAGTTGCTCTTAGATTACCTTCACTTCCTCTAATGCAACGGCATCAATTAGGGTACATCTTAGTGCCATAGCAGCATAGCTACCAACTTGGAAATTCAACTTTATGCCATTATCTACAAAATCACTCTACTGTACATTTTGGGGTAGATTTTATAATTTAGCGTGAACGCATACTTTTGTTCACGCACCAGGCGCGAACAAGAGTACGTGGGATTTCAATAGATAAGAACATAAGAAAATGCCATACTGGGTCAGACCAGGGGTCCATCAAGCCCAGCATCCTGTTTCCAACAGTGGCCAATCCAGGCCATAAGAACCTGGCAAGTACCCAAAAACTAAGTCTATTCCATGTTACCATTGCTAATGGCAGTGGCTATTCTTTAAGTGAACTTAATAGCAGGTAATGGACTTCTCCTCCAAGAACTTATCCAATCCTTTTTTAAACACAGCTATACTAACTGCACTAACCACATCCTCTGGCAACAAATTCCAGAGTAGCTGCGCGTATCCATTAAAATCTGGGATCGGCGCGCGCGCAAGGCTGCCAATTTTGGGCAGCCTGCGCGTGCCGAGCCGCGCAGCCTGCCTCTGTTCCCTCCGAGGCCGCTCCAAAATCAGAGCGGCCTCGGAGGGAACTTTCTTTCGCCCTCCCCTCACCTTCCCCTCACCTTCCCCTCCCTTCCCCTCCCTAACCCACCCCCCCGGCCCTATCTAAACTCACCCCTACCTTTATCGCCGGATTTACGCCTGCTGGAGGCAGATGTAAATCTGCGCGTGCCAGCGGGCTGCTGGCGCGCCATCAACCGACCCGAGGGCTGTTCCGGAGGGCACGGCCACGCCCCCAGGGGTGTTCCGGGGGCATGTGCCGGGGCTTGCGCGCGCCGCCGAGCCTATGCAAAATAGGCTCGGCGCACACAGGGGGGGGGGGGTTGGGGTAGGTTTTCGTGGGGTACGCGCGTATCCCTTTGAAAATCTACCCCTTTGCAAATAGCTTTTTACATCCCTGCTATATAACCGCTCCAATGCATTTACTGTAAATAGCTCCCTGCAACCTGTTTAATTCCTCCACTTCCTACCGCATGTAACTCATGCAACCCATCTTCCCCTCCCTTTATGCAATCATTGCAACCCTTTTCGCCTCCGCTTTACAACTTTGCATTACATCTTTCCCCCCTCACCCTTCCTCCCCCCCTCTTCCGCCTTCTTCCCTTCCTCCCCTCTCCCCCCTCAAACAATTTCTCAATGTCATCACTTCTTCTCTACAACTCCTAATTAAGTTTCCTTATCAAATCTTGTTGCCAATTGTATAGTTTTATCCACTGTTTTTTGTATTAGTTCCATGTAAAGCCTCTGTTTGCTGAGTTTGAAGTTATAATGTAAACCGAACTGACCGCTAAACGGTCAGTGGATCTCCATGCATCCTTTACTATCTCGTTTCCTGAAAGGGCTCCTTCATATTCGACCACCAGTCGCAAAACCACCAGTGCTTGGAACCTAAATGCAGTTTTGGAACACCTCATGCATTCTCCATTTGAACCTATGCACTCTTCTCACATAAAATATCTCACATGGAAGGTAGTTTTCCTGGTGGCAGTAACATCAGCTTGCCGAGTTAGTGAACTACAAGCCTTGGTTCATTACCCACCGTACCTGCAGTTTTATCACCACAAAGCAGTACTCCTCATACATCCCACTTTTCTTCCAAAAGTAGTCTCACAGTTCCATTTGAATCAAACAATAGAACTGCCCACATTTTTTCCCAAACCACATCAAAATGATAGAGAACGCTTACTTCATTCATTGGACTGCAAGAGAGCTCTTGCCTATTATAAAGAGAGAACACGATCGGATACCCGTTCTTCACGGTTGTTTTTATCTTTCAATCCAAACTTCCCCGGTCTTCCGGTAGCAAAAAGGACTATATCCAACCGGATTTCCCAATGTATTAAATTCTACTACAAAAAGCAAAACTTACCACTAACCTCTCACCCAAACGCTCACCAAGTACGAGCGGTGGCTACCTAAATTGCACATCTACGTCAAGTCCAACCTGTGGACATTTGCAAAGCAGCTACGTGGTCTTCATTACACACGTTTACATCCCATTACTGTCTAGACCAACAGTCAAGTGGGGACGCCACACTGGGAAGAGCAATCCTCACATCATTATCGATAGAACTTGGTCGACAACCACCACACTCAGATCATGCTTAACAGACAAATTACTAACAGAGCGTGATCGACAGCTTGGGACTCCCATAACAGCATTGCTAATTCAGACCTGCTATCGACAGGAAAAAGCAAGTTTGCTTACCGTAAATGGTGTTTCCGTAGATAGCAGGATGAATTAGCCATGCTGACCCACCCTCCTCCCTTGTTAGTCGACCTTTCAAAGATAACACAAGCTTAATTACAGACTGAGGAGAATCTGTTATTTTCCTGCGCGGGAACCCATGCGCAGCTGCAGAGGGAGAAAGCTCTGACCTCTGCTTGGGGAAGCTCCGCCTCCCAGGACCTGAAGACAGCTCCCATAACAGTATGGCTAATTCATCCTGCTATCTATGGAAACACCGTTTACGTTAAGCTTTTTCTCCACCACTAGGAGGCTCTTCCATGCATCCGCCACATTCTCTATAGAAATACTTTTTCCCAGGACAAGCAGAATGTAGTCCTCACATATGGGTGACGTCATCAGGCGGAGCATGCTCAGAGCACACTGAGTGCTCTGAGCATGCCCAGCATACTATGATCCCTGTGTCCACAAGGGTCTCCCTTCAATCTCTTTTTTTCCGCAATGCAGTTTGCCTCGCGTTTAGGAGCTCTGTGACATTTTTCTCAGAGCTTTTCCTCATAGAAACACTTGAAGTTTTACTTCATAAATAATTTCCTTACACGGGTCTCCCTTCGTGTACATTTCATTGACACTCGGTGAGTACTATGCCCTGTTTTCGGTCGGTTCCTGTCACCTCACTATCGGTTCTCCCAGGTTACCAACCGAATTGCAGCCCTCTTTTCTCCCTATATCTTTCACCCTCGGTTTGCCACATGATGCCCGCAAGTATCCTTGCTGCACTCTTTCACCGGGTCCATCAGGGCTAGAGGGAGTGGGACGTCCACAGTTCCCGTTGCCACCAGGGCTGCCGTCGATGCCTCCGTCGATGCCATCGATGTCCCCATCGATTCCTTCAATGCCATCGATGTCCTCATCGATTCCTTCGATGTCATCGATGCCCCATCGATTCCTTCGATGTCATCGATGCCCCATCGATTCCTTCGATGCCATTTATGCCCTCATCGATTCCATCGGTGTCGCCATCAATTCCACCAATGCCCCATCGATTCCATCGATGCCTCCGTTGATGCCATTGGTGCGTCCTTTGATGCGATTGGTGCTCCGCCCATGCCATCGATGCTCCCATTGATGCCTTCATTGAGGCCTTTGATGCTGCCTTCGAAACCAAAGCCAGCATCGATACCTCCATCAATGTCCTCGACTAAAGAAAACTTTCCATACTTTGGGTTCTAAACCAGAGCCCCGTGTAATCCTTGGGCGACAAACAATGCCAGGAGCAGTAGAGGCACAGTGTCAGTCTCTCACCAATACCATCTGGGACAGCAACGGCATCTACCTCAGTGCTGGAGAATGACCGGGCCGAGCACCGTGGGAATCATCGTCACCTGCACGATGACAGTCTGTCACCGATGCCATCCATGACATTGGTGGAATCTTCCTCTGTGCTGAAGAATGACCGGGCTGAGCACCGAGGGAAACATCGTCGCCAGCCCCAACGTGGTTTCACGTTCAGTGCCAGCACTGATTCCGCATCGCCGTCAGCACCCATTGAGCCAGTTGCGAAGCGGGCCTGGGTACAAGAGTCTCCATACTCCTCTGCATCCGAGGCATGGAGGCATTCCACATTGACACCAATGCCGGGTACTGAGCCACCACAAATTAATGTGGAAGTGCCAGTAACGCCAAGCCTGTCTCCCCTTATAGCTGCGTTACCCATAGCAGCTTTCAGGGAGGAGTTGGACATCTTCATCCCTCAGGCTGTCCTCGATGCCTTCCGGAATCTACTAACAGTGGAGCCATCGATATTTCCACCGTTGTGGCACCGCCTTGTTGTGGCACCTACCAATGACAGCTTAAGTCATCGCCACCGACGCGTCCTTCTGAGGCTCCACCACGGACGATGGGCACTCTAATACCGCTATGGCACCGATCCAATCGAGACCTTTTTATAGTTAGTGAGGTTTTGGGTGGGCCCTTGGACACTGTGGCAGCTGACCACGCCCACGGGGGGAAGTCCTGTGATGGGCCACAGGTCAGGCTCAGCTGTGGACACACAAGCACAGATAGTTCCTTTATTTAGACAGCTTGAGAAGCCACCAGAGGTGGATGTAGTGAGTAGAAGATGTAGCCCGGCTGGGCTCGTATTCCCCAGGTTGCTGGAACAGCGGTTTCTCCGGTAGCAGTGCTGTAGTGGAGAGAACTGAGAAAGTGAGTACAATAGAACATTCACAGAGTCCCAAGTATGGAGAAGCCCCGAGGCAGGGAGAGCTGGCCCTCGAGGAGTGAGTACCAGATCCCTGGAGGTAGAGAGACTTGTGGGCAAAGTATTCACACAGTGGTTCCACATAAAAGATGGCACTGGCGCTGGAATGGGATCAGGCCCTCGAGGAGCGAGTACCTGGTTCCAGGGAGACACATCTGAGGAGTAGATGATAGTAGTACTCACTGATGGTGTCTGTAGCAACACCATCAGTAGGAAAGGAGATAGGTGCAGGCAGTGAGTCAGGGAACATGGGTCCTCGAGGAGCGAGTACCGGTTACCTGACAGCGACCTGAAAGAAGCAAAGAGGCCCCCGAGGAGCGGGTACCCCGTTAGCAGAAAGAGTCCAATAGAAGTTGGAAGACAGAGTAGCTGGGTACGGAGAGCGAATCCCATCCGTAAGATTCCCCTTGCTAACTCAATGGCTAGCAATAAACAATAGGCTTAAATATCCGGGCAGCGTGACGTCATCATAGGGGACGCCCCTAAGGAATGCGCCAATGAGGAAATAAGAATGAGGGCCGCATGGTGCGCGTGCCCTAAGGTACCTGGAGAGCATGGCTGGAGGCAGCGCCCAAGCCAGTCCGGGGACGCCAGAGAGGATGGCAGATAGACGCCATGGCAGCCAGGTGTCCATCACGAGCAGGAGGAGTCGCAGACAAGGAAAGGTAGGCGGAGTGAAGCCGTCAGACAGCGACGGTCGCAACAGTACCCCCTTTCAAAGGGCGGTCTCCTCTGCGGGTACCAGGTCTTGGTTTCCTAGGATACGAGAGATGAAACTGATGGAGCATCTCTTTGTCAAGGATATTAGCCAGAGGCTCCCAAGAATTTTCTTTGGGGCCAAAACCTTCCCACAAAAAAGGTATTCCCACGTTTTGCCTCGTCTTCGAACATCACAATATGACGAGTGAGATAATCAAATTTGCAGATGACACAAAATTGTTCAGAGTGGTTAAATCACGGGCAGATTGTGATAAATTGCAGGAAGACCTTGTGAGACTGGAAAATTGGGCATCCAAATGGCAGATGAAATTTAATGTGGATAAGTGCAAGGTGATGCATATAGGGAAAAATAACCCATGCTATAATTACACAATGTTGGGTTCCATATTAGGTGCTACAACCCAAGAAAGAGATCTAGGTGTCATAGTGGATAACACATTGAAATCGTCGGTGCAGTGTGCTGCGGCAGTTAAAAAAGCAAACAGAATGTTGGGAATTATTAGAAAAGGAATGATGAATAAAACGGAAAATGTCATAATGCCTCTGTATCGCTCCATGGTGAGACCGCACCTTGAATACTGTGTACAATTCTGGTCGCCGCATCTCAAAAAAGATATAATTGCGATGGAGAAGGTACAGAGAAGAGCTCCCAAAATGATAAGGGGAATGGAACAACTCCCCTATGAGGAAAGACTAAAGAGGTTAGGACTTTTCAGCTTGGAGAAGAGACGAATGAGGGGGGATATGATAGAGGTGTTTAAAATCATGAGAGGTCTAGACCTGTGAATACTTTGCCCACAAGTCTCTCTACCTCCAGGGATGAATTTGCCATGGGATGAATTTGCATCCAGATGTGAATCGGTTATTTACTCTTTCGGAAAGTAGAAAGACTAGGGGGCACTCCATGAAGTTAGCATGGGGCACATTTAAAACTAATCGGAGAAAGTTCTTTTTTACTCCATGATCCTCATCCATTCCTCATCCATTCCCATTCCCATTCCTCCAACCCCCATTCCTCTAACCCTCCCTCATCCTCCTCCCCTCTCACCCTCCAACCCTCCACCCTCACCCCTCCCCACCATCCTACCACCTGATCTAACCGCATATATTCCCTGGCACCATGTGAATAATTAAAATGTAAATATAGTTATTGTGAATACAGTTAATGTGTATATACTTAAAATATGTGAACATGTAACCACCTTTCAAGTTGAATTAATTGCCTCAATGTTTCCTCCTACTATAAATTATTGTAAAGCCTGTTGCTATGTTATGTTACATTGTGAACCGAGGTGATGTTTTTAACGTGCCCCGGTATATAAAAAACCCTTAAATAAATAAAAAAAATAAATACTCAACGCACAATTAAACTCTGGAATTTGTTGCCAGAGAATGTGGTTCGTGCAGTTAGTATAGCTGTGTTTAAAAAAGGATTGGATAAGTTCTTGGAGGAGAAGTCCATTACCTGCTATTAAGTTCACTTAGAGAATAGCCACTGCCATTAGCAATGGTTACATGGAATAGACTTAGTTTTTGGGTACTTGCCAGGTTCTTATGGCCTGGATTGGCCACTGTTGGAAACAGGATGCTGGGCTTGATGGACCCTTGGTCTGACCCAGTATGGCATTTTCTTATGTTCTTATGTTCTTAAGGACGGCTTCGACCTTGTATTCTAGGTCATCTTCTGCATTGATGGGAGATGTTCCTGAGACTTGGAAGAGAACTTACTGAGAATGAGTGGTTTCAAAAGTGAAACATGAAAAGCGTTGTGGATGTTTAATCCAGGTGGTAGCTTCAGACTGTAAGTGATGTTGCCAAGATGTTGGAGGATTGGAAATGGTCCAACATAGCGAGGAGCAAATAGAGTGGAGGGTAACTTCAGTCTAAGGTGCTTAGTGGAAAGCCAGACTTTGTCTCCACGTTGAAAGACAGGGCTTTGGAATGGTGAGCTTCATAATATCTTTTGGCTCGGTGACTCGCCTTGAGTAGCATTTCTTTCGTCTGAGTTCATAATTGATGGATATCATCAGCAGTGGATTGAGCTGCTGGGGACGTCACTGAGAGCTTCAGAGGAAGTGGCGGTGGTGGTGAACGTCCATATACCACTTCAAAAGGTGTTGATCCAGTGGATGATGCTGGATGAGAATTAATGGCAAATTCATCCCATGGTAACAGTGCGGCCCAGTTATTCTGACGGCAACTCACATAGGCCCGAATGAACTGTTTCAGGGTCCTATTCATCCGTTATGTTTGGCCATTTGATTGAGGATGATAGGCGGATGTATAATCTAGAGAGATGTCGAAAGGCTTGCACAAAGCCTTCCAGAATTTTGCTGTAAACTGTGTTCTCACAGGACAAGCAGGATGGTAGTCCTCACAAAATTTCCAGAACTTTGACTGGCCCCTAAGGGCATGCCCAGCATGGCACTAACCCTGCAGCCAGCAGGGGTCCCCCTTCAGTCTTCTTTTTTCCACGCAGCAGTAGCCTCGCGGTAAAGGAGCTCTGAAGAGATTCCTGTCAGGAATTTTCCTCACAGAATTACTAAAAGTTAAGTTGCCCCACAGGGGACCCCCTTCTACCTTTTATAACTCCGCGGTACTCCGGTAAGTTTTGACTAGTTTCTCGTCGATTACTGTCGAGTTTGGCCTTCGAGGCCTACTGGCCGTCGACCGTACCACGGCTACATTTTTTTCCATGGCCATGGCGTTGGGGTTTCGTCGGTGCCCGGACTGTTCCCGCACTATGTCTATCAGACGCCCATAAAGTCTGTGTAATGTGTCTAGGACGCAAGCACGATGTCTTGACCTGCACCAAATGTGCCCTAATGACACCGAAGGGTCGCAAGGCCAGAATGGAGAAGATGGAACTTCTCTTCCGTGCTCAAACCCCGACTCCATCCATTGCATCGACGTCGTCGGAACCAGCACCATCGACTTCACGCCACACCGACTGTTGACCGACCGGCATCGACGACTTCTCGGCCATCGACATCGATCCCCTCAGGATCGAGGGGATCGAAGGGAGAAACATCGCTATCGACACCATAAGACTCAGACCATCGAGGGAGCGAAATCATCGACCTTGCCATTTTCCGAGCCGCTGTCAAAGAAGCCCCGTCCAGAAAAGGCATCGACCATTCCTGTGATCGGGTCTCCGAGGCAACCCTCATCCGATTGGGGATCGGGAGCTGCGACTCCGCCTGTAACGGTGGTCCCTTCGGCTATGCCTCTGCCTTCTTCTTCTATTCCAGAGCCAGGGCTGCTTGCTCCAGGTCTCCGAGAAGAACTGGACTGGATGGTCCAGAAGGCCATCGACAAGGCGATGCAAAGTTTCAGGTTCCTCCGACACCGGCACCGATTGTGGAACCGAATATCGACCCGATTCCGGCAGCGCTGGCACCGCTACTATCCTGGATGGAAGCCCTCATGGCCGCTTTTCCATCGATGGATCCCGGGTCTCTGATGGCTCCGATGCCCTCCCCATTGACAGCATCATTGGGAGGAGAAACACTGTTCCGCATTCCTCCATCCGGAGTTATGCCTCAGCCATCAATGCCTATACGTCCCTCGCCACCGATCCAACCATCGGTGCCGATACGTCCATCGGCACCACCGAGCCATCGATGCCCTCGATGCCATCATCGGTGCCTCCGTTAATTCCTCCAATTCCTTCGGAGCCCAGACCTGGACCTTCAGGTATCCCACCACGCTGTCCCCCTCTACTTCCTGGAGGAAAGGGTGTTGACCCTTATGATACCTGGGGTGATGATACCTCAGACACCGATGACTTACCTTCACCACTTTCACCCACTGAGAGTAGAAAGCATTCTCCTCCAGAGGACCTGTCCTTTATGAATTTTATGAAGGAAATGGCTGAACTGGTTCCTTTTCAATTGCAGACAGAACAGGATCATAGGCACCAGATGATTGAGTTGCTCCAATTCCTGGATGCCCCCAAGGTAATAACCTCTATTCCCGTTCATCAGGTTCTTCTGGATCTTCTCAAGAAGAACTGGGAAAATCCAGGAACAATTGCTTCAGTAAACAGAAAAGCTGACACTACTTATTTAGTATAGTCAGCCCCAGGTTTTCAAAAGTCACAGCTTGATCAACACTCGGTCATGGTAGAGTTTGCACAAAAGAGGGCAAAGAGGTCAAAACCTCACTCTTCTACCCCTCCTGGTAAGGAACAAAAATTCTTGGACAACATTGGACGCAGAATATTCCAAGGGGCCATGCTCATCTCATGAATTGCTGCCTATCAGCTTTATATGACCCAATATAACAGGGCCATATTTAAGCAGATACAGGACTTCTCAGACTCCCTGCCTCAGCAATTCCAAGACCAACTACAAACCCTTGTAAGCAAAGGTTTTGAGGCAGGCAAGCATGAGATCAGAACATCTTATGACATTTTCGACACCTCTACCAGAGTGTCGGCAGCTGCTATTTCAGCGAGATGGTGGGCATGGCTCAAGTCATCTGAGCTTCGCCCAGAAGTGCAAGACCGGTTGTCCAACCTGCCCTGTGTAGGAGATAATCTGTTCGGTGAACAGATCCAACGAACAGTAGCTGAACTAAAAGACCATCATGAGACCCTAAAACAGCTCTCTTTGATGCCTTCTGACTTCTCTTCAAAGCAGCCCTTTAGAAAGGACTCCAAGAAGTCGTTGTACCGTCCACGAAAGTCCTACCTAACACCATCCAGATCCCGTGCTATGAGACCTTATCAAAAACCTCAGTCTCGCCAAACTGAAAACAAAAACCACAAACAGCTCCCCAGCCGGGGCCTGCTTCCGGTTTTTGACTTCCACTTGGAGAGCAGCAGTCAGATTCCTCTGTTGCACATACCAGTGGGAGGTTGACTGTGCCACTTTCACAACATGTGGCATTCAGTGACAACCGACCAATGTGTATTGGCAATCTTTGCTCAGGGTTACCATCTGAACTTTCTCGCCCTACCACCGGACTCCCCACCTCTGCAGACGAGGAGAATGTCTGACCACTCTGTTCTTCTGGATCAAGAGTCTCCCTCCTTCTCCAGTCAAGAGCAATAGAACCTGTTCCATACTCTCAGCAAGGCCTAGGGTTCTATTCCCGGTTCTTCCTAATCCCCAAAAAATCGAGAGGCATCCGTCCTATTCTAGATTTACGGGCCCTCAACAAGTACCTCCAGCGGGAAAAGTTCAAGATGGTCACCTTGGGCTTGCTTTTACCTCTTCTTCAAAGAGGAGACTGGCTCTGCTCTCTGGACCTCCAGGAAGCATACACCCACATTGCGATAAGTCCAGCTCATCGGAAATACCTGAGATTCCTAGTAGGCCTCAAGGACTATCAATACCGAGTGCTTCTATTCGGCCTAGCGTTTGCTCCACGAGTTTTTACAAAATGCCTCGTAGACGTCGCAGCATTCCTCAGGACACAAGGTGTTCACGTCTACCCCTATCTGGACGACTGGTTAATCAGGGCTCCCACTCAGCAAGCTGCTCTGTCGTCCCTCAATCTAACCCTACACACTCTAATTTCGTTAGGGTTTCTCGTCAATTACAACAAATCCTACTTAGTCCCATCTCAAACCTTATCGTTCATTGGGGCAGACTTGGACACCTTACGGGCAAAGGCTTTCCTGCCTTGACAACGAGCACTGACCATCGTGTCTCTTGCTCACCAACTGCAGTCTCAGCACGCTGCGACTGCATGCCAATTTCTCGTCCTCCTGGGACATATGGCGTCCTCAGTCCATGTCACACCAATGGCCCGCTTGGCCATGAGGCTCATGCACTGGACTCTGAGGTCTCAATGGATTCAAGCTGTTCAGCCTCTGTCGACCATTGTCTACATCACCGACTCACTCCGTCTGTCCCTCGCCTGGTGGAAAAATCAGAACAATCTCCTCCAGGGATTGCCCTTTCAGGTTCCGCATCCTCAAATCATTCTCACCACCGACGCTTCCAACTTCGGGTGGGGAGCCCATGTAGCCGATCTGCAAACACAAGGCTCTTGGTCTCCAGAGGAAGCCAAACACCAAATATATTTCCTGGAACTTTGAGCAATAAGATATGCTCTCAGGACTTTTCAGGATCGCCTGTCCAATCAGGTCATCCTGATTCAGTTGGACAACCAGGTGGCCATGTGGTACATCAACAAACAGGGAGGCACAGGCTCTTTCCTTCTGTGTCAGGAAGCTGCGCAGATTTGGGCAGACGCCTTGTCCCATTCGATGTACCTCAGGGCCATCTACTTGCCAGAAGTGGACAATGTGCTGGCAGACCAGCTCAGTCGCATCTTTCAACCGCACGAGTGGTCTCTCAACCCCTCAGTAGCGAACTCCATCTTCCAACAATGGGGATATCCTCAGATAGATCTCTTTGCGTCCTCTCAGAACCACAAAGTGGACAGCTACTGCTCCCTCATTCGCAGCAAACACTCTCAACCCAGAGACGCATTCTCCCTCTCATGGGCATCCGGTCTGCTTTATGCATTCCCTCCACTTCCTCTTCTCTCGAAGACTCTCGGGAAGTTGCGTCGGGACAAGGGAACCATGATCCTGATAGCACCTCACTGACCTCGCCAAGTGTGGTTTCCAGTCCTTCAGGATCTCTCCATCTGCAGGCACATTCCCTTGGGAAAGGACCCACTGCTGATCACTCAAAATGACGGGAGCCTACGCCATCCCAATCTTCAAGTCTTGACCCTGATGGCATGGATGTTGAAAGGTTAATATTTCAACCACTTAACCTTTCAGATCCAGTTTCCCGTGTCTTGATTGCTTCGTGAAAGCCTTCCACGAGAAAATCTTACTCTTACAAATGGAAAAGGTTCACGTCATGGTGCTCTTCTCAGTCCCTTGACCCCTTTTCCTGTCCGATCCCGAAGTTTCTGGACTATCTTTGGCATTTGTCAGAATCAGGTCTAAAGACCTCTTCCATCAGAATGCATGTCGGTGTGGTAGCCGCCTTCCATAAGGGTATCGGGGATGTTCCTATATCAGTACAACCCCTTGTAACACGCTTTTTAAAAGGCTTGCTCCATATCAAGCCTCCATTACGTCCTCCGGCCCCTTCTTGGGACCTTAATCTAGTTCTGGGTCGGCTCATGAAACCACCATTCAAGCCTCTTCACTCTTGTGAACTCCGATATCTCACATGGAAAGTGATTTTCCATTTGGCAATCACTTCATTGCGCAGAGTTAGTGAATTGCAGGCCCTAGTTACCTATCCGCCTTACACTAAACTTCTGCAGGAGCGGGCGGTACTCCGCACTCACCCTAAATACTTACCTGAGGTAGTCTTGGATTTTCATCTAAACCAATCCATCATACTACCTACCTTTTTTCCCAGGCCCCATGCCAACCCAGGAGAACAGGCTCTGCATACCCTTGACTGTAAACGGGCTCTAGCCTTTTACCTAGACCGTACAGCGGCCCACAGGGAAAGCACTCAATTGTTAGTCTCTTTCCACCCTAACAAGTTGGGAAAGCCTGTGGGTAAGCAGACTCTCTCCTCCTGGTTGGCGGACTGCATATCCTTTTGCTTTCAGCAAGTGGGCATTCCTTTTCAAGACCGTGTTAAAGCACACTCTGTGAAGGCCATGGCAACTTCAGTAGCACACCTACGATAGGTGCCGCTTCCTGACATTTGCAGGGCTGCCACCTGGAGTTCTCTCCACACTTTTGCAGTCCACTATTGCTTGGACAAAGCTGGAAGACAAAATTCCATCTTCAGCCAGTCTGTCCTTTGTAACCTGTTTACCACATGACGTACCAACACCTTTCCGCCTGCCCGGTAGGGTTCAGGATGCCCTTTATCAAATTCCACCCCAGTTGTGCCTGTTGCACGCCTTTGGGTACATTTGGTAAAGGTTCGGACATCCTCAGCTCGGTACTCACCCATATGTGAGGACTACCATCCTGCTTGTTCTGTAAGAAAGCAAATGTTGCTTACCTGTAACAGGTGTTCTCACAGGACAGCAGGATGTTAGTCCTCACGAAACCCGCCCGCTGTCCCGCAGTGTTGGGTTCGTAACGTTTTGTTGTTTTATTTTTCAGCACTGCCTGTAGCTTTCAAATAAGACTGAATGGGGACCCCTGCTGGCTGCAGGGTTAGTGCCATGCTGGGCATGCCCAGTAGGGGCCAGTCAAGGTTCTGGAAACTTTGACAAACGTTTTCTGTGATTGGGCTCCATCCTGTGATGTCACCCATATGTGAGGACTAACATCCTGCTGTCCTGTGAGAAAACCTGTTACAGGTAAGCAACTTTTGCTATCCTCGATCCTAGACTATGTGCTTCGGTAGGCCGTGAAGGCGAAAGATGTGGGTTATGAAGAGCTTCGCAAGCTCCAAGGCTGAAGGTAAGCCAGGCAGCACCACGAAATGGGCCATCTTGCTGAAGCGGTCGACTGTGACCCAAATAGTATTCATACCCCAGAGAGGGGAAGATCAACTACAGAGTCAGTCGCGATATGCGTCCAGGGCTGTTGGAGCTGGAAGCGGTTGCAGCAATCCCCACGGTTGGCCAAAAGTAGGTTTGTGCTTGGCACAGTTGTCACAAGATGCTACGCAGGAGAGCGTATCCTCCTAGATAGTTGGCGACCAATAATACTTCTGGAGCTTCATCAGGGTACGGCGTGAATTGTGCACACAATAGAGCACTTTTCTTTCCTGAGGTGTTTAGGCACGATGGTTTTACCAGCAGGCACAGTATGAGTAGCCGCCAAGATGACTTTCTTTGGGTCGATTATATGCTGAGGTTCTGCTGGAACATCCTCAGAGAGAAAGAAGCGTGACAGAGCATCAGCTCTGGTATTCTTGTCTCTGGGGCGATATTTGAGCACAAAGTCAAAACGGTTATAAAAATAAGGACCATCTGTTTTGTCTGTGGTTAAGACATTGCGCATGGCGGAGATACTCTAGATTTTTATGGTCCGTAAACACGGTAATTTGTTGTTGAGCGCCTTCGAGCCAAGGCTGCCATTCCTTGAATTCTAACTTAATAGCCAGGAGCTCTTTATCTCCGATCCCATAGTTCTTCTCTGCCGGAGAGAAACGTCGCGAGAAGAAAGAGCAGGGACATAAGGATTTGGAGTCTCCGGTCTGGCTCAATGCAGCCCCCACACCGACATCAGAAGCATCGACCTCCACAATGAATGGCTTGTTGGGGTCTGGATGACGCAGGCATGGTTCAGTGGAAAAGGCAGTCTTTAAATCCTCGAATGCGGATATGGCCTCCGCAGACCATTTAGAAGCGTTGGCCCCTTTCCGGGTCATTACAGTTAAGGGCACAGTTAAAGAAGAATAGTTCTTTATAAAGCTTCTATAGTAATTAATGAACTCCAAAAATCGTCTCAGGGCCTTCAGGCTGGTAGGTTGGGACCAATTTTTAATACTCTCTAATTTTTGGGATCCATCTGGAAGCCATCTTTAGACACAGTGTAGCCAAGAAAAGGCACAGAGTCCTTATGGAATTCGCACTTGGATAGCTTGGCGTAGAGCCGATGTTCTCAAAGTCTTTGTAGTACTTGTTTGACATCCTCTAGATGAGTATATAGGTCCTGAGAAAATATCAGGATATCATCTAGGTACACTACTACACTCTTGTACAACAGGTCCCGCAAGATGTCATTCATCATGTTCTGGAACACAGCGGATGCATTGCACAGGCCGATGGGCATTACTAAATACTCGAAATGACCATCTCGAGTGTTGAAGGCTGTTTTCCATTCGTCGCCACTGCGAATGCGAACTAAGTTATAGGCCCCTTCAGGTCAACTTTCGAGAATATCTTGGCAGCTTGAAGCCGGTTGAACAGCTCTGAGATTAAAGGTAGGGGATATCGATCTTTGATCGTGATCTCGTTTAGCCCTCTATAGTCGATACAAGGATGTAAAGTACCGTCCTTCTTCACCACAAAGAAGAAGCCTGCGCCGGCTGGAGGCTTTGATGGTCTAATGAATCCCTTCTATAAATTCCTCCTCGATGTACATCGGACATAGCCGTATTCTCTATTGCAGAGAGTGGATAGACACGTTCTTTAGAGGTTCAGTGTTCTGTTTTCAGCCTTATGGCACAGTTGTAAGATCTGTGTGGAGGAAGGATGTCAGCAGCTTCTTTGGAGGAAAACATCAGCGAATGATGCGTATTGAGGCAGCAGTCCTGGCATCACTGGAGTTGTAGGCATGCAGAGGACAGGAGAAACCTCCTTAAGGCACTTGCCATGATAACCTGGGCCCCAGCGGGAGAGAATTCCAAGATGGCCCAGTCGAATTGAGGCTGATGCGATTGCAACCAGGGTAACCCCAGAATGATAGGGGTACATGGCCTTCTCTAACACAAAGAAGGAAATTAACTCAGTATGGACTGCTCTGGTGCGGAGGGTTACCGGTTCGGTGCGACGGGACATGTCACCCAGCAAAGGCTCTCCATGGATAGATGATAAGAGCAGTGGAATCTTCAAAATGGCGAGGGGAATCCTCAAATGTTCCACTAGGCATTGTAGTATAAAGTTGCCTCCTGCCCCACAAGGGCAAGAGTTTGAATTTCGGACAGTCTGAGATCAGGGAGACTGGGAGAGAGAGCGGAGGAGAGGGTGTAGTAAGGCCTAAGAACAGTCCTCCTGCAGGACTTAGGCCCATCCGTTTCCCGTACGAATTGGGCATGTTGGGACATCATGACCAGCTTGTCCACAGTACATACACAGGCCATACGTCTTTCCGAAGTCTTCTCTCTTTTGAAGTCAGGTGACTGCGACCAAGTTGCATCGGTTCCTCTCCACTGGCTACTGGTATTGCTGGAACCATCTGAAGTACAGGTTTATCACGAACCTCCTTCTGAACTGGTCCTTTACTAGGCTTACTAGCCAAAGCCACTAGTTCATCCAGCGAGTCAGGTGTCTCACGAGCGGCCAGCTCGTCTTTCAAGTGAGTATCCAGTCCTCTGAAGAAGAGGGTTTTCAGACATTTAGAATCCCAGCATAATTCAGTAGCAAGAGTCTTGAACTCTATTGCAAAATCAGCCAGTGGTCAGTTGTCTTGCTTCAGGTCCACCAGAGCCGAACCAACAGGATCATCAAACACGGATTCAAACAAATCCAGAAAGTCGTCAATATCCTGCAAAATTGGATCCTTACGTTCCCACAGCATTGAGGCCCAAGACAAGGCCCTTCCATCAAGGTAAGATAGAATATAAGTAGTCTTCACGTAGGCTGTGGGGAAGTGAGAAGGCTGTAATGCAAAATGCATGCAGCACTGATTTAGGAAACCTCTAGTTCTTTGAATCTCTCCAGAGAAACGAACTGGAGCGGCCAGAGGTACCATAGTCTTTATAGTTACTTCAGGTAACTGACCTGCAGTACTGGAAGCAGTGCTTCGATTCTTCTGTGCGTGCAGCTGATGAAACGCAGAAGTGAGTTTCTCCAATGCGTCCTGTTGTTCAGCAATGCGCAGGGCCAGGCCGGGAATGGCCTACAAGGCATTGAGCTGTGCCGGATCCATGGAGTTAGCAATCTGTTATAGTTAGTGAGGTTTTGGGTGGACCCTTGGACATTGTGGCAGCTGACCACGCCCACGGGGGAAGTCCCGTGAGGGGCCACAGGTCAGGCTCAGCTCTGGAGACACAAACACAGATAGTTCTTTTATTTAGACAGTTTGAGAAACCACCAGAGGTGGCAGTAGTGAGTAGAAGATGTAGCCTGGCTGGGCTCGTATTCCCCAGGGTGCTGGAACAGCGGACTCTCCGGTAGCAGTGCTGTAGTGGAGAGAACTGAGAAAAGTGAGTACAATAGAAACATTCACAGAGTCCCAAGTATGGAGAAGCCCCGAGACAGGGAGAGCTGGCCCTCGAGGAGCAAGTACCAGATCCCTGGAGGTAGAGAGACTTGTGGGCAAAGTACTCACACAGCGGTTCCACAGAAGAGATGGCACTGGCGCTGGAACGGGAGCAGGCCCTCGAGGAGTGAGTACCTGGTTCCAGGGAGACACATTTGAGGAGTAGATGATAGTAGTACTCACAGATGGTGTCTGTAGCGATTTCCTCCAAGTAGGAAAGGAGATAGGTGCAGGCAGCAGGTCAGGGAACATGGGCCCTCGAGGAGCGAGTACCGGTTACCTGACAGCGACTTGAAAGAAGCAAAGAGGCCCCCAAGGAGCGGGTACCCCCGTTAGCAGAAGAGTCCAATAGAAGTTGGAAGGCAGAGTAGCTGGGTACGGGGAGCAAATCCCATCCATAAGATTCCCCTTGCTATCTCAACGGCTAGCAATAAACAGTAGGCTTAAATATCCGGGCAGTGTGACGTCATCATAGGGGACGCCCCTGAGGAACACGCCAATGAGGAAATAAGAATGAGGGCCGCGTGGTGCGCGCGCCCTTAGGTACCTGGAGAGCATGGTGGGAGGCAGCGCCCAAGCCGGTCCAGGGACGCCGGAGAGGACGGCAGACGGACGCCGCGGCAGCCAGGCATCCATCACGAGCAGGAGGAGTCGCAGACAAGGAAAGGTAGGTGGAGTGAAGCCGTGAATGGTCGCAACAGACCTGGTCACTAAAACGGGCCATAAGTTTTCGGAAGGTTCTAGGTCATAACATCTTCCAAGAACCAGGGAACCTCTCTGCCAGCAACATGGGATTGCTTCGAAATGTCCTCCCGTTGCCAGCAACAGGACTCCGTACTCAATAATAACCTGGCTTCCGGCCCCTGATTTACAGCCCGAAGTCCAAGATAAACTAGCTGATCTGCCATGCACAAGGTCCAGCAGACAGTGCCTCAATTGCAAGACCACCGCGAGACCCCTGCGACAGCTCTCTATGTTTCTCCCTCCCTCCCCTAACCGAATGCTATGTGTGGAGTGAGATGTTGAGTTTGCCAAGCTTCCCACGTTTCCCAGTGATCCGTAAATCTCTTCACCTGTTGACGTCTAATGGCGGTGAGTTTATTCAAGTAGCAAATCTTAGACAATCTCCGATGGACCTGCTTTATATATGGTGGCTCCACCTGTTTCCAAAGAAGCGCAATTTCTATTCTAGCAGCCAATATTATTTGACGAATAATATGAGTGTGTGGGTACTTTACTGGCGATAAGGAAATATTAAGCAGAAAAAGGCGGGACTCTCTACTCACAGATACATCCGCCACCTCTGAAATCAGCTGTATACTGCTGACCAATAAGAAGCCAATCTAGGGCAATCCCACCACATATGGATGTAAGTTCCCAAGTTGCCACATGCTCACCAACATTGCGCTGAAATACTGCTATACATCCTATGCAGCTTAACTGGGGTAATATACCACCTATAGAGCATTTTATATCCATGTTCTATCAAGGATGCCGAAATAGAGCTATGTCTAATGGATAATATGCATTGAGACAGCTGTGCACCAATCAGATTGGCCCCCAGGTCGGCCTCCCGTGCCTGGATATGAACTGGCGTGATCTGTAGAGGGCCATTTAGAAGGATATAAATGCGAGAGATATGCTTTTTCATCTTATCAGAATGCTCGCAAAACCCCTCGAATAAAGATCTACCCTTGCCCAAGTCTTCCTTAATCCTTATTTGGGAAATATAAGAGCGTACCTGCTGATAGAAGAAATAATCAGAAGGAAGGAGATTGTGTTGCTGCTGCAGGTCCAAGAATTCATGCACCTTGCCCCTATGCCAAAAATGCCCTAGTTGAAAGCAATTATGATCCCCCCACCTGGTTGCTCTGGTTCTAGACATCCCTGGGGAAAATTGGGGATTAAAAAATATAGGCTACTTAGATAATAAGTTCTTTCACCCACCAGATGTGACTTCCAGCGATCCCAAATTTTTAAAGTAATCGCCACAGAGGGAGCGCTGGCTAGCTTTTGTGACCGAACAGAACAAGGAAGCCACACCTGGGAGGCTGGGTCTATCCCAGATAAAAAGTCCTTCTCCAATTGTACCCACCTTTTATTACTATTATTGGAATGCCAGTCAATGATAGGGTGAGGTTGAGAGGCAACATAGTCCCATTGAAGACAAGGCACACCTAGACCCCCTCTATCTTTGGGGAGATACATAAGGGATCATTTAATTCGAGGTGGTAATCTTTTCCATATAAATTGAAACTATTTCTTCTGCCAGAGTTGTAGCGCTTTGACTGGAATCTCAACTGGAAGAGTCTGAAAGAAATAGCCCAATCTGGGAAGCACATTCATTTTGATAGTAGATATTCTACCCAACCAAGAAAGATCTGTACGTTCCAAGTTTTGGATATCGGCTACAGTCTTCCCCCATAAAGCCTCATTTGGCACTAATTTTTACCCCAAAATGTTTTAGAGCATTTGGAACCAATTTGAATGGGAAGGCCAATTTTATCTGCCATAATTGAGTATCATCTAGGCTAATATTCATCATTTCAGATTTATCCATATTCATTTTATAGCCTGATACAGTGCTGAAATCTTTAAACTCGTTAACCAGGGGTTGAAGGGAAGTAACAGGGTGCGCAATGGTAAATAATATATCATCAGTAAACAGTGTATGGGTATATTCTTGGTCCCCAACCTTGACCCCTTCAATCGCAGTGTTCCCCCGGATCTTGATGGCCAAAGGTTCCAGATATAAGGCAAAAGGAAGCGGGGACAAGGGGCAGCCCTGCCGAGTCCCACGCTCAATACCAAAGGACTTTGAATATCCCCCATTCACTTTAATACAAGCGCTAGGGTGATCATATAGTCTTTGAATCCATGTTAGGAAATTCCCTCCTAGACCCATACGTTCAAGGACCAGAAACAAGTAATTCCAATGGACGAGGTCAAACGCCTTTTCTGCGTCTATGGTAAATAAAATCATAGGAATTATAGAGGATTGAACGTGTCCGATGATATCCACCACCCGCCTTACATTATCTGCAGCTAACCTCTCCGGGACAAAGCCAGTTTGTTCTGGATGGATCAACAAGGATGCCACCCGATCTAACCGTGTGGCTAAGATTTTCGCCAACAATTTCATATCCAAATTGATAAGAGATAAGGGGCGGTAAGATCCGCATTGTGTAGTATCCCTGCCTGGTTTGGCTAAAATGGTTTATACCAGCCTTGATAGTATGCGATGTGAAGCAACCATTGGTCAAAAGGCTGTTAAATGCCTCTGTTAAGGGTTGTGTAATTACTGTTCTCAACTTTTTATAAAAGCCGGCCGAAAAGCCATCGACTCCAGGAGCCTTTCCCAATTTCAAATCTTTTATAGCCTGATCCATCTCCATCTCAGTAATCCCATGATTAATAGCTACCATATGGGAGTCCTCCAAGCGTGGAAGAGGAATATGTTTAAAATACTCATGAATCGCTGCCTGTGATATAACCACTCTCCTAGTATATAACTGTTGGTAAAACTGTGTGAATTGGTGTCATACCCTCATTATCTGTGATCATCTCACCTTGAGTGTTACAAATTTTTAAAATCTGATTATTAGTTGCTCGTGCCTTGAGTTTCCGAGCTAAGAAACGACCTGCTTTATTGCCCCCTCAAAGAACTCCTGCTTAGCCTTATCCAATTGAAATGCATTGTCTTTCAAAGATGTCATGCAAGTCTTTGTGTAATTGTTCCAAATGAGAGCCCAGACTGGGATTCGAATCCCATTTATGACTGAGTTCGACCTTTCCAATCTGTTTGAGCAAAGCCACCCATTTAGAATTCTCCTCCTTACGTAAGTAGGAGGCCCCTCGCAATCAACTTCCCTCTGGCCACTGTCTTAAAGCACTCCCAAACCACAGTCGCTGTCACCTCTCCATTCCTATTTTCTAACAAATATTGGGACATCTCATTTTCTATGAGTAAGCAATAATCCTGATCATTTAGTATACTTTCATTCAGTCTCCAAAAGTTTTCCCCCGTCTGCATATGCAAGCCTCTAAACAAAATCCAGATGGCTGTATGGTCAGACCACGTGATTGGGGCTATTTCAACTGCTCAAACCTTATTAGCCAGAGACTTTTCTACTAGAAAGAAATCGATTCTGGAATAGGATTGATGTGCCTTGGAAAAAAAAGTGTAATTGCGTTCAGTGGGATTAAGTAATTGCCATACATCAAGGAGATTCCACTCCCTCATAAAAAAATTCAGGCTCTTTCTATGAGAGCCGGAACAGCCCCCACTACCTCCACTGTAGGGGTATCTGGTCATATTAAAATCCCCCCTATGATAAGAGTCCCTTCAACCCAATTTTTCATAGTGCCCAATAACTTCACCAATTTATATAAAGATTTATCAATAAGAAACTTCAAGATGAGATATCTCCCAGCTGTATCCCATAAGAATGAGATTACATTCACAGTAATGGCCTTAGAGAAGAAAATTCCTCTCCCCCCCCCCCCCCCCGTATTTATTATCCTTAGAAGCAGCAGCAAAATATTGCATAGGAAAATGATGTGACATCATTAATTTTTCATATTTCCCCTTCAAGTGGGTTTGCTGACATAGCAGGGTGTCAACTTTGTCCCCGAGAGCATCCTGAATTAAACATTTTCGCTTAGAACCTGAATTCAGCCCCTTAACATTCCAGGAGCAAATTTTGAAGTCACCCATTAAGATGTGAAAACTCAAAGACTATCTTCTTCCCTTCCCAGATCGAGACGGCCACCTGATTTGCAAACCAACAGGCTGATACAGTACAGTGCGCTTCGGTGGAGCGCACTGTTAGCCCAGGTTTGAACGTGCGTTTTTGACGCGCTAGCTTTACCCCTTATACACTAAGGGGTAATAGCGCGTTGAAAACACGCTTCCAACCCCACCGAAACTAATAGTGCCCGCAACATGCAAATGCATGTTGATGGCCCTATTAGTTATTCCCTATTAGTTATTCCCGTGAGATTACTTTCAGAAATTAACGCCTGCCCAAAGGCTGGCGTTAATTTCTGCCGGCGCCGGGGAAGTGTACAGAAAAGCAGAAAAAAACTGCTTTTCTGTACACCCTCCGACTTAATATCATAGCCATATTAAGTCGGAGGCCCCAAAAGTAAAAAAAAAAAAATAATTAAAAATCGGCCACGGCCCGCGGGTTGGAAGACGGACACTCAATTATGCCGGCGTCCATTTTCCGAACCTGTGGCTGTCAGAACCGACGGCGGCAAAATTGAGCTTCGGCTGTCAAACCCACTGACAGCCGCTGCTCCTTTTACCGCGGGCCCTAATTTGCATAGGCCACCCTCCTGAATCTCATGCAAAGGAGAGTGGCCTGTGCGCGCGCCGGGAAAGCGGGTTTTTTTGTATCGGCCTGCAAGTTCTGTATATATATATCCAGTACAGCTGCTGGGAAGTTACCCCACCTCAAAACCGCCGGTCATCCCAGATCACATTAGGCATTCCCAACAATTCAGCTCTAAAAATCAACCCAGCATCTACCCCTCTGAGCCCCCTCCCCCTCCCAACCTGCCCCCTCCCCCAAGTGCTCCATTGCTGAAGCAGTGGACTGATATCACACATGACGCTCAGATAGCTATAGTATTCTCTGACCTCCGGGACTAAGGGACATTAACAGTGCATATAATGAAATCCCTTATAACAGGCTTTATAAAGATTAAACTTAGTAAACCGCCAACTATGACGATTACTGCGGCTGGTGTGTGAGCCCCCAGTATTAAACTAGTGGTGAGAGAAAAATATGTAAGAAATTTGCATATAAAATGCAGCAACAAAAGTCTCACAACTCTTCAGTTGTAGAATCCCCGCTGGCGATGATCCTCCTGATTGTCTGCGGAGACGCTTGCCCCCCATGCTGAACTCATTTCCAGCGTTGGGATTTTTCTCTGGCAGGTGTGCAGATAGAAGACCCGCTGCTTCATCTCCAGGTTTCATAAGGCCCGCTGCATGTAGGAGTTCTTCAGCTTCCCGCACCGATTTCACCTTGTTTGTTACACCTTGAATCGTAAACTGCAATCCGAACGGGAAAAGCCATTTATAGCGATGATTATTTACTCTCAAAATTTGCAGGATATCCCGAAACTCCCTCCTTTTCTGAATCGTGATAGCAGAGACGTCCTGGAAAATCTCAATTTTTTCTCCATGCCATTGTAGATCCTTAATTTGTCTGGCTTTGCGCATAATCTGCTCTTTCACAGCATATTCATGAAAGCATACTATTATGTCCCTGGAAGTGTGTCTTCTGGGCCTGGCCAAGGCCCTATGAGCTCTCTCAAGTTTGATACTGGGAGTCTGCGCTGATCCTGTGGTATTGGAGTCAGCGAGTATGAGACCGCAGATGTCTTGCACAATCGTAGCACAATCCAAATAAGTTTCCCCTTCAGGGACTCCTCTTATCCTCATATTCACTTGCCTGGAGCGATTTTCCAGGTCTTCTAACCAGGCTTGCTGATCTGCTATTCTTGTTTGACTTGTATGAGGCCTCGCTGGGTTGCCGCAGCTGCTGTCTCCTGCTCACTGACTTGGGTTTCCAAAGAGTCCACACGGTCCCCTAGAGCTGCACACTCGCGCCTCATTTCCCCCGCAATTGCCCGCAGTTCCTCCTTCAGCGATCCCATGCTATCTTTTATCTCCACCTACAAAAATCCTCCCAAGTGATAGCGGGGTCTCTAGCTGGGGGAGGGGGTGAGGCGCGGGGCTGCTCGCTAACCGGCATGGCCTTTGAGCCTCCAGGCTCCTCCTCACATAGGCTCAAGTCGCATTTTTCCAGCACTGCCTCAAAGGAGAATTGCCGCAGCTCAGCTATTTTCTTCCGCACCGACATTATTTAAGCCCGGCAGCTAAATCGCTTTGGTAGCAGATAATTTTCTTGGCGGATTGCAATTGATAGAGGGGATGTATGATTCCTTGGCCCAGAGCTCGCGGATCAGGAGGCCATCCGAGAGTGTGACGTCACTTCCCGGCTCCTGGATTTTTCAACTTTGCCAGACAACAGAGCGGCCATCCGACTGAGGACCAGGGCTTGGGATACCATTCCCCTGACGCAACAAGGTGTAGGATTTTAATCCTGCTATTTCCTTCTTTCAACAGAAAGCAGGCGACTTCTGCCCATCCTGGACCTCAGAAATCTCAACAAATTTCTTCAGAAAGAAAAGTTCAGAATGGTGTCTCTCGGCACCATGCTACCCTTACTACAAGTGAGTTGCCTCTATCCTCTGAACTTTCTATACGCTTCATTGTGAGTCGACAACATTTTCAATACCAAGTTCTGCCATTCGAACTAGCTTCGACAACTTGTGTATTTCACCAATATGCCTAGCAATGACTGCAGCATTCTTGCCTTTCCTTACCTGGACGACTGCCTAATAAGGAGTCAATCCAAGCAAGGAGCTCTAAATTCTCTAAGACTCACTATAAATCTACTACATTTGGCTGGGATTTCTGATCAACTACCATAAATCCCATATGGAGCAGTTCTGGGCACTACAGTCGCAACGGCCTTCCTGACCAACAACTGCGCGGACATCCTATCAAATTGTCTACATCTCTGCGCGCATGCAACATAGCCTCAGCCCATCAATTCTTTCATTGCTGGGCCACATGGTTTCAACTATCCATGTCACTCCTATGGCCAGACTAGCCATGAGAAAAACACAGTGGATTTCAAATTTCAGTGGCTCTAAGCTGTTCAACCACTTTTGTCCCTGATCCATATCACCGATCCAGTACCAAATCCTCAGATGATCTTGGCCACGTTCATATCCAACTTGGGTTGGAGAGCTCGAATCTACACCCTCCAAACCCAAAATGTGTCTACTCCGCTCCATGAAAAGTCTCAGATCAACTTCCTGGAGCTTCGAGCCATGTGTTATGCCCTTTATGCCTTCAAACACTGCCTCTCACATAAAACTTTGTGGATACAGACAGACAATATAGTAGAAATGTGGTATTCGAACAAACAGGGACACACAGGCTCTTATCTGCTATGCCAGGAGGCCGTGCAGTTCTGGTCCTAGGCCCTTGGACACTCCATGCATCTCCTGGCCACTTATCTAACAGGCATACCGAACGTACTAGCAGACCATCTCAATCGATGTCTCCATCCTCACGAGTGGTCTCTGAATCCATGTGTAGCGAGCAAAATTTTCTAGCGCTGAGGTCAACCAACCTTTGACCTCTGCGTCCGAATTGAACCACAGAGTGGACAGATTCTACTCCCTATACATGCATCGAAATGCGTTCCCTTGGATGCCTTTGCTCGCCCTGCAACAAAGGCCTCCTATATGCGTCTCTTCTGATACCGCTCATAGCCAAAACTCTCGTGATGCTACAGCAGGACAGGTTTCCACTGATCTCAGGTACAGAGAAGGGCGACCAAAATGATAAAGGGGATGGAACAGCTCCCCTATGAGGAAAGACTAAAGAGGTTAGGACTGTTCAGCTTTTAGAAGAGACGGCTGAGGGGGGATGTGATAAAGGTGTTTAAAATCATGAGAGGTCTAGAACGGGTAAATGTGAATCGGTTATTTACTCTTTCGGATAATAGAAGGACTAGGGGGCACTCCAGGAAGTTAGCATGTGGCACATTTAAAACTAATCAGAGAAAGTTCTTTTTCACTCAATGCACAATTAAGCTCTGGAATTTGTTGCCAGGGGATGTGGTGCAGTTAGTGTAGCTGGGTTTTAAAAAAGGATTGGATAAGTTCTTGGAGGAGAAGTCCATTACCTGCTATTAATTAAGTTGACTTAGAAAATAGCTACTGCTATTACTAGCAACAGTAACATGGGATAGACTTAGTTTTTGGGAACTTGCTAGGTTCTTATGGCCTGGATTGACCACTGTTGGAAACAGGATGCTGGGCTTGATGGACCCTTGCTCTGACCCAGTATGGCATGTTCTTATGTTCTTATGGTGGAGGTCATATCCTTTCAATTGTTAACTGAAGAGGATGCTGGGCAAAAAATGACTCTTAAGGAGATCATGGCAGTCCTGGTGCAAAACATCCTTAAGAAGTTGCTGTTGAGGATCTATGAACAGTGCCTTCCGTAAACAAGAGGGCCGATGTGGTTTATCTTGTACATAAGGCTGCCAGATTCGACAACCGTCAGCTGCCCCACCAATTGGTAGTTGTTGAATCCACTCTCAAGAGAGCCAAGCATCCTAGGATCCATCCTCGGTACCCCTAGGGAAGGAAGGACTTTCAGGGAGGTATGGTCATTGCCCATATAGTCCTTCTTCCAAAGAGCAGCCACTGCTCTTTGCTTCTTCCCCAGGGGTGCCGAGGAATGGATCCTAGGATGCTTGGCTCTCTTGAGAATGGATTCAACAACCACCAATTGGTGGGGCAGCTGACGCTTGTCGAATCTGGCAGCCTTATGTACAAGATAAACCACATCTGCCCTTTTGTTTATGGAAGGCACTGTGAGTGAGTGTTCAAAGGAGTTACACTTGTAAATGTAACATACTATCATAGCAATTTTTAAAAGGCATTTACCCATATTAAGTGCATTTATTTATTTATTTATTTTCTTTAAAACTTTTCTATACCGTCGTTTAGTAGAGCACCATCACAACGGTTTACAATTAGGCACAAATAGGTATGGTTTGGTTTCTAACTTATCCATAGGATGCCAGGTAGTACGGTTACATAGTTCAATATTATACTCTACATGGGGAATGGTTGAGGTTACCATTATGATTATTAAGATAATCATGTGTTTATACTGGCTTTCTAATTTCTACTTAATTATGAGAAAATAAAAATAAGGAATTCTGCAATTTTTATAGGTGACTTTTCAGCTGTATTTGGCTACCTCCTTGTGAAATGCTTTCTTGAAGAGCCATGTTTTTAAGCCTTTTTTGAAGAGTTTTAATTCTTTCATTAGTCTTAGTTCCAATGGTAATGTGTTCCATAATAATGGTCCTGCCAAAGATAGTGCTCTTTCTCTAACTTGGGTCAACTTTGCCGTTTTGACTGAGGGTATGGTTAGCAGAGCTTTGTTGGCTGATCTGAGATTTCTTTGAGGGACATGTAATCGTAGAGCGGTGTTAAGCCAGTTGGCATTTTCATCATTTATTAGTTTATGAATTGTGCATAGTGTTTTAAATTGCACTCTTTGTTCTATTGGGAGGCAGTGTAAATCTGCAAGTGTTTGGGTGATATGATCTCTTCTGCCCTTACCAGTAAATATTCTGGCAGCCGAGTTCTGTAATATTTGCAGTGGTCTCATCGTAGTATATGGTAATCCTAGGAGAAGTGTGTTACAGTAGTCTGTGCTAGCAAATATTAATGCTTGTAGTACTGTACGAAAGTGTTCCTGACTTAATAAGGGTTTTAGTCTTCTAAGGACCATTAGTTTAGTGTAGCCTTCTCTCACTTATATTGATATGTGTTGTTTAAGGCTCAGTTCCGTGTCTATAATTACTCCTAGGTTTCTAGCTTTGTCAGTTAACTCTACTGATTTGTCATTTTTTAGTTTGATGGGATTTTGAATTCTTTCAATGTTTTTTTGTTCCAGATGTACAAATTCTGTTTTTTCTTTTTTTTAATTTAAATTTTATTGGCATCCGAAACAATAACATAGCCATATCAGCTTCAAATACATACCAATGAAACTTGCAATAAAGCTTTTACAACCAATGTCTTGCCGTACATTTTCATTTCCCCCCCCCCCCCCCCCCCCCTCCCCCCTTTGTCATTCTCCCTGGTTGAGAATTGCTCAATTTATGAGAGTCTATGAATTTGCTGCCTACATCTCGTCTGGCGGGAACCCAGAAGTGTCAACAAGTCCTTATATTCCAGCCACTCCGGCTCAAGTTTCCCAAGTAAACCTTCAAGTCCCCTGTACTCGCCCTCTTCTCAGAGCGCATTGTACCAATGTAAAAAGGGCTCCCAAATTAAAACATGTTTTGCCACTGTATCCTGTTGTTGGGCCCTTATGTAAAACCACGAGTGCATTAGCCACAGCCGCTGAAGAACAGTCTCCGCGGCCGGCGGCCTGTCCTGTCTCCAATGTGCCGCCAGTTCCTGGCGGGCCGCGCTAAGCACGTGATGCACCAGCTTTCTCACCTTCTTTGGCCATGCCCCTGGAAAGTCTGACAGCAAGAAAAGTGCCGGGTCATTAGACACCGGAATACGTAGCATTTGTGTTATCGCCTGCCGTATCCATTGCCAAAATGGTGCTATCTTGGTGCATCCCCACCATATATGTAGATATGTCCCCTTCTGCGTACAGTTCCTCCAACATGTCTCATCTTGTGCCGGGTACATTTTATGCAACTTGGCCGGCGTCAGGTACCACCTTGCCAGTACTTTGTAATTAGTCTCCATAATGTTGGCTGAGATAGTTCCTCGGGATGCTTGAAGAAAGCAAGTATTCCAGTGCGACTCAGTCCAATTTAAATTTAAGTCCTTTTCCCAAGCCTGCTGAAAGCGATGACGGGTCAAGTCCTGTTCGGATAACCAAACATAAATATTGGAAATGGTACTCTTTAAGTCTTCCATTGTACTACACAAGCTTTCAAACGCCGAGCATTGTCTGCTCACATTCACTTTAATATAAGGGTCCTGAAGACAATGTCTTATCTGGAGGTAGCGGTAATACTCCCCTCTGGGAAGGCCGTATTTACGTTGCAAGTCCTCAAAGGAATTTATGCGAGAGCCCTGAATCAATTGTCCATACCGCACAATCCCTCACTTACTCCACCTATCCGGACCAACCCCCCCTTCAGATACCCCACATCGTTGCTGATATAGCCCAATAGGTAAGAGGGGAGTCACCACCTCCTTCCCCGTCAGCCTCACCCGACATTGACGCCAAATTTTTAGTGTTGCCTGTGTAAAGGGATTTTCTACTTCCTTAGGGTTCCCTTTCGTCATGAGCCCCCATACCCTTGTATGCAAAAGCTTTCCACCCCCCAGGCTTTGCTCCAATTAAGCCCATGATTTTAGTCGTCGCCCTGCAGCCCATTCCGGTATGACCCGAAGCTGTGCCGCATGATAATACTTAATAAAATTGGGAACCGCTAGCTTCCTCCCTAGGTCGATACAACACCCGCTTTGCTATTCGCGGTGGCCTTTTCCGCCATATGAAATGAAACACCTTGGTTTGCAGGGAACGTAAGAATTTAGAGGGTACCTCTATCGGTAGCGTCTGGAAGAGGTACAACCATCTTGGTAAGATGTTCATTTTGATCACTGCGATTCTCCCCAACCACGACAGCTTATATGGAAACCATATATCCAGATCCCTAGACACTTGCGTCATCAATGGAATGTAATTGAGACTAAACAGCTGTCTCCAATTTGCAGACATCGTAATGCCTAGATATTTTATCCCCTTTGTAGCCCATTTGAAGGGAAATTTAGCCTGTAATGCCGGGATCTGCTCATCCGGCAGTGTTGCATTCAAGATCTCGGTTTTGGACATGTTGACTTTGAACCCGGACACCCCACTAAACCTATCCAATTCTCTAACTAAGACCGGTAAGGTACTCTGAGGGTGGGCTACTGTAAACAGAAGGTCATCTGCGAATAACGTGATTTTAGAGCAGTCTCCCCCTATATCCATTCCGCTTATATTCCCATTTTGGCGAGTAATAGCAGCCAATGGCTTCATAAAGAGAGCAAATAGAAGGGGGGATAAGGGGCACCCCTGTCTGGTGCCTCTCCCCAGTGCGAACGCATCTGAGTAATAGCCATTCACTTTGACACATGCTTTAGGGTTGGTATACATAGCTCTAAGCCATTGTTGAAAATTATGACCTAACACCACCTTTCGCAGGACCCCAAACAGAAACCCCCAGTGTACCCGGTCGAAGGCCTTTTCGGCATCTACCACCATTAAGACCAAGGGGACACCCTGTTCCTTTGCGGCCCACATCAAATTCACTACTTTTCTAACATTATCCCCCGCTTGCCGACCCTGTATGAAACCAGATTGATCGGGCTGTATAAGGGAAGGTAATACCATATTTAATCGTCGAGCCAACACTTTAGCTAAGATCTTTAAGTCTACATTAAGCAGGGATATTGGTCTATAGGATCCACACTGCGATTTATCCTTGCCCGGCTTAGGCAACACCGTGATTCCCGCCAGGCTCATGGATTCAGGTAGAGCTGACGTCTCAAGGATATCATTATAGACCCCCTGCAAATGTGGGATGAGCAGATCCTTATACTTTTTATAAAACAGCCCAGTAAATCCATCCAACCCCGGGGCCTTGTGAGTTTTCAAACTAGAAATAGCATCGGAGATCTCCCCCCTAGTAATTGGCATATCCAAAATTCTGACTTGGTGTTCCTCTAAGCAGGGCAGTGTTATCTCCCCCAAATAGTCATCGATTTGTTCTGTGGTGACAGTAAGCTCTTCCGTATATAACTGCTGATAAAATTGGGCAAACCGATTCCTTATTCCCTTATTCTCCATGAGAATGCTACCGGTGTGAGCCTTTATTTTTAAGATGTTACTTTGTGCTATTTGTTGTTTCAATTTTATTTTTCTATGACTTCAGGACAGTCCTCCAAGCGTTGCTATTCGCTAAGATTGACTACTGCAGTGCCCTCTTCCTAGGCCTCCCCAAATCTACCACCAAACCACTGCAGATGATACAAAATGCCGCAGCGAGATTGCTGACCAACACCAGCCGTGGTGAACACATCTCTCCCATCCTCAGAAACCTACATTGGTTACCAGTGAATTTTAGAATCCTATACAAATCAATCACCCTAATACACAAATTCATCCACCATCAACTTCAACTCGATCTAGAATTCCCCTTCAATCTACACTCCTCCAACAGACCAACTAGAGATATTCACAAAGGAACTCTGAAATTTCCCCCGACTAAAGCCACACGCCTCTCCTCGACCAAAGACCGAGCGTTTTCGATTGCTGGCCCATCTATCTGGAATAATATCCCTTCAGACCTCAGATTGGAACCCTGTCTTTTATCATTCGGAAAAAAACTCAAGATGTGGCTCTTTCACCAAGCCTTCGGGGATCCCCCAGACAATCACTAGTCGCCCTTCTCTCACCTGGACGATGGTCTTTGATCTTCATGAACGATGGACTATGGCACTTCTAGGTTAAAGCACCTTAAGCTTTAACCCGTTTTCTCTTTTGTATTTCTTGATTATTACCTGCCTTTACTTTCTTCCAGCTACGTAAGCTTCCAAGTTCTTACTCCTTGTTGTATGTAACTTTTTGCCTTATTCACCTCTATTGTTTTAATTTACTCTAGTTACGCTTTCAGTTATACCCTTGTTAAATGTAAACCGATCCGATATGGTTATTACTATGAAGGTCGGTATAAAAAAAGTGTTAAATAAATAAATAAATAAATTGCCCTGCTAACCATTTTCCCAACTTATTACCCTCCAAGAAGTGGATCCCCCTTCTATTATCCAGCTTATACAAAATCTCCCCATCCAACAATGTACGCAGTTCATTACGTTTCTGGTCCAAGGCTCGGAGGACCCTCCATCCCCCTGCTCTCTTATGTTTCAATTCCAATTGCCCAATGGTCTTGGTCAGCTCCTGCTTATAGTACCTCACTTCTCGCAACCTCGCTGCTTCCTTGGCTATCAATCTTCCCCTAATTACTGCTTTAAAGCAGTCCCAAACCGTCCGGGAAGGGACTTCCCCATTGTTGTTTCTCTCGAAATAGTCTTCAATGTCTGTGCGCAAAGACTCATAAGTTTGCACATCCGTAAGGAGCTTATCATTAAGCCGCCAATATTTAACCCCCCCGTTCTTCCTGCAGCAAACAAAAGGTCCCGTGGCTAGGGGCATGGTCTGACCAGACAATTTGGCCAATCTTGGACTCTATACAGTCCACCACTCATTGCTTACTACCGAGCCACATATCTATGCGGGAGTAGACCCCATGTACTCTGGAGAAAAAGGTATAATCCCGGTCCCTGGGGTGTCGTTTTCTCCAGATATCAATTAGCCCCCAGTGGTCCATCAGAATTTTTAGCCTTTCCCTATGCCCTTTACCTCCACCCCGCCCAGCACTGTGATCTAAAGTAGGGCTCAGAGTAGTGTTGAAATCCCCGCCGACGAGCACTGGGCCCTGAATAAAATCACTTAGAGATTGCTCCAACTGAATAAAAAACATCCCTTGATTTTGATTTGGAGCATATACGTTGATTAAAGTCAGCAAGACGTTATCAATCTTTAACACTAAAGCTATATATCTGCCCTATCGGTCCTTTCTGATATCCAAGATCTCATCCCTCAGCTCCTTTCCCAGCATGATTCCCACCCCACATGTTTTCCTCGCCTCACAATTAGAAGCCAGAAAAACATGTGGGTATGCAGCATCTCTCAGTAACCGTTCATCCCGTTTCAATAGGTGAGTTTCTTGTATGAAATATATCTGCGCTGTGGCATCCTTAAATAAAAATTGCCTCTTCCTTGGGTGGTTCAGCCCTTTTACATTCAAAGAAACTATAGTCAAATTAGCCATTCCTACTTCCCCATATTAGACCTCTACTTATGATATAATAAGTACCCCTAGCTCCCCTCATTCCTAGCCACCAGGAGAATGTTCCCCCAACCACCCCCCCCCCCACTCCCCTCTCCCTCCCCCCAACCCCTTCCACCATCCGTGAGGAGCCCATCCTCACCCAAACCATAGGAGGAATGACCCCATCCCGCGTAGCATCATAACACAAACTGAACATTCGCATGTAACCGTTATTAGAACATCATAAATTGCCCCCAACTCAACCAACAATACATTCAACCCCCAATACTTAACATCTTTAACCTTAGGTTGTGTACCTTCCTGCTGTATACCATGGTTACCCCAACCCTCAGCCATATTACGATCCCCATTACAGCATATTCAAAACACCATTGCATGTACTACCCCCCCTTCTGTATATAGGTGTATTTCAATACAGCGTATTAGCCTCCTCATCCCTCGCTGGGTCCCACCCCTTCCTTGGCAAGCTCCTGGCGTCTTAGCCTCTTGCCACCTTTTCCCATTCGTTGCCAGAGGGGTGCGGGAACTCCTCTCAGGGGCGGCAGCCCTGCCGTCTGCGTTTTAACTTCAATGCCCTGTTGTCTCAAGAATTTTTCTGCTCCCTCCGGGCTTTTTGCGACACAGGAGTTCCCACTGATAGTAAACATAATTCCAAACGGGTACAACCATCGATATCTCACATTCTCCGCTTTCAGAGTCTCAGTAATATTTTTCATCGCCCGTCTTTTTTGTAAGGTAACTGCAGACACATCATTGAAGATTTGTATCTCTGCTCCTTTCCACACTATCCGCCCCAGGCCACGCGCTTTATTCATGATCAATTCTTTGGTGGGAAAGTTATGCAGGCAGGCCACGATATTCCGCGGTTTGTTATTAAGGGGTTTACCCAATGCGCAGTGAGCTCTATCAATAAGAATTGGTTGCCCATATGGTTTCTCCGTGACCGTGCTTAATATGGACCTGCAGATGTTTTGCACAACCGTTCCGTAATCAATAGTTTCTTCCCCCTCCGGTATACCACGGTTTCTAATATTGCAGCGACGCTGCCGGTTTTCCAAATCCTCTATTTTAGTCAATGAATCCTCCGTGACCTGCTGCAGGGTTTTAATCTCTTTGGTGTGTTACACAAGGGTGGTGGCCTGCTCATCCACACTCTGCTCCACCACATGGACGCGTTCACCAAGCTCTTCCACCTCCACTCTAAGCGTCCCCATGTTTTCCTTTATTTCCAATTTCAGTGTTTGAATAATTTCCTGTTTCATGTCCTTCAACCACGTCTGCAGCTCCTGCTTAGTGGGGCTATTCTCAGTATGCTTTGCCATGTGTGACCCGCCGGATGCAGCTAGCTCGGGTGTCATGTTGCCTTCTTCGTCCCCCCTCGGGGCTCCTTTCTCTCCCTCCATATTCTCGCTGTATGCAAACGCTGATAGGTCTATTATTTTCTTTCGGGCTGCCATTCACTTCCCCTTTACTGTCCTGAGCTTCCCAAGCCCCGGGGTACCTTTACTCCGCGGCCTTCGTCCCAGGATCATGCTCCAGTGCCTTACTGACTTCTGCCGCCCCCCGGGGGATTCTCTTACCGGCTGACTCGCACCCACTCCAGTCCAGCTCAGAGCCGGCTGCTACAGCTGCACATGAAATCGAGCTGTTTCTTCCCCGCTGTTCCCACTGCACATCGGGGACACTGGGATGTTATTTTGCCGCTGTCCCGGGCTCTACCACGTGGCCCGGCGCCATTTATGCGTCCTGCACCTCCCGCGGGGCTCCCTCCTCCTCCGCCACGCTCTCACTGCCTGCAGCCGCTATCTTCTTTAAATTGCTCTCCCTGCTCGTCTTGGTCGTCGGGGTGCCGTTTCACTGCAATTGCAAGTCAAACTGTTCCTTCCCCCCTGTTCGTACTGCTCTTTGGGGTTATCCCAGGACAAGCAGGATGCTAGTCCTCACATATGGGTGACATGAGTAATGGAGCCCTATGTACGGAAAACTTCTTTAAAAGTTTCTATGAAACTTTTGAATGGCACCGTAGTGCCTACTGAGCATGCCCAGCATGCTATGACATTCCCTGCCACAGGGGTCTCTCTTCAGTCTTCTTTTTTCCGCGAAGCCGTTAGCATCGCGGGTTAATAGGAGTCTTGAGGTGATTTTCACCTTGTACTAAATTTAACAAAAATTGTTTAACCGCAGGGGTTTTTTCAAATTTATTACCAGGGGTAACTTTTTCGGTTATCGATTCCCGGCTGGGAGCGATAATTTCGGGGGGTTTTGCCGTCGACGGCCGTCCGGCGCCATGGCCTCCGGCTTCAAAAAGTGCCCCAATTGCACAAGAACAATGTCGATTACTGACCCGCATTTTGAATGTGTTCTTTGCTTAGGCAAAGACCACAATATTCAAAAGTGCAAATCTTGTGCTGAAATGACCAGTAAAGGTCGTCGTCTGAGGGCTGAAAAAATGGAGCAACTTTTTTCCATTCAGCTCCTTCCACGGGCATCGACTTCAGCGCAGTCCTCTCCAACAGCTTCCGTTCGTCAACTTCTGCTCAAGAAAAAACAACCGGAGGCGGGAGATGCCTCAGCCTCTTCCCAGTCGATATCATCAAAAGCATCGACTTCGGGCAGCGATAAGCAGAAGGAGAAGCATCGCCATCGCCATCGGAGGCGACAGGATACGATGACCGAAGAGACGTCCACAGGTACGGCCTCTCCGGCTAAGAAAGCCCGAACGGAGAAAGAGGCTCCAAGGCCTACTGAAAGGCGTTCCCCACCGATATCGGTGCCGGGTTCCGAACCTCCTCAGGGCTCTGAGGGGGTATCGGCATCGCCTCCACCGCCTCCCTCCACAGCTGCTCTGTTTTCACCAGCTGCGCGAGAGGAACTTGACTCCCTGATATGTCAAGCGGTGCAACAAGTGCTACGTGAAGCGATTCCACCATCGATGCCGGTGCCATCACCATCGATGCCGGTGCCATCACCATCGACGCCCATTCCGTCGATTCCGAGGTCACCGACGATGCCAGCGGAACCGGAGTCGATTCCTCTCCCGGTAAAGTCACCGATGCCGCACACGTCTCCACCGATCCCTTCCTCGGTGCCAGCGACACCAGCGCCGGTTCCTCCTAAGGATGTCACCGTGTTACATCCAGTTCTTAACAAACTGGACTCACTTTTGGACATCCTTACGAAGCAGATGCCTCTGGACCCTGTACCAGTACCGTCTGGAGTACCAAGGCGTTTACCATTGGACTCAGTACCAGGCCCCTCAGGAGTACCACGACCTACTAGGCCTCGCTCACCGATTCCATTACATCCTCAAGATCCACATCAGGATACTGGAGACTCCACCTCTGATTTTTCTTCGGATGAAGAGATATTTTCAAATCCTTCTCCACCAATAGACCATAGAAAATCTCCACCGGAAGACCTCTCATTTACTAACTTTGTTAGGGAAATGGCGGAGACCATACCTTTCGCTATCCAAACGGAGGTAGATGAGCGACAAAAGACTTTGGAGGTCCTCCAATTCATGGACCCTCCCAAAGAACTATTGGCAATCCCGGTGCATGAGGTATTCCAAGATTTACAGCACAGAATATGGGAACACCCAAGTTCCGTATCATCCGTAAACAAGAGGGCTGACGCCACTTATCTGGTACAACCTGCTCCAGGATTCCAGAGATCTCAATTGCCTCATCAATCAGTGGTGGTTGAATCTGCGCAAAAGAAGGCAAAAAGGCAAAAGTCTCATGCTTCCCTACCACCTGGGAAAGAAAGCAGATTCCTGGACAGCCTAGGGAAAAAGATATTTCAGGGTTCCATGCTGGTCTCAAGGATTGCTTCTTACCAGCTCTATATGAATCAATACCAGCGAAACCTGTGGAAACAGGTTCAGGAGCTCTCGCTTTCCCTTCCAGAGCAGTTTCAGGAATCACTACAAAATGTTGTACACAAAGGCCTTGACTCGGGCAAGCATGAAGTTCGAGCAACTTACGATTGCTATGAAACAGCAGCACGCTTGTCAGCATCCGGCATAGCTGCCAGAAGGTGGGCATGGCTGAAGGCCTCTGATCTTCGTCCAGAGGTTCAGGAGCATTTATCGGACCTGCCTTGTCTAGGGGATAACCTCTTTGGGGAGAAGATTAAGGAAGCGGTGGCAACCTTACGAGACCACACCGAGCCCTTAAAGCAATTATCCTCTCAAACTCAGGATACTCACACTTCTTCCAAGAAGTATCCCAGACGGGACACTCGCCGACCATACTACCGTCCACGTCGGTACTATCCCCCAGCAGGTAGGCAAAGGGCTAACCGCCCAACACAACGCCAACAACCTAGGCAGAGGCCAGCAAGACCTCAGCCACCTCCACAAACCACAACTACTTCTGGTTTCTGAACAGCACCAGAGAGCAGCAGCCAGTCCAACCCATTCCCAGAAACACCAGTGGGAGGCCGCATACAGTACTTCCACAACTATTGGACCTCCATTACCACCGACCAGTGGGTGTTATCCATCACCACTCACGGTTACAGACTGGATTTCCTAACTCTCCCAAAAGAAAATCCACCATTGCCATCTTCGACAATAAATCAACATTCCTTAATTCTTCACACAGAATTATCCACCCTTTTGAGAGCCAGGGCCATAGAACCAGTCCCTGGGCCTCAAAAAGGCAGAGGATTCTACTCCAGATATTTCCTCATTCCAAAGAAAACAGGAGGCCTACGTCCTATTCTAGACCTCAGAAATCTCAACAAATTTCTCAAAAAAGAAAAGTTCAGAATGGTGTCCCTAGGCACCATTCTACCTCTTCTTCAAAGGGGAGATTGGCTCTGCTCTCTGGATCTTCAAGATGCGAACGCTCACATTCCCATTTATCCTCCTCATCGCCAGTACCTGCGATTTCGAGTACTGAATCAACATTTCCAATACAGAGTGCTGCCGTTCGGCCTTGCGTCTGCACCAAGAGTGTTCACAAAATGCATGGCTGTAGCGGTGGCACACCTCCACAAGCAGAGAGTGCACGTGTTTCCTTATCTGGACGATTGGCTCATCAAAAGTCCATCGAAAGAAGGAGCTCTCACTTCTCTCGAGCTCACCATCCAAGTGCTGCACTCCTTGGGATTTCTAATCAACTACCAAAAATCCCATCTGTCACCAACTCATCTCATACAGTTCATAGGTGCGGAACTGAACACTACATTAGCAATGGCTTTTCTTCCAAAAGACCGTGCTCAAACACTTGTCCGGTTAACTCACGATCTTCGCAACCACACCCAAGTTATAGCTCACCAGTGCCTCATTCTTCTAGGGCACATGGCTTCCACGGTTCACGTAACTCCCATGGCCAGATTAACCATGCGACTACTTCAATGGACACTGAAAACTCAGTGGATTCAAGCCACTCAGCAAATGTCCACGCCCGTTTGTGTAACTCCAGAACTCAGATCTGCACTTCTCTGGTGGACATCAGTGAACAACCTACTCAAAGGCCTACCTTTTCAGCAGCCAGTTCCACAAGTGACTTTGACTACAGATGCATCCACCTTAGGGTGGGGAGCACACATTGGTCATCTAAAGACACAGGGCAAGTGGACAAAACTCGAAGCTTCTTTTCAAATAAACTTCCTAGAGCTTCGAGCTATACGTTATGCGCTGCATGTGTTCAAGGACTGCCTATCACACAGGACTGTTCTGATCCAAACGGACAACACAGTAGCCATGTGGTACATCAACAAACAAGGGGGAACAGGTTCTTATCTCCTTTGTCAAGAAGCAGCTCAAATTTGGGACTGGGCCCTAGCACACTCAATTCTTCTACGGGCCACCTACCTAGCAGGCATCCACAACACAGTAGCGGATCGCCTCAGTCGTCAGTTCCAACCACACGAATGGTCCTTGGATCCAACAATAGCATTCAAAATCTTCCAACGCTAGGGTCAACCGACGATAGATCTCTTTGCATCCCAGCTCAACTACAAAGTGGACAATTACTGCTCTCTCCTCGGGCAGCAAAACAGCCTACCAAAGGACGCATTTGCTCGCCCTTGGAATGCAGGCCTGTTATACGCGTATCCACCAATACCACTCATAACCAAAACACTAGTGAAGCTACAACACGACAAAGGGACCATGATACTCATAGCCCCATATTGGCCTCGACAAGTATGGTTCCCCATACTGCTAGATCTATCAGTCAGGGATCCTATTCGTCTAGGAGTAGCTCCCAATCTCATAACTCAGGAACAGGGTCAGTTGCGCCATCCCAACCTTCAATCCCTGTCCCTGACAGCATGGATGTTGAAAGCTTGATCTTACGACCTCTCAACCTTCCATCCGCTATATCTCAAGTGCTGATAGCGTCCCGTAAACCTTCCACTAGAAAGAATTATTCCTACAAATGGAAACGGTTTACTCTGTGGTGCACTCAGAAAGATTTAGATCCTTTCACTTGCCCCACTACCTCACTACTAGATTACCTTTACCATCTCTCAGACTCTGGTCTTAAGACATCATCTGTAAGGGTACATTTAAGTGCAATCTCAGCTTATCATAATAAGTTGGGAGATGCATCGATCTCCACGCAGCCTCTCATCAGTAAATTCATGAGAGGCCTAACTCACATTAAACCTCCAGTTCATTCCCCAAGCATACAATGGGATCTGAACGTAGTACTCACTAGACTTATGCGTTCTCCTTTTGAACCCATAAGTACCTGTGACCTTAAATACCTTACTTGGAAAACGGTATTTCTCATAGCCATCACTTTGGCCAGAAGGGTCAGTGAATTACAAGCACTAGTCACATACGAACCTTTTACAAAGTTCTTACATGACAGGGTAGTCCTCCGGACACATCCAAAGTTCCTTCCTAAGATTGTCACGGAATTTCACTTAAATCAATCAATAGTTTTACCTACATTCTTTCCTAGGCCTCATTCCCACCAAGGTGAAAGAGCCCTACATACGTTGGACTGTAAGCGTGCGCTCTCCTTCTATTTGAACCGCACTACAGCCCAAAGAAAATCCAGTCAGCTGTTTGTATCCTATGATCCAAACAAACCAGGCAAAGCAGTGGGTAAGCATACTCTGTCAAAATGGCTAGCAGATTGCATTCAATTTTGTTATGAAAAACGCACACTCAGTCAGAGCAATGTCAGCCTCAGTAGCACACCTTCGCTCTGTGCCTATTCTGGACATTTGTAAAGCAGCAACATGGAGTTCTCTTCACACCTTTGCAGCTTACTACTGCTTAGACAAGGAAGGAAGACAAGATTCAGCATATGGACAATCCGTCTTAAAGAACTTGTTTCCAGTATAATCCCAACTCCTTCTACATCCAACCTGCTGTGATTTCGGCTGATTCATTTCAACAACAATACCTCACGGTTACTTCAGCACAAAATGACTCAGCCTCTAGCTTGCTATTCACCCATATGTGAGGACTAGCATCCTGCTTGTCCTGGGATAAAGCAAAATTGCTTACCTTGTAATAGGTGTTATCCCAGGACAGCAGGATGTAGTCCTCACGAAACCCACCCGCCACCCCGCGGAGTTGGGTCCGTTACGTTTTATTATTTTATTTTTGGCTAATGCTTATTGCTACAAAACAAGACTGAAGAGAGACCCCTGTGGCAGGGAATATCATAGCATGCTGGGCATGCTCAGTAGGCACTCCGGTGCCATTCAAAAGTTTCATAGAAACTTTTAAAGAAGTTTTCCGTACATAGGGCTCCATTACTCATGTCACCCATATGTGAGGACTACATCCTGCTGTCCTGGGATAACACCTATTACAAGGTAAGCAATTTTGGTGCGCTGGGGAGTTAGTTCGTCACGATCCCGGACTCCACCACGTGGTCCGGCGCCATACTTTCATTCTTCACCTCCCGCGGGGCTCCCTCCTCCTCTGCCCCGTTCTCACTGCCGGCTGCTGCTCGCTTCCTGAAATTGACCCTACTCATAGCCCGGCATTTCCCCCTGCTTGCCCTGCTCGTCTTAGCCGTCGGGGTGCCGTGTCACCGAGGTTGCATGCTTTTTTCCTCTCCCTGCTACTGCGAGCACAGAGATCAAGCTGCCATTGCCCCGGGATGACGTCACTTCCTCCAAATTCTGTTTTTTCAATGTTGATTACTAGTTCCATTTGGTTTAATAGTTGTTTTATTATGTCTAGATATAACATTGCAAAATTCAGTGTTTTTTCAATTGATTCTTCAACCAGTAGGATTAATTGAATGTCGTCTGCATATATCTAGTGTATGATTCCAAGAAAAACCTACTGACAATTCAATGGCCTATATTATAGCAATTTTCAAAAGCTCATTTACATGGGTAAAACCTAATTTAAAGCATGTAAATGCTTTTGAAAATCAGGCCCTTATAATTTATTCTTTATTCTTTGTAACTCCAATAAATGATAAAACATGCAGACTCAATTCTGAATTTAGAAGGGGAATGAACGAAGATTGCTTACCCTCTATTTTTTAATAGAAATTCACCGTTTAGTAATGCTGATAGAGATATATTTCCACAGTCCAATAATAGATAGTCATCAGAAATTTCTTAATTAGGTGTTACGAGCGCACGCGGGCGCGGTCATCGTAAGCGGGTGGTGAGCCCTTGGGCCACGGCAGGACTCAAGGAGGAGCCCCAAGCCATACCGTGGGAGGTGAGCTGAGCAGGCATGGTGAGCCAGGCAGGCAGGAACAGAAGCAGGGAGTCCGACCCTCAGCCGGACCTGCATGCCCATGGTAGCCAACACGGGGAAGTTGACTAATGAACGGTCCTCCGACTGTTCCCGGCCCTTTCAGACCTGCCGCTGGGAACGGCAATGGGCAGCAGGCCGGACAGAGGCGAGGGCAGACAGAGTCCTTACACTGAGGACGTGAGACGAGGGCTGAAGCAGACATCCAAGAGAGGCTGAAGCAAGACGTTGGAGACATCAGGGCAAGGGCTGAAGCAAGACATAGGAAAGATCCAGGCGAGCAGGAACTCCGATGCTGGGATACTGACATCCGAAGCCCCTCGGCTGGCAGGAACAGAAGCTCAAGAGCCCGTGGGACGAATCCCTCCTGTTGGCCACTCCAGGGCCCAACAGGACAGAAGGCTCAGGAACCAGACGAGGACGTAGGTCAAGGCAGAGACACGAAGACATCAGGGCACGGTCAGAAACAGACATCGAGACAAGGTACCATCTAGACACGGCAGACCACGGAGGACCTTGATCGGGAGAGGCCACAGACAACTGTGTAACCCAATCCGAAGGCAAACAGGAACTAACAAGCAAGTCCTTATATACTGGAGGTTGTAGGCAACTCCCTGGGAGGAGTTAGACAGGACCGCCCCTTGCTGGCCCTATAACTGGGGAAGAGAGCTGCGGGCCAGCCCCTAGAGAAACGGGCGTGGCTGGAAACAGGAAGTCCAGACACAGGCACGAAGCCACAGGAACAGCTAGGCCTCTCCGGCCCTGGAGCAAGTCCCGGACGGTGCGTAGGCGAGGCCCTGGCTTCAGAGCGGCCTCTGGAGGAAGGTAAGATACCTCCTGTAGCGCAGCAACAGGGGGGATCGCAACATTAGGGAATAACTGGGAAACATTTCTGATTCAGAGCATATAAAGATCATTCACTGAAGTTATGGTAGTTTTTAGCAGCATGACTAAGAAAAGAATTGATAATGGCTCGTCATACTTGAATAACTATTGAATCAGAGCATCATTATTACACTAAGGAATCTTAGTATCAAAAAGCATGGCTTCCTTTTTTTTAAAGGAAACTTGAGGGTTCAATTCATTATGAAGTAAAATGCTTATGTACCCTCAAATAGCTGATAATTATTGCCAAGGATTTTTAAAAAATGGAATTCCCAAATGCTAGGTAATATCATGCGTTCAGGCTAGTGCACAGCATAACCAGTGACTGGATGTGTGTTTTGGATGTGCTAGACTCACACCCGATGTAATAAGGGGATTAGCACGTCTAAATTCATGCATAGCTAATATCACTCATCACAAGTAAATGCCATGTAGATGAGAATATTAGCTATTACCCCCGATGCAAAAAAATGCCATGCGCCCGATGCACACTTTTTAACATGGCAAATTTAACACCAGCCCTGGAGCTGTTGTTAAGTCTTGCCATGCATCAAGGGCTCGCTAAAAAAACAAAAAAATCCTGCCTTCTGAGGTTCCCCTACTTTTGGTATCATCGTGATACAAAGTATGAGGAATTACAAAAAGCAGCAATTTAAAAAAATCTTGATGGTGAGTAGTTTAGGAAAACCGACGCTCAATTTACTGCATCCGTTTTCCTAACCCGTGGCTGTGTGCGGGTTAGGAAAACAGACATTCGTAAATTGAGCATCCATTCTCTAACGTTTGGCTGTACTCACAGCCATGTCTCCTGGGCGCTTGATGCCAAGGTTGCGCTAGGGGAGTACAATTGATCCCTAGTGCATCCTTTTTAGCGCTGCACCTCATTACCATACTGCATTGGGCATCCAGGCGCACTAAGGCTTGCAGTTCATTTGTTGAGGTAACTGCTGCAAGAAATTTTAGAGGTGATTGAATCAGTCTGAAAGGATCCGTCATTAAATATGTCAAAACTATGTTTATGTACTATGGAATTGGATGGCTTTTGTAGAGGCAGATTGAGATGAAGAAGCCCATTCATAAATCGAGATATGAGAGGGTGAACTGCAATTGAGGAACCTGCATTCTATTATGGTAGGCTGCGATCGTATTGAGATACATTTTGACAGAGGACGTCGCTAGACCCATCTTGACTAAATGATGTAAATAGGTCAGTAACTGTGTCTGTGAAGCTCTGAAGGGCACAATAGAACATTATACCATCCAGTGTACCGTTTCCATTTGAATGCATAATTGTGATGAGTTCATGGCTTCCTCGATGCTATTAGAATGTCCTGTATTTGAGTTGGAAGGGCCAAATTCCTTAGAATTTTGCGTTCAACATCCATGCTGTTAGATAGAGTGAAGACTGTAGAGGATGAATAAGAGATCCCCTTTAAGAACATAAGAACATAAGAAAATGCCATACTGGGTCAGACCAAGGGTCCATCAAGCCCAGCATCCTGTTTCCAACAGTGGCCAATCCAGGCCATAAGAACCTGGCAAGTACCCAAAAACTAAGTCTATTCCATGTAACCATTGCTAATGGCAGTGGCTATTCTCTAAGTGAACTTAATAGCAGGTAATGGACTTCTCCTCCAAGAACTTATCCAATCCTTTTTTAAACACAGCTATACTAACTGCACGAACCACATTCTCTGGCAACAAATTCCAGAGTTTAATTGTGCGTTGATTAAAAAAGAACTTTCTCCGATTAGTTTTAAATGTGCCCCATGCTAATTTCATGGAGTGTCCCCTAGTCCTTCTACTATCCGAAAGAGTAAATAACCGATTCACATCTACCCGTTCTAGACCTCTCATGATTTTAAACACCTCTATCATATCCCCCCTCAGTCGTCTCTTCTCCAAGCTGAAATGTCCTAACCTCTTTAGTCTTTCCTCATAGGGGAGTTGTTCCATTCCCCTTATCATTTTGGTAGCCCTTCTCTGTACCTTCTCCATCGCAATTATATCTTTTTTGAGATGCGGCGACCAGAATTGTACACAGTATTCAAGGTGCGGTTTCACCATGGAGTGATACAGAGGCATTATGACATTTTCCGTTTTATTCATCATTCCTTTTCTAATAATTCCCAACATTCTGTTTGCTTTTTTGACTGCCGCAGCACACTGAACCGACGATTTCAATGTGTTATCCACTATGACGCCTAGATCTCTTTCTTGGGTTGTAGCACCTAATATGGAACCCAACATCGTGTAATTATAGCATGGGTTATTTTTCCCTATATGCATCACCTTGCACTTATCCACATTAAATTTCATCTGCCATTTGGATGCCTAATTTTCCAGTCTCACAAGGTCTTCCTGCAATTTATCACAATCTGCTTGTGATTTAACTACTCTGCACAATTTTGTGTCATCTGCAAATTTGATTATCTCACTCGTCGTATTTCTTTCCAGATCATTTATAAATATATTGAACAGTAAGGGTCCCAACACAGAACCCTGAGGTACTCCACTGTCCACTCCCTTCCACTGAGAAAATTGCCCATTTAATCCTACTCTCTGTTTCCTGTCTTTTAGCCAGTTTGCAATCCACGAAAGGACATCGCCACCTATCCCATGACTTTTTACTTTTCCTAGAAGCCTCTCATGAGGAACTTTGTCAAACGCCTTCTGAAAATCCAAGTATACTATATCTACCGGTTCACCTTTATCCACATGTTTATTAACTCCTTCAAAAAAGTGAAGCAGATTTGTGAGGCAAGACTTGCCCTGGGTAAAGCCATGCTGACTTTGTTCCATTAAACCATGTCTTTCTATATGTTCTGTGATTTTGATGTTTAGAACACTTTCCACTATTTTTCCTGGCACTGAAGTCAGGCTAACCGGTCTGTAGTTTCCCGGATCGCCCCTGGAGCGAGTCAGAGGATGTGGTTCGTGGCCCAGAGGCCTTGGGTTCTGTGTGGAATATTGCACGAGATACGCATACCAAGGCTGTCTCGCCACACTGGAACTATGAGGATTATTTGCGCTCTGTCTTGACTCATCTTTTGAATTGTCTGAGAAATTAGAGGAATTGGTGGAAAGGTGTACATGAGACCATTGCCCATGCCGGAGTTTTCCTGTCCTAACTCGGTAGTATGCAACAAAACCTTCACAATTTCCTGTTGTGTTCCATTGCAAATAGATCTATCCACAGTAGTCCCCACTCAAAGAAGAGATCGCTGACTACTGCCTAATTTATGGACCACTCATGCAGATGAAACACTCTGCTTAGGCGGTCCGCCATCATTTGCCAGATGCGGTAGATAAGTAGCTTGAAGCAAAATGGACAGGTCGATGGCCCATTCCCAAATCAAGACTATTTCCCTCCACAGCATCCTTAACCGGACCCTCCTTGCTTGTTTATGTAGAACATAGCCATTTGATTGTCCGTGTGAATCATTACTAATGTTCCCAGAGAAGGTGCCTGAATGCAACGAGAGCGTTCCCTATAGTTCTAAGTTCTAGCAAATTTATTTGGAGGGTGGTCTCCTCCTATGACCACAGACCTTGCGTCTTGTATTGTAGCAGATGCTCCCCCCAGCCCTAGGTGGGCGCATTGGTCGTTAAAATCTTCTGATGAGGTGGTGGTCGAAGAGTTTCTCCTTTTGTTAAGCTATTCGGTTGTAGCCACCACATTATGTCTCTCTTCATGGATGTTGTCATAGAGGGTTTGATTGACAGCAGTTGGAAATACTGTGACCATTGACCTTTGAGCCCCCACTGTAGTCTTCTTATATGGAGCCGAGTGTGGGAAACAACATGAATGACCACCATCATGTGGCCTAGCAGGGTTAATATCTGATGTGCCAACACTGACGATATATAGAGTAGTCTCAGGTGGCGAATCCTTTGAATCTTGCCCTTCAACAAGAAAGCTCTCATTTGGATGGTGTCAGTTAGGAATTGTGGACCCTTGCTCCGAGGTGGGGTTGGTGCTTCCTGTGGGATTGAGCCCCGCAGGTCCCCAGCGTCGGGAGATGAGGCTGGCTGGGAACAGAGGCAGACAGGAACTTCGCCAGTTCCGGCCCTCGTTCCCTGCAGGTTGAGCCCTTGGGTGCTGGGGCTGGCAGGGCTTAGGTGCATTTCTGTGTGGCTGGTCCCGGAGAGAGTAGGCGGCTGGAAGCAGAGAGTGTCAGAGAGGTTAGGTTCAGTCCAAGACTGAGGTACTCTCGGAGAAAGAGAGAGAGAAGGCCTCAAGGGGTAAGGTGCTACAGCAGTTCCGAAGGCAGTAGAGCAGGACAACCAGGGACTGGCCCTGAGGAGAGGAAGTGCAAGAGCAGAGGCTTTAATAGTGGTATGCTGAAGCAGGGCTAGAGCAGGGAATCTGTTGTAGCAGGTTCGAGTAGAGAAGGAGCGCAGAGGGACTGCCTGAGGGACGGCAGTGCAGTAACAGGGATCTGTGATGTGGAAGCGCTGATAGGTGCCCCAGGGAGCGGGGACACAGAGACACAGTCCTGTAATGTAGAAGTGCTGAGACAGGTTCAGAGCAGAAACATAGAAACAGCGTCTTGTGACGTAGAAGCTCTGACCCAGGCCCCGAGGGGCGGAAGCACCATAACAGGGTTTCATGATGTAGCAGTGCTGAGCCAGATCCCAAAGAGTGGAAGCACTGAAGCAGGATCCCTGATGTAGAAGCACTGAGGCTGGTCCCGAGGAGAAGGAGCACAGAGACAGGGTCCCAGATGGAGAGGCTCTGAGCCAGGCCCCGAGGAGCGGGAAGTGCCGAGGCAGGATCCCCGATGTAGGCTGGTCCCGAGGAGCGGGAGCGCAGAGACAGGGTCCCAGATGTAGGGGCGCTGAGCCAGGCTCTGAGGAGTGGGAAGTGTGGAGGCAGGGTCCCAGATGTAGAAGCGCTGAACCAGGCCCCGAGCAACGGGAAGCGCCGAGACAGGGTCCCAGATGTAGAGGCGCTGAGCCAGACCCCGAGGAGCGGGAAGCACCGAGACAGGGTCCCAGATGTAGAAGCACTGAGCCAAGCCCCGAGGAGTGGGAAGCGCCGAGAGTGCCGAGACAGGATCCCAGATGTGGAAGCGCTGAGCGAGGCCCCGAGGAGTGGGAAGCACAGTGACAGGATACCAGCTAGAGGAGCAGGGATCCATAGAGAAGGAACAACAGGTCCGGAGTACTGGAGCAAGCACCAGCTAGGAACCAGGGAACTCGTTGCCAAGTCAGTTAGTGGTGGATGGAGGTAGTCCTTAAGTATCCCGGGCCAGTGATGTCATCAGCCAGAGACGAGCCTGAAGTTCCCGCCATTGGCCCTGTAAAAGGAGGACAGATGGCGCATGTGCATACCTAGAGAGGCCCAGGGTCAGAACACTGGACAGCGGTGTCCCAGCTACCACATGGAGCACAGGGAGCCAGGAGGAACACGGCGGCAGCGACTGGCTACGGCCGCGAGTGTACCGGGAGTAGAGGGCCAAGTATGACATGAAGTGAGTTGAGCCGGCTGTGGGTGGCTGCTGCTGGCGGGCATAACAGTGTCTATTCTTGCTTCAGTGAACTAGAGGACCTGAGAAGGCTAGAGGATTGACTTTTCGTACTTGTTTAGAATCCCCAAGGTTTCCAGGCACTATATAGTTTCCTGTAGGTTGATCTGAAGAGATGACGGGTCAGGGAAAACTATGAGACAGTTGTCCAGGTAAGAAAATATCCAAATTCCCTGGCCACATAAATGAGCCACAGCCACTGCCAGGCATTTTGTGAAAACTCTGGGTGCCGATGAGAGACCAAAGGAAAGTACTGTGAATTGATAATGTGCTGAGCTCAGCTGGAAGCAGAGGTACTGCTAACAGGAGGGGTAGATCGGAATGTGAGTGTAAGCAGATTCAGTGAACACATCCAATCGCTTGGCTGGATGAAGGGTAGAATTGACTTTAGGGAGGTCATTTTGAATTTCTCTATTTGAAGGTGGTTGTTGAGAGACCTGAGGTCCAGTATGGGACATAGACCCCCAGAACACTTTGGAATGAGAAAGTAATGGGAGTAAACCTTGCACTGATGTTCTGCTCTGGTATTTGATGGATAACTTTCTGGAGCAATAACTTCTAAATTTCTTGCTGTAGCACCTGGGCTTGCAAGTGGTGCTGGTAGAGAATGGTAGGGTGAGGGAGCTTGAGGTTGTCTCAGTTCTGCTCCGATAGGTAGCTCTCAGTAAGAAAATCATTAATAAGGAGTTCCCTTAGAGATTATTCTCTTTATCTTAGAATACCATGTCACATAAGATTAACACATTGACACTCCTCAGAGTTGATGCATTATTTTGAGCTCTGTTAATTATTTATGGGATCAGAGCCACTCAATAGCTCAGTCAGAGATATATTCTTTAAAAAGAATATGATTTTTATTTTACATGAAGAAAGTATTTATTTAACTGATCAAGTCATGTCATAGATACAGAAATAATAAAAAATGGTTTCTTGCCAAATACGAGTTAATGTTGCCAGGATGTTGGGCATGCCATACTCTGGATAGCATAGCAGCCTTGAGTTTTTACACTTCACTGTACATATACTCTTTTTCTTGTTGACAATTCATGGACTCATGGTCCAAGAATTTAAGTACTGATTGTATTTCAATATAGGTCAAATCATATTATCTTAGAAACACGTGGCCTCATATTTTTTTATTACTAAAAATCACATAATTTCCAATATTCAGTGTATATAAGTCAGGTTACATGGCCAGGAGAATTTGGCTATAAAAATTAATTGACCTTAGATATAATAGCTTACATCATATATGCTTAGTCAAGCCATCTGAGTGCTTTGTTTTGCTTTTACCACCATGCAGCTAATTAAATATATAATTAGAGTTAGAAGCATTTTTCTATTCTATTAGCAGAAGAGCACCTGATTATATATTTCTAGCTTCAATGCATAAATTGTTGCGATCCCTTCCATGGCCGGTGCCACGGGAGGTCTCTTACCTTCAGGCCAGCCGGCCCGACCCCCAACGTCTTGTTGCCAGCACAGGGCTCTCTCTCGTGGCAAGGGCCGCGCTGTTAGGTTCTGCGCGGCTCAGAGGCCGCTCCTGGGGTCCTTGGCTAGCAGGGAGGTTGTCCTGCTAGTGCCAGTGTTCTTGCGGCATGGAGCCACTGTGAACCAGCCTTCTTTCTTCGCGGCCAAGCCGCTGATGTCGTCATCCTGCGGCCCAGAGGCCGCCACTGATGCCCGTTTCCCCGCGGCCTCCAGGCCACGGTCCTGGCTCTCTCTTACCATAGAGCTGTCTCCAGAAGCCTCTTCAGCGGCAGGGAGCCACCTCCCATGTCGGGGCCTGCACGGCCCAGCTCCGGCTCCTCCCCTGCTTCAGTGTCAGCATCTGCAGGGCTGCTGTCCAGGGTCCTGCAGACTTCCTCTTCCTGCCTTTCCTAAGGCCTGGGGCCACCTCTCTCTGCCCTTCTTTTTTTTTTTCATTCTTTATTTATCATTTTCATTTCACATATACAAGAAAACCATAAGTAATTCAGATACATTTTATATATATATATACTGAAAAAATGATAGGGATAATAAAAAATATTGAAGAATCCTTCTTAAATATTGTATATCTTAAAAAGAAAGACTTTAGTTAACTCTAAAATAGAGAAAAGCGAGGCTGAATTAAGGAAAACAAGATAAATTAGGAGATTATTTTGAAAATCAAACCATGGAAAACTTAACATAATCAACTGGCATTATTTCTATATGCCCTACCAAAGCTACTCACTTATTGGTGCAACACTTGAAGGAGATGATTATGCAATAGGCCCTTCTTGTAGGGCCTGCGAGGGAGTGGGCCCTGGATGATGTCATCTCCTGGATCGACCTCTTCAGCCTACAAAATGCTCCTCAGTTTATTCTTTCTTGGCCTTCACAAGGAGCAACTTCCTACCTGGAGCTGGTCTCCTGATGTTGTGACCATCGCTGCCTGACGTCTCCACTACACCCACCTTACCTCTTTGGCGACTCTCTCTTTGCCTGTTGGAAGTTTGGCTGCCGCGGCATCGTCTTTCCGTTCTCCTCCGGTGTCCCCTGTTACTAAAGTTCTGTTGTTAAAGCTGGGAATTAGCAATCTGTTATTAGAGCTCTGTTGTTAAAGTTGAGAGATAGCAATCTGTTATTAACGGAGTTGCTGGAGATAGCAATCTGTTATTATTTAGAATAGTTGTGGGTGGATCCTTGGACCAGTGGCAGGTGACCACACCCTCGGGGAAGATCCCGAGAGGGACCACTGGTCAGGCTTAGTCATCTTGCCGTTCTCCGGCATCCTCGGACTGGCTAGACGCTGCACTCTGCCATGTTTCCCAGCAGCCTAAGGGCGCGCGCGCGGTGCAGCCCCGACTCAAGTACCAGCAGTGGCGCGAACCTCAGAGGTGTCCCCCTGAGGTGACGTCATCCTCACCGGATATTTAAGGTCTCTGAAATCGCTAATGAATCGAGTTAGCAAGGGGTTTTCCTCCAGGTATCGGCGGATGGGATTCACTCTCCGCATACCTTGCTACTCTGCCTCCTCAGACTTACCAGGGGTACCCGCTCCTCGCGGGCCTTGCTTTCTCTTTTGCTTTTCAGATTGCAGTCTGGAACCGGTACTCGCTCCTCGAGGGCCCACATTCCCGGACTTGCTACTGAATACCACTTCTGCCAGGAAGTCATCGCTGCCTACAACACCAGTGCGTTACCATCTCTCTCTCAGAGCGTTCCCTGGAACCAGGTACTCGTTCCTCGAGGGCCTACTTCACTTCAGCTCCTGGGCTGCTTCTAAGAGACTATTGTGTGAGTGTTACTATCAAAGTTCCCTTCCTGAACTCTGCATACCCTGCCTACTCACTATATTCAGTTTCTCTACAGCTCAGTTATCCAGGATTGCTGTTCTAGTATCTGAGGGACTACAGCCCAGCCAGGCACTTTCAGCTCACTACTGCCACCTCTGGTGGTTCCATATACTGTTTAATAAAAGAACTAGTGTGTGTCTGTCTCCATAATCTGAGCCTGACCGGTGGTCCCTCTTGGGATCTTCCCCCGGGGGCGTGGTCATCTGCCACCGGTCCAAGGATCCACCCACAACTTCACACAAACACTAACAGATTTCTAACTCCATGGATCCGGTACAACTCAATGCCTTGCAGGCCATACCGGGCCTGGCCCAGCACATTGTGGAGCAGCAAGACGCCTTGGAGAAACTTACTTCAGCGTTTCATCAGCTACACACACAGAAGGTTCAAAGCACAGCTTCCAACCATGAAGGTCAGTTACAGGAGGTAACTTTAAAAACTGCTGTACCACAGGCGGCTCCAATCGCTTTCCGGTGAAATCCAGAAGGCCCGGGGCTTCTTAAGAACATAAGAACATAAGAAATTGCCATGCTGGGTCAGACCAAGGGTCCATCAAGCCCAGCATCCTGTTTCCAACAGAGGCCAAAACCAGGCCACAAGAACCTGGCAATTACCCAAACACTAAGAAGATCCCATGCTACTGATGCAATTAATAGCAGTGGCCATTCCCTAAGTAAAATTGATTAATAGCCATTAATGGACTTCTCCTCCAAGAACTTATCCAAACCTTTTTTGAACCCAGCTACACTAACTGCACTAACCACATCCTCTGGCAACAAATTCCAGAGCTTTACTGTGCGTTGAGTGAAAAAGAATTTTCTCCGATTAGTCTTAAATGTGCTACTTGCTAAACCAGTGCTGAATGCATACTTCTTAAACCAGTGCTGAATGTATTTTGCCTTACGGCCATCTTTATTTCCTATGGCTCTTTCCAAGACTACCTGCATCCTTTCATACCTGGATGGTAGGGCCTTGTCTTGGGCATCTACCTTGTGGGAGCACAGGGGCACCATTTTGCAGGACATAGAAGAATTTATGGACTTGTTTAAATCCGTTTTCAATGACCCTGCTCAAACTGCTGTAGCCGGTTCTGCTTTGGTGGAATTGAAGCAAGGCAACAGATCACTGGCTGAATTTGCCATCGAGTTCAAAATTCTTGTGGCAGAACTCCGCTGGGACCCCAAATGTCTTAAGACTCTGTTTTGCAGAGGCCTGGATACCCGTTTAAAAGACGAGCTGGCTGCTCGCGAAACACCTGACTCGCTGGACGAATTAGTAGCCTTGGCCACTCGGATTGATCACCGGCTCCGGGACAAGGTGAAGGAACTCCGGCCTAAGATGTTATCTGGGTTGAATCAGCCTAGCTCTATACCTGCACCTCAAAAGATTCCAGATAATTTCTGCTGCTGATAAAGATGAACCGATGCAACTTGGTCATGGACATTTGACTTCTAAAGTGAGAAGATTTCGGAAGAAGCATGGTCTTTGCATGTACTGTGGTCAGCCTGGCCTTAATGTCTCTGTATGCTCCATTCGTCCAGAAAATGGACAGGCCTAAGTTCTGCAGGAGGACTGTTCTTAGGCCTTACCGCGTCCTCTCCTCCGCTTTCTCTCCCAGTCTCCTTGACCTCTGGACTGATATCGTTTCGGACGCCTGCCCTGGTGGACTCAGGGGTAGGAGGCAACTTTATTCTCAGACTTTTAGTGGAATACTTGAAGATTCCCCTCATCAAATTGAAAGATCCACTATTGTTATCTTCCATTCATAGAGAACCCTTACCGGGTAACGTGATTTGCGAAACCGTACCAGTTACTCTTCGCACCGGAGCGCTCCATACGGAATCAATCTCCTTCTTTGTATTGGAAAAGGCTAAACATCTTATCGTCCTGGGGTTACCCTGGCTGCAAGTGCACCAACCCCAATATGACTGGGCCTCCCTAGATCTTTCCCGCTGGGGCCCAGAGTGCCATGGGAGATGCCTTAAGGAAATCTCACCTGTTACCTGCATGCCTACTACTCCAGTGAGGCTGGGACTACCACCCCAAGGTGCATCCTTCTGCGATGTTTTCTCCGAAGAGAAAGTTGGGGTCCTTCCTTCACATGGGCCTTGTGACGGTGCCATGGGACTGGGGACCAATGCTGAACTACCAGAAGGACGGGTGTATCCGATGCCAGTTCTTGAGAAGAAAGAGATGTTGGAAGATGTGCCTGATGAGCCACAGTACATAATAGACCTGAAGAAGATACTCGTGGCAACCACTCAGTCTGTACCCGCTGGTAAAACCATCGTTCCTAAGAAACTCAGGAAGAAAGTGCTCTTTTGGGCGCACGATTCAAAGCTGGCTGGCCATCCTGGCCAACGGCGTGCCCTGCTTAAAATACAGGAGCTGTATTGGTGGCCTACCATCATAAAGGATACCTATTCCTACGTGGCATCCTGCTGCAATTGTGCTAATAACAAACCTACTTCTGGACAACCGTGGGTCAGATGCAACCTTTGCCAGTTCCAGATTGGCCCTGGTCGCACATAGCTACCGACTTTGTAGTCGATTTACCAACTTCCGAAGGAATGAATACCATTTGGGTGACAGTGGATCGATTTAATAAGATGTGCCATCTTATTAAATCGATCCACTGTGGTATGCCCGGAAGCGCCACTTTGTGGCGCTTCCGGGCATACCTTCAGCTTTGGAGCTTGCAAAACTCTTTATACAGCACATATTCCACCTCCATGGCTTACCTTCGCACATCGTATCTGACCGTGGGTCTCAATTCACGGCACGATTTTGGAGGGCCTTGTGCAAGTTGTTTGACATCACGCTGGACTACACTTCAGCCTACCATCCGCATTCAAATAGCCAGACAGAACGGATGAATCAAACTATGAAGCAATTTATTCGAGCCTATATCACGTCTCGACAGAATAACTAGGCCGAATTGCTTCCATGGGCTGAATTCGCCATCAACTCTCATCCAGCAACATCTACCTTATTATCACCATTTGAAGTGGTTTTTGGATGTTCTTCAACATCGCCACTTCCACTGAAGCTTTCTGTGGCATCCCCAGCAGCTCAAAGCACTGCTAATGATATCCATAGACTGTGGGTTCAGACTAAGGACATGCTAATTAAAGAGAGTGACCGTGCTAAGAAGTACTACAATGCACACCATGTGCAAGCTACAGTCTTCAAGCCAGGAGACAAGGTCTGGTTGTCAACCAAGCATCTCAAACTCAAACTACCCTCCTCTTGATTTGCTTCTCGCTACGTGGGACCCTTCCCAGTCCTTCAACGTATTGGCGAAGTCACCTACCATCTGAAGCTACCACCTGGTCTCAACATCCATAACGCGTTCCACGTTTCACTTCTGAAACCACTCATACTTAGTGAATTTTCTTCCAAATATCAAGATACCCCTGTTATCAATGCAGAAGATGACCTAGAGTTCAAGGTTGAAGAGGTTCTGGATGTTCGTAGAAGAGGCCTGGATACCCGTTTAAAGAACGAGCTGGCAGCTTGCGAAACACCTGACTCGCTGGTCGAATTTGTAGCCTTGGCTACTCGGATTGATCACCGTCTCCAGAGAAGGAACCCTTGCCTAAGGTGTTAACTGGGTTGAAACAGGCTAGTTCTATATCCGCACCTCGGATGGTTCCAGTAATTTTTGCTGTTGATAAAGATGAACCGATGCAACTTGGTCATGGACATTTAACTTCCAAAGATAGAAGACTTCGGAAAATGGACGGGCCTAAGTCCTGCAGGATGGGCCTAAGTCCTGCAGGAGGACTGTTCTTAGGCCATACCGCGTCCTCTCCTCCACTTTCTCTTCCAGCCTCTTTGACTCACGGACCAGTCATGGTTCAGACTCTTGCCCTGGTGGATTCAGGGGCAGGAGGCAACTTCATTCTCAGACGTCTAGTGGAAGACTTGGGGAGTCCCCTCATCAAGCTGAAAGATCCTCTATTGTGTCATCATTTGAAGTGGGCTATGGACGTTCCCCAACACTGCCACTTCTACTGAAGCTCAGTGACGTCCCAGCAGCTCAATCCACTGCTGTTGATATTCATAACGCTTTCCACGTTTCACTTCTGAAACCACTCATACTCAGCGAATTTTCTTCCAAACCTCAAGATTCACCTGTCATCAATGCAGAAGACGACTTAGAATTCAAAGCCGAAGAGGTCCTGGATGTTCATAAAAGAGGCAATACTTTTGAATACTTTCTAAAGTGGGAAGGTTTCGGCCCTGAAGAAAACTCTTGGGAGCCTCGGACCAATATTCTGGACAGAGAGATGCTTCGTCAGTTCCACCTCGCGCATCCTTAAAAACCCAAGCCTGGTACCCGAAGAGGAAATCGCCCTTTGAAGGGGGGTACTGTTGTGACCGTCGCTGCCCAATGTCTCCACTACGCCCACCTTAACTCTTTGGCAACTCCCTCTTTGCCTGTTGGAAGTTTGGCTGCTGCGGCATCATCTTGCCGTTCTCCTCCAGGGTCCCCTGTTATTAAGGTTCTGTTGTTAAAGCTGGGAATTAGCAATCTGTTATTAGAGCTCTGTTGTTAAAGCTGAGAGATAGCAATCTGTTATTAACGGAGTTGCTGGAGATAGCAATCTTTTACTACTTAGAATAGCTGTGGGTGGATCCTTGGACCAGTGGCAGGTGACCACGCCCTAGGGGAAGATCCCGAGAGGGACCACTGGTCAGGCTTAGTGTAGGAGACAGACTCATACTAGTTCTTTTATTAGACAATATATTAAACCACCAGCGGTGGCAGTAGTGAGCTGGAAGCGCCCGGCAGGGCTGTAGTCCTTCAGGTATTGGAACAGCAATCCCAAGGTGGCTGAGCTGTAGAGAAACTAAGAAAGTGAGTAGATAGGATATGCAGAGTTCTGGAACAAGTCCTTGATGATAACACTCACACCATAGTTTCTTGCTTCCAGTTGGAATGCAGTAGGCCCTCGAGGAGCGAGTACCTAGTCTCAGGGAAAGCTCTGAGAGATAGATGGAAATTCACTAATGTTGTAAGCAGCGATGACTTCTTAGCAGAAGTGGTATTCAGGAGCTGGTCCAGGACGTGGGCCCTCGAGGAGCAAGTACCGGTTCCGGACTGCGACCTGAAAAGAAAAAGAGAGAGCGAGGCCCCCGAGGAGCTGGTACCTCTAATGAAGTCCGAGGAGGCAGAGTAGCTAGGGTTGCGGAGAGCGAATTCCATCCGCAGCGACCTGGACGAAACTAGGTAAACCCATCCCTTGCTAACTCGTCTTGTTAGAGAAAACTGAGACCTTAAATATCTGGAGCTGATGACGTCATCTCAGGGGGACGCCCCTGAGGTACGTGCCAACGCCGGTACATCAGTCGGGCCGTGCACGCGCCCTTAGGCACCTGGTCAACATGGCAGCTTGCAGCGTTGAGCCGGTTCGGGGACGCCGGAGGAGAACGATGTGGAGACGCCGCAGCAGCTAGCCTTCCATCAACCCCGGAGGGAGTTGCCAACGAGGTAAGGTGGGCGGAGCGGAGACATCGGGCAGCGATGGACACAACATCCCCGGACCGGCTAGACGCGGCACTCCGCCATGTTTCCCAGCAGCCTAAGGGCACGCACGCGGTGCGGCCCCAACCCTAACAGCTGTATGTGGTCCGTGGAAGAGATAAAGGAAAGAGAAAAAAAATAGAAATAGAATGCAGCACAAATCATGTTAGAAGTTTCATGCTTCTGTTTTTTAGAGTACAGGGGACCTAGACACCATGTCAGGGTAATCTTTGAAATACAGATGATATCCTTGACGGATAATACTGAGAACCCATTGGTCGGATGTTAATTTCCCTCATTCTGGGTAAAAGTAAGGTAGTTTTCCCCCCAACTGGAGGGATGGGCTGTGGCTGTTCCATACTCAAAAAGATTATGTGGGCTTTGCCACCACTGGCTGCACTGGTTTTTGTTGCCTGTAATCATGAGCATGACCTCTAGGCTGTGTCGACTGGAGTTGCACCAATGGCTGTTGTTAAGATTGCAGACGATAAGAGGGAAACTGTGGGGTTTCCTCTGGTAGTACTTCCTGTACTGTGGATAATAATGTCCCAGGAGCGTCCAGTGATGTTGACAACAGCTGCACTGCAACATTCTGCTCCTTAATTTGGGAGACAAGTTTTCCTCAACTTGTCTTCAAACAAGGTAGATCTGCTAACTGCTCATGAAAATCCTCCCAAATGCTGCTAGCCCGCAACCAGGCCATGCAATGTGCCACAATTGCGTTTGCTGATGTCATGTAGGAAGCCTCAAAAGACTCGTAGACTGCTCTAAATAGGTTTCTTATCCCGCCCTCAAGATTGAGACGAGGTTGTGGAGTTATTTGTTCACCCGTTTCCGAGCGAATGAAAGGCTTCAGGAGCTGCAGACACTCATACAGATATTGCACCAAATAAAATTGATGATGCTGGATCCTGGAAGTCAATATGGCATTCTGGAAGACTTTCTTCCCAAAGTCATCTAAGATCTTATGATTTTTTCCAGGGGGAGCGTTCGAGTGCAACTTTGACTTCTTTGCCTTCTTTAGCATGGATTCCACTATTACCGATGTGTGTGATAAATTCACCACCTCATGTGTGTGGGATTTTTGTAGGTGAAATTTTAAATCTAGCTTTCTAGATACTGGGAGGTTGAAGAATGGAGACTCCCATGATTTTAACAGGAGGGCATCCAAAATTGCATGGGAAGGCAAGGCTGAGGAATCTGCCAGCACCTCTAGGATCTTTAGTATCTTGAACATTTCCATGTGCGGATCAGGAAGCTTCCTGACTTCCACTTGCAGCAGGGCTCCCAACTTGTCCACAAATTGAGAATACAAGAGATCCTCTGGATGGAAAGAAGTTTTTGGAGGCTCCTCTGGAGGGTCTGATTAGGTGCATGAGGAACTGGAGGGGGAGGAAACTGGAGACTGGTTCTCTTGGTGATCTGAAGAAGGCAAATCAGGGCAAACAGGATCAAATCGCCAGGGTGATGACGGTTTCTGCTGAGGTTGCGGAACAAACATATGATGGGGACTCCCTTGGTTTTTCCGGCGATCAGATGAAATGTTGCGGCGAGGCAATTCAGGTGGTGGCACCTGCAGTTGAAAGGATGAGAAGAGGTTCTTGATGATCATACTGGTTTTTTGCATAGCTTGAGTGGATTAGCTCACAGGGGAAGGTAGCCTAGATCCCCCAGGACTTGGTGCAGTTGGTGAAACTGGTTGAGTACTGGGTGTACGGTCATGCCAATTTGGATTCCTCCCCCTAACACATCGGGATAGGTCCTCTGGTACCTGAAATGGGGATAAGAAAGCAGAGCTTACAGAGTAAGGTCTGGATAGTGATGACCATGATTGTGTTGATAAGGTGTCCAGGATTGGATCCATGAATTGGTGAGGAGGCATCACTCAATCCTCTCTCCACTTCTTCTGAGAAGGTGTCTGAGCTCTTATGTGCTGATCAGGCTCCTGAAGTCATTTGGATGAAGTCGACTGGGAATGGCTTTTTGCCGGTATCATAGTGTGCATTGTAACACCCTTTTGCATCGCACCTCTATGATGTGATGCATTATCGGTCTTTGGTGTGTCGGATAGATAAGCATTGCGTGTGAGTTCCGAATTGACAGTAATGTATTTCATTCTGACGTGAGGTGTCAACTGCATCGTTGAGACGTGACTCTTATTGTGCGCTGATACATTGTGTGAAGACTTTGCCTCCTTTCACGCTGTCTGATTTGACAAATTTTTTCCCTTAGAGTGTCCAGATGTGTCTTTTGTTGACGATGCAGCTGGTGCCTCAGTCGCTCTTGGTCTTTGGTGCTTTAGCAACCAGTGATGCCTTGAATTTTCTCTGGGTCCATAGAGAATCCTCGATTGGAGGTGATATACCCTAGGAAGGGCAAGCAGTTCTGCTCGAAGATGCATTTTTCCAATTTGGCATAGAGGTGGATCTTTCTTAAACATTGAAGTACAGTCTTGACATGATTCCGATGCGATGCTAAATCTTTAGAAAAGATCAGGATGTCGTCCAGGTATACGACTAAAGAGGAGTATAAGAGGTCTCGGACAATTTCATTCATGAGACATTGAAAGACAGCAGGGGCATTACATAGACCAAAGGGCATCACGATGTACTCGTAGTGACCATCCCTAGTGTTGAATGCGGTCTTCCAAATATCTTCCAGTTGGATGCGCACAAGATTGTACGCACCCCTCAGATCCAACTTGGTAAACATCCGAGCCCCCTGGAGGCGGTCAAACAGCTCACTGATGAGGGGCAACGGGTACCGGTCTTTTCGGGTTATGGCGTTAAGCCCTCTATAATCAATACAAGGGCGTAAACCTCCATCCTTTTTCTTAACGAAGAAAAAACATACTGCGGGAGAGTCGGAGGGTCTAATGACCCCTTTTTCTAGGTTTTCTTTAATATACTTGGACATGGCGAGAGTTTCTGGACAAGACAATGGATAGGTTCTGCCCTTGGGAGGCATCGTGCTCGGCAGAAGCTCTTTGGGGCAATTCAGTTTGCGCAATGGAGGTAACGTGACTGCTTTCTGCTTCGAGAAGACGTCCTCAAATTCAGCATACTGGGTTGGCAACCCGGTAAGGGTGGTGGACTTTAAGACTGTTACCACTGGACATATTTCTCGTAGACAGGTCTTCTGGCATTTGGAACCCCACTGCACCAACTGTCGGGAATGCCAATTGAATTGAGGTCCGTGGACCTGGAGCCAGGGCAGCCCCAGGATGACAGGGTGTGTAGAATGTTTCAACACATAGAAAGACATCTCCTCCTTGTGGAGAGCGCCCACGGTAAGGCGGACGGCCACCGTTCGGTGGGTGATGAGCCCTGGAAGGTGTTCCCCTTGGATGGACACAATGCGGAGGGTCACCTCCAGTGGCTGTAGAGGGATGTTCAGCAGCTTGACGGTGTCATCCATAATGAAGCTGCCACTTGCCCCTGTGTTGACAAGGCAGTGGTGGCAAACGAGCAAGATTCGATGAAGAAAAGTTGCTAGAAATGCCTAAGTCAAAGAAAGCCTTCTGTTTCAAAATTGTACCTTTTGAAGGAATGGAAAAGGATTTGAATGACTGGGTAATGGAATGCAAACAAAATGGCTACATTGTGACTCGCTCGAGCATTAGGATTCTTGCCCTTCAAATGTCAAAAGAAGAAAAATATTCAGCGACTAAAGGTCTGAAAGAATTCACAGCATCGCCTAGTTGATGTTTGCCGTTCATGAACCGATATGGATTGTTCCTTCGTCAGCGCACAAAGATTTCACAGAAACTGCCTAAAGGGCTTGATGACAAGATCTGTTCATTCCACAAATTCATTATTCAGCAGAGAATAAAGAATCATTTCAGTATGAATAACATTGGTAATATGGATGAAATGCCAATGACATTTGATATGCCTGGCAATTGCACTACAGCTGGCATTGGTGAGAAGACCATACTTGTAAAAACAACTGGTCATGAAAAGACCCATTTCATGGTGATCCTGTCTTGCCTGGCAGATGGCACAAAATTGCATCTGGTGGTAATATTCAAGAGGAAAATGATACCGAAGAGCCTAAAAATTCCAGCAGGCATAACTGTTTGGGTTTATCCTGAAGACTGGATGGATAAGGAGGGAATGAAATGGTGGCTGTGGGTTGTTGGGGTAGGCGACCAAGCGTGGGGTTAAGAAAACGACCACTATTGGTGTGGATATGTTCCATGCACATATAACAGAGGATTTGAAGGACGATGCAAAGAAAATGGAGATCACATTAGCAGTGACTCCAGGAGATCTGACATCAGTGTTCCAGCCATTAGATTTCTGTCTCAACAAGCCTTTCAAGGACCAATTGCAGCATTTGTGGCAACAATGGATGTGTTCTGGTCAAGCAAAGTTAATGAAAGGAGGGAAGCTGATAAAACCAGACATTAATTTGGTAGCGCAATAGGTTAAGGATGCCTGGGAGTCAGTTCCACCTGAAAAGGTCAAACGTCATTCCTGAAATGCGGCATTAGTTTTGCTATGGATGGATCAGAAGATGATGCCATCTATGAAGTCAAAGACGAATCAGCATTGGATGATGATTCAACAGATGGAGACAGCGAGGACAGCATTTATGCTGATGGCATCACCAAAGAACAGTTCCACAATTTATCCCAGGACAAGCAGGATGCTAGTCCTCACATATGGGTGACATCATC